>NC_143000.1:5005000-5630000 GCF_061535395.1 Colias eurytheme | reverse complement strand
ATACTAGGGAGAAATCACATAAAGGGGTAACTAGTGAGATTGTATAAGAAATATATGTATAAGAAATAATGTAACATTTTATGTATTTCTTATAGAACCTTATCCGTATTCTTAATACCTGATATAATTCTGGCAACACGTACCCAATTAGGTATTTATCATCTTGTTATCTTTCATATTAGGGGCCATCCATTAATCACGTGATGTTTTTTTTGGCTTTTTTACCCCCCTCCTCCCCCTTGGTGATACGTGTTGAGGTTTAAGACTACCCCTCCCCCCTCTCCCCTGTATCACGTGTATTTTTTCGTACCTGCAAAGAATCTATTTTTTATTTATAAAAATTCTGGTATAAGTATCATCTAATTTTATTATAGAAAATTAAAGACTATATAATAAACGTTCAGAGGTAGACAGAAAGGTTGCAGTTTGTTTTTGACTGACATAAAAATAATGAAAGAAATGCGAAAAAGTTTGTTTGTAGGTACTAGTACATGAACATTATTTAATGTACAATATTTTCGGACCACGGATTAGCAAGACTTTATTCAACGCGAGTAACTGGATAAACATCTTATTAACTAAAGATAACACATACATGTAACGCCGCTTTTCGGTTGAGTATCGCGCGCTTGCCGAAAAAATAAGTACACGTGATACTTGGCTTTACCCCCCCTCCCCCTGATGATATTTCGTGATTTTTTATGGACCCCTCCCCCCCCCTTTCGAGCCTCACGTGATTAATGGACAGCCCAATATTTGGATTGAATATTCGTTCTTCTCTTGTTTGTGTTAATTCTTTTGTATTTGACGTTGAATTTATAATTAGTGTCCATCGATTTTGTTTTGTCATTTTCTAACATCATCGCCATCTTCGAAAAATATCGTTATCGTATCGGTTGAAAATTATAAAGATATTTCTGAACCAAGTCGCCCAAAATAAATGCTTTCAGCTCGTTAGTAATCAAGTAGCGCTAGAAAATAATAAATATCAAGTAATTGATCAATTTAGTATGCCGTCTTCATAGAAACATCATTAATACTAAAATACTATTAACTCGCAAAGTTGTTATTCAAATTTATGTAAGTAAATGCCTTGCTGTTGATAAGTTTATCTCTACGTCTACTAGAAGTGCGATAAGTCATGAGAAGGTAAGGCTTCAATCATACAAAATGTAGGTTATATTCAGTCTCTAGTGAACACTATGGTTTTCTTTGGAATTTTACTGGGAAAACCCTCCGGGGAGGCTAAGTCGCTTGAATTTTTCAAGTAAAATAACTTTTCTGTACGACAGAGTAACGAAAAAGGAAAATATCTTAAAAATATTGGTGATTTATAGTTACAGTGGGAAATAAAATCATCATCCTATTTCCCATATTTTAAACATAAATAAATATTGTATACATAATATATACATATATACTTGTTAGTTAGTTATTCTATACTTGCCTATTACCTACACATAATGACAATATTTCAATTATTTGACTTAGCAGGATACCTACTATACTGACTACGCCAACTAGATAATAAATATAAAAATGTATTTCTAGAAAACTAATCAGATGAGGTATGTAAGATTGCAAAGCACAACAAAAGATTAATAAAAGTATTGCAAGAACGTATTACACTGGATTTTTCCAAGGGAGAAGGAAATTTCTGTAAATACCAGAGCAGAGTTAAGATTATTATTAAAGATTTTTCTCTTTGCCGTGAGCATCTCGGAACCTATTAGAACTCAAATACATATTTCCCTTTTCAAAGATTTTCCTTCAAGCCGAGCTGCATCGCGTCTTATTAATGTTTCTTATTTGTGTACACTTGTATTTAAAGTTTACTTTGGATTTTAAATTTACGTTGACTTTGCTGATATAAAAGAGGAGATGAATTTACCTACTACTCGAATTTTTAATTTAACCTTCACGCTTGCTCTAGCAAATATCCTATGGCCTATTCTCTCAATAAAGGTTTTACTTTTTTTTTTTCAATCATTTATTCAAGGCTTTTGAACGAATGTTCATGGCAGCCCCATTGTAACAATCAACTTACAAACTTACTTGTGGCAGCAATATCGAACTTTATGAATCAACTACCGTTCATTTTTGTCAGACTTTCGTAATCCATATCTTGTCCTACTTCGTAAAGTGTTTCTTATTTTTCTACTACATTTTTTGAACTACGTAAACCATTTAATCCTACACGACAGTTCTTACCAGATTTACCTTTCAGTGATTGTATTTACTTATTTTCCTTTGATATAAAAATCACTCCAACAGGCGGTTACACGAAAATTCGTTCACGAAGAGAGTGGAGGAGTAACCGCGCTATGTGGTGCGGTAGAAGCATGCCTCGGCCAGGGGCTGAGGAGACGGGCCTTAGGCCTGTTCAAAACAAGCTCTACTACTGCACTATTGCACAAAATTGCCAAGGTAAGTTATTTGATATTTTATACTTTATAGCATTCAAATGCTTTCCCCACGGCAAGGCGAACGACGTGGTTTCGAATCCCGTCTCGAGATCGATTTTTTTCTATTCTTAAAACTGCTCATTTAGTATTGGCATTTTAAATTTGAGTTTATAAGGAGTTTATGAAATATGTTTTATTGTCAGCTGCACAAAATTGCTAAGTTATGCCATTTTAATATGAAATGTGAATTTATAATGACTTTCTGAGCGGTTATTATGATTTGATTCACTCAGCGGTTCTTTAAGGGCCTTTAATGAGATTTTTGTTAATGTCATGGATTTTTTGTAGTTTTTATCGAATATATTTCTAGATATAATTTTTGTACATATTAAGTTATAGTTTTTCTTAATTGAAGTGAAAACTTCTTTAGGCGCGTTGAGAGTAAAATTTCATGGCCGCGTCATGGCAATACCGACACGTTATGGAGTACCGAGTAAGGCGACGTTTTTGGTATCTTCGAATCTTGTCAAAGAAGTTTCACTTCTGACACGTGTGCTCGGTACACACGCTTTTTTATTATAGCAATTTTAACTTTTAGAAATTCATCAACATTGACGTAAAAACTTTCTTCAAACAACAGATTATATCTAATTACAGGTTTAAAAAAGTTTTTTAAATTAAATTGCTTTTGTTTGTAAATTATCTAACGTTTTTAAGTCGTCTCACAACTTCCTTACAGTGTTTCGTAATTCGTATCAAAAACATAATGAGTTGGCGTGAAGTTTAAACGATTTGTAAAATTTCTAACCAATACTTTGTATGTATAAATTATAAAGTTCCTTCTTAAACTGAATTAACTATTTCGGTAGTTCTTAATATTAAATAACTTTATGAGTTTAAATCTTCTCATATGTTTGTGTCCAATAGAAAATGATTTTATGATAGATTTTAATATTTGGCTGGATTCCTATATTTCATAGTTTCTGAAAATTTCATTTATTGGATTCCTTCCCCTATGAAATTTAGGGATTGGAACATTTCACGGATATTATATAGATATTGATTTGTAATATGACCAGAAATGTTTTTTTATATACCTGAGTTTTCACGTTTTAACTAAATATATACCTACCTAGTATTATTTTTTATTATACATAGAGTTGAACATGTTTCATATTGTTTCTATCCAAAGTTCACATTGGAAAGTTTCAAAAAAATTATCTTAACAAAACAATCGCTATTAAATGAATAACAAGAATATTTTAATGAGGGTTACAAATATTTCAATTGTTAACTTATAAAATACAAAAATATAAATCTTACTAACTTCTGACATTGAGTATTGACGAACGTCTTGCCAAAGAAAACTTATTTGCATGAATAAACTGAAAAAGCTTCTTGTGATCATTAGCGTATAAACTTATAACTTACAATGTTTACTGAAAGAAACATAATATAAATGAAATGCCAAATCGTTGAGGAATTTTATTTTATAATGGAATCCCAAATTGTAAACATCGTCCGGAAAATGCAGAATACGGTTTAGAAATGGAAATTGAAAAATTGAAAATGCATATTCCGCGGCAACATCTCTAGGTTTATCTTGTGAAATATAAAACGAAACAAGTTGTGTCGTGAAATTCAAGTTGAAAATATGACTTGTTTTATTTGACTTCGTAGCGCTCAAAATATCATACAGTTTATTTCAGATTTTATCACAGACTAATAATAATATACTACGTATACAAATTTTATTTTGAGTTCGTCATCGGAAGCTATTGGAATTTAAATATGAGTGTTATTGGATACGTATTAAAATAATTTAAATTGGTACCAAAGTAATTAGTCTACGGCAAGAAGTTTTAGGTTGCATTATTAAGCTTGTGGTATATGCTTTATTGCTATAATTTAGTAGCGGTAAACAGTACAGCCAATGTTTTCCGTGAAAAATTGCGGATCCGTCCCTAATTTAAGAATTTTCAGAGTTAAGTAGGGTACAAAAGTCCAATTAGCTAATAGAACAAACCTCATGAAAAATTTGTGCTGGAGATAAACCACCGTATGTGTTAATTACTGGATTGCATAATTAAAGCTCTTCTGGCTCGAATCACGTACTATATTCTGTTGTTTGACTGCAAACAAAGCATGTAGGATTCCATGTATGGAGAAACCACTGTATGTTCAGGTTCTCGATGCAATTCTGCTTGGGAGTTGGGAAAGTTTTTATACACCCATAGTACCTATGTGTAATATATAATAACTATATTTATATAGGTAAAGTCTCATTAGGTGTACCTACACAGGTTGGCCTAAATTATAGTGTATGATATAATTAGAGAAGTAAGTATTCATATTAATGTATGTACGTACACAACAATATATTTAAGAATACAAAGCGTAGCGTGATACGTGCAAAATACACGGTTTTCACAAACTACGTGATTATAACATGAATTTTACAGCAGTCCCCTTTACTTGTGTCGCTTCGAAGCATTAATTAATTAGTTTCTCACTTTATTCGAGTATACGTAATGTTCAGTATGAACTGACAAACTTTGAGCGTGCAAACGATGTTAACTTTGCAGTGAAATTGTACAATGCTTGTTTCAAATAACAAAGTAATTAATATGAAGTCTTTCGCACGTTTTCATTTTCGCTTCATATTTTGTTATGATTTATATTGTTTTTTAAAATCTTGTTCCTATGACAGTTTGACAGTAGGTACCTCAAAGAGTTATTAAAGCAACTTATTAATTGTTTAACGACAAAATAATTATTCAACTAAAATTAATTTACCTTCAGGAAATTTTGGGTTACTCCTTACAACATTAATCATATTGGAGCTTTCGTGTACTTTGAAAGTTATTAATAGATGAATTAAATTTTCATATAAGTAAATCATTCAACGATATAATTGTGACGGTTCAGTTTAAGTACTTAGTGTAGAAAGGACATACCTATCATACACAAAATGAAAACTTTGTTATGTTATAGTTAGGTCCGCGATTCCCGAAAATGTAATTATTTTTGTGTCTTATTTAAATCATGATGTAATTGAAACAGGTTTTGTAAACCATATATAAATAACATTATTATAATATCTCGTACGAATCCTGAATTGTAATTCCAAAAGCAAGAAACATGAAATCTCCAAGGGCTTCATGATTTGTTATCAAATGTTTACGTCGCAAGCTTACGTTTTCGTCTGACCGTAATCAATTATAGTCCTCATTTAGTTGAAAGCCCAGCTTCGTGAAATCGCTTTGTTTTTCGAAATGTTGAGCTATTTTCTTAATAGAAAATCGTGTAGGGAAAACGTTTAATGTACATGAAAAAATTTTGGTCAAAATAAAATCATTTTTTATTCCCTAGGTAACCAATCATGGTATACCTAACTGAATATTGAAAATTCAATTTATTACTAATGACTAATGGTCATTAGAGCTATATTGTAATAAATTGAGTTCTATAATATGTAGGTAACTACAATTATTCTGAGAGGAATTTCAATTTTTTGAAAGATCTGTACTCTGATACGATTTTCTCATGAATTTTGCAGAATATAATAATTATTATATTTCAGTAACCCAAAACAATTATTTTGACCAAAATATTATAGTAGAGCGTTTTCGCTACACGCAAGACGGTGGTTACATAAAATCGATATCGACATCATGCTGTGATCCCACATAACTTCATTACTGACGTTGCTAGAGTGTTTTCTATGCGATTTTAATATAACAATGAGTGTGCGTATTAATCCTGACAGAGCTAAATGAAATGAATCTTATTTTCATATATATACTAGTATAGTAAGTATTATATTATCTGTGCCTAGGTGAGCCTTTGTTGCCAATCTTTAGTGTAGTCTTCTTCCACTTTTGATCAAAAACAGTTAAAACTAAAGAGAAGTTATTTCATTACATTTTTGTTTCATATGGTTGAGCTCTGCTTTCAAACCCCAGATGGGTTTTAAACAAAATTTGTTCCTTTAGACTTTAGAGGACAGTATACCTATTTATATTTAGGTATGTTTGTGTCCTACAAAGGGATCAGCGATGGATCACATAACAAACGCGACATTGGGATAAATGTTTTCAGTTTTAACTAACAGTACTGAAATGTGGTTTATAGTTAATACTTCAGAATTGAAGTATGACATACAATAAAAGGGTAGTTCCTTCGTGAATAGTTCAAGAATATCCAAACTATATTATCTTATAACAATAAACGAAATATAAAAGAACATATCAATTGATGGTCCCATTTAGAGTTCGATTTAAAAAGGTATTATTAAATAAAAATCCAGCAAAGATGTTTTTATTTCGAAGGTATAATTATATTTGTACCTATGTATCTTTAATAATTGAAACAATCAAACGAAACGTTAATCAAAAGTTATGTTTTATTTCAAAGCTTGTATATTTCTGTGTATTGTATAAAACACGATTGATCATTTTATCAGATTTAATATTACTAAAATACAATTTTCAATACAATAAATTAAGGCTCGTTACCTAACAGATTTTAATATTGATTTACATTTACCGTTATAAACGGTAGTATAATATTCATAAAAGCATGTCGTATAAAAAATCAAAATATAATACGATTTACTTAAATCTTTCATATTACAATTTAATAGGAATTTGGTCTGAAATGTTACTCGCCCGTAAACTCCATTGAACTTAGTGTTATATTGAATCTATTGTTTCCAAACATGAAACAACACTACAATATAGCGAGTTATTTATCCCAATATTCATCAGTAGCGACAAAGCTCCTGTAAGCTTTCAAGACACTGTGTAACATCATACATACAGTTTCATTTAGCGACTGTGTACCCTATTTCGTATATGGTAATTAATATTTGCTAAATTTAAGGGATGATGGACCTTTCACCGATATTTATCATCTTACGCTCCCAATATATGTATACGACCTCTAAGATAATATTTGGTGGTTTTTATATACCTACCTTCGTTTTATGTATCTTCCTACTTTCATACTTTAATTTCAAGTCAAAAACTTTCTGCACCTGCCGCCAAATATATTATGTTTCGACAAAATGAGCTACGAGTTTCTTAAGTATATTTTAAGAGAGTCCTTCAAAGTGAAATCATTAAAAACATCTGACTGTGGTCTAAATATTTTATAGTTATATTTTTACTGTGTTCAATTGAATTTCATCGCTGGAGGGAAGGTTCGCTGTACAGGCAATTATTTGAATAGAGTCTTACATTATTAATTCCTTAGATAAATCCATTAGTGCAAATTATATTAAATTCTATTTTCAGCTAAGTTCTATGAATTGAAATAATAGATACATACTAAGATATTCAGGTCTCATTGGGAATAGAGATATTGCCAAGAACTCAAATTTTGATTATTAGCTTTTTGTACAACTTATATAAATATGGTGGCTTGTTTGAAATGTTATTTTAATATTTTATCGAAAAAATTCTTAATGAAAGGTGGTTTCATTACTAATTATACAAGAGCTCAATAGAAAGAGAATAAACTGTCCTAGACTCCCGATAAAATTTATTCAAACATTAGGCGAAGTCACGGATAACAATCGGTATGCGCAAGTGAGTTGGTGTTTCAGTATCATTCTCGAAGTTTGTATGAACGGTAATGGTTACAAATGGCGCTCGTTTATTATGATAAATGACTAAGTTTGGCCTAATGTGCCATACATACATATGCTCTGTAATATATTATCTTCTGTTTAATTCAAATAATTATCTGTTGTCGTAGATAGCTTTATTGCAGTTTTTGTTTCATATTAAAGAAGTAGCTTCTTCGAAGTCTTTAAGCTTTTTCAGGTGTGGTAAAAGGTAATCCTGCCAACTACCTGGTGGGTACCTAATGTCTTAAAGCAGTATTAATTAAAATAACCAGTCTGGGAATATGATGGTGGTCTAGCAACCTATATTTCTCTGTCATTTTTCCACACTAGAATTAATACTGCCCAGTGCCCAACCTAGTTTCTGAAACAGTCTCCTCTTTATGATTACTAGAACTAGATATAATCAGTTTTTCTGTGTTCCCCCGAGATTACTGGAATCTCGTTAAAATTTCAATCACGTACAATATCTGACAATGAAACATATCTTGGAAATTCGGAACTAATTTTGCCGTAATACCTATCCGAATATGTTTCGTAAAGGAAAATCTAATATATTTTTGATTACACGCTCGCTTTCGACAACAAAGGTGGATTGTGATATTTGCTTATATACCTACTATATAGTATATACCATACATTCACCTAATTAGTTTCGGTTGACGTCGCTGAATACACGTCCAGGGTCTGTTCAAACTGAGCCGTTTTATAGGTATTTGTGTATCAAATAAACGGATACGTACAGTTGATATTGATAGTTGGAAATTCTATTATTATCTGCTATTTACGCGGAATCTATGAAACCGTATTGTGACCTAAAATTATTATTAATCGAGTTTAATTTATGTATATTTCTGCTAAATTGATATAAATTCTCTTCTACGTGTAAAATAATTATTACAAAGGATAAAATATAACTGGAATATAAATGTATGGTTCTTTGAATTTAATCTGAAATATGGATCGAGCTTTTCGGTTGGATATCTCATGATGTTGAATATTTTATTATTCGACACAAATCCTTTATATTTTTTACAGACGAAGGAAATATTTTTTTCCTTTTTATTAATTTGAACGTTGCTGAGTGTGGATTTCGATTTTTCGTTTGATGCTTTTAGACAAAAAGCTTTTCAAAGGGTTGAACTGGGTTGAATATATCATTAAAAATATTACAACAATACTTTTTGTTAGGAAATCAATAAGATACCTAAATACTTAGAAGTAAAGAAGAATACTAATGATCTGTTGAACCTACATTTGAATAAAAATAACTTCGTTAAAAAAAACCGACTTCAAAAACTAAAAAGCAAGAAAATAATATTATAGATTTAATATTAATTTCTTTCTAATAGGTTTGAAGTCGGTGCCAAGCCAATTGAATACTTACGTAGTAAATGGTAGGTATTTGAGCGGAGTGGTTGCGTATCGAACAAAAGCTACCCAAGCGGGCAGACACGCGCGGGCAGACGTCGTTGACGGACGTCTTGAATACATAAATTTTTTGATGCGATTTAGCTTAATTGAATCTTTATTAATTCATATGATCATTAATTTACTTTAAATATTCTGTCTTGCATTTTTGCTTTTTTTTTTTCGTTATTCTTCGTATCGAAACTTAGTTTATTTACGTTTCTTTATCTTTAATATATTATAGTGTCGATAAGAATTCTGTTGAATAGGTACATTTTGGTTATTTTCAATTATAGTTATTTTATTATTCGTATATAGATTTAAGCATCTTTTAATATTATTAGGTTAGGTTAAGTAGTTATTAGGTTAAGTAGTTTACCAGATTTATTTAAAGTACGCTTTCAGTGTGTTATTTACTTTAAATATTCTGTCTTGCATTTTTGCTTTTTTTTCGTTATTCTTCGTATCGAAACTTAGTTTATTTACGTTTCTTTATCTTTAATATATTATAGTGTAGATAAGAATTCTGTTGAATAGGTACATTTTGGTTATTTTCAATTATAGTTATTTTATTATTCGTATATAGATTTAAGCATCTTTTAATATTATTAGGTTAGGTTAAGTAGTTTACCAGATTTATTTAAAGTACGCTTTCAGTGTGTTATTTTGTTCGTATCCATTTAAATTTAAAATACCATTGTTTAAGGCTTGGCACCGACTTCAAACCTATTAGAAAGAAATTAATATTAAATCTATAATATTATTTTCTTGCTTTTTAGTTTTTGAAGTCGGTTTTTTTTAACGAAGTTATTTTTATTTAACAATTTTTAGTGCATAGTTGTATTGTCAACTAATTAATATGGGTAGACCTACAAAAGGAGCTGCGCGCCTTAAAAAATATAGGTCCCAAGAAACGGAAACAGATAAAAGTAGCCGTCTCCGTAAAAATGCTATTAGGAACACAATTTCACGCTCTTGTGAGAGTAAAAAAGATCGTGAAAAGCGTTTGTTGGCCATGACAGCATATACAAAATCGCGTCTACGTCAAGAAACTCTTACACAGTATAAAGCTAGACTCGGTAAGATACAAGAGCGTTTAGCAAATGAGTCGGCTGAGCAGAGGGCTCATAGAATGGGTCTTATTCATGAGCGTTTAGCGAACGAGTCGACTGAGCAGAGGGATCATAGAATAGGACTAATTCATGAGCGTTTAGTGAACGAGTCGGCCGAGCAGAGATCTCATAGGATTGGACTTATTCATGAGCGTTTAGCGAACGAGTCGGCAGAGCAGAGGGCTCATAGAATAGGTCTAATTCATGAGCGTTTAGCGAACGAGTCGGCCGAACAGAGATCTCATAGGATTAGTCTTATTCATGAGCGTTTAGCGAACGAGTCGGCTGAGCAGAGAACTCATAGAATGGGACTCATTCATGAGCGATTATCGAACGAGTCGGCTGAGCAAAGGGCACATAGACTGGAAGTTATACGAAACCGTATAGCAACCGAGTCTGCTCAGCAACGTGAGAATCGGCTAGCGGTAGCACGTCAGAGGTCACAGAGACTGCGATCAATGACGGAACGTAATTTTATAAATACTATTAATCAATATGCTGAAACATCATGTGCAGTCTGTAAGAAGTTAATTTATCCGAAGCAACAGATGTCATTAGTCACAGCACGTTTTAATTTCCTTCCGGAAGAGCTATTAGCCTTAGATAAACTGATCACATGCTCACGTTGCTCGACTAGTATAAAAAAAAGAAACGTTCCTTCCCAGGCCTACTGGAACAACATGACAGTTATGTCTTTACCTCCTGAACTGGTCGATTTGACGGAGGTAGAACAAAGACTTTTGTCAAGAGTAGTTCCTTTTATAAAAATAGTTAAGCTGCAAAATCGATTAAGTCAGAGTTGGTGTCGTGGACAAGTTATTCTGTTTGCGCAAGACGTGGTTGAAGTGGCGGAGCAGTTACCGTTACCTTTAAGTCAAGCAGGTATTGTGTTCGTTGTTGAAAGACGTGAAAATTTACCAAATCACAGGCAGTTTCAAGTTTCAAAAATTAAAATTGCACTTAATTGGTTACTAAAATACAACCATTTATATCGTGACGTAAGGCAGAATTTTACCAATATAATAAATAATGACTTTTCACAAATAATAGAGGTATCGGAGAATAATCAGAATGAAATAATTAACAATGATAATGTAAACGCGAATCAAATTGATATTGTTAATCAGCAACATAATAGTAAATTTATAAACCTTAACAATAATACATTTATTTTACGCGGATCATTTCATCAAGGCAGTGACAGATTAGGATCTTCTGGTAGACAGTGTACTGCCATAGCAGCTATAGCTTGCATTGCTTGTTACAAATCTGATCCAAGTGCATGGACTACTAGTGATTTGGATTATATATTAATAGTGGGCGATAATTTTTACCGACAATGTCTGTCAGCAAGACCTGTGCCAGATCCTAGTGAAATAAATTCTGAATATTTAGCTGCAACAGAACTCTTGTCACAAGCTACTTTCCAGGGCTCCTGTGTTAATTTAAATATTGCACATGATTTAGCAATTAATGGCCACTTTTCGAGAAATGAAGAGGGATTTCCTAATCTAGAAAATGGTATTGCAACATTTTTTGATAATTATGTTAGTGGGATCCTGACTGCCAATTTTGTTTCTGTTTGTATAGCATTTAAAAATCAGTCATACTGGCTTATTGATTCTCATGCCAGGGGACCAAAAGGTCATAAAGGTAGAACCGGTGGTGTTTCTTGCTGTATGAGATTTGAGAATTCACGACAAATTGCTGCGTTATTACGTAGCAATTTAAAAGCCACAGGAGTGCCGGAATATATGTTGAATATATATTCTATAACACCAGTTTTCGTAGTCGAAAGTGATGGCCAATCAAGTATAGAATCTACACATTTTGAGAGAAATCCAAGAGTAATTGACTCGTCCACTGATAATTTTTTGACATCCAATATAGGAGCAGATAACGCATATTATGTTCAGGAATGTTCTTCAAACTCACCTTCAGTTATTAATAATATTGAAATTGTTGACAACCTTGCTGAAGATAGACGCATAATATTGTCAACCAGTTTATTATATAATATTGACGAAAACATCCCCAATTTAGATAGTATAATAGAATCAGATATAAGAAATCCCAATTTAAATGAAAATAGAGTCACAGATATTCATCGAAAAACAGCCCCACCTGTAAATATAGAACGAGAAAGAAGAATGGAAGAATTATGCTGGTATACGATGTACCCAAATGGTAAAAATGGTTTTGGTGAAACCAGAAATATACCTATCAGTGCTCTCGATTACTTCCAGGCGCGTGTGATGAGCAGTGAGACCCGATTTCAAAAAGTCGATTATTTATTTTTTGCTCTGTCTGTAGTGGAATATTATAGAGCAAAAGCGAGCATTTCGGTTTCTTGCCGCATGAGACAAGGTGAAAATGTACAAGTTCCTCAGGGCTTAGTAGATAACATACATTTGACCATGAGGAATATAAGAGGTTCTGCTTCATACTGGAAACGTTGTTGTGCAGAGTTAATAGCCATGGTACGTTCACTTGGTGCCCCCACCTGGTTTGCAACGTTTTCATGTAATGATCTCAATTGGCCAGACATGCTAAGGGCATTACTCATAGCTGATGGTCGTAAGGAATTCGATATTGACACCTTAACTTTCCAAGAGCGACTACAACTAGTACAAAAGTACCCCGTTGTGATTGCACGGCAATTTACACTGCGTGTAAATGCATTAATTGCATTTATTAGGAAAAACCATGAATGTTTTGGCGGACCTGTAATTGATTTTTGGTATAGGATAGAGTTCCAAAATAGGGGAAGTCCCCATTTGCATATGCTTTTATGGTGCGATTCTGTCCCAAATTTTCACTCCATAGAGGGGTTGAGAGTTATCAACAAAGTTGTGTCCTGTTCTGTGGAAGGTGAACTTGGTGACTTAGTGACAAGATTACAGACACATCGCCATTCAGCAACATGTTATAAAGACCGCGGTAATCGTTCTTGTCGATTTGGCTTCCCTCGACCAATAAGTGATGAAACTAAGTGCTTAGGACCAGATGAAACACTAGCAAACCAAGGGCGATATTGTGTTTTGAAACGAAATGAATCAGAAGTAATGATCAATAATTACAATCCAGTATTGCTTGAATTGTGGCAAGCTAATATGGACGTGCAACCGTGTGGTAATGTGACGGCTGTGGCGTATTACATTGCCAAATATGCCAGCAAATGTGAGCCTAGTGATTGTGGCGATGTAGTTCGAGAAGCTGTTCAGAAAGCTAAAAGGCATACAAATGATGTGTGGAAACAGTTATTTACAGTCTCAATGGCTATCTTAAATCAAAGATTAATTAGTGCGCCTGAAGCTGCTTATCGTCTCTGCCATTTGCCGCTAAAATTTTGTACAAGGAAAGCGGTGTTCGTAAATAGCTGCATGCCAAACCAGCGATACCGCTTACTAAGATTCGATAGCGACGAGACGTCTGTCTTTAATAACATTTTCGATAGATACCAACTCAGGCCTGACAACCTCGAAGAATTAAGTTTAGCAGAGTTTGCTGTGCGGTATGAGAATGTTTCCAGTTCTTCTTGGGTAGACGACGATGATGGTGATTGTGAGCTACGTGAGCAAGAGCCTGAAGTAGTAAGATATATCAAGTTACGCGATAATAATCGAATGCGCATAAGAAACAAAGCAGCGGTTCTGCGTCACAGATATTTCACGTTGAATAGCGATCGCAACAGTTTTTATTATAATTTAATAGTATTGCATATACCTTTCCGGAATGAACATGAGTTGTTAGGACCAGATGAAACGCCAGAAGCCTGTTTTTTACGGCGCCAAGCGGACTTGAGGCCTTTAAATCCAAACCAATCCGCAGAACAGTTTGCTCATGCTGAAATAGTTATACAACAGGCTCTCGCTCAAGCTGTAGCATTGAATGAGGTTAATTCTTCCAATGATGAACAGCCAACAAGGACGCAGCCATTGGATATTTATGCTAATGATCAATTTGATTTGCACAATGATAATGATGACTTTGAGGATGTAAATAATCATGCTGTAATGTCAGATGATGTTTTTTTGGACGGTATTCGTAAACTTAATATACAACAAAAGGATTTAATGAAACGAGTATCTGACACCATAAAAAACTATTTACAAAATGATGAAAACTATCAGCCCTTACTGTTATTCATAACAGGAGGAGCCGGAAGTGGCAAATCTTTTTTGTTAAAACTAATAGTTGAGCATGTGCGTCGCTGTTATTCCCCTACTGTAGATCCGTTACTTCAACCTACTTTTGTAGAAGTAGCGTCTCTCACAGGGGTAGCGGCAAGACAAATAGGTGGTCGCACTTTACACTCTGTTTTTTCATTACCCATTGAAAAGGGTAATACTGTTAGTTTTAAAAAAATGACAGGAGAAAGATTGGAGAAGGAAAGACGAAGATGGCGTCATATTCAATGGTTAGTAATTGACGAAATATCGATGGTCTCATACCAAAGTTTCCGTCATATTCATATGAGGCTGCAAGAGTATAAAAATAATAATCTTTTATTTGGCGGTATAAACGTTCTTTTATTTGGGGATATCATGCAATTGCCACCAGTGAAAGGGAATTGGTGTTTCGAGCAGCCGTCATGGTTAAGTGCTGAGGTTCATTTATGGCACCAGTTTTCATTTTGTGAGCTAACTATAAATATGCGTCAAAGATCAGATACCGAGTTTGTTGACCTATTAAATAATTTACGGTTTGGGGAACTTACTGCAACGCAATTACAAATATTATGCGAAAAACGCCGGGTACCTCTTACAGGTGATTTTGCAGATGGCGCTGCTGTTAGAATATTCCCGACTGTGAAGTTAGTAGAAGAATACAATGCCCGAATGACAGAGCTGATAGCAGGAGAATGCCGTATATATACAATAAATGCACTGGATGAGTCTAGAGAAGCTGCGACGTATGGGAAGCGGCCTCCGCATAATGTCATTCCTGTAGATGTTAACAACTGTGGAGGATTGTTACACAGCATAAAAATAGGCGTAGGCTCCAGGGTGATGTTAAGAAGGAATATTGCGGTCTCAGACGGACTAGTCAACGGAGCAATGGGCATTATAAAGAAAATAAAGTGGCCAGCGCTTCGCCGTGACCAACTTGAAGCAGGAGAACTGCCCGACGCAGTTTTGATTAAATTTGATGACCAAACTGTAGGCACTAGAGTAAAAGATGCGGAGGGTTTAGTATCAATCACACCAGCAACTGCAACTTTTCAAGCTAATAAAGGTTATGGTGATGTTGAGAGGTTAATGCTTCCGCTTATTTTAAGTTGGGCTGTCACCGTTCACAAGCTCCAAGGTACAACATTGGAGAGGGCGGTGATAGATCTCGGGAAAAAAAATTTCGCAAAGGGTCAGATATATGTAGCTTTAAGTAGAGTGAAGAATTTAGATGGTATCGCATTAAGTGATTTAGAACCATCTAAGTTATTAAACAGACCACATGACGATAAAGCACTACAGGAAATGCAACGACTGAGACAGTTAAATCAATATTAATTATTTTAATTACTAATCATATTCTTTTTCATGTAACGTGTTAGAGTTCCGTACTAAAGATGAGACTTGGCTATCTGTATGTCTGTATCGCATAAACCGTGATAGTGACGAATCAAACGAACCCAAACTCGACAGTTTCATCATTTTATTACCAAGCTCCTATGGCTATTTACTGGCTCCTTCATCAGACCCTTGAAGGGGTCTCGTCGAGTCTTGTAATACCACCCGCACCAAAGTGCACGTCAACACGAATCAAACGAGCCCAAACTCGATAAAGTTGAGTCAATTGATCATCGAGTTCCTATGGCCACCTTCCGATTCCAGCATCAAATCAGCTCTTTGTCATGATAATGTTTCATCGCTATCTAATTTACATACGTATACAAAATTTCAGCTCAATCGGTTACCGGGAAGTGAATCAAAGTTACTTGCTACATTTAAATTAAGTCATCGAGATCAGACAAAAATGCTCATAAAATAAAAACTACTGGGCCTATCCAAATAAAATTTTTATGGGACCAATTCGAAACCATTACGCATCAAACAAAAAAAGAATCACGTAAATCGGTTCAGAAACCTCGGAGTAATCGGTGTACATACATAAAAAAAAAAAAAAAAAAAAAAAATATACCGGCCGAATTGATAACCTCCTCCTTTTTTTTGAAGTCGGTTAAAAAATGAGTTGTTTTTCTTCCTATAAAAACGTGAACCACGTGTAGAGAGGTCAAGCAGTGAGTAGTTTAAGTTGAACTACTTTATGCTGGTATCAATGTACAATGTACGCATTATGTATCAATTTTTTCAATACAAATAGGTCAAGCAAACACGTGCAAGTATAAGGCATTGTTCAATATTATGAAACATTTCTAAGCCTCTTGGGAATTTGCGGATTTCCAATAACTAAAAGTAATGTGAAAGCAATTTCGATATCTTACTTCTGTACGTAACCGCAGTCTGTTTGTGTAACGCGCTCGCCATTATTGGATTTTTGGTTTACGCGGTTTGTACAGCTTACACCACATTGTTTATGTTTTAAATCGATTTCAAATAGGTAGATTTCGATTCGATGTATGTAATGTTACATGTTTATTTAAATTAATTTTATGTAAATATGTAATATAGTTCAGGATCCTTTGCCCATTTTTGCACGTGATTACTATCAAGCTAATTTTCCGTGAGTAGCTTTATTTTGAGACGCCCAATAATTTCCTGTACGAAACTCTCGATTGTGGTAGCTAACAGAGTAACAAGGATAAAATGTGTTGATTTGATGGTTCTCTGATATAAGACAATCCAAGTTTTAAAAGTAGGTAATTTTAAATTAAGTAAGTACCCACCTACCTATTTGATTTATATTTCTATTCTATCAAGAAAGTAGGTATGCATTGAATAATGTGTGGCTCCCACACGGGTTAAGGACAGTTAATCTTTCGAGAATACTGCTCAGAACTCGGGCATGACCGTGAATCGTATTTTATAGACGTAAAGGTCACAGATGTACCTACTTGTAGAATGATGTAGATCTTAACTCCATGTGAAGGTATGTTAAGTTTATACGTCAAAGCGTTTGCCCATTTTTTTAATATCAATTAAAAAAAAAAAATTAGATGTACACGGGTAGTAGCTTCATGCCTCATGCTTAGGTAATTCTCAAGTTTTACGTTTTAAGTTATTTATTTTAAAGATTTATTTTATTCAGGCGTGTAGCGGTCAAACTGTGGTCAAACGTCGGCGTATTTATTTTTATAGAATTCCCAATCCATCTAACCCTTACATTAAGCTGTATATTATACCGAAGTATTAGGCTAAGGGTTTTTCTTATATCGTAATGTGAGTGAGGCACTCGTTCAATCAGAAAGGCAAAATGTATATTCTAGACATTTATATAGTAGCAATTGAACCGGTAAGTCACGTAAGGAGCCCGCGTGCCCTTTTCTGTTAACGATGCTATTATACGTTTCAGTTACTTCAGTAGGCATAATAACTTAACGGAAAATACATTCTATAAATGTGCATACGGTATAGTATTTTGTTCGTTGGATAATTATTTGTTGTACCTACTTCTGTGATCGTCTGAAACAATGAATATTTATTCAGAGGATTTATTATAAATATTATGAACACTATATGACTATAGGTCTTAAATATAAAAATAAGTAAATTTCAAGTTTAATGAAATTCAAATCGAAGTTTCAGGTGATTAATTATTCTAAAATTATAACACAACTAATTAAGTCTATTAATCACACTGGTACGAATATAAATTAAATTAATTCCAGTAACTAATATTATCTCAAATTCTTTTAACAAAAACTGGTTTAACGTATTACATTCAAATGGAATTCTTGTAAACCTCAGCGGTGTACTGTAAGTGAACTTCACTAAATGGAAAACCTTTCAATTCAAGAAGCCATATTCATCCACTCCGAGCTTTCAAAGGCATTCCTTTGAGAGATTTCAAAAATGCGGCCTTTGTTCTAGCGAACTCTGACCGATAGACGGAGCTTGCAGCGCATTCGAATTATGTTTTATGATATAAAGGCTTGGGAAGCTTTGAAGTCAGCAGAGTTGACAACTTTAACATAATTAAAAATATGTGAACAGTATTGTGTTTGACTTTTTTTGTCGTAAGTACAATAGTGTTTCGTGCTAATAACGCGACTTATGATTTAATCAATAATATTGTAATATTATTATCTATAGATTTTTTTAGAATCTTATGTAAGAAGCTATCTCTTCAGTTAGAATGCGTATACCTACCTGTATATTACTATACTTTTGAACAATTGGGGCAAGTTCAAAAGTAATGTGTCCGTAGACAATTTAAGTAGAGTCAGTTGTTGTTAGAGGGACTTTAAATGAACTTTCATTTTCCTTTTCATTAATTTTATAGCAAGGTTTTTTCCACCTTAATTACCTATGAAACCCTTAAAACTACGAACAATCTGTGTCCACATTATATTTAACTTCAATCTCGCTTTGACATTTCATAAAAGTTTTCCACATCTATAATAATATTGAGATTTATCCAGAATTTGATATCGAGTTTCAAACTGTGCTTATCTGTGAATTATTTCTCTTTGGCAGACGGCTTTGCGATAAACTTTTAAATAAATTTGTAATTCAATGAAATTTTACTGGATTAGTTATGTTTTAACTTTTATTGTGTCAGATTGGAATGAATTGACTTCTTTATTTAATATTGCGGTAAATGTATTGCTACATTGTGTGTATCGTTTGATATGACTGCAGGTAGGCGTATTTTAAACTGTGAATCTTTTAAACGAACTGTATGTTTTAATTCTCTGTTGTTAAATAAACATGTCATTAAATAAATACCCAATTTCCTATGACATTATGTGCGTAGGTCGCAAGCCATTTGTGGTTTGCACTTCCAACGCGATTGTAGAGTTTAAATGATATTTATATAATGATTAAAGCGTAAATGGTTATCAGATTATGTTATTTGATTAATAAATTACTTACAGTATTCAATTTTAGAATAAAATGATGCGATCAAAATAAGTTTTCCTATTACTTATTACATAATGGATCTTTTGTGGATATAAGTTTGCGAAAATAGAGCGTAAATTCCCGTGGTATTTGTGCCGTGGAAAAAATGGAAAATTTTATAGAGATTGATTGAGTGGACTTATAAATAAGACGAGGAAAAGGAAATATGTATTAGCAATATCCTTAAAAGCATACTTTTAATAATATAATGTATACTCTATCATTGTGAGTGAGTAAAGTGCACTTTACTCACTCACAATGATATCAGTTTTCAAATTGTAAGTAGGTATTACAAAATTGATGTTGTTTCAATAAATAACAAAAATATGTAAATTAAAATGTAATATTTGTCCATGAATCCAATCTAGTTGTATAAAATATTCATCAAAGAAATATTACCAAAGATATTAGAGTAAAAAGAGTTTAGCTTACACGTTACATTTTTCTAAGATATCATTGTCGGGAGGAAGGGAGGAAGAACGATACTGTCTACTCAATATTGTGTGCCAATATTATGTTGTTTTATTATATTATGTTTACAAGTATAAACAGCACACGAATAAACCCGAATACTTTTTAACACAATATATTAAGTTTTTGTGGTATAAAAATTGATACAACGCTTTTTTATTTATTGGTAGGTTTAAATACGATACTGTGTTTTAGCTTCTTATTCATGGTAAACATTTGTTCAGCAAGATGTTGCGGAGTTGTTGACAGCACTGCGTTTGTAGAGTTCATAATGATAACGCTGAACGCATGTTGAAAAGTTATTTCTCGATGAGCGAGAAAAACACAGTTTCCTGTAGCAACATTGTTGTTTAACTGTTGCTCAACATATCTTTACCGTGATACTCTACAGTGTGGGCCCTATTACCTATTCTGTAAACTTGTCCTAAGCTTTAGGGCAAGATTGCTAGAAAAGTCTTTCTTTTTAGCATTGTCCCGAAGCCGCGCTGGTATCAGCAAGGGTGCTAGCAGCAGAAGGGGCTCCGGCGACAAGATCAGCGTCTGGTGTGGAGAGGAGGCCCTCTGCTCCAAGACCTCCTTTGAATAAGCGAGGGTCTGGCTCGCTGCTAGGCTCGCAACCGCCTCCTACATCGAGGTATGCGTATATTGTTTTGTTAAATTTGTTTTTGTGATAATCGTTTATTATCTCCGTAAAAGGATATAATTAGGTATTTTCGAGAAGAGCTATTGTATCTGAATAGTAAAATTATGTTAAAGCTTTGTATAAAGTTATAAAATGTAAAATATTGTTATTTTGTTCATATTTTTAAGTGTGCATACAAAGTTGCCGTTAAAGATTAGGTTTATGTAGATACATAAAATATGTCGAGCAGCTTCTAAATACTCTATTATTTATGCCACAGAGAATATAAAATTAGACGGCGAAATTTACGACCACACTATGTTTAAAATATCCAAAACGTTCGTTTATGTAAAAAGAACGCGGAAAACATGAAAGTAAAGGAAAAACAAGTATCTTGCTTGCCTACAAAATAATGATTTAAAATTGTAGAGAAAATACAAAGAGAAGTATTCGCTTCAAACAAGTCTGCTTCGAGTTAATTCTCATTAGTTTTGTTCCGGAGAAAAAGGCTTCTCGCAATACGATAACCAATTAGATTACCACGTGTACCCGTTCTTATTTCCCACTCATTGTGATTGTGTTCCGTTTAAGTTCTATATAATTAGGTTCTTAGTGATTTTTATTATTAGAAATATCTTTCAGGATTTTTTTTATTAACGCGGATACATAGTTAATTAGTTCTAATTAATTACAATACAACCTGTTCTTCATGTATGTTATTACGCCTCAGAAGAACTAAAGTATCTGATTTTCAGTGCAAACTGTTATAATTTCACACAAAACTGTTATATTTTCAGAAAAAATGTTGTATAGAGACTTGAGACTTATTGTAGCTTATAAATGAGCCAAACAATTTAACAAATCCATTTTTATTTATATCTAACTGGCATGGTAACGAAATACGTATAATTATATAATTGGATACCCTACGCGTTGTAATAAAAATATTTTAACAGTGAATTCTTACTAATTTGCTGTACAAAATTAAATAAACAGAATGTGTTACCACCGAAATCGTTTTGTTGACTTATGAAGGATTTTCAACCGAATCAATATTGTTACAGACATCCGATTCGTAGCGTTTAATTGCTTTTCTTATATACTTCCCTACTTTCAAATACGCATGTAGAATACATTCATTATAGATTCTGAATTGAGTTCATTATTTAAGTCGGTAAATTCAAAATACACAATATTCTGAAGAAAATACTAGGGCGTTTTAAACACTAGCGGAGTTTGAAAAAAGGGTAGGTAAATGTAACTTAAAAATATAGTCTATTGCAATAGAAAATCAGGACATGAAAAATATATTCTATTCAAACAAAAGGACATCTCAAAGTTAAATACCAATGGAATCGTACCGTATAATTTATTGGTAAAATTAAATTTTGCGGTGCGATGCGAAGAGGAGAAATTAGTTTTGCCGCTATCTCGCTCACCGCAAGGATATTAATTGATACCCATTATTATTATGCAGAAATGAAAGGAGAATTTAATTGGTTTAAGTTTTGTGTCTTTCATAGCGACTAATTGATTTATAAGTATAACGGTTATGCTTTCTACTTCGTATTTACTATCTTTTCGCTCGTGGTTTTGCTTGCAGTGTCAAAGGAAATTCCCATAGGAAAGATATGTTTCAACTCGCTGAAAAATAGCCTATTTATACTATGTACTCTCTAGTTTCTTTCATATCTACAGACACAAAATCATACCGCTGCGATTTGAATAAAGACAAACAAACGTACTTTCTCATTTAATGTAAAAAAAAATGTTAGTTAAGATTCTGTTCATACAACTGGTGAATATATGGTTTTAAAAGCTGTGATGTATGAAGGATAAAAGGTAGAGCTATTTAGTTAGTAGTAATTTTTCAAACAAATCGTTGCAGTGAGTGACGGTACTGTAATAAATCATGATCATAGTGTGAGTGCCTTATTCTTGCATAAAGATAATATATTGTAGAGCTTATACGCTGTAGCAAAGCACATCACGTAATATTAGCTTTAAGATAAAATATAGAGCTTATTTACGCTTAAATATTACGATATGTAAAGCGTTTTACATATTTTTTTATTAAGTGGTAACAAAGATGGTGATGAGGACAAGCTCATTTTTTTACCAGAAAATCTCACTATTTATTGCTACCCTACTACACTATTATTAAATGAAAACATTTTTCGACACCACGCTGGATTAAAACAGCTTTTGTTAAAGGTTAATGATTGTTTGTTTCAATATTTCGTTGCATGTGAAAAGTTATTTCATATTTGTATGGTTTTAATCTTGTTTTAATACCTTTCATTGTCAGACCGTGCTTTTCAATTCCTCGTAAATTAAGTAGGTAAATATATTTTAAATATTTACAGATTAAAAGCATTTCAATGTACTATTTTGTAGTCGTAAAGTTAATTGCTGTGTGTTATGTCGTTTAGTTTGGATTGAATTATTGCAGCGCTTAAGTAATTGCTAACTGTTTATAGAAGGCGGGGTATCGATTTAGCGTAGAGGTTCCTACTTCAGAAATTAAACCATTTTATCTTCTTGGTGTTTAAAGTAAGATTTTGAGAAAATGGGTTTAGTTCACGGTGTGATAGGTACTCTAATTAGTAACAGAAATAAAAAAGGTCTTTGGGTATTCCTATTTGAGAGTGCGAGCTTGCCAGTGCGAGTGCTTATGTATGTTACACATACCAGAGAGGATTTTATACTTTTCAATTCTAAAATTGTCTATTTTCTTAGGCATTTTAGCCTGTTCTTTAGAACAGAATCCTTCTAGTACATTTAACACTCTATGATTTTGCTTCAAAATAATTCAATTGACTGTATTACCTACATTAATTATTTCTAATACATTAGTAATAATACAACATAAGCGATTATTGGATAGTCGAATATGAACCGATTCGAGTTAATTAAGAGAATAATCCGATCTGGGAATATAATCTACTCAAATGTATCAATAAAATTTTATTAGCATTCAATCCTAATGATACGACTGAAGTGAGTGATTTGTATGATTGAAATTCGTGTTATATAATTAATTGATATTATTTAGAAATTCTAATATATGTGAAAGAGCTTTGATAATATCATTTAACATTGATCGTATGTATTATTTATTCCTTTCTCAAAATAACAAATGCCTATAAATTAATCATACTGAATTTTCAGTGGATATGTTTCTTTCTTTCAGTTTATTGGGTGGTTGGATTGCTAAGTTTAAATTGGACCAAGCTGAAATAATTTTACTCTAAAGCCCTCTTTCCCTTGTAAGAGTCATAATATTTTTATTTTAGTATAGATTGTATCAAACATCACAAGCCATAAGTGTAAATATTGTTTCAAAGGGATTTAATATCAATTTCGATCACAAACTCGACACGAGTGTAATAAAATCCATAGGAAACATATGTAGGTACCTACCTTATTACAATTATCCTTCACAAACAACACATTGTTATATTATTTACATTTTACAATATCTATTGAATATTCCACAATACTGTGAATATGCCTAGTGCTTATGATGAAAATCTCACAAATACAAGCAAGTATAACACAAGAATGAATAAATAAACACGTCTTAAAAATGAAAACAATTATTATTAATCTTTATAAGAAGCATTAACCCAAATAATTAATGATAAAAAGAAATCGCGCGTACTAAATATATCTCAGCATTAACAGTTTTAAAGGATGAAGAGATGAGCACAAAGCCCCCTATAGCGGTATAAAATTGAATTCTTATCGGTATGAAAGCTTTGTTGAATGGATATTGCGATTTCTCGTTTTGTAGGCTTTGATATTTCGTTTTATAAATTATGGCACAATGATTAAAGGTTTCTTTACTCAGACCTTTTTTGAGAGCTTTATTGCACGCCTCATAAGCGAAGCGTTGAGGTGGGTACTACTGTCGCTTCGCGCAAAACATCTGATTTTTCAAACTTAAAATGTCTTTATGTATCATACATTGCACTTGTAAGATAATACATACACACACATATTAAGAAAAAACACTATTTTTAACGTTCATGATATTTTTGATGTCATTTTTGTTATTTAAACTAGTTAAAAAACAGTTAAAAAAAGTTCTGTCTTGGACGTCCGTGTGTCTGTATGTGCGGATCCTTTTTCTTGTTAACACGATAGCGACCGAAATACTTTACTAATCGAGTCTTTTTTTTTCTCTTACGCTTGAGTATGCTCAGGAATAGAACCCTTTCATTTTTCAGGGTCTGATTCGATGTGGTTTAATTGTTATTAAATAAACAAAAATAATAATTAAAAATATTTATTAAAAAAAAATTATGAGGCGTGCACTTTTGGATTTTCCAAATTATTTTTAAACTTCCTAATACAGAAGTGTTAGGTACCTTCGTTTACAAAGGGTTTTATATACCGATACCGATATCGATAAATCGCCATGTTGGATTTAATTACAGTATAATTAACGATGATGATTCATTTTATAAACAGTTTTAATTTTTTTTACAATGAATTAAAAAATTGCCTTTTCAATAAATTAGTTCTAGAACGTTTTGACATTTTTGAATTAAATTTGAAAGTTTTCATAAATTGTAAAAGCTTTTGACTAGTAGATTATGTAGGTAATTATACCGTCTGATTTCAAACGATTCCCGTTAAAACCTCGCTGAGTTTGGTTTTAATTATCCAGTTATTAACAGCGTTTATTAAAGTTCTCAAATCGCCAACACGAAAAAGCAGTTTTTTATTTATTTATTCAACGTTTTAAACTTTATACCACCTCTTTACTTTCCAACATTAATTTATACTAGCGGCGACGGGTATAATTAAGACAAAAGACATTCTCGAGTATCGGAAAAAGTTCCTTCTCTTTTTTCCTTGGAAACTTTTGATTGTGTTCTATTCTTATTCAACAAAAGATATTTGTATGGCATCTTGATTTTTGTTCGAGATTGAGATGGATGAAGTCATATTATGTAAAGAAAGCACAATTCTTAAATAATAACCCATCAGGATCATGTATTTTTTCCTCCGATTGAACTTATGATTTAAAACTTAAAAAATTCAAATCTGGAGAAATTCAGGAAGTGTCGACCATTATTAATGGTGTAAACACGTCTTGTGTAAGGCGGTTAATCAAAGCAAACATTTTAACTATACCAGTAATCGATTATATGTACATTTATGCAAGCATCGCTGAAAGGAATGTATTAAACATTGTTCAAATATTTATTTTGAGACTAAGAGAGTCATTAAATAAAATGTGTAAGTCCGCTAGAGCAGTAAAGAGGTTTTTTTTTTTGACATGATCTCAAATTTTTATAGCAACTTTATGGGAAGCCGTAAAACAACAATAGGAATTACATTTCATTGGATTTTTATTATGTAGGTGAGAAAATATCACGGCTGCGATCCTAAAACTTTGTTAAGTGCCGTAATAATAGGAAGGAATAACCTCTAAGTTATATCAAGGTCGGAACTTATTGATTTTGATGGGTTTCCCAGCAAAAGGAATTTATGAAGCGATTGATGCTTTCGTGTACGTGAATATCACAATAGATATTAAGCAGTAATTTTCTGAATTATTATTTTCTTCTCTTTGATAATATCTAAGGATTATAATACTAATTTCGTATATTTCCTTGTAAATTCTTAAAACGTTTGAAATGTCTGGACAAATACTAAATATATAAATCGTCTTAAAATCCTTTGTAATGCTGCTTTTAAAATAAATACCGAGTTTACTCGTGCTTAGAATTTACGACTCGGATAAGCGAAATGACTAATTGGCATACATATTTATATTTAGCAAACCTGCGTGATATACGACAAAGCTGGTTAACAATAAGTTATACTAAGGAAAAGCGCTTTAAATGCATACAATCAGGTACTCTTTAACGCCTATTTTTCCATGAACAGGTATCTGTGGATTCGCATCGCGTTATTTGAGCGTCAATTATCAAAAATCATAGAGCACTTAGTGAACAATGCAACGAGATATTACGAAAGGGATGCTTTGGTCGCTGATCCTGATTATGGCAGCATCCTCAGTTCGTTACTAGTGGGACCTTGTGCTCTGGAATATTCTAAGGCTAAAGCACCAGCTTGCTTCTGGACAGATCCACCTGCTGATGAATTGGTAAGTTTATAAAATTATACTAATGATAATTGCATACTATTTGTTTATTTATTATACATATTACTTATTTAGCTAAATATTACATATTACTTATGATAACAGGTCAAAGATATCTTTTAGTAGGTCATTAGTTTTTGTAAAACAATTCAATCCACATCTTGTTCACCTCCACCCACACCACACTATTGGTCAGGTTCAATCATAAAATAATGCAAACGTGACAAATGAGTACACATAAGATTTTCAAGCTATTATAGCTTCTACTGAAAAGATTGATAATAATTATAAATCTTAGTATTGTTTAGGAGATCTGGGGTTCTACAAAGTGCTTAATTACTTTTCACTTTCCACCAAGTCTCTTCTGAAGAGACAATACAGACATGTACGCATTAAATGTAGGTTAACAAGCACATAATGAAAATGTAGCTGAAAATTCACACGTATTTTTGGAATGAGATGTTCCTGGGTGAATACGTGCGTAAAACACCGTTTTCAGTCAAAGAAGTGGAGTTAAAAGGCGAAAACTGGAGCATAAATGCTAAAAAATATGAAATTATATTTGTAAGAAATAAAGAAAAGCGAGAGTTAATTGAGCCGTGATGATTTAATTATTTTATTTTTCCATCAACGTTTTATATCATCCACGGGCTTTGCTTTAAATTTTCCTATCGACAATATTCGAGAAAATTTTCACAGCATCAAGTTTTTAATTAAAAAATCTAATTTAAAATGAAACAAAACGTTGAAAATTTCTTTTCAAAGCTAGATCTACTTCATCAAGTTTTATTGAGGCATTAATAAAGTTTCCATGTTGTAAAGATCTAAGTAATATTTTATTGAATGTAATTTGCTTACGGATAGAGCTATAAAAGTTTAAATCCCGAAGGCAATGCTTTAACGATGAAACCTTAGCTCTGGGAGTATTACTTTAGATAATGGCTGTTACGTTGCGAGCATTATGAAGTGAAGTTTCAAACTTGGCACGCGGGGTGGGTTGTTTATAATATATTATGGGTCCTCTACACAATGGGCACCGTTGGCCCAACAAATGATCGTCGATGTTTGCCGCCATTACGGCGATTACGAATAAATGTATCTAGAATGACGGGCGAGCATAGACATTAAGGTCCTCTACACTGTCGTGATTGCCTCTACTCGCCCAACGCTGCCCATTGTGAAGAGGGCTCATTATATATAATATGTAGATAATGTTGTATATAATAAAGGTACAAAGGCATCGCATGTCTGCGGGTACGACGACACCGCCGTCTGTGAGGAGACCGATCCTTAACTTCAGGAGGAGCCTTAATGCTTCGTCTGATGATAGTGTCGCTACTAGTGTTGGTACGTTATATAATATGTCTGTGAAAGGATACTGTGCGTTTGCAGTTTTTGAAAATGTAGAAATTGTTTGTATTTTCATTTAAAAGTACCAGTCAGTATTTAGGCAATGATCCAATGGTTATATGTATAATAATTGATATACTAGATGATCGGTTCGATCACATAGCATAATAATATTTTGTAGAATTATTTTTGTTTAAATACTCACGTAGGTCCAATACGATTTATATAATAGCTAATTTTAATTTTAAAGATTATAATATGTTAAGAAGATAGAAAATATAAGATTATACAATTTGAACGGGTTATTTTTTAGGTTCCGGCAATGCGGCTGTATCTAGTGCCAAAGATTATGTAGAAAGCCTGCACCAGAATTCGCGTGCTACACTTTTGTATGGAAAAAATAATGTCAAAGTTCAACCTGTAAGTTATATAAGTTTATTTAAAAATGTAATTGTAAACTTTTTTAAATTAAATTGTCAATTTAAGAGATCCTTCGAATTTGAAAACTTTGTTAAGTTTCTTTTTGTTTAGTATAAATTCGTAGATACATTTTTGAACCAACTTTGAATCAAATAATATCGAAGTTTTCTACTTTTCTTGCAAGCAATTTATATTTTAAACGAAGCATATTCAAACAACGAATGTTTGTGAAGGTTGCAAATTGCACGAGTTGGCGAGTTTCCAATACAAACATATTTCATTTATTTATTGGAATTGGTATTTTAGAAAGACGTAGAGGAACCAATGCCAGGCTATCTAAGCCTTCATCAGACAGCTTCTGGACTCGTTATAAAGTGGACTCCCAACCAATTGATGAATGGGTATGCTGAAAGTGAAGGAATTGATAAGAGGTATTTAAAACGAATTAGACCAGTTTTTATTTTAGTTTCTGTGTAGTTTTAGTGCATTTTTATAATTTTATTTTTAATTCTAATATTTATTTTGCATCATTTGTTTCAATCACAGCAAATTATTGATAAATACCACATTTTTATTGCTGTTAAAATTGCAATTTGTTGTAAGTGCATTTGCATGCATTTAGAATTAGAATTGATCCTTCGAGCCGGATACAACTGTTACTCTGGGCATGGAGGTATAATATTTGATTTCATTACTTCTATATAAAACAAATAATATCCAAGACATAACAAATTCCTTGGGATTTAGTCATTTAAACTTAAAAAACACCCACACTGTACATAATAACCAGCACTAGTACATGTGTAGCCTCATCCGTTGCCACTTAGTGCATGTGTCGGCGTGTCAGAACGTGTGTGTTTTGTGCAGTGCCGCCCCCTGTACTGTGTACAGGCGCTTGTGTAAGGGAACGCTTTGTGTCGACTGGTATGTCTGTTTTTTGTTTATTCTTTGACAATTTTTTCTTTGTGTAAATTGACTTATCTAATTTATTTGCTGATTTTTGCTTTTAGTGTTAATTTAGTTTTCTTGTTAATTATGTAGTGTAGATTTGAATGATTATCATATTGTGGTGTAGTTAATAATTATTGTACAAGACCATTTTATTAGAATAAATAGTCAGATAAATAAGTATCTTTTGTAACATTGTTAAAGTTGAAGCTATTTGTATTGTTCAAATTATATTTATCATGGTTATCGCATATTATCAAGAAGTAGAAAATATAGAGTTCAATTAGTTGCTCTATATATCATTATTGATGCTATTCTCCCTTCAATTCCAGTAATTTACATTATTAAAGGCTAAACAATCAAAAATACTAATTTACGTACGCTTCCTAACATCAAACCTTACAAACCAATCTAAAACTCAACAAATTCCAGTATATACTGGGCGATGTCCTTACAAGTGTGCGTGTGGGAGGTTGTATACGTACACGTGCACCGCTCACAAGCGAGCGACGCGCTGATACTCGTGGGACAAGATGGCGTACAACGACCGCCTATACATTTCCCGAAAGGTGGGTTTTTTAGGTTGAGATTTGTTTTAAGCTTTTGTATGCGAATAGTTTAGTGATATTAATATGCATTTGTAATAGCAACAAGGTACGATAATAATATTTTTCATAAAATTTGTTAAAAATTTATTGTGAGTGGGAAAATAATATGTTTTAGATTAATAAATTAAATAATTTTTAATAAAATATAGAGTCAGAAGGTTGCACATTAAAATACCTTATGTATAAATTTTTTCTTCGATCAAGGTGGTCATCTATTGTCGTTCTTAAGCAACTTGGAGACTGGTCTTTTACCACATGGGCAGTTGGATCCTCCGCTTTGGTCCCAAAGAGGAACAGGAAAGGTAAGTAAACATAATAAATCTTTCTAAACATAGATCAAGAAAAAAATGTTTCTTTCTTATTCATGCAAAAATGGACATTACTTTTGTTAAGTTGTTAACTCCATTAGTAAAACAAAATTTGAAGAACATTTAAATGAATTACAGGTATTTGGTAGAACCAAAGGCAGAAGGCGTCCAATGCCAAGTCTGTGTGAAAGTGGTGAGACAGAGGAACAGGAGTTCGACGAAGTGGCTGGAGACTATGTGTTCCGTATTGTGAATAATGCTATTGCTGATAGAGAAGGTATGTACCTATGTCTTAAGATTTCTTGTCTGTTCCTATCTCTTAAGTATTTCCCCTTTTCTCAGATGACACACATATTTATACCAGATAAAATTTTTACTTCTTCAGTATCTATTTAGATAATATTCACTTTAGGCAGGATTTTGAATGCCCTTAGCGTTAAATTTGGAGATATTTTTGGGATATTTTTGAAAAATACATAAATCACGAATAATTTCGTACATCAATGGTTAGCCTGTAAACATTAATAAGTTTGTATTTTCCTAGATCCAAATTCTTCCAATCTTTAAAATTTCTAAGACTTCCTATTTTGACCAATTTCAGCAATGAGGCATTCTCTCCTAGAACGCGTGGTCCAATCTCCACCACGAACACCACGACGTACATTAGCCTCGACTTCAACTACTTCGTCTGACTCCAGCACAATGTCGGTCGACTGTCCTCCTATTATTGGCAATTTGAACCAGACAGCACATACTATTGAGGTAATTTGGATGAATGGTGCTAACGGGGTTTTTTTTTTATAGGGCTATTCGTTAGGCCTTTTAGGACGTCCACTGCAAGACATAGGCCTCCCCCAAAGATTTCCACAACGACCGATCACCAGCGATCTGACTCCAGCGGCTATTAAGTAAGGTTAATATAATTGAAACTCAAGCCTCCAAGCTCAACTACTTTTACCATCTCCAATAGCATATTGGTGGACTCACCTGTTTTTGACAACCTTAATCAGATAGCCATCATTTTTTCTCACTCCAGCTGGTGCTATCGGTGGACCGTTCATCTATTTTTGGCATCTTGCAACATATCTTTTATTTTATGTTTTTAATTTTTCAACTATAATTGAATCCTTTAATTACCAATAAACTTATTAATTCTGACTGACATATTTTTACCTAGTTTAGGGGTCAGAGACTTCAAAATTTCAAAATGGATCTTTTGTCAATAATTTTTTTTTAAATTAGGTGGCGTCTATAGAGTTGGTGTGCAGCACGATGCGGCGGCAGATAATATCGCGCGCGTTCTACGGCTGGCTCGCGTACTGCAGACACTTGTCCACCGTGCGCACGCACCTCAGCGGGCTCGTGCACGCTGCTATTGTGCCCGGAGGTAATTATACAAGTAAAATATAGTAAAAACATTTTACTTGCCTTCGAACATTGTTTAAAAGGCCTACGTTCTACATTCATTCGGCGTTCACATTCGTTCCACACAGGAAGCAGCCTCGCGAAGTGGGTCGGTAAAAAGGAAAGCGCCGCTTTTCCGCCGAGCCATGTAGACACAGACAGTACCGCTTCACATACAAGTGTTCACATATCATTTGTTTCATTGGACTGCTGATTCTATGAAATTAATAACGAAAAGTTTAACGTCTTACTTACTTCTTGCTTCTCAAGTGTCCATTGATAAGCTCGGATCATCGTTTGTATATCTTTAGAAAGGAAATTATAAATGTAGCTTGTTGATAAACTTCAAGCATTTCACAGTAATTCTTTCTTCTCGAAGGAAACTCCCAAAAGTAAATTGCTATTAAAAACTCTATGAGACAGTAAACTTACAATTAATATTGTCTTAGATGGCGCAGAAGACGGTCTAACAGAAGAGCGATGGCGCTCAATGATGGACGAAACCGGCGCCATTGCAGACAAGGACGAAGTGTACCGACTTGTGTATTATGGCGGGGTACAGCATGACATACGGAAGGAAGTGTGGCCTTTCCTTTTGGGATATTATGAGTGAGTTTTCTTTAAGACACCTAAAAAAAATACATACATAAAACATATTTGGTAGGTAGAGATTGGTAATATACAAAATTTAATTTGATTAGACTGCTATTATGAAACTTAACAGTATTATAGTTGAATCAATTTTTTTTGAAGTTACAATTTAATACAGTATACCTAATTAACATGCGGCTGACATTCCAGCTTAGAAAGACCTGTTTTTAAGAAGGCAGTTCCTTCCTAAGCAGAACATCAAGAACAATGAACTGTCTAACAATATTTTATTGTGTTTAATTCACCATCTTCTTAGTGCTTCGAATCTACTAACGTACTTCTCACTGTTATACTCCCGATTTCTCAAATTGTTTTATAATAGAACCATTTATATTCAACCAATCCTTCCAGATTCGGTACAACATTCGATTCCCGTCTCGAACAAGACAATACATACCGGCGGCAGTACGAGACCACGATGTCAGAGTGGCTCTGCGTAGAAGCCATTGTAAGGCAGAAGGATAGAGAAGCTACAGCGGCGTCTATAGCAAGGCTTACGGAAGCTTCTGGAAAGGGGAAGGTGGAACCGGAGGTTAATGAAGTAAGTAATATGGGAAGACAAATTACATTGGATGGAAATTTTTGCAGGGAAGATTAGGAAATTGAAAATAATAAAGATGCCTAGATTATTGATGGATTTTGATGAATATAAATTAAAAAATAAATTGATCGATGAATATGAAGATGTTGTTTGCTAGTTGATTGATGCTGAATTGTTATTTCAGTGTTGATTATGGTAAAATTAGTTTTAAATAGATAGAAATACCTAATGATAAGGACGAAATGAAATGGCAGCTACAAGAAATTAGAAGATTCTAAGACACATTTATGAAAAAAATTATATCATTACCTTTCACATAATGTAAAACGATACAGTAGATATTGAATAAAATGATTTTTTTTTTCGATTTTTTACGAACAAAATTATTGTGTTACATTAAAGGTATTCGAGGACGACTGCAGTGTGATCTCAGACAATCCACCAATAGTGTCCCCAGAGCCTAGTGAAACCGAACAAAAGATTACAAAGCCGGTTCTATCCCGAGCGCCAAGTATAGATGAAGTTGACAATATCGAAGTGGACAAGAAACTTAACGGAGAGACTGATACTTGTGATTTGGATATATCGTACGACCAAGATGACGACGAAGTTTGCATTAAAAGCGTAGTTGACAACCCTGATATGAGGAGAGAAAGTATCGCTGAAATAAAACGGCTAGCTGAAGGCATTGTACAGAAGGGCGATGGGAGGGGACTGTTGTGTAGTGTGGATAGTGCTAATGCTAATTTAAATGGGGATAATAAGAGTATGGAGGAAAGTCAACCGTCGCCGAACCATCACACCACGCATAGCGTTATTGTTACGAATCCGTCGGTGGATTTGGCTGTCACTGGGTCACCGGCGTCTGGAGGTACAACAGGTAATGTAATAATTATTTTTAATTCACTGATACAAGTGAAACTTCTTTAGGCGCGTCGAGAGTAAAATTTCAAGGACGCATCATGGCAATACCGTCACTTCATGGATTTAGGCGACGATTTTGCCAAAGAAATTTCACTTCTGACACATGTGCTCGGCATACACGCTGTTTTTTTATTCTTGATCCTCCTACCTAATTCCAATTACTGATAAGGTTTTACTGCTAGTTTTTTTTATTATTCCTGTATTTTCTAGCAATTAGGTATCTTCCAGTAAAAAGATTGAAGTATATGTAATGTACTTGAAACTTAATAATAATAATTGATTATAAAATTTTTTGCAGCACCAGCAAGTCCAGCTCGCAGTCCTCTAGGAGTATTACGAGAGGAATCTCACTCAGCAGGCGCATCGTTTGATGCGTTAGAACCAGATCGTACTGACGCGCGATCCAACTGCGTGTCACCCGCTAGTTCTAACGGCGGCGTTTACTCGGTAACTATACTATACTATTTTGGTTTTTATGGCATTCAATAAATCATTTATAAATATACACTTTACAATGTACACTACACTCTAATCATCTTATTACATTACACTACACACTTTAGAATTACACTTTGAACTACACACTTTAGAATTACACTTTGCACGATACACTTTAGATAAACAGATTTCTCTACACACTTTGAGATAAACACATTGCACTACACACTTTAGAATTACACTTTGAACTACACACTTTAGAATTACACTTTGCACGATACACTTTAGATAAACAGATTTCTCTACACACTTTGAGATAAACACATTGCACTACACACTTTAGATTTACACTTTGAACTACACACTTTAGAATTACACTTTGCACGATACACTTTAGATAAACAGATTTCTCTACACACTTTGAGATAAACACATTGCACTAGACACTTTAGAATTACACTTTGAACTACTCACTCTAGAATTAAACATTGCACGATTTGCTTTGCAATTCATATAAACACATTTCACTACACACATTACACTTTCCACGATACACTTTAGATAAACATATTTCACTACACACTTTGAGATAAACACATTGCACTACACACTTTAGAATTTCACTTCGCACGATACACTTTAGAATAAACAAAACATTTAAAGTATCACTTGACAATTTACGCATTGCAATTTGCAATTTATGATAGTAGATAGAGATAATATAAGGTACCATGCGTCCAATTACATTTAGCAATATACCTTCCTCCTATCTATGATAATACCTCTATGTTCACACCTCACACGCCACACTTTATTAATGTCAAAGCATTTTTTAAGCTATTGCATTGCTTCTATCGCGGGCCTTGAGCGCGGGGACTGAATCCAGAAATTACGTAACGAAAAACCTCACGCTCCCCACTCCGACGGGCGCGGCGGTGTGGCTTGAAGGCATAGCATGCAATAGCTTTACCGCGGCAGCCCCGAGTGCCACACGTCTTTTTTTATTTATATATCAAAGACATAATTGTTGGTATCTAACATCCAACATATTACATTGATATAAATTTCTTGTATTTGAACAATTCAAATGTTTGTTTCAGAATGAGCTAGTAGAGAGCTTTGCTTTGAATCTCCATCGAATAGAGAAAGACGTCCAACGGTGCGACAGGAACTATCCATTCTTCACTGATGAGAATTTGGACAAGTTGAGGAACATAATGTGCACGTAAGTTAGAAAATGGGTATAAGGTTAGATTGTTAATAACTTCTATCCTCTGGTGAAAGAGAATTAAATTGCAATTAATTATTGTAATATTTAGTTAAAAAAAAGCAATAAAAAAATAATTAAAATATAACTATACAACTACCTGTTTTTGAATCAATTACGGTACAGTCGCACACGCGCTGTTTACGCACTTGATGTGACAGGCTAATGACACTAATGACTGACTGACTTCCCGTATCTAAGATAGAACGGAACTTGTAGTCACTGAAGCTGAACGCGCCGCACGCACCGTACGCGCCGCACACGCCGTACGCACTGTACGCGTAGTACGCACTGTATGCTCTGTACGCCCTGCACGCTCCGTACGTACTGTACTCTTCGTACCCCCTGTACGCCCCGTAGGCATTGTACGAACTCTACGCAATGTACGCCCCGTACGTACTGTACTCTCCATATACAATGTACGCCCTGCACTATCCGTACGCACTGTACGCTCTGTACGCATTGTACGAGCTGTACGTACTGTACCCTCCGTACGCTTTGTTTGAACAGTACGCAATGTACGCACCATAGTACTGTACGCTTCGTACGTATTGTACGCTCCGTACGTACTGTACGTACCGTACGTTCTGTACTCTCCGTAAGTACTGTACGTAACGTACGTTCTGTACGCTCCGTACGTACTCCACGTTCCGTACATACTATACGCTCCGTACGCGTTGTATGCTCCGTATGCACTGCACGGTCCGTACGCGCCGCATGAGGCGAATCTCATCCAATGTTTTAAAAATTTTCCGTTTATAGGGTTCCGTACCCAAAGGGTAAAACAGGACCCTATTACTAAGCCTCCGTTATCTGTCTGTCTGTCTGTCTCCAGGCTGTATTTCATAAACCGTTATAGCTGGAAAGCTGAAATTTTCACACATGATATTGTATTTCCGTTGCCACTGCGCAGTTGACGGCTTGAAGCGGTCGCGACTGCTCGAGCAGGCCGTGTACGGCACGGAAGAATTCTACCATACCCGTGGCCCCGTCGTTGATGCGGCTTGACGGAACACAGTGGGGTTTTGGTCGGTAGGAATCCGACATAACTCACGGCCCCTTCCCCGGAGGCCGTGGGTATCTATGCAAGATTTCCCCTCTTAAAAAAAAAAAAAGGTCGTGTACGGCAGTACATGAATGTCTATAGTTCACCGCGCGGTCGCGGCTTCAAGCAGTCCGTCTCAACTGCTTGAAGCTGCCCGTGTTCGTTTTTTTTTATTTTTTTATAGTAACCCTAGCAATAGGGCAGGCGACTCACTTGGTGGGAGGTAGACGCCGCCCATGACGATCACAACGTTGGGAACACTGCGATCGTATTGCCGGCTTTAAGGTGGAAGTTGGTGTTTCAGGAAGGTGTAGGCTCTTTGCTTGAAGGTTCCCATGTCGTATTGTCGTACGCTAGTATAATAGGTCATTGGTCGTACGTGCCTTTAGATCTCGTTCCCCACAGCTACGTGTGGGAGCACCTGGACACCGGCTACATGCAGGGCATGTGCGACCTGGCCGCGCCGCTGCTTGTCATCATGCGCGACGAAGCGGTCGCACACGCGCTCTTCACGCATCTCATGTCAAGGGCCAAGGACAATTTTCCGTCTGGACAGGCTATGGACGCACATTTCGCGGATATGAGGTGAGAGATAATTGTATAATAAATGGTATAATTGTTTTTTGTTCATAGTTTAAGTTGAGGAAAATTATAAGATCACATTGGTAGTTATCGACTCCGATGATATTGTAAAATCATATTTTTCAAATGACTTTGCTCATCTCTTTACAATTTTTTAAAATTTTTTTCTATAAAATCCGGCTCGAAGGACCTGTAGACATGTATCATACAAGCTATGTTATATATTTGGGTCCTAAACTTTATGAACATTTCATTTACACAAAAAGTGTTGATCTATATTTTAAATCCTTTTATGTAATTGTATAATATTGTTCCAGCTGATAGTTTTCTAAAAATAATTTTTCAGGTCATTAATCCAGATTCTAGATTGTGAGCTATACGAACTGATGCACGCTCACGGCGACTACACGCATTTCTACTTCTGCTACCGTTGGTTCCTCCTCGACTTTAAGCGGGAAATGCTCTATCAAGATGTATGTTTGTTTCAATATCTTATATTTATATTAAATATTCTTATGTAATGTATTTTCAGCTCAGGTTGGTTATGTTTTCTTGATTATGTTGTTATTATGTGGGTTATGAACGTCTTGAATAACTTCAAACAGCAAAAAACTCACTTTGATTGACACTGAGAGTGAATAAAAGTGAATTCACTGAAATCATTTCACTTTATACATAATATAACGAATTCAAATTCAAACGTATATCGGGACTCGAACAGACACGTCCGGTCGGCACGAGCAGCAATACTTGAATGCCCTAACGCTCCAACAGTGCCATGTCCAAGCGCAACTTATCAACCGCTTGCGTTCTATGTGAGCGGGTATCGCGACATATTTTTGTTTAACATTTTTTTTATAATATTAAGTAATTATTTTATATTATTTTATATTCCAATATCTGAACATTTTAGACAATTTTTTTGTTATTTAAAATATATTAGTTATATTAAGATTTAATTTTATTTACAATCGAACCAATCGAATCTCTATGCGTGCGAGTTGTGATGCCTAAAATTAGTAGATTTATTAGATACAATTTATCTTATTTATTTATATTTTCCAATTTTACATAAAAATTATTCTTCTATTATTATTCTTTAATGTAATTAATAGCCTTTTTATAATATTTTCAGGTTTTCTCAGCATGGGAACTAATCTGGGTGGCTCGGCACGTATCTTCAGAGCACATGGTGTTATTCATTGCGCTAGCTTTGCTTGAAACCTATCGAGATGTTATACTAGCTAATTCTATGGATTTCACTGATATCATCAAGTTCTTTAATGGTGAGTTTTTTTTGTTCTGTTATAGTTAAAAAAATAGAATATGGTATTTTCCTGGCTGGTACTCTCATGTGTTATTGTTTTTGTACTGTAAACTATTTCGTCAAATTCATTCAATTCATTGCATTTTCGAATTTTGATTTTATTGCTAGTTTGCATTTTAATTTTTAAACATATATTATGACCATAATTAGATAAAATGATCGTTGTCGATGTATTTTATTGTGAAATCCGACTCGAAGGACCAACGTAGCAAATTAGAAACACTGGGAAAATTATAAGGATAGTTGTCATAATGTAATTGTAATGTTCTTATTTCTTTAGCTTGACCTCGAACAATTAGGCTTTTTGAAAATTATCTATATTTTAAGGTACATACTAGATAATTTGGTATTAAAAATCGATTTTCTAACTATTTCAGAAATGGCGGAACGTCACGATGCTTCAGCGGTGCTCTCTTTAGCACGAGATCTCGTCCTGCAAGTTCAAACTTTAATAGAAAACAAATAAATTATAAAAGCAAAGAAAGCTTTTACAAAGAAAAAAAATTACCTGTTAGACCTTGAATTTCAACTCTATCCAGTGTTGATAAGGTTCGAAATGCTATGTATTATACCTTTGATACGGGTCTAAAGAACAGTATTGATCTGTAGTACCGTAGATATTAGACAAATGTATTGACTTTTAATATCAATTTATTAGTGTAGTACATATTGATGTGGTTTTCTATGTAACTGATAACATTGCTGGATGTTCTTATACAATGTTCTAGACACATTTATAGGGGGTGTTTCATTTTGGTCTTGTCTTAAGATATTAAGTTAAATGTACTGTTTTAAAGTTAAATTGCTGTATGTTGATTTTATTCCAAAAAAATTGGTTGTCTGTAAAGTCGGTTTACTGACGATAGTTGAACGTGACAACGTCCGATTGTGCTTCTTTGTCGCTCGTTCCGCGCTCTCGCTTGCACTTCAAGTCTTACATTGAACGCCTCAGAGCGAGGTAACGCCGCATGAGTCATGTTTTTTCGTGCGTGCAGCCGGCTCTATCGAATTATAAGACGTTGTCACGTTAAAAAAATTGTGTAGGTATTCATATTATGAGTGTTCTGTATAACTAAATAAATTAGGTGTTTGAGTAGATCATACTCAATATATCCAGATGGATAGTTTTAAATTTGGCTGATATATTCTGCATAAGAATAGATGATAAGCCTAGCTCGACATTTGTTTTCTTCTTAATGAATTTAAAATTAGTTCAAAATTTTATTTAAATACATATTAGCATAACGCTTGCAATGCGATGGTTTATTAATAAATTAAACGAGAAAATATAATGTCCTTAAATAAAATATTTAAAAAATTCGTATTCATCAACCGTAAGTATTTATTTTTATTTATAAAATGTATGAACAACCATAAAAGAAAGAACTCTCTGAAACGTCCCCTTGCGTAGTACATTTAGTACCGTTGTGAATGTGATGTTAAAACATTTCCGGTAAGTAAAGTTTTGTATCACAAAATAAATATAGTCTATTCGATGTATTGAAATCGATCTTTATCGAATTAGCACCATTTCAACTGTGAATAGATAAAATTATATGTTTAACATACGTACATTGTACAATCTATTTATAAATTAATGTTCGTAAAACTTCAACAAAATGTTTAAGGCTTCATTAAGTGTCTGTAATTTTTATAATTAAATAAATATTTGCAATTGCAAAAGACAACAGACAGAAAAAAATAACTTTTATTTTGTCATTTGGTACTTTTTTATATTTATAAAATTAAACCAGTTATTAAATAATACTACTGATGCTTATGTCAGATTTATTTTCAACGTTGAATTTTTAAAGATATATAGTTTATGAAGTATAAAATACTTGAAAATATTGAACAAAATGTTAATCCGAGTAGGGAAGCGAACAGCCAATTGCCATAAAGGCTTATTCAAACTAAAGCGGTAGAGATTGTCTAATCTAAAAATGAACGCCCCTCCACTGTGTTTACGCTCACATTCAAAGTATGTGTATAGACGCAATACACACAAATTGGTCTGCCTCATTGGTCATTCAGTCCTCCAGTCCAATCCATGCCCGAACGACAGGACCAGTTGGCCAACTAGTGCATAAATGACGCGATGCACGACAGAACGGACGTGTCATTCCGTACATAGCGCGCTCTCCCCGCCATACAATGCTAGGCACCTGAACTGATCGCCCGATTAGTTGACAAATCAGTGCGCGAGAGTCAAAGTTTGCAGTAGAATCGCCGCGCGCACACATATAAAGTGGTTCAATAATTATTTGTCCTCACACATTGAAACAATTAAGTTTAGTGGAGGGGCGTTCATTTTTAGATTAGACAATCTCTACCGCGTACCGATTGGTATACACGGATCGGTACGCTATTATAGTTTCTATAATATACCACGAAAGAGCGTTAATCGCGTGCACATCAGGATACCGCTATCCTCGGCGGTAGCGAATACCGCTTTAGTTTGAATAGGCCTTCAGAGATTAATTATATGGAGTTTCTAGGATGAGGATAATAAAGTAATCCATCGAGAGATGACGTAAAAACAATATATTATAATTTTTGCATATAAAAAGTATTCATTAGTACATCAAAGCTTTGAAATAAAGGTTTTTAATAAAAAGCCACCAACGATATATTTATTATTAATATAACTTGCTGTTTATAGATAATTTAATTATTAAGAAATTATATTGTTCTTATGAAGCCAAAGTTTACGCTAATGCGTGGTAGATTAAAAAAAATCTATTAGATATTTTTAATTTTTATCATTCAATGTGAATTTACGTCGTATGAAATTATGTATGTGTACTGTATGCGAGAATGTATATAAAGCGTATCTTATGCTACAATTATACAATTTTATTTACGCTATTAGACAGGTGTCCCAAAAAGTTCACATCACCAAAATATCAAATATAATATAATATAATAAATAAAAATCTCATCGTACTACAGCTAAGTGAAAAATTGACTAAAAATACGAAAAATCTCATAACATACATGGGGGTGATTCAGATAGCCCTCTAGGTCCTCACCCTCCCAGTTTCAGTATTTCACACTGTTTGTTGGGACACCCTGTTTATATTTTTCTTACTTTAGTTACACTTACTCAATTAAAGTTTCATATTACTATCACATGGCTTTAAAAATACCACTTCATTATTTATCCTTTATTTTAGTCTAAAATACCTATTTATTCTACGTCTAAAATTACCGGGCCTAAACCTAAGCTTTATGTGTTATAAACACAGAAACGGTTTTATAAAATATTATAAGAATCGTAGAATATTGCTAAAGGAATATCAACCTTGTTTACCGCAAGAATAATTTTGTACAAATTACAACTAAGTTGCCATAATGATAACATTTTACCTACTAGCAATGCCCTGCGGTTTCCCCCGCATAGATAGCGATATCGTTACAGTGAAAAGTCTACTATAGGTCGGACTATAGGTTTAATTTTTAATCACATGAAAATCACCTTTACCCCGTCCCGCACTACGGCCTTTTTTTTTTGTTTTGTTTTAGTGGGGAAATCTTTCATAGATACCCTAGATGGGTTATGTCGGATTCCTACCGACCAAAACCCCACTGTGTTCCGTCAAGACGCAATTGGTAGAATTCCTCCGTGACCCCCGCACTACGGCCTGCTCGAACAGTATACCTACTATTTTCTATAGATTGACACTTTTAAAAATTCGTTATATCTTTTGAATGGAATATCCAATTCTTTTCATTTAAAAAGTATTTTGCTGGTATTGAAACAGTCTATAATAAAACATCATTTAATGGGATAAGGATTAATATATGTGTATGGATAACATGGTTTGATTACTGTCGGCACTTCTATTTACTTTGAAAACGTAAAAAAGTTGTTGTAGTAACATAACTACTGAAGATGGACATATGGTATCGCGGACTTTCTTGTAGATATTAATCCATTCTATAATATCGTAGAACATTTTTTTGTTCTATCTTCAATAGATTCCGCAGCGCACGCGATGACAGAAGTTTTATTGAGGATTTTTTTTACACCTTGGGTTACATTATTGCATTTTTGGTAAGGATCGCTAATTTTTTTGAAAATGCAATATAGCCTATGTTGCTCAGTAAAGATGCAGCTTTCTAATGGTGAAAGAATTTTTGAAATCGGTCCAGTAGTTTTTGCGTGAAAACCATACATACATACATACATACATACTTACAAACTTTTCCTCTTTATAATATTAGTATAGATAATATCAGATAAAAATATTTTTGCTCTATATTTTACAAATATTAAAAATTCCATAATTTTTACGCTTAATCAGACTATAACTATTTTATGCATAATTTGGTCCGAAAGTTTTAAAAACATACATAATTAACTAGCGGTCCGCCCCGGCTTCGCCCGTGGTACATATTTACGTTTTCTCTACATAAGAACCATCCTCGTACTTCAAGGAATATAATAAAAAAAGAATTATCGAAATCGGTTCAGCCGTTCTCGAGTTATGCGCTTACCAACACATTTTGCGATTCATTTTTATATTATAAAGATATAGGCTTTTTTATTCAGATATGAGCACACTTTAAATAGCTTAAATTATCGCAAATAGATATAATATCACCTAATATCAAATACATATAAATTTGAACAAATGATATTATGAAAACACCATTTGCAGTCGTATCATAGAAAAAGGCTCTATCTAAATATAGTCTATAGAGCAAACGGTGAATGTTAGATAATTTTTGGATTCATAGAATCCCGAAGCCTGCATTTTTTCTTGATAAAGATTTGCATCCCTCGTTATCTTTCCTTTCCATATGTTTAAAAAAAAGCTATCGTCCTCCAAAGTTCCAACTACGTTTGCACGTATGATAGGCATGACATCCAAATCCGTTTAGCTATTCAGACAAGATTCAGACTATATAAAGTCGAGCCAATTTAATAGGCAACATTTGACGTCTATCAATTTTATTTTCATAGGGTGGTAACCTGCTTAAAAACATCGATTAAAGTGAATTAATCGATACGGATTTGAAACATTTGTAAATCGAATTTATTAACTTATGATGATTTTTGTTCACAAGTAATCAATGCATTCGATTCTAGATGTCAGATCTCGATTTTTAGAGTAACATCTCTGGTATTTAAAAAGAAAGAAGGTTTATTGACACAAAATTGTAGCGACGTCAGTTCTTCAATTCAGAAATTGTTTATTATGTTTAGAATGGTTCATCAGTAAAATGAAATCTTAAAATTACTTGTATCGGTCATTGTTATTATAAATATGTAATCGTTATTGAAAAAAGTTAAGCAAATGTGCAGATCTAACAGAAATAAATATCATGTTATTCTATGTTGTCGTTACTAGGTTACGTTGTTGAATTTTGTTGAACTGTCAAATGTTGCCTATTAAAATGGCTCTACTATAAGTTACTAACAGACATAAGACATTTTAATGTGAGCATGACTAAACATATAAGTTTATTTTAATATTAAATCTGTGTAGCACGACGTTCTTCTTGTATCTATTTATTTAACATATATTTAAACTCTTTATGCAACATGTGCTTGCAATATAATTGCGTAAAGATGACGTAAAACGATACCTACATTTGACGTCACAGTTCTAGTTCAGTTTATATACAGAATCAATAATTATTGTCTTTATATTAAGTGAGATCAAGTAAGTTCGTTATACCTAGGTACTTATTGATGCGGTAAATATAAAAAAATGCTGTCATCGCCGATACCAATGATTTTTAGTATTTCTTTTCTTCACCCATTTATTTGGTATTATGTTTGTCTGTGTAATTAGGCTCCTTACAATGTGTATTTATTTTCTGCTATACTTACATAGATTTAAATAGCAAAAATTTAAATACTTATTGATGTTTTCTTAACTATATCTACCTAACCGTAAGCTAAAATATTTTTATAATATACTGTCAATATAAGTGTAATAGTTATAGCGCTTTGTTACTTTTGCATTATGATATATTGTAAAGGAAATCTATTAATTATTTTCCACAAATTGTTTATATCATGAGCTTCCATATTATGTTTATAAAATCCTGCGAAAAGTTATATTTATAATACAGATAATATATGTTTACAAATTAAATTATATCTCCCTATATTTAAAGACTATGTGATAAAATGGGTACCTAAGTATATATCTCCATGTGAATATAATTTTAAATATTTCGTCACAAAAATCCTATCAATATGAAATAAGCAAAAATTTCTTATCTATTTATATTGTATGATGGAATTTGTAAGAAATAATATTTTTGTGAAAATCATCTTGTCATTAAAGTATGTTTACAATTATAAATGCCTTTTATTTAATCCCGCTACCGTTTCAATGCATTTCCTAGATAACTATATAATAGCTGAGCATTGAGCAACCACGTGCTACTACAATTTTGTACGCCTTAATAAATAATAATATGTATATACTAAGGTGTACACTGTATACTGTATAGTATTAAAATTATCTGTGCTACAGCAATAAAAAGTAGATACTATCTGTGGTATGAAATACTGCAACCAACTCTTCGGTGATATGAGGTATTTAATGAACATATATCCATTTTGGTTGTTTATCAGCATAATATCGTATAATAGCTAAGTTTATACCCATCTGGAGTAATAAGTAGTACCTAGAGTTATCCACTTAGACACAGAATTAAGAACACATCGTCACATCCAATCAAACAAAAAAAAATACAAGAACTAACATTTATATCTATTTATAGCATTTTAGCAAATTCCTACGCATATATCTATTTATAGAGATTGATGTAGAACGTACCTACACATTACAAATCAATACGTACACTTTGACCTATTCCAAGAATTTTTTATCGTGTCTTACTTTGGGAAGTACCTTTGAAACACGAGGATGACGTGTAAATCGTATTTTAATTTGTGATTTCCTTCAACTTAATTAGTTTTAAGATTGATCTATCTTTCTTAGCATTTTCGCAAAAAAAATACAGATGCTTGTAATGACTGATTGTATTCAAACCAGAGGCAGGGGATTACCCAACAATGTAAAAATATAAATCAGGCAGGTTTTTCTTTGAAAACGCGGGCGAAGCTACGGGCGGAAATCTAGTATTAATTTTACAGTGCATTTAGATGAAACGAGCGAATGCTCATTCTAACCCCACTATGTCAAATTCTTTTAGTGTAAGCAGGCGTAGAGCATTCTTTCGTTGTTCGAAAAGATTCTATGCAATGTTCTAATACTGAAAAACACTGAATATGAGTTTTCCTGAGTTTTTGTTCGCACTAAAAGATCACAAAACCCCCTTCCCTCTCGGACTCCGTGCATTACGGACGTGTTTCTCTAATTATTACGTAATTAGTAATTAATACGATTTGCTTAAATTGAAGTGATTTAATTAAAACGAAATAATAGGAGCGCATAAAGTTGAAGAGTTGAAATATGAGTTTCTCATTGAGATAAACAATACGAAGGAATAACGACGCTGTTTCTTTCATTCATCCAACGGATCGTACGAATCTAATATACCAGGATACCATAACATTCAAGCAGCTGTTAATCATCACTTATTAGTGCGCGTATGCATCGAAAACAAACAACGCGTCTCAACCACCAGCGCAATACTAACTACGAGTACTAGGAGCGCATCGCACGTAGGAGCTGGCCGCTAAGTACGAGTCACGAAGAACGAGACAAAATTGTGTGCGACTAAGACAAGATAGTGAGTGATTCATCCTATTCATCACCACAACGCATCTATCGCTCATGCCGATATTTTAAAAAGACGTTAAGTTATTTTCAACCTTGTATCGCGGTCATAAGTACGACTTCGTATTACAATTATTTACAGTATAGAAAATAATACATCGGAAGTAGTACAAAATAAAAACGATGTCTGTACGACGTTCGCCACCTGATTCTCAGCTTCAATTAAATACACCAAATACGACATTACAATACAACTCGGATTCGGCTCTCAACATTTCGTGTATACAACAATCGGAGGACAATTATTTTAATATAACAAAACGACAAAAACGTACATTTGCAGAAATTCCCATTACAACGACCGCGTCAACTTGTGAAATAAAATCCATGTTCGTCGAACTGAAAGAGCAACAAGATGCGAAATTCGAATCATTGAATCATGTTTTAACTACTATTATGTCGCAAAATCAGGAGATTCAAAAATCAGTTGAAACTATTTCCGGGCAACACCAGGACTTATTATTAAAAATACAGGAATTAGAACAAGAAAATAAGGAATACAAAGATCGAGTGGCATCTCTGGAGATTAAACTGGAACAACTTGAAAAATCGGCCAATTGTACTACACTAGAAGTGAGAAATTTACACAAGCAGCCAAATGAGAATAAGAGCACTCTTACTAATATTATTTCTAACATCAGTTCGACACTGGGCCTCGAATCTCCAATTCAAAATTCAGATATACGAGAAATCTTTCGCACGAAATCAGACACCGTATTAGTGGATTTCACTTCATCTCTCCGTAAGGAATCATTCGTATCGCATTATAAAAATTACAATAAAAATAGACGCCAAAATAAAGAATCGCAATTGAACACTGAGCATATAAACCTACAAGGTCCAGCGCGTCCTATTTTTATCTCAGAGTTTTTAACAAGTAAATTAAGAAGAATTTTTTATATAGCCCGCGAAAATGTAAAAAATAAAAAGCTGTTTGCGGCCTGGACATCATACGGAAAGATCTATATTAAAAGGGAACAAAGCTCCACACCCGTACGTATTTTAAATGAAAATGATATATTATGTCAACTATCAGCATGACTATATTATGTACTACCTCTAACCATCCACTTAATTCTATTGTTGCATATTACAAATAAGTTTACACATTATATCTCTTGTTACTTTTATATCAAATATTTACTTTATTTTATACCTATTTGCGGACCACACATCATAGCTACACACAATAAAACAATTAACAATCAATTTACTTACTACACAAAATACACGAAAATTAAATACACATACACATACAATTTCATATACACACTCCCGACCGCGCCGAATAAATATTTGTTTACGAATTCTAGCCTCGACATTATTACCAATCTTATTTTTCTGTTTCGCTTATTATCCAAAAAACATGGAGTTGCCACTTGTGTTTCTGATCAGAGTCTAAATCATTATTTTAATTATGTTCCTATACTTTGCGTGTCACGGTGTTGCCGTCGACACCAAATTTTATTACATGTGTACATAAAATAATGCCCATAGTTGAAACATTGAACTCTGATCTAGATAACATTCAGGTGGCTAATTCTATAATATGCGACATAGAAAATATAGATAAACATATCATAAACTCCAATAGTAAATATAACTTAAATCTCTTGTCACAAAACATTCGCAGCATAAATTGTAACATGCCGAATCTTAATACTTTTCTCCATAGATCTAAAGTTTCATGGGACATCTTAGTGCTGTCAGAATGTTGGCTTTCTGCAAATAGAAACATCCCTAATCTCGACACTTATCAATGTATATCAACATCTTCGCATAACACACAAAACGAAGGAGTAGTTATCTACTACAACCAAAATCTTATAGTAACGCATGAGGAACCTTGTATTAGTGATGCTAACTGTTTATTAATATCCGTCAACTTAGAAACATGTATTATAGCTATATATCGCCCGCCAAGTCAAACGAACACAACAAATTTCATAAACTCTTTAGATAAACTTCTCTCAAAACTAAATTCGTATAAAACTATTATATTATGCGGTGATATTAATATTGATATTTCAACAAACACATCAGATAAACGGGCTTATGACTATCTTAATTTGCTAGCAAGCCATCGCATTCTACCCGCTCACACTGAGCCTACTCACGGAAGAACTTGCCTTGATCATGCTATGATCAGAACTAACCTAAACGCTACTTGCTTTATTATCGAATCGTCTATCACGGACCATGAGTGTGTTGCAGTAAACCTTATGCAAAATAAATCATCCTTCAAAAAACCTAATATATCGTATCGCGTTGATTTTTCTGGTCTCGACTCAGAATTATCGAACACCAATTTCCATTATATCTCTGAATATAATGACGCTAACATAGCGACTGATAAATTTGTAAGTCATCTCACCAATATTATCATCAATAATACTCGCTCAATTAAAACTCCATTAAGGCAAAGAGTACGTAAACCGTGGATCACTAAGACACTTTTGCGCATTATGCGAAATCGTGACAATTTATATAAAAAACTAAAGCGAAACCCAACCAACGAAATTCTAAAAATAACTTATAATCGCTACAGAAACTTCTGTAATTCTCAACTAAAGAAAGCAAAGCGTAATTTTGAAAGGCAAGAGGTGCAGAGATATAAAGGTAATAATAAAAAAATATGGGATTCAATTAAACAAATTAGTAATTGTAAAAAAAGTTCTGAAAATAACTTAAATTTAGTGTCCACCAATCACACAATCCAAAATGCCAATGATTTTAATAGTTTCTTCACTGACGTTGGTACAAAATTAGCTGAGGAGATTATCAGATCGAATCAAAATTCACAGCTAGAAGTTGACTCATTTTTCCAGTTCAGTCCATCCTCTCTTGACTCTTTCGTACTGATTCCTACTGATAAAGACGAAATCAAAGCTCTTATTAATAGTTTGAACAATGATTCATTATCCGGCGAAGACTTAATTTCGGGTAAAATTATAAAGAAATATAGTAACTTGTTAATTCCACCAATATTACATATCTGCAATTTGAGTATGGAAACCGGTATATTTCCGAAAGCTTTTAAAATAGCTCTGATAACTCCAATACATAAGGGAGGTGATAGAGACTGTGTAAATAATTATCGGCCCATATCTATATTGCCAACGTTATCCAAAATCTTAGAACGGATAGTTAACAAAAGATTAATCAGTTTTCTGGAGACCAACAATCAACTTTCTGTCAATCAATATGGGTTTAGACGTGGTAAATCTACAAGTGATGCTGTCCATGAACTTATCAACTCAATCATCACAAATTTGGATACTCATAAAAAATGCTTAACAATCTTTCTCGATTTAGCCAAAGCATTTGACACAGTCTCTATCCCTCACTTACTATATAAACTGGAGCGTAGTGGTGTGCGTGGTATCCCACTAAAACTAATGAGTGACTATTTGGCTGATAGGAGGCAACGAGTCAGGCTTAATAATGATGTAATCAGTGGCGAACTATCAGTAAAATATGGCATTCCTCAAGGAAGTATCCTCGGACCAACGCTTTTCTTGACTTACATCAATGGGCTGTGCAACCTCAATCTATCCAAGGGCAAAGTCATTACCTTTGCCGATGACACTGCCCTTTTCTTTTTTGGTAATTCTTGGGAGGAGGTATTCGAATATGCTCAACAAGGATTTAACAGTGTCTGTAAATGGCTTCAATACAATATCCTTACGTTAAACGTCACAAAAACCAAATATATGGCATTTGCTCATAGATCCAAACTACTTCCATCGACATCTTTTACTATTACAGCCCACTCATGTTCTTCAACTATCACAAATTGTCAATGTCCATCACTCGAGAGGGCTGAAACAATAAAGTATCTTGGCATAACCATTGATCAGGTACTATCATTCAAACCACATATAAACATACTAGTGAGACGATTGCGTAAGTTAATTTTCATTTTTAAGGGTATAAGGCACATTGGTGATCAACAAGTGATCAAAATGGTATACTTCGCTTTAGGTAGCTCTATAATAAATTATTGCATCACATCTTGGGGCGGTAGTGCCAAAACTTACCTGTTAGAAATTGAGCGAGCTCAACGCTCAATTCTCAAAGTTGGGGCTGGTCTTCCATACCGTTTCCCTACTACCGAACTGTACAAAACGTGGGACGTATTGACTGTTAGGCAATCGTTTATACTTCAAACTATAATAAAACAGCATACTAAACTAGATTTTGACGAAAACTTACAATTTAGCCAACGCCGTAAAGACAAAATATGCCCAACCTCACTATTCAAAAGTTTTCATTCGCACAAATTTTTCTGCTTCATGGGACCTTTTCTTTATAACCAATTAAATAAAACGTTAAACATATATCCCCAAAATAAATATAAATGTAAATCAACTGTAACTAATTATTTAAAATCCCTAGACTACCAACAAACTGAAGATCTTTTAATTACCAAAACCTAATTTTCTCTTCCACACTGTATCCTTCTGGTTCTGACCCACACACTTACACACATACGCAAATATCCACGCTCAGACGCGCACACACACACACACACACACACTCACACCTACGGACACTTAAACACACACGCTGACACACACTGGCACAAACACATACAAACTTACATATACACGCGCACAAATACATACAAACACAGACACGCAGACAAAACATTCACTAAATACATTGGTCACGCATAGGTCTATATTTTAAGAGACCTTTTAAGTATTAGTATTAGTATTAAGTTCTGTTCTTTTTTGTTTTTCTCTTCCCATTAAAGTTATTATTAAGTTCTTGAAACTATGAGTGTATTTAGTAGTGCTATCCGCGAGGGGGGCTAGTGATCTGTACTACAGGTCTTTCACAGACCTATTTCAGACACTAGTCCTTCACAACGAAAATGCTACATACTTACATATTTAGTTCGTCTGTAATAGTTTTAAGTTGTGAAGGCAAATAAATGAACTTTTTATTTATTTTTTTATTTACAAAAGAATGCTCTTGCTCTAGCTCTATGTTCGTTTGATGTAAATGGACCGTCACACGAGTAAATGACTCACACAAATATATAATAATAATCATTGCAGTGCGTTTGGTCGCAATTTGAAGTCTATTGTTAACTATGTGGTTATTATAATAATTTTTGTTATCAAATGATCAATATCTATTTCCTCGTATATTATAATGCCACCTGTCACGTGTAATGTATAATCTATTGTATACAAATGAGAAATAAATTAGTCATTAAAATGATGTATCTACATATTCATTAATATTTTTCGTGGCAGAACAACATAAGGAGCAGATAAATAAATGTCACCACCGCACTAAAAACACTGGTAGTGTTGCGGGTGCTTTAAATTTTATATTATTACAAGCTGACCGGCAACTTTACTACCATTCCAGCATATCTTTAAAATTCAAGACTATAAAAAAATATTTAATGTCCCAGAACTGCGTCAGTCATTAAAGTATTTATTTTAATAACTCAAATTGTAGCTCATAATTGTCATCTTTTAAATAGGTATGTATGGGCTTTATTCAAGAAAGTAAATAAAACAATTATGTATATATATTAGTATAATATAGATTATTTACAGACTTAAAGCTAAGTATCTATTCTTATCAAGGAACTATTAACATAGGTACCTATTTCACATTAAATAAAGTTAAAATGCATATAAGAACAAAGCGAAAACAACAAACAGAAAACAAACTGTACACCATATATTACACCTAAACCAAACTTATTTTTAAACAGCTACGAAACCAAAGTGCCATTGTTCTTCCACTCTTCTCGAATGATCTCCGGGATTTCTACCACGTTTATCAAATCTTTAGCGTTGTTCGGAAAAGGGGAGAAATGTTCCCAAGTTTGTATTTCGTTGAAGAGAGCGTCTCCTGGACATTCAGTTTCTCTTACTTGTCTATGGCCAATAAGCTTGTAGTCAGGTTTAATGAACCCCATTTCAATTCCAGCTGCTATTAAGGCCTTAGCGGTTTTTAACTGATTTTGAGGAGGTAATTCATCTGAAAGAGACATATAAAAAGACGTAAAAAAGTGCAATTTTTGATAAGTAGTTTAAAATTTATCATAAATCATAATGCAGGAATTGTGTACTTATGTGATAGACTTGATAGAGATTGAACGTGTGAACGATAGCGATTAAGTAGGTATATTTTAAGGCTTAGTTTTAAGGAAACAATTTAAAAATGTAATCGGTCAAAATACTGCTATCTATACATTTTGTAAGTAGCTTTTCGCCCGTGTTATTTAAAAATTATGTTTGACAGATTATATATTACCTACATCCAAACCATGTTTGTGTACATCATAAACAAATATTTCCTCTTATCTAAAGACATAATAGCCGCTGTTATCGGATATCTGCCATTAAAATGTGACGACACGCTCTAGGGAAAATTTTAAATAAATTCATTTTATACATCTAGCATGAAACTATGTTCTATCGTGAAATTAAATATTAGATTAATTTTAACCATGTGTTTGTAAACTAACTCTTATTTGTGAAGAAAATTTTTTGAGTGAAACTTCTTTAGGCGCGTTGAGAGTAAAATTTCAAGGCGACGATTTTGGTATTTTTGAATCTTGCCAAAGAAGTTTCAGTTCTCACACGTGTGCTCGGCACACACGTTCCTTTGTTATTTGTATTAATAATTAATCATTTGCACAGTTACTTAAATAAAATATTGTAGAATGGAAAAGATGAACAAACTTCATTATTATCTACCTATTACTACCATTGGTCGTTACTAACATAAAACTTAATCATATATTCTTAACAATACATTTTATGGCACACTAAAGTAAATACATACGTGACCAGTCTCCAATGAGGCATATGCCCAAGCTCACGCTGTTAAAATGCAATGAATGTGCGCCTAAAACATTCCAACCACGGCCTTCGTACGCAGCACTGTTGCCGCCCACCGCGAAACTAGAATTAATAGGCAATATAATATAAAAAAGTATTAAATAACATGTACTTGACAAAGACTTGACACGTGCTCAAAGAGCCAATATTCAATTGCTTAGGTACATAAGGTACATTGATTCTACAAACGTAGGTACTTAAGCTACATATAGGTACCTACTTATTGTGTGTTAGACCGCATTCATTTTATGGGGTGCTTTTCTTTTTTCTTAGACTTAGTAAATAGTAACAATACTGTCTATTATTTATGATAATACTTAATTCCGATAAAAATTATCTGTCTTAAATGGAGTTTATCTAACTACTTACAAAAATACTTAAATAATGTCAGTTCTAGTTTAGTAGATTACAGAGTGTTCAATTATTGCAAGTCTTTTTACATATTAATAAATGAGTGATGGTCATTGGTCACTCATTTCCGAAAATACAATACCTATAATAAGTTAATCAATATTAATACGAATAGTTTACATATCATGAATCATCAATAACATGTTAATCGGCCAGTGGTCAGACTACCCAAATATAGGTATGAATAATGAATTACCTCCTGAGGTATACCTCAAGATAATTTCTAGAATAATTATCGAAATACTACAGTTTAGGTACTTTATCAAATTAAATATCCTAGCATATTCATTTACGAATATAGTTCGTTAGATTTGATCAAAATAAAAGTAGGTAACTCACAAAAGCAACATTAGCTTAGCTTAAATAAGTAGGCTGCACAGTTGTTTGTTATATTATACTAGGTACTCTAAGTTGTTTTTAAACATCACTTTAGTACAAAACAGTTCTTACTTGTACCCAATATCCCACCATCCCCTTGTATTCATATGAAAGTCCTGCATAGATCTCATAGCCTCTGCACATTGCTTGGAATCGGTACATGCAGGCGGTGAATACGAATGGTGTATAACAACGTATGGTACCGGGACCGTTAGAGGTAGGATCTGTTTGGGAGTCAAAGCTCCCCATTGCTTTCGTCTCACGAACGGGAAGTTGTATGTGATCACTTCATTTTCTAGTGATTCGTCTGAAAGATTATTATTAGGACTTTAATGAATTATTATGAATGAAAATATTTATACTTCGATTTATTAATTATATTTGACGCAGCCTTTTTAACTTATGGCTCTATTAAATCTTAAATTTCAAATGTAAATGCCAAAGTAGACTTATTTTTTTTACTTTTCTCACATAAAATAATTATGTATGGTACCTTAGTATAAAATAACGAAGTGTCTAGTCGTCCGCTAAACGGATGAATAAAATAAATTAGTCGTCCGATTACCGGATGAATAAAATAATTTAATCGTCCGATTATTCGGATTAATAGATAACCTTTTAACACTAAAGCTAGTTGGGTTGGACTAAAGCAAAGGGGGCGCAGGACTTAGAAAATTTTTGATGGAGTTGGTGTCATTATAACACCTATTTATTATTATTTTATCGTAAAGATTACGCTAATATAAGCATGTTTTATAGTAACAACTTTTCTCTAAAATCAAAAATGGCCGAGATATTCGCCCTTAATTCGTTAGGTTAGGTTAGGTTAGGTTTCTTAAAAAAAAACTACACAGAAATAGGAGCCCCGCGAAGCGGGGCTCCGTCGACGCGCAAAAAAATAATCAAGTTTAGGTTAGGTTAGCCGTTAGGTAAGGTTAGGTTAGGTTTCTTAAAAAAAAAACTAAACAGAAATAGGAGCCCCGCGAAGCGGGGCTCCGTCGACGCGCAAAAAAAATCAAGGTTAGGTTAGGTTAGGTTAGGTTTCTTAAAAAAAAAAACTACACAGAAATAGGAGCCCCGCGAAGCGGGGCTCCGTCGACGCGCAAAAAAAATATCAAGTTTAGGTTAGGTTTCTTAAAAAAAAAAACTACACAGAAATAGGAGCCCCGCGAAGCGGGGCTCCGTCGACGCGTAAAAAAAAATCAAGTTTAGGTTAGGTTAGCCGTTAGGTTAGGTTAGGTTAGGTTTCTTAAAAAAAAACTACACAGAAATAGGAGCCCCGCGAAGCGGGGCTCCGTCGACGCGCAAAAAAAAATCAAGTTTAGGTTAGGTTAGGTTAGGTTTCTTAAAAAAAAAACTACACAGAAATAGGAGCCCCGCGAAGCGGGGCTCCGTCGACGCGCAAAAAAAAATCAATCAAAAATCCGCCAACCCGCACTTGGCCAGCGTGGTGGATTATGGCCTGTACCCTCATAGGAGGCCCGTGTCCCAGCAGTGGGAACGTATATGGGCTGATGATGATGATGATGAAGCGGGGCTCCGTCGACGCGCAAAAAAAAATCAAGTTTAGGTTAGGTTAGCCGTTAGGTTAGGTTAGGTTAGGTTTCTTAAAAAAAAAACTACACAGAAATAGGAGCCCCGCGAAGCGGGGCTCCGTCGACGCGCAAAAAAAAATCAAATACCAACGTGTGCCCTCCTCCCCCCTCCTCCCCCCACAAAAAACCTATAATACGTGCGGCAGTTCTCTAAAGAAACCCCGATAACCTAACTATATAGATAAATAGATGTTATCGGACGATTAAATTATTTTATTCATCCGGTAACCGGACGACTAATTTATTTTATTCATCCGTTTAGCGGACGACTAGCTTTGTCCATAAAATAATTAGGTATTATGAATGTATACTGACGCATACTGCATACTAGAGTTCAATGTATTTCTTACATAAATGATGATGATTATGATCAATTAATGATACAATGATCACGTGTAAAAATTGAGTATCTACGTAGATAATCTATACATATAATAAAATCGTAGGAAAGTCAAAACTGTACATTGAATATTTTTTTAAAAGAATACATAATCCATGATCTATAATCGATATAGAAGCCAAAAACATAGTTTTTAGAATTTTTGTCTGTTTGTCTGTTTGTCTGTTTGTCTGTTTGTCTGTTTGTCTGTATGTTTGTCCAGGCTAATCTCGAAAAGTACTGCATAGATTGACTTCAAATTTTGCATGAATATTACTAACAGGTCGAGTGAGGCTTTTTTAAACATATTATCATGCTATCACCTCCGGGGGAGGAGCTGTGAACCTTTTTTTTTCTTACGTATTCCGTGTATTACGACAGCGTACAATCTAAAGAATCATGTTTAAATGTTGGTTTCGGGTAAGCCATGCTATTATCTAGCTTTACACAATAAAAACTATGTCATTTACGTAATTTGGGCAGAGAAACAGTTTAATGAATTTAGTAGTATAAAGACAAATTTGAAACAGCGCCATCTATGAGATTTCGTAAAAATCAAATCAATTTACATGTTAACACTACTGAATACAATGTTAAAAATTAATAATTTAAATATAATTATGTTATTTATTTATTTAACTCTTTAACCCATATCTTCCCTTCCCTATAAGGTGCGCTTATAATTCGTGTGAATATACTACATTTTTAAAAGTGAGGGTAGATGTTTATTATTTTAAGTCAAACTAGACACCATTACAATTAATCTAATATTGATTGTGTTCATTGGTTACATTTTTAAAAATCTTCGTGTTTTAAAAATTGGATAACGAGGCGGGACTCGAACCAGCATTCTTTAGTGGTCGAATTTTTTCTATTCTTTATAAATTTATTGTTTATGAATTTATATTTATAAACAATAATACAAAAAGGTTAGTTCGTTGATAATTATTATTCCTTCATCATTTACATGTTGTAAGTAAAAATATACTGTTAATACTTTTGTTCAGTATTTACCTGTATGATTATTGCTTGGTAATTAATATATTTTCATGTCGTATACCTAATTAAAAACATAAGTTTGATGTGAAACTAGCTGGATTTATTTTTACACACTCACAGTCTTATATTTTGTGTTAATGTTAAAATAGTATTAATGGTGTAAATCATAATATTTTTTCACAATTAAAAATATTTCCTTTTTTTTGACATCGAATTAAACCGCGCTGTCGTTGGCATCGGCATCGAATTAAACCGCGCTGTCGTTTCGTTCACAAAAAGTGAAGTTATGAGGACCGAATATGTAGCCGCCTCAACTTACGGAAACGAGAGTAACCTGCGTTGTCTGTTAGTTATTGTATAGTCGAATTTAACGTTACATGGAAATTGGAATCTAATTATATGTATACTTATATACTTATATTAAATCTGTAGAGGTCAATTCTGTACATGAAATATATTTCCTAAATAACTATCACGAGGTGATTAGGGATCGACACTGACGCCAAAAATTTTTGTCCGTCTGTCTGTCTGTATAACCGTTATAGAAACAAAAACTACTCGACGGATTTAAACGAAACTTGGTACAATTATTTTTCATATTCGTGAGCAGAGCAGTAACTCCATTTTTAAGCTTTCGTCACGTGTGCAACCTTAAGGGTTAAAGCTACACAGAAATCAAGTACCTATGAAAGAAATGTTCTCCATATTATATAAAAAATATCTCCCGACATCATAAATGTCTATCTTTTATGGTTGAGCTTAGGAGTTCAAAGCTTTCTGATTATATTTGTCTACTAGCTGTGCCCGCGACTTCGTCCGCGTGGAATAGTGACTATGGGACCTATGACCATGGGCTCAGGGTGGGGCAACAATAATTGTTTTTATTTTCATGCTTCCACTCCCACGTTCACTCCCAGGCCCACGCCAACGCCCACGCCCACTCCCCTTCACAATTGGTACCTACCAGATCAAAGCCAGGGTAAGCGCCCCACCCAGCCCCACCGTGGCTACGCCCATGCTGAATTACTACTTAACATACAATTATTGAGTAAATACGTACTACCATAAATAATTAAAAGAATTCTTACTTATTAAAATTTCTTACTAAACTGAGCTAAAAAACTTACGTACCAACTTATTAAAGAAAATCAAGAAATGAAATGCCTAACCTATACCAAATAGAAACATTATGATTAGTATATAATATCGAAAATCAAAAAAGAAATGCCTAACTAATTCTACGTAAAATTTCTTTTAAATTATGTCATATTATTTTTTAGGAACCAGGGGGGGAGAGGAGCAAATTCTATTTCCTTCCTTTTTTAAATGGATGTTTTTAATAATGTATGGTGTAGCCACTGATCAGCTTAATCGATACTCAATTTTTATCAAATCCAGGAACAAATCCAAATTAGATGTTTCCTGTCTCACGCACGTAACTAAAGGCTGAAGAGAGAGAGAGGGAGCACGTAACTAAACCGTTTAAACGAAGAAAAGTGTATAGAAAAAGGAATAAATAATTTCATAAACTTCCCGACGATCTTTAAAAATAAATTATTATATCATTTTCATTCCCACTTTTACCCCTATGTAGGTATAATAAGTGGATGAACCGATTTTGATACAATTTATCTAAGAACCAGCGTCGGAAAATATGCTGCCTAACAAAAAAAAACCGGCCAAGTGCGAGTCGGACTCGCGCACCGAGGGTTCCGTACAAACCTGCAAGGTTTACAAAGTACAATTTATGGTTTTCGTAATTTTTCCTTTATCTATGCTATAAGACGTTGCTTCGTACCAAATTTCAAGATTCTGAGTTCACGGGAAGCACCCTGTAGGTTTTGATTCCCTTGCAAGTGTCGAAAATTTGCGGCATAAACGGCTGTATCTTTTGATTGCGTTGGCTTAGAAGTTTGATTTTTTCACAGCTTCAAGGGACAGTAGACCTGAGTAATTGATATGAATTTCAGCTTCATACCTTCACGCGTTCCTGAGAAAAAGGGTCTTGACAGACAGACGGACGGACGGACAGACAGACGGACAACAAAGTGATCCTATAAGGGTTCCGTTTTTTCCTTTTGAGGTACGGAACCCTAAAAAGCCGCATCTAATTCGGTTTACCTGTTAGCCAGCTACGGTGCCATAGACAGACACACACACACACACACACACAGAAATACATAGCAGTCAAACACATAACACCCGTCTTTTTGCGTCGGGGGTTAAAAATATAATACGACATAATTTAAAGGACATTTTATGTGGAAAATTTACCTATTAGAAGTAACCATAATGTTAATTTGACCCCGCCCCCCCCTACTACCTCAGCTTACCCCCAAACCCTTGGGGAATTTTGATATGTATTTTACACACATTACACATTGTACATTCTATTGTACACTGTACAGTGTACAATAGAATGCCTTAGCAAATGTTCGCTGTGATTACTTATAAATTGTCATAACTTTTTTATTTATGAACCGATTGATATGAAATAAACACTAAATGTTAAATGAAGATTACCACAATACATTAGTGAAAACTGCATCTAAATCGGATAAGCCGTTTCTGAGATTAGCGTGCACAAACATACAGACAAACAGACAAAAAAAATTTTAACTACAGTTTTGGGTTCAAGATCGATTTAATAATAACACCTGCTAATTTTTTTCTACATATTTTCATTGTACAGACATCACTTTTCCACAATTTTATTATATGTATTGATGATGATGATGATTGATGATTATAACACTCTCAGTCCGTTTTAACTTAATTTATATTCACTCGCATCAGTGCCACCTAAAAAATCTTTATATCGAAATTCGAGCAAAGCTAAGAAAATGAGAAATAAGAGTTCTCAAGGATCGTTAGAGGTAAGAGGCTTACTATTGACCGAAAACAACATGTGTTATGCCGAGAACCTGAAACCGCTTCACAACGAGAATTGCCTGTGAGACCGAAACCTTCACTGAGAGGGTATAACGTCTCACAGCTGATCGCAAATGGCATATTTTATCTCGATAATCTGAAACTTTTACTCAATATGAAGACCGTTTGACAAATAATAGGGTGCACCATAATATTATTCGATCTCTTGAAGATGAACATGAGCATAAGCAATGACTAGAGTAGGGACGCGAATATTACCATTATTTGAGACAAGATTATTTGAGACAAGTACGATTAATAAGTTTGTTTAATGAAAGATTAAGAATTGAAACTATTTGGTCTCTTGAAACGGACGAATAGCGAGAGGCCCGTCTTACTGTAGACAGATTTCGACAGTCTTAATGACTTAGAGGTAAACATAGAAGATCAATCTACGAGTTCGGTGGTGTGGTCCGACAAATATAAAAGTGGGTTTGCTTATAAGGAACCTCACAATTGATTACAGATCATCTTCTGTATAGGCGATATTAACGTAGTATGTTCTTTTTGTAATGCTTTAAAGAAAAGTAAGGAGTCGGCTTTCGTTTGAAGATATACCAGAACCTTTGAAATCACTACTTTTAGAGGAACATGTGCAATCTAAACAGTTCTTAGACAATATTCGCTCTTATAGTAGTGCGTTTTAAATGATCCTTTGGTGCTCAACAATTATCAGAGGATCCTTTCATGCTTACTTTTAAGATACAAGGTCAAGTTTATCATTTGATAGGATCCCTTTTGCCTGAAGGCCAACCTAAGTTTCTTCAAATATATTTTGTATTCGACTACAACGAATAGTCGAATACAAGAAATCAATATTTCTCGAATTTAAAATATTACAATTTTTCCTACAGTAGGGCGACGAATGTATTTTCGCATAGTAACGGAGGGGAACTCACGGGGGGTCGAGTGACGCGGGCCACGTACCACAAACATGCTTAGTTTGTTGTACCGAGCGCGAAAGAAAGTCATCATGTTTTTAGTAAAATTACTATGTAAACTATAACGTAATTTAATACTGAGGTACATATTATATAATGATGCGCTCAAACTGTTAATCTACATTTAATTTAGATTATTATATGAATTACTAAGTAATGTAGAATTTAAATCAAATTCACTCATGTTTTCCTCAGATTTTCGATGTCCTCCGATTTTAAGATTTTCTTATCAGAGTATTCAATTTTAATGTAGTTAATTTTTATAAGAGACAATTAAGAACATTCAAAAATAAAGTGTCACGTATTTTTTTTAAACGACGAATGACGAAAAACGACGTAATCGCGGACGAAGTCGCGGGCAACAGCTAGTTACTACATACGTATGTATTTAATAATCTACTGTAATGCTTTATATATACAGAGTGGCTACAAAGTAGAATTGATTGCACTAAATTTCTAATTACCTACTTATAGTTTCAACTTTCAACATACTTAGGTAGGTAATAGGTATGATACCTACACCTGCAGTATGTAGGTACCACCAATGAAAATCTATAAATTTAACCAAACACATTTTTTAAATATTGACTGCCACTTAAAATATACGAGATAAAAAAATGGGTCATGCAAGCATAAATAAAAAAGGACATACCTTTTACAGGCACACTAGTAACACTTAATATATTTGTACACATTATGATTACAGCTGAAAACACTAACACCATTGCTTCTATTATGAATCAGGTTAGATTATCTGCAACCATAACAAAAAAATATGAATCAAAGATTATTCTAAAACTAAAATAAGTCCCCGAGTACGTCCTATTCATATCGTTATCACAAAACGTATATTATTTATGAAAATTTTATTGATCTGTCCTAATAGATAAGAGTTATTTACATTTAGTGGAACGTATATTTCAATAATATCTTATTCATAGACGCGTGATTTACCATTGAGCATAGATACTTTAAATTAATTCATTGATCAATGAATAACAATAAATATTTAAATGAGTTTATAATCACGTCTGGCAAACTATCTAGTAGGTACCTAATCGACCTTGCAAAATATCAATGAAGAGTTTGTTTTATCTAATAACAAATGGATTTCCATTTTTTAAACAATTACTTACAAATGATCGAAATATCAATTGATAAAACTTATCACAATTTTTACAACCAAATCTTTCAAAATAATAATTGACTAACACAATTTTGTACATTAATAAAACTTTTTCCTGACAAATTGTTTAATTTTGGCACAAATTAGGACCAGAACTCGACTGCCGTCTTTAGCACTGCCGACTGTACTATACAGGCGGGCAGACCTCATATTGTTATGTATATAGCCATCAACCTTCGGCGGTTAATCCCCTAGAAGTACTGTGAACACATCAAGCGCAAATATTGTTGGGACAAAAAATGGTAGAACGGATGCTGTGGGGCAATTAGAATTTAATCAATAATAGATGTTAAAATTTTGAGATAATTCGATTTGTATATGATGATTAGAATATTATCAAGGTTTAATATCAATAATGTACGTTTTTTTACCACTATTTGTGACTCTATGAGCAAGTAGCTAGGTACACGTAATGTAGAGTTGCTTTCATCATCATCAGTCCATATATTTTGTCCTCATCTTCTGGAGTCTTCCTTGACGGGTTGTCGGGTTTAGCCATACTTCAACACAGTATTATGACTAACTCTTTTTTTGATTCTGAAAGATTTCCTTAAAATATTTTCAATTACAAATTGGAACAATATTGGTGTTAATTGTAGGTACGTAACTAGCTGAATTAAATTACTTAAATTATAATTATTTCCGTAAGTAGACACTAGTTGGTTCTCTCAAACCCCGACTTTTTACTGATGTCGAACCTTGAAAGTTACTACATTAGCACACAACTCTATTTGGTATGCTAAAAATTGCACACAGAAGTTACAGATAGACATTTAATAAAAAAAAAACCTTTTAAAGCGAAAACATGGTGGAAATACTTAATAATTACTGAAATTACCTACTTAATAATTACTGAAATTACAGTATTTATCTACCTAGTTATTTTATTAAATACACCTTTAGAATTAGAATCATAAAAATCGACTGCAGAGACTGACTATATCTATATGTAACGAGTTGGTGAAATTTTCAGGAAATTCCGTCCCGCGTATGTTTATTAGAGATACATGTGTACAATGGTACAACTAAAAACTGTGAATTCTTTAAGGCTGTGAGTTAAATTACGAATAGGCGATGATACACACAAAAAGAGATAATGAATAAAAAACTATGAGAGTATTTTTCAGGAAAAATAGCACAAATCTCTATGTGTGTTGCTAAAATAGAGTTTGCTGTTTGTTAGTAAAAAGCATCTTTTTTCAAAAAGTCGAAATTTACTTGCAGAATTCTACTCAAATTACAGTCTTTATTTAGTTCATTTAGTTGATTATATTGGATCTATTTTCAAAGGTACTATGTTAATAGGCATCTCTAGGTACTTTTAAAATCCATACTAGTATTATAAATGCGAAAGTAACTCTGTCTGTCTGTCTGTTACTCAATCACGCCTTAACTACTGAACCACTTTGCATAAAATTTGGTATAGAGATATTTTGATACCCGAGAAAGGACATAGGATAGGTTTTATCCCGGAAATCCTACGGGAACGGGTTTTTCTTTGAAAACGCGGGCGAAGCCTTGGGCGGAAAGCTAGTGATCTATAATTCAACTAATAGCTAATAATATCATCTTATTATGTAGCATTTATTAGCGAGATAAATAAGTTCGTTATTAAAATCACGTGGAAGTGTTTTAGGTTCACTCCCGAAGAAGCAAATATTACTAGAGCCTTGTAAATCCATACTAATATATATTATAATATTATATAATATTATAAATGTGAAAGTAACTCTGTCTGTCTGTCTGTTACTCAATCACGCCTTAACTATTGAACCAATTTGCATGAAATTTGGTATAGAGATATTTTGATAGGTATCCGAGAAAGGACATAGGCTACTTTTTATCCAAGGAAATAGGATAGGTTTTATCCCGGAAATCCCACGGGAACGGGAACTATGCGGGTTTTTCTTTCACTGCGCGGGCGAAGCTGCGGGTGGAAAGCTAGTATAAAATAATGTCAATGTTGCTTCCGCTACTTATGTTATTATTCTAAATTATGAGGTGTGAATGAAGCGCTTACATTATTCAGGTATGTATAAATATTTGTAGGTAGGTATATCATGTGTATTTGATTTACTGGCTTCAGAGTAATATCTGAATAACCATTTCAAAAACATTTTTTAAAGACATAAAATGAGGGATGACTATTGGTATGAAAAAAACATACGGTGAAATAAAAATATTAAAAAAACAATAATAAAAACCTTTATTAACTTTACACAAGCAATTTAAATTATTTTAAATAAAAAATAAGTTATGTTTCACATGGCTATTAAAATAATCTATCATTTTGTTAAATTACACTAAATTTATTAGAAAAATGATCCCATTTAGATATAATATTGAAAAGTGCAGTTCCAGGGCATTCGGTGGCCATCACTTGTTTGTGTCCCACTAGCTTATAGTCTGGTTTTATGTAACCTTGTTCTATTCCAGTTTCAATGAGAGATTTCGTCGCTTCCAACATATCTTTTGGTGGTTGATTTACTGGAAATAAAATTAATATTAAATTATAAGGGTGTCTCAGCGCCGATTTTAAACTTTAAACACGAATTTCTCGGCAACCTGCGGAGTTAGCTGGAGGGGAGTGGTAGCGTTCGATAGGTGACGAGTGCGGATTTTTTTGTGGCCATGGCGCAGTGGTCTGGTACGCACCGTGCGTACGCAGTAGAAGCGTACTTATGCAATACGTTTTCGTTGAGTGAAAAACGGTGTAAATTTGTAGTCGCTATGAAATCCACCGTTTGAGTGATGCCCCGAGTACTCAATTAATTAAGTCGTGAGGAGAGAAGTTTAGAGCGACAGGATGGTTACTAAATCATTCAATTGGACCACGAAATAGACCTGTGCGATCGATTGAACACATCGACCGCGTCGCCGCTGCGGTCACGGAACATCCAAGACGCTCACTTAGACAACATGCTGCCTCTTTAAGCCACCATCGGTAACTTTTTTGTACCTCAGCTGCAAGAAGAGGATATTGACAAGTCTGATGTATGGTTTCAGCAAGATGGGGCCACAGCCAACACTGCTAGGGACGCACTAAATACGTCATTTCCGGGAAAATTCATAAGCCGCTCTGGAGACATATTGTGGCCACCCAGATCTCCCGATTTAACCCCCGCTGACTTTTTTTTATGGGGTTGTCTCAAAGCAAGAGTTTTTGATACCCCTCTTACAAATTTGGAGCAGTTGAAGACTAAAATAACGACAGAAGTGAGAGCCATTTCAGCGGACATCCTTCGGCGCGTCTCGGCAAATTTGCGTGTCCGATTTGAAGAGTGCATTCACCATGATGGAAGACATCTTGACGGTGTAATATTCTGTACATAAAATCCGCACTAATACACTTTAATTTACTACAGTAAAAAAATTATGAATACAATTTGTTTTTTTTTATACAAATTTTTAAAGTTTAAAATCGGCGCTGAGACACCCTGTATATTGGTGTATACCAATAAAATATCAGTAAATCTTTACTTCGTAAGCCGGCTCTAAGGTGATTTTGTTGAAGATATTTGTGCAATTTCAGTCTAGTTTCGATTGAATAAAAAAATAAATTGTAGCTTTATAGTTAATACACTTTACGTCTTATTCTTGTAATTTCTATTTTGGAATAGATAACCTTGAAAAATGCGACGAAATAACAATAAAATTGACCTGCAATTAGATTTAAATGCTCGTGTAACAGGTCATTCGCATATTTTACCTGTCGGCTGTCGCTGTGCGGAGGACTTTTCCTCTTCCTATATAAACTTCCTGATACAATGTAGTTTTTTGTGCTTTTAGAAAATGTGGGATTTTATTGCAATTTAATTACGAATTTAGTTTTACTACCTAGAGTCTAACTGATCAACGTGATTGCTGGTTTATCTATCTTCATTTTATTTATTTTATTTTATATTTTTGGATAGATAAATTAGCTATGAGGTTTAATATTATTTAGGAAGTAATAAGTTAAGTTTAATAATCTTACCCCTCCAATCTCCAATAAGGCAGATGCCAATACTGACGCCATTCGCTGGCCCCGCATGAATACCCTTTACCTCCCAGCCTCTTCCTTCATAAACATCGCCACTGTTACCCACACAAAAACTGTAAGAGAAATCAGTTTTTAATTTATGATACCTACAAATATTTAAAAACTTTTCTATATTAGAGATGGGAAAAGCAATTAACCATACAGAAGACTTTGCTATGAAACATTTGGCAGCATATTAATATTTACAGAACGCCGATATAAAAAATAGAAGAACGAAGAACGGACGAAGATTACATAATATGAATATCCAAAAAAGTAACAATTTATAATTAAACTTACTTGTAGCCAATATCACCCCAATCAAGGCTTTGATGGTACGCTTGCATGGATTTCATAGCCTGTATGCATTCTTGATGTGTGGTGCAGGCGTCCGGTTTATATGTATGGTGAATCACCACATTTGGGACTGGTGTTACGAGAGGAGTGACGTATGATGCTGGAAGGGCTTCCCAATCTGTTCTGGTGTAGTACTTGTAACGTTGCTGACAACCTATGATAAAATTTTATTTGGCTTTGGTTTTTATTATTGTTTTTTAATAATTACTTACGGACGTTAATTCAAATTGAATAATAGAGATGTAGAGAATATGGGAATGATGATAAACAATCATGTTTTCCAATGAAAATATATTTCCTACCTACAAATTTGAATGTGTTCGTTGTCGATTTCCTTTCGTTTGAAACCTTATTTTATCAATTTTTAGTAATAGTAAAACTTAAAACAAACATATTTCGAGGACATCAGGATTGAATATTATAATAAAATAGTTTTAGGACTAACAAAAATAGTAAAAAAAATAGAACAAATAATCTACTGAATGAATGACAAATTGACTGTTATTATCTTGTATACTATGTAATTGATAGAGTAATTGATGTTGTTATAGCACAGGTCAACCGTAACACAAACGTTTTGGATAAGAATTCATTATTATGAATGTGTTAAATAATATTTACTTCATTCTTTATATTTAAAATATATCGTAATAATTTCGTATTAAGTATACAATTTATATCTACACAAGAGACGAGAAACTTTACCAATTTATTAAGAGACAAGTGATACCTACTTCACACAAAAGATACAATAAGCTTGTGATTATAAAAGATTTCACTTTACAATTAATTTGAAATATTATGGGACAACTATAAGCAAATAAATCTGAATATAGGTAATATCTTTTAACCAGAATTAAAATAAATAAATAATGACATTTAATATTATTTTTAATCATGTAGGTAAATGACAGCATAGGTACTAATTTTTCATAAACCTTAAATTTTATGAAAATAATCGAAATAATACGCATGCATTGAATGATTTCAGCTACTTACTATTTAACTTTGGGAATCCGTGAATTCGACACACTTGTAGTACTACAATTAAGATAAAAGTATTGAATAACATCGTCATTTTGATATATTATAGTAAATTACTACAAATAAATTACACTAATTTACAAATTGACGTTGTTTAATTAGTAGTTGTAACCGTACTAATATAGATTTAGCAGATTTTACGCTTATATTGAGTGTAAGTACTGTGACGGTTCTTTCCCATGAAATAAACAACATTGTTTATTATTTACTGGACACTATGTATGCTTAAGGGCTGACTATATCGAGAGTGCATTGTACTTTTTTTACATTTTTCGTATTAGGTATATTTCCGTAATTAGATATAATTATGCGTCGCGTATAGAATATTCTTATATTATGAAATAATGGATTTTTCAATTCCTGAGTATTTTCTTGTATAAATAAGTTTATGAAAAACTATATGGCAGATTGCTGAAAAGTCTTACGGAATTCACTTACAATACCTATTGCACGCCTCATAAGCGAAGCGTTGAGGTGGGTACTACTGTCACTTCGCGCAAAACATCTGATTTTTCAAACTTAAAATGTCTTTATGTATCATACATTGCACTTGTAAGATAATACATACACACACATATTAAGAAAAAACACTATTTTTAACGTTCATGATATTTTTGATGTCATTTTTGTTATTTAAACTAGTTAAAAAACAGTTTAAAAAAGTTCTGTCTTGGACGTCCGTGTGTCTGTATGTGCGGATCCTTTTTCTTGTTAACACGATAGCGACCGAAATACTTTACTAATCGAGTCTTTTTTTTTCTCGTACGCTTGAGTATGCTCAGGAATAGAACCCTTTCATTTTTCAGGGTCTAATTGTTATTAATGAATAATTAATAATGATGTTCGATGTGGTTTAATTGTTATTAAATAAACAAAAATAATAAATTAAATATTTATTAAAAAAAAATTATGAGGCGTGCACTTTTGGATTTTCCAAATTATTTTTATTATCGGTTCATAACATGGCAATTGGTAACTTACACTTTTAGGGATTAGAAATTTGGCGATGTAAAACTTGGATCATTTTATTAACCCTTTATCAGAGTAGGAGAGTGTGAGAATTAGGTGCCTAGGATATTAACAAACACCCAGTCGCATCGAATATAAATATGATGAGATGCCTATGCGATCCATTTAGATACAACAGGTGCAGTGGTAATAAAGAGAAGCAATGCTGAATATTCCTGATTCTCAATATTGAAAACGGTAGACAAAGAGAGCTCAAAAAATTTATTTGTAACTGTTGCCCATAAATCGTTTTTCTTGATAATATTATGTTTTTATACGAAGTACCTCCTAAGCTATAATACGTAGATAATAATTTTGTAATGTGAAATGTGTGATATTTAAACATGTCAATTATTTTTATTTGCTGCCCATACAACTATTATAGGTAGTACTAGCGGTCCGCCCCGGCTTCGCCCGTGGTACATATTTACGTTTTATCTACATAAAAACCATCCTCGTACTTCAAGGAATATAATAGAAAAGAATTATCGAAATCGGTTCAGCCGTTCACACGTGATGCCATGACAACGCGAAACGGGTGCAGACCCGCCGCCTTTTTATAGCTCCCGCCGCGAAGCGCGTCGAACGCGGCAACTGATACACAAAAATAATCCTTATGGCTGCATGATTCTGTATTCACGCGCGATGACTTATAGCGTATTTCATGTATAACTTTGGTGTTTCTACACCGATTTACATGATTCTTTTACTATAACCTGCCCAGGAGTATGAAGAATAATTGTGCCAAATTTGGTTAAAATCCGTCGTGTAGTTTTTGTTTCTATAACGAATATACAGACAGACAGACAGACAGACAGACAGACAGACAGACAGACAGACAAAAATTTTACTGATTGCATTTTTGGCATCAGTAGCGATCCCTTATCACCCCTTCATAGTTTTTTTTTAAATATATTTCATGTACAGAATTGGCCTCTCTACAGATTTATTATAAGTATAGATATAGATATATTATATATTTCTCTGTTCCATAATACTCGGGTACCACCAGAAGGACGGTACCCGGATCTTTGGAAGGCTTACGTGGGGACACGGATCCAACACGCAGAGGCCCTTTCGAGAATTTTAATGTGTTGTGGGACACCAGCCGCAGCCTGCCCATGACTGCACTATAGAGATACAGACAGCCCTGGGCAGTCCGCGGCCGATGTAGGACTATTGCAAGATAAGGGAATAAAATAAACTGGGCTATGGAATGGGATGTTAATGGACCGGAATTAAGGACTATGGAAGACTATTGCACCTGCCTTTCTACTAAGATATAGCAAAAAATTGTTGGCAGGTGGTGACTCGCCCTCTCACTGTATGGGCCCCCGAAATAAGTCGCTGCAATAGAATAATATATATATATATCTATATATATATATATATATATATATATATATATATATATATATATATATATATATATATATATATTTATAATGCTCAACGATGAATATGTACCTACGTACATGTACGTGTATCCTATCAATAATAATACGACGATTCATGGCAGAGCCTCAATAGAATTAGGTATACCTATTGTTAAAAAAATGCTGCCTCTTTGGATTGGTTTTAAATAAAGTTCCAGGATCGAAATCACGAATTTGAATAGATTTAAAGATTTTAATGCATAGCGCATTGAAGGCACGGATGTAGATCAGATAATAGAACACGGTTACAAGCCATCTTCTTGAATTTCTGGACGTGAACAATATAAGAGAGTAACAATACAGTGAACGCTTATTAACCAGATCCACTTCATTTTTAGTGTGATTATAAAAAGATATTATTTCCGGTTTCAATTTATCTCCAGTACAGGCATCAACTGCTGTTTCTCTACATGGGTTGCTTAATATCTGAACTTGACTAGTCGCCACCAAGATCATCCCGGCAATAGCCTTCGGCCAACCAAGCCTCGATCAGTCTCTTTCGTCTGTTGTCCATAATTATCTAAATAATAACTCTGTTTTACCAAATATAAATAAATACATTATAAAATTAATAATTTATAAGTATGTAACATTATTTTTAAAATCACAATATAATATTTGTAAATAATTTGGAAAATCCAAAAGTGCACGCCTCATAATTTTTTTTTAATAAATATTTATTAATTATTATTTTTGTTTATGTAATAACAATTAAACCACATCGAATCAGACCCTGAAAAATGAAAGGGTTCTATTCCTGAGCATACTCAAGCGTAAGAGAAAAAAAAAGACTCGATTAGTAAAGTATTTCGGTCGCTATCGTGTTAACAAGAAAAAGGATCCGCACATACAGACACACGGACGTCCAAGACAGAACTTTTTTAAACTGTTTTTTAACTAGTTTAAATAACAAAAATGACATCAAAAATATCATGAACGTTAAAAATAGTGTTTTTTTTTCTTAATATGTGTGTGTATCTTAGGTGTGTATATGTATTATCTTACAAGTGCAATGTATGATACATAAAGACATTTTAAGTTTGAAAAATCAGATGTTTTGCGCGAAGTGACAGTAGTACCCACCTCAACGCTTCGCTTATGAGGCGTGCAAAAATAAACGAAACAGTCACAACAAAAAACTTAAGTCATTGGTCGCGCGGCATACCTACGTAGACCGCGAATTTTGTGGAGCTCCTGTTGCACCGAGTGCATGCAGCAATTATTTAACTTAGAGTTCACGAAGGATGAAATAACTGGAGCTATTAGATTTTTAGAAATTTGCAATTTTGTATCACTGGATTACACGTGTAGACCACGCGACTACTATACGCGGTTATTATGAATATTTGCTCATGACCTACGTGACGTTTTTTACGATATTATATAATAATAATCAAGCTAATTTCATTATGATTGGTGACATCGATACAATCACAGTAGATTAAATTATATAATACACACCTGAAAGTTAAATGCGATGATAATCGAACAATATTGAAAATGATTATCTTATAACAAAAACATACTTATTAATATACTAAATATTTAACTATAGACGAAATTAATTACCTACAATATTATCTATGGTTTTTATATTTAGGTATAATATTATAAAAGTGTCTATTTCGGATTCTAATTTTTATATGACTCATTATTTACTAATGTTTGATATATTTTTACAATCAAAATCATCAAATCATTAACAGGGGTTTCCACAAAACCGGTTTTTAGGACGTCTTAAAAAACTTGACATTCTTTATTCATAATATGAGAATTCAAACATTGATGTTTGGTGAGTTAGAGCGGGCTCCAAGGAGATGTTCGTTTGCATAAATAGCGGACCTAAATCTGACTTCTGAACAATATATATATTGTATAGATCCCAGACATCCTATAGACAGATGTTGTCATGTTGCCAACCAGTTTTGTGGTCCCCTTCCCCGCACGCCGGTAATTAAATAGTTATGGCATACAAAGAAAAAAATAAACATTTCCAAAACATGCCGCGTGGGGTATCAAATGAAAGAGCTTATTGAGTAGATCACGAATATATAGCATACTATAACATTTCTTACACTTTCTCTAAGATTTTTTAGAAAATTTACGAAAATGGTCCATTTTTGAGTTAACTTTAAACCACTATAGATTGAAAATTCATGAATATATTTTTAAAATTATAATTTTAAATAATTAACAATAGTCCATTGTTTACGATTCAATCCCTATACCTATATAACCTTTTATTTTAGAATTTGGTTTTCTAATTTTCTTAACATTTATATGATAGCGAGATCATCTTTTTTTACTATAAGAATCGGTAAACTTGGCACACCATTATTAGAGCAAATTAAGTTTATGCCATTAGACAAACATGAAGGATTGCTTCTTGTGCCCTATTAGACGAGACTTTTTCCTTTTTTTTGTACGATGAAACTAATGTCTATCCAAATAAATTAACAAATATTCGATAAATTACTTTGAAAGGATATTATCAAAAACGTCATTATTACAAAATGGCGACTTCAACCGTAAGTTAACGGCAACGATACGCAAACAGTATAAGATCATCTAAAATTCTTTTAAATCACTCATTTTCCAAACACCTGAAAAACGTTCCCAGTAGTTAATCCCATGAATTTAAACAATTGACAGTACCTACTATGTGTTTTTGTGTTATCTTAATGTTATCGTCTTGAGTACATTTCGATGATTATCTGATTTTATAAGTAATAGTGACGTAGAACGGGGAAGAACCTTGTAAAATGTGACGTAATTAAACATATCGCGATATAAATTACCTTTCACTGATAAACAGATTAATACCTAAAAGGTAATATAGGTATCAAAATCCATTCAAAAGTGAATGAATTTTTGGGATTAGAGACGTGTTAGAGATCACTTCTTTATTCGCACTTAACAATTCCGTGTTATCGCAGCGCAGATTTTTTTGTGAAAATTTGATATGGAATTGAATTCAAACCACTCAGCTATACACATACAGTCTGTGCAAATTTTCATTTGAATCAAGAGGGCGTATCTACGAGATGAAAAACGGTCACAAATTGATCAACTACGCAATTGAAAAATAACTCCTAGTCAAGCTTAGAAGACGTATATTGTTTGTGGTCTTAACTCAAAACCAAGAAGATACTAGTTAAATATTAAAATATGTGTTATTATAATATACGATTAAAACACAATATTCTTGTTTTTTATTCAAATAGAATTAAAGGACTAACAATTTGTTGCATGGGCATATTTGTTGATCGCACCGTACCACATTTGGAATTTTTAAAAATTTTCATGTAATGATTTCATTTATATGTTACATGAAATATAATTTAATTTTAGTGATTTGATATCTTACTCGATATGTAGCTTCATAATCGGAGCGTTGAGGTAGTACTCTACCCTCTACCTGTGGTAGTACTCTACCCTCGCCTTACAAAAATCATTTTTTTTAACTACCTACATTTATTATCTATCTAGAATAAATAATATTTACACATCATTGTTAAGAGAAAACACTAGTCTTAACACCTATAACATAATATCTGTATGTATGAAAACCGGCCGCGGCGTGGTCACAGCTATAACTCGGGAATTTATTTCAAACTCAAACATTTATGTATTCAATTAGACTTTTTCTAGAAGCACTTTTCAAACGTCATTACTTTTTAACATTTACCACCGATTCGGAAAGCAGTATCAACGGAGAAGAACCGGCAAGAAACTCCATAGTTGCTCTTTACAAAATACATATATGTAACATCATAATTATATACCATGATGGACCACACCCCCACAAAATCCGTCATAATATTATATAGTAGGTACCTACCTAGCATGTAAATCATGTAAATGCCATACTGTTTTGTACGATGCGTGGCAGCACCGAAAGCTCGAATCCTTTTCCTCACTTATTCTATCTCAGTTCTTTGTATTACACCTATTATATTTTTTTCATTCCTATTTATAAATAAATATTACACAATATCAATTTAAATCCTATAAATTTGCTGAATGTTGAAGCCCTTAACGAAGGGTGCACTCACACACATCAGTCACCGTCACGGCACGTCACCGGACAGGATTAAAAAAAAATATGTATCAATAGTTCTAGTATGACTCTGTTCCCACACGACAGTCGCCGGCACGAAATCTATCAGTGACGTCACCGGTCAGGCACGTCAAATAATCTTTCCATACATGTATCATACTTTTATCCCCACTCACCCGGTGCCGTCACGTCTCAGTTCAGTCAGCGTCGTGCTACCGTCAATAATTGCTACATGTTCTCTAGCGTGACACACGTCTAATCACTGACTAACCTGATGTATGTGTTCAATGATTCAGTCAAACCGGCGACGTGACTGACGGACAACATGACGGTGACTGGTGTTTGTGGATACGTACACAAACCGTCACCGATCAGTCATCGGTGACTTGACGGTGACTGATGTGTGTGAGTGCACCCTTAGTAGATCGCAGGTCAGAAGAACATATCTTTGCAGGATCACGGTACATTCCCGAGAACTAATTTACCATCAGCTATTAGGTATAAAGAACTCGTTACGCAAAAACAAATAATGACTCATTAATGTGATGTATTGTATCTTCGCCAAATCTCGGTAAGAACCGATTGAACTTCTTATCAAATCATTAACATTTAGGTACATTATAATATATAAACGCGTTAAAAAGTACACTAGCTATCAGACTGCGGATGATAGACAGCTTTTCCAAACGGTAAGTTGGTATTTTTATTATTTTGGCTCGTTCTATCATCGCTTTGAATATTATCATAAAAAGCATCGGTAGATTTTATTCTGCAAGTTATGGAAATAAAAAAAAATTGAATTATTTTATAATAAATTTAAAATTTAAAATAGATGAAAATATATTGTTATTTTCTGAATCTAAAATCGATTATTATCGCTTGTTGTAAGTAGCTATATTTATAAAACCCAGTCAATAATTTACCTGCAACATACATTTATCGGGGATATTTTTAAATGTTAAATCTAAAACCGGTTAACCATTAGAAGGTATCCAAAATATTCCATTTCGGACAATGAACGCCTTAGCTGTAATAATCAAGGTATTTGTCAAAATTAAAAAGGTGAGATATTATTATCATCTTATCAACTTGTTAATATGCTTGTTTTGCGCCGCGATTGAGTCGATAGCACTGATATATCTAAATACCACTTAAAAGCTAATGATATGTATTGCATTGTGTTTTGATTAATGTTATTCGGTTTTTAAGGTACAATGGCATTCTACGCAGTTCTTGTGTTGATCAGTTTGGCAGTTTCCACACAAAGTTTGCCGCCCAGAATAATTGCATCGAAGGAATTGAGTACGTATCAATTTTTTATTAAATTCATTATGTTACCAGATGTTACCATTTCTTAAAAGTGATCAAAAGATAATTATTTCAATATTTGTATTGTATGTAAATACTTGTGTTCTCGATTCGATTATTACTTATTTTAATTCCCTTTTTCACCCTCCTTGTTCTGTGCCTTAAAATCAACGCTTCTTTTCGCGTTTCAGTCTTTTTCAAATTTATAGACTGCTTATTATTTACATAACAAATTATAATATTATATTAAAATGTGCGTATTTATTTAAAACTTAATAGAAAAAAGAAATACACTCACCGGCACGGAATCTTGGCCACTTACAAATTAGCCGATAAAAAAAGTTTGAAGTGTTTTTCACGATTTTTTTGTACGCAGATATGTTAACATATTGTTTGTTAAATTTTATGTTAAGAAATCATTAAGTTTGAGAATAATCTTTTACCACTTTTTAAGAGTTACTCGAAATTTGTGATTTGTGCGGTTAAGCCGAAGTTACGAATTGTTCGTTTTAAACTTTTTTCGATATCGTTTATGCCGTTTTAAGATATTGTTATTGTTGTACTGTAGTCAATGATCATAACAAACAATAAAAAATGCCGTTAACATCTGAACAACCTGCTCAGGCCATACATGTAAAGTACCTAATGTACAGAAATAATGTTATTTTACGCAAAAAATTGCAGTGGCCAAGATTCCGTGCCGGTGAGTGTATTTTAAAATAAAACATTAAATCGACTTCAAAACCAGAAAGTAAAATATATTAACATAGTAATTATTATAAGCACCCTGTTATCTTTTTGAAATCCGTGCAAGCGAACTCACATTATAGGTAGCAGATAGATACATACAAGTATGTACTAGATACATACTTTACATACAGTTTATCATATTCACTGAACCACAAGTTATACCTAGTTGTACATAATTCGCATACCTTCTACCGAATTGAAACTCCAAACGCAAACCTTTTTTATTTGTTTACCTAACATCATAACTCACACATACCTATGAACAGATAGATTTTGATTCCAATTCTGGTTCGGTTTGCCATGCAGTTTCCAACGATCTCGCGACATCAGGAAACCTAACAATGTACTTACATATTCTGCAGGATGCTACACATTCCCGTTCGTAAGCCGTGAAGAGTGGAACGCCAGACCTCCAACAGTCATTAACACACAGAACCTCCCCGTGCCCTTGGTTGTCATCCACCACACGTACATCCCTGGCGCTTGCTACAGTCGAGCTGAATGTTCGAGGTCCATGCAATCCATGCAGAATACCCATATGATAACCAATGGATGGGGTGATATTGGATATAAGTAAGAATTGTTGTTGTTCGTGCACGTTTGATTTATTTTGTTAAGAATCCATACTATAATATTATAAATGCGAAAGTAACTCTGTCTGTCTGTCTGTTACTCATTCACGCCTAAACTACTCAACCAATTTGTATGAAATTTGGTATGGATATATTTTGATACCCGAGAAAGGACATAGGCTACCTTTTATTGCGAAATATGTACCACGGGCGAAGCCGGGGCGGACCTCTAGTAACTTATAAATATTTTTTCCATATTAAGGAAATGGAATACTTAAAAAATTTCGCATATCCTAACCTTATCTTTTACACTACGAAATATACCTAGATTTGGGATTAGCCTAAAATAGCAGAGAAGCAGCGATTGGTAGAATTGTTGATTAATAAATAATCGTTTTTTTCAGTTTCGCAGTGGGCAGTGATGGAGTAGTCTACGAGGGACGCGGCTGGAACCGTGTGGGAGCGCATGCAGTTGGCTACAACGTTAACAGTGTTGGAATTGTCCTTATTGGCGATTGGGTTTGTAAGTATAACTAATTTTTTATATAAAAAAATAAAATGTGTCATAAATAAAGTCAATCTTGAAAGCAATCTGCTAATGCATTACGAATTTCAGAAAAAATTTGCAAGATCGTTGGTTAACAGGAATTTGTTAAAACATTTCGAATTTCTGCAGATTGTGGTTAACAAGATTGTTAGTCGTAATAAATTAGCCTTTAATATAGATCAACTAGATCACCATACTTTATGAATTCGTGTGCCCATTTAAGTAACCTACATTACCACTCATATTTTTTACTTATATGTGATTACCTATGTGACGTTTAGTTCTATTGACTTTTTTAACTAAATCGTATTCTTCTTTCAGCGGTTGTGCCTCCTAAAATCCAACTGGACGCTGCAAAAGATCTAATTCAAGTAGGCATTGAGTTGGGTTACATCAGTCCTGACTACAAGCTGATCGGCCACAGACAAGTTGGAGCCACAGAATGCCCCGGACAAGCGCTATTCAATGAAATTAATAATTGGGAAAGATTCACAAACTCTATCTAAATATATATAGTTAGTTAATATTTGTTACAGCTTTGTTATTTATTTGATACTGATTTCTTGTATTAAAATTGTTTTTGAAAAAGATGCATTTTTTGTGTATATAGTATGTAATAAAAACTTCGTTCTTTAATTGAGAACATAATACGTTACGTTACTCCATATAATTTCCTATGTAGGAGACCAAAGCCGTTGGCCAAAATAAAATTACTAACCCTATTTAGAGAAAGCTTTTAAGATTTTAGAAAATTCACGAGGAAATGTAATTAGAAATATTTTTTCAAATCATATTTTTCTAGCGTCTTCCTACTTCAACAGATTTACACGTGTGTAGATTTTTATTATATAAGTAGGTACCTTATACAAAATACTTATTGCTATTTCTATACTATGTTGCTTAAAAGATAAGAAATGTCTTAACATATATTATGTGGAATATGTAAAATCATGTAATCATTGTCCTGATTTGAACTGACCAAATAAATACATAAAGGGACAGTCCCTAGTACTCTTACTTTACGAGAATAACAATACATCACAGTAGTTGTATTCAGAGAAATCAATTGGTATGTAGTGGTTGGGTTGACATCAACAATTTTATGTCGAAATTCATATCTATTAATGAGGGCTTTGTAGGAAACAACGTGAGAACATGCGGTTTTCTTTATTTATACACGCGGAATTACAATCAAATGAGTAATATTTTAAAAATAATTCCTCGTATTTGGTGTGACGTTATTAAAGTAGGTACATAATATCTACACATATTAGACAAAATAAATCAACAAGAAATTAGGCTACAGCGTATAGGTAAAAGGAAATGCAACGAATTCAGTTTATAAAATGCTTATGATATCATTGATAGGAATCATGGCTGTTTATTCACAATCATGGAATAATTGAGTGATATAATATTTCCCTGTTTCCTTCATGTAGGTCAATTTTCAAGAAATAATATAATCATGCTATATCTGATACAGTACAATAAACCTAGTAGATACAGTAGTAAAATTGATGATTTATTGCGCATAAAAATTAAATTAAATTATATAAAACAGTTATTTAAATTTAAAAAAACCAAATCTCGTAAAATAAATATAGGCTATTTAGTAGTGTATGAAAATACAGAAAAATACCGTAGTATTGTCTAGTTACTACACCTACCTTGTACAAGAGGAAGAGACTTAATTCACGACAATGACGACGAGTTCATTCAAATCGTAAATAAGTAATTATGCAATCGTTAACAACAAACGATAATTAATCATGAATCTTTTCATCAATTAGCCAGTACCTAGGTACGTGCGATTGGCGCCCGACATCCGGCTGACACGCCTGCGCTTACGCAACTTCAAAGAACCGCTCCTTTCGATCCATTAGAGTATGAAAATTACTTGTGAATGTGACTTTCCATACATTTTGCAGTGTAAAAGGCTTGATTTTTCTCTTTTATAGCCACCAAATCAACAAAAGAAAAACGTTACAATGAAAACCATGACGGTTTTCTTTTTTTTTTTTTTGGAAACTAAACTACTAAAAAAGTAGCTTAGGTCTTATTCTGGGTCTTCAGCTACCTACATACCAAATTTCATTGTAATTGCTTCAGTAGTATTTGCGTGAAAGAGTAACAGACTTCCATACATCCACCCTCAAAAACTTTCGCTGCCTATTTTATAATATCGCCCGCTTTGTCTAAAACCTAATAAATTATATACTAAAACCTTCCTCTTGAATCACTCTATCTATTACAAAAAACCACTTCATAATCCGTTGCGTAGTTTTAAAGATTTAAGCATACATAGGGACATAGGGACAGAAAAAGCGACTTTGTTTTATACTATGTAGTGATAGTAACTAGGATAGAGTACTTTTCAATTTTAAAACGACCGATATTCTCAATCTGTAGCTTATTGTAATACATTAAATGTATGAAAATATAAGTTAAAAAAATAATACTTATAACTTGAATATAATAGGTAGGTGTTTGGCTATAATTTTTTATAATGATGTTTTTCCGCGGCGACACGAGTAAAGTTCATAGAGTGAAGTCTATATGGTGAAGTCCCGCGAATAGCAGATGCTATTAGTTATTGCTCAATTTATCAATAAAAGCGTAGGTAGGTAAATAAATAATAGCTCTTCTACGATATCATTTAACAAACAAGGTGACGAGGTAAAAATAACACGAAATAAGTAGGTATATTAACAAAATCATGTTAATTATTTGATGGGACCAAATAATTTTAGTTTAAAACATACAGAGCGTTTTCAATTTGCTCGCGTTTGCAAACTGACGCCCCCGTTTGTAAACGGCCGCGGCGTAATCATACAATTTGCTTGCGACATATAAAAAAAATATATCTGACCGTCGCGTCGTGCTGACCGTCATTAGTTTGCCACAATGTTTGGCATCCACACATTTATTTTCCAATAGATCTAAGAAAATTTGCCAATATTTCGGCGTGGCGTATTTATGATTTTATTGTTGAGAGCCACTTATTCCCAAGGAAGTATGTTCTGTCAGCGTCAGGGGCTTAGCAGGAAACAACGAAAATAGATCTTGTCCGAGAGCGTTTTTAAATAAAATGCGGACATGATCCGCCGTCACGGTCGTATATAATGTTGTTGATAATATTCATTTATCCTTCTTAATGAAATTGGCTTAACTAGTGATAGAAACGGAGGCTAATCTATTACATCATATTATTATGTTGAAATAATGAAAATTTAAATGTTACTAAGGATATACTATTTTATAAAGAATAATTATCTAATTAGGTTAGATGATGATGATGAATATTTGGCGTAATAAGAAGTTATTTGTTAAAATACCTACTGGTAGAAATGGATATACTTATAGTTTTCTGTATATTAAATGTATAGTAAACTGTTATATAGTCTCTGTATATTAAGACAAACTGTTGACCTACTTTCATTAAGGAAAAAATTATTAAAATGACGTGTAATCTGTGCGCCGACTCTACACCACAATATAGTTATACCTACTTAAAAAATTAAAATTAAAAATGTTTCCTATATTATAGCAATACATATTGAAATCGTAAATGTTTATCTTTCAATACAAAACTAATATTTGGAAATACGTTTTACCGACGTATGTAACCTATGTTTTATACTTAGCATAAATCAATATACCTACATATATTACATATTTTTTGCGATATGTCTACCTACGATCAACCTCGTACAAAACACCCACTATCTCGACTACATTATTTAATATAAATGAATAGGTATATAATCTACCCGCAAATATACAAAAAAAATTAGTCGACACATTGCTGAATTTAATTACATATACATTCATCCTCGATTAAATGAAAGTATTGTGTTAAAGAAACAAATGCTAAAAAATATATTTCTAAGGTAAAATGAAAAAGCTGCCCATTTTTTGTACGGCAAGCTTATTTATAAATTACTTGTATAAGAGATAATGTACGCAAAGGATATTTCGTAAATATTGTATTATTTTAATGCTCATCAATTATTTTCTTTTATGATTTTAATAAATGCTCTTGAAAATATCTAATCAATGACAGAACACAGCCAAAGAGAACTAGAGAACGCTTTGCGTGTTTTTCTACAATGAACAAAAAATCTATAGACGATCTAGCATCAAGTATTCATTGAATACTCGTATTATTAGCGACTTATCTCAGTGTAGAAAACTAAAACATCCCGAGTACGCTATAGCATGTTCACCGTCTTGACGCACCTATTTATAAGTTCCAGAGATTATCGAAACACGAAATTCCGCTAGTAGCGAAGCGCGCGCGCCAGACGCCGCGTCTTTTTCATCTTTTCAATCCTCCATTTTTATCGTATATTTTGATAGAATTATCATAATTTAAATTATGACTAGTTGTCACATTGTATTGTGCGGTGAATTATAAGTGTGTAAATTTGTGATTTACATTATCATACAAACCACACGAAAACAGAGTAAGACAACCTTTCAGGCGTTTCCATATATTTTAGATTCACACACTTTTTATGCAAGTAATCGTACACTAACTTGTTTCTTATAACCTTCTAAATTAAACCATATAATGGAGAGCTTTTATAAAATCTTCTCTAATATTTTCTATTGCAGCGGAAACTGATGGTATCTGTTATGAATTATGAGAAAAAAAGATAAACATCCACGTAATAACGACTTTGATAATGACTTTCAGTTTTGCCTGGATTTTTATTAATAGTCAAAAGGTCAGGTATTTAGATCCGTTTGAATAAATATTTAACGGTGATTTTCCTTTTCCGATAATTCACACGTCTTAATTAATTTGTCTTAAAAGCTGTAGGTAACAATAGCAGTTCAACAATAAATGAGCAAATAGTTTAACTAATTAACATAAACGGTATAAACAGTAATCGACTATAGAGGTATTATTAAAAATTTTCATGAATGAGCAAAAGTAGAGCTCTTTTTAATTTAACTCTATAAAATCATTCAATCTTAGCAAACGAAATATAACTCACACTATTTTAAATATCCCTTATAAAATTTATATCATAAACAATCTTTCTTTGAAAAATTTGCAGTAGGTATTATTTTTATCTTCGATGTAAAGTTTTCAATGTCTTTCATTACAAAGCGGAGATAAATATATCTGAACAGCTTTTCCCAGACAATTTTATTGAATGAAGTCGTTTGGAAAGATTCAATGGTCTTCTCTATTTTTCTAGCCCATTATAATATTATTGTGCGATATAAATGTATTTTTTAAAGATTAAACGTAGAATTCTTTAAAATAAAGCAGCAATGAAAAGTACAGCCTATTATAATAGAACTAATTACACAGCACATATAATATAATTAAAAAAATATCTGGACATCAGCTGATAACCATCACAAGTATCAAATACAAAATATATATAATCATGACATTGTTATCCTGGATATCAAAGGCAGATTTATTTTGTTTAGTTTTCTAACTACGTACACAAATAAAAAAAAACTTGCAATAAAAGAACGACCGTTTCCTCATCGACACACACAATACAAAACCCATATTCAAATTACAAAATGAAAACACATCGTCTGACAAAACGATGAAAACTCGAGACTTAGGTGCTTACTTACACTTAGTTGCACAAAAAGTTGTGAAACACAGTTGTTAACCAATTACTTAACAATTCTAAACACACCACTTTATCCACAGTAACACAATGCCCATCGGCAACGTTAGTAAGGACTCAGGTCCAAAGCGGGAAAGCTTTAGACCACCATGGGTCAAAGATAAGGACTCAGAAGCACCTCCACCATGGCTTCAGAAGAAATTGAAGCCAGTAGATAGCCCGAAGCCTGCCTTGCCCGTCCAGGAAGAATTTACTATAAAGCCAATCAAACGTAAGTATGTGTGTTGTTTTAAGAATTTAGTTTTAAATCAATTACGTCACAAAAATTAAGAAGACGTGGTAGGCGTTGTATCAGTCGCCCTTGAAGATTAATAATGTTACTTATCGTAGACCGGGAGATACTGACACAAAATTTCGAGTCATTTGTATCAGGATGGCGGTTCTACAGGGTTCTTAGTACGCAATGACAAAAAGAAAAATGATAGTGTGAACGCTGGTACCGGCGGCTTAGTCGCGTGGGCGTTAGTCGAACTCGTCGGAAAATAGCGAAAGTCAAACGATTTGTAACAGTATGGCACTTATTTTTCCTGGAAGTTTGAGGATCAAAGAATATAAATACAAAATTTCAAAGATCTAGGTGTTGGAAATCTTCACTTATATAAATTAATACTAAATTAATTTTTCAAGTATGACAGCACTTTTTCCCCCTACTAGAAGTATGGCAAATATAATAATGGTCACATTTTATCAAATACTCTCCAAAAATCCAAATGCAATACTGGTACAAAAAGTTTGGCAAAATAAATTTTTTTTGCAGATTTTCGGCGGTATGGCGACCATTTGGAATCGTCCGAAAAGTATGGCATAGCGATTTTCGTAAATGGCTGCACGACGATGGTTACCTGTGCAAAAGTTAGCCTGGTACAAATGGTTGAATAATTGTTTTATTTAAATCAACATATTCGCGTCGGTATGGCGGGCTGTAAGTCACACCGGAAAAGTATGGCATGACACTACCGCCTACTTCTTTTTTATGGGCTATCGGTAAATACTAAAATTTTTGTGTTACAAATCGTTTGACTTTCGCTATTTTTCCGACGAGTTCGGCTAACGCCCACGCGACTAAACCACCGATACCAGCGATCACACCATCATTTTTCTTTTTATCATTGCGTACTAAGACCCCTGTAGAACCGCCATCCTGTTACAAATGACTCGAAATTTTGTGTCAGTATCTCCCGGTCTATCGTACGATGATAGGAGATGTAATTTAAGAAATTATACATTTTTGTTTTAGAATATTATACTGTGCAATGATTATAAGCTCTAGCAGTAGATCTGTTTATAATTTTAGGAAAGAATGAAGATTGTCGAGACAGAAATGTATTTTATAAAAATATTCGATACAATTCTACTAAGACGTAAACTATATATTTTATTTTTAATATTTATTGACTTGTTTTTGTTAGTTTATCACTCAGGAATAACAAGACGGTAAATTGCGTACTAGCGATCCACAACAATAGTCAATCATATGTGAACATTCGTTAAATTTTTAATCTCTTTTGAATCTCTCACGATATAAATAAATAGCAGAACTATAAATAACGATACACTGTTTGGCTTAGTAGCAATAATTAACGTAAAAGATAGTTATATTAAATAATAATAATGAGTGTAATATAGCACGTGACGATGTTCTCCCACATGTATGAAGCAACATCCAAACTTATCTTTTTGTTTTTGGTTGAGCAGCTGTTTTAAATCATTTCCTATTCATGTTTCACATAAATAGTATGTGTTTTGGAACAAATAAACGACTCTGGAAGTTTTGGATAAGGTATATGTAGGAATACTTTACATTTAATTCAAATACATGGTAGTCAGTTACTAGTTAAATATGTTTCGATTCATTTTAATTGATAAAATCTTTGTTTTTATTACGTATAGTAAAGTTAACATCAATCAATTAATAAATAATGAATTGATTAATTCTCGTTTTACTTTAAACATCTTAGTTACCACGCGCATCTGAAAAATGTCGCATGCACTATCTTCAGTCATGCTACGTACTAGGTGTTACGTAGGTACTAACAAGTTTATATCCAAAAGTGCATGTAATGTGTCGGTATATACTCACCTACATAATGACGTCAACACGTAGCCAAAAGTTTGGCATGGACACCACTTCTCAATACTTTACTCGTTCCCAAGTTCGTTAGTCTGGAGTTGGAAGTGTGACGTGGAGTGTGTTCATTACAAGAGAACTGTTACGAAATTATATAGTGGTTATGTGCTAAGGTATAGCAATTATTTGAAGTGAAAATGTGTTGAAAACTGCACAGCATTGCACTGCAATTTGTTTGTATACTCAGTTTTTATCCATAAAGTAGCAAGTCATATAGGGTCCATATCAATTCGATTGACGTAACGATTACAACTTTATATTATTTTACATAATATTCGTCCAAGAAATAAGGAGCATGTGAAATGGACTCTGCCCTGATACAATAATTCAGAAATATACGTTGTACTTGTAATTATAATTTGCAAAATTAACAATTTAAGGGAATTTCATACAGTGTTGGTAAAATATTAACCAAAATTCGTTTCTTAAGGTTTGTAATTAATTTTAATATGTATTTCACAAATTTCACGATTTTTACTTTCAATTTTATTTTGTGACTCTGTTTAATAAAATGCACTCCTTATAACGGTAACTGTTAAAAGCCAAATTGTTTACAATACTTGGGTATAATTATCGCGGACAATCAGAAAATCTTAAAACAGTATCATGAATCGTTACAATTAACGTTTCGGTGAGATATTCCAAGCCAGTCGACGCCAACGAATCGCGATATTTTTAGAGACGACACGCATTTTACAAAATAAACGTAGATGTTGGAGTTACACTATGATTTATAAGAACGATTTGAGAAGAGAGTAGTTATTTTAGTTTTATGTTGCGTATGTGTCGAATTTAGAAGAAAATTTATATTATAAGCCCTCAAATTCTAAAAATAATGAGCGAATGTTTAAAAAGATAAAACTGAAAACAAACGATTAGATTACACTAATAAATAGCATATAAATGTACCAAGGTGAAATATTTTCTCAAGATCGAACATTAATTTTGATTATAGTGTAATTAGTTATAATAAAACATTTCACAAATTAGCCCTTATAGTTTTGACAAGTAATCGCACTAAAATAGCGAAGGTCGGCCATCTTGGCAGCGGCCATGTTTATTTACGTCCGTGAATGCTATCGAATGCACACAGAACGAAGCGAAAACACGTGTTGCAATTCGTTTACCTAATCTTCACACAAATTCTTATTGCAAAAGTAAAAGTGATGAGACTGTTATGACCACATACAATCAATAGATCATGGGGCTATCAAATATTAGTTCATATATCATCAGTAACATTTAAAAATTTTATACAGCTGAACAAAAACCGCACCGCTGAAAAAATGCAGTGTATTAGATATTGAAACATGACGAGACCGAACCGTCAGCAATATTCCGTTCCCTTTTAATATTTAACGACTTATTTCCACAGCTCTATTAAAGAAACAAGCGACGATTAGAGCAGAACCTACTAACGGTTCATCTGAAACATTAGAAGAGAATCTAGTCAAGCCTTCCGCAGCGAAACAAGCTGATAAGGCGTCCAGACCGGTAGGCGAAAAACCTCGATTCACAAAATCTTCTTTAAAATCAACTGAAAAGTCAACTGATGATAAACCTTCGCCGAGTAAGCTTGTGCAAAAAGTAAGCATCGTTGACAAGGTGAAACCAGATGATAAACCCGTAGCCAAAGTATCTAAACCCGAAGATAAAACAACAACAGCAAAGGTTCCTGAAAAACCAATTCTAAAGAGTGTTAAAACCATAGATGATAAAGCGAAAGAAAAATCCGTTAGTATTGTTGATAGAAAATCTGATAAGAATGAAACATCAAAGCAAAATACAGCAAATGATGTCACTTTAAATGGTAAAGCAATTCCAAATTCACTTATTAAAGAAAATAAACTAAACGAGAAACCGACAGAAAAGGTGAAAAAAGAAGACAAATCAAACATGGCGACTAAACCACCGACTCCTATTGAAAAATCTCCTTCAAAGGTAATTTAATAAATTAAAAGTGATTATATACTTAGAATTACATTTTATTTAAATAAATAATTAATATTTCAGCTCCCACCACGTAAACCTTTACAAAAAGCGCCATCAAAAGACGATGTGATGCTGAAAAAATGGAGGGATCCTCTACATGAACGTGTCAAAGAGAACATCGATAAGACTCTAGCCAATGAAATTCCCAAAGGACATACACTTACCAAGAATGAAAGCTTAAGAAGTAAGTAGCAATATGCCATGTATACATTTTGATATTTTTCACGCTGAGTTAGGTACGAAATCTTTTGTGTACTAAGTTAACAGTTCCGTGTCGTTAGAAGGATGTTTTATTTTGTTGCGTTTAGCTTTGAGTGATATCTACTATTGAAGTACCTACGCGAAATATACGTTTAAATAATATACAAAAAATATACAATTTTAACAACAACAAAAAAATATTCGATACGTGAACAAAAATTGTAATACAAAGTGATGCGAATACTACATTCGCATTACCATAATGTATTTAAAATTTTATAAAACTAATGTTTTAAATACGTTGTTATCATTTTATTTTCATAATTAGGTACTACATATTGTTAAATTTCAATATAAAGCTTGTTTTCAATATGCGTAACTACATGTATAAATATCATTCCGCCAAATCACGATCGAATTATCTCGATGCGTATCAATCAAAAATCTAATTGTGTCCTATGCGCATACAAGTCGCTATTTGGCAGTTATAACAACGACGGGCAGTAGGAAGATAAAAATATAATGACGGGATACTCCATCCTAAATTCCTTTCCCACTATTCATTGTATTGTATTCAATGTACTGGTTATGAATCTGATACACGCAACGTATTTTTTTCGGAATACCTATTCGAAACGTCCTGATTATCAAAATCTAATTAAGTTTTTGTACTGAGATACCAATAATGTATAAACAAAGGTAGACACTCTACATATATCCATTAAAATTCTATCCAAGCTATTCCTTTTGATGTCTTCTGTAATATACAGTTTGTGGTCTAAATGTGATCCAGAATAGTCTCAGTTAGTTCCGTGTGCGACGCGGGCACAGATCAGGTGCAAATACTAACGATCTCTATTATGCTGTACAAAAACATTTCAAAAGTGAATATACACAATATAAGTAGCGATTAATTATTATTGATAAAATTCACTTACGGAGGCACTATAAAATGACGGAAGTTAGTGATAATTGGATTTCCAACATTGCAGGTATAAATAAATATGCAAGTCTTATAGTATCCCTTAATTGAATTAGTCTCCAATACTTTGATAGACCGTGTCGTGTTTCAGGTGTTTTATTTATTAGTCTTTTATACTCGCCGTTATCATTTCGTATCACTCATCGGTTGTACAGAAATTTCTTGTGAATTGGTATATATGTTATTAATAATATTTTAGGCTTACTGAAGCCTACACCACCACCACCGCCGCCACCCGCACCACCAAAATTGCCACCTCCACCGGACTTCAAAAAGCCACAAATTGATCCAAACAAGCTTAAAAAAATTGAACAACTTCGTAGTAGACCTAGGAGACGCCCTGATTGGAGTGACATGATGAAAGAGGTTGAGCAAGGAAGGAAATTAAAACACGTCGTTTGCAATGATCGGTAAATATTTAAATCTTGTTCTGTCATATTATATGGATAGTTTATTTTTTTTAAATGTGTAAACAATGCTTTGATAAAATTTCAGTTCGAGCCCCATAATAACAACATCTGTCGTTGTGAAGAACAAAGGGCAGTTTATTTTCGAGTCCGAGCAACCAAACTCACACAATGAATTACTTAAAGAGATTTCTAAAGGTGTAAGATTAAAGAAAGTTAAATGTAATGATAGAAGTAAGCCAAACTTAGAAGGACTGAGAAAGTTCCGAAGACAAATGACGATAGAAGAACAAGTCCAAAAGTCTATGTCTCAGGCCAATTTGGCAGCACCAGGCGCTGCAGTTGCCGAGGTAATACATACATATTTAATTTATTTCTTTCAACAAATCGTCTAAAGGGATTCTTTCACTTAGGGGATTTTTTTATTTGAAGGTGCCAGCGGCTGAAGAAGAAGAAATTGATGAAATGGATGACATTGATAGAGTGAGGGATGATCTTCAATCAACTAAACAGCTTTTAGCGATAGAGTTAAGGTAAAAATCGTTTTACATCAACTGAAATTTCATTTTGTGCATTGTTATAAACCATATAAATGTGATTGAAAAACTGATTTCAGAAATAAGGAAGCGCAAGAAAGGGAAAATAAGCGACTATTAACAAGGATACAAAATTTGGAAGCCGAATTAGCGCGTGAAAGAGCATTTATTAAACAAGAACAACACAAAACAGTTATATCGGTCACAGATGCCTACGATGAAAGATTAGTGAATAGTTTAAAATTAGAAGTAGAAAAGGCTAAGGAAACAGCTGACAGTTTGCAGAAACAGTATTTACAGGCAGCTGAAGATCGCGATGATGCGCTAACTGAATTAGAGGATGCTAAACGGAAAAATTCTGAGTTAGAAAAGAAATTAGAGCAGGCCTTATCGGTATGTTTTGTTCTAATTAAAATCCTTGCTAACTCTTTTTTATGTGTACTTAAATTTTGCTTTCAATAACTAATTCGCAGTATTTCGAGGAATTCGCTAATTCAGGGGACTCATTGTCAGTCAATCAAAAGAACTGGTTAGATTTTATTAAGCAATGCAAGTCGTCAAAAATAGACATAACTTCTCGAGAAGCAGTAGAACTCAAAAAAAAGATAATAGCTAACAATAACGCTTCCGCTTATACTAACAATTGCCAAGAAGATGAGGTAAAAACGATATATTGTCTTGTCTTCACTAGACTATCATTCCACAAATCATACTTATTGTATTTATCACAGATTACTAAATAGTTACTAGTATAAATATCGAATATTTATGAATCATAGTAGAATCCTCGAAGAGCGAGAGATTACCATAACTTAGATATTTGCAGTTTCATTATTTAGTATTATTTTACACAATATACAGGATGTCCCACTATTGGTATACTAAGCGCGAAGGGACTTGTAATTTAGCATACACTGATCACGTAAAAAATACTTAAACAACAAAATTACATCAAAAAAATTTTTGCTAAATTTTTCCTGAAAATCGATGTTTTCTTCTCTAGCTTCGCTCAGCCAGCATATATCGCTTCGCTAATGTGAGCATTTTGTCTATGAAAACATAATATGTATTAAACGATAGATCACGTGCTGGTAGCAAAGCTGGGCGGGTTGCAATTGTTAGGGGTGTACATATTAGAGTTTTAAGAATTCAAACATTTGAAAAAAAACTGCGTCTGGAATTTTATAAGTATTTTTTACGTACTCAGCGTATGCAAAATTATAACCTCCTTTGAGCTTAGTATACCAACAGTGGGACACCCTGTATAAACCTTCGTCATCATGCTACTATTCACAAATATTTATCAATTACGATGTAGATTTAATATTGTGGCGTAGTAAAAGGACAATGTTTATTTTTAATCTTTGATACAAGTATTTTATTTATTTCCTGTAATTCTCAGGGTATCATGCCAACAAATGTGGGATCGAGAAGATCCAGTCACGCTATTAAACAGTTATCTGTTACCAAAGATGATAGCTTTGAAGAGGAAGAGGAATCTGATGAAGAAGAAGTGAGTTTTTTTATACGTATTGATAATATTTTTAAGCTAATTTTTTAATATTTAATGAGTATTCATGTAGCTGTCATTTAAATACGGTGTGTTAATTACAAAAAAAATATGTGCTATTTTTTAATAAGTCCTTGAGCCATTTTGTTGTATTTTTAATTAAATTATTGTTTACATTAATATTTTTGCAACACATTACAGGAAGAATCAGAGGAAAAGAAACAAAAGCGATTGGAGAAAGAAGTCCGTAACATGCGTAACAAGATTAGGCATTTGAAAGAAAAACAAGATAATATGAAAAGAGAACGAATGGCCTACAAGATGTCGCTAAAGAACACGCAAGCAGCTTTGAAGTAAGTAATAAAAACATTACTTTTTAGCGAAATATTAAGGTCAAGTTTTACTCTTTTTATAAAATAAAACGCAAAGATAATATGTATCTTAAAGCTAGAGCTAAAGTTAATTACGCATAACATATTTTATCACTAATTGCAGGAATGAGAAAAAGAAATATAAAGAGCTTAAGCGAGAGGTCGATAAAATGGCTGCTATGATGAAGGAAGTTGGGTCTGACGAAGATGAAGATGAAGAAGTTGAGGAAGAGGAATCCGAGGATGAAAAGAAGAGTGGGTCTGAAGAGGAGGAAACGGAAACTGAAACAGAACAAGACACGGAAAGCGAGACCGAGAGTGAAAGTGAACCTGAGGTAGGACAACTTAATTTAGAGCATTTTAGCTAAATCATGGCTTTGCTATTTAAATTGACCTTACAAAACTAGTAGTACTTATTGTAACTAACTAATTATAATATTTTTTTTCAACTGAAAGTCAAGCTATAAGTCACAGTCAAGGTCTTTTGTATTAATACGAACTTGTAACTTTACAGGATGCACCTCTGCCAAAGAAGAAAGATAACCTAACTCAACGACTAAAAAGACACGAAACAAGGGTGAACGCGTTGAAAAAGGGCAATACGTTGTTAATGGCAAATGTAGATAGACTTAAAGATGACGTCCTCAAGCAAAAAGAAATGTCCCTTACTCTTCAGAAAGAGTTGGATTCTCTAATTGACGATCTCGAGTAGACTGTACAGTTTATAAATTACTCACTTTTGTACTTTTATAAATACCAAAAATTAGATAACTATTAATGAATCCATTAATTAAACTTAATTTGTGATGTGATGCTTTTGCTTAATTTCATAAAATCTCATTTAAATCAAGTACACATTTAATTTTTATAAAGTAACGTTTAAATAAGTTTTAACAGGAAATGCTTGAGTGGCTCTGTAATATTGTTAATAATTAAGAGTTCAATATTTATTAACCAACATTCATGTAACTTATAAATATAATGTAAACATATACCTATTATATATTATACGCATTATTACATAAGAAATCTATGTTTTATTTTCTTCCACGTACGGGCACGGGCAGTGGGCACCCTTTTACTAGTAACGTGGCCGCTCGAAATTCAGAATTATAATTACTAGAAGTTCAGTAAGTATTAATAATGAATAAATCGTCATTTTTGCACAAATTATAATTAATTTAATGTTAATACGGGTACACAATAATAACTTTTTCTAGGGCCTAAGTAGGTATATATACTTATTTGTCTACCATAATCACTTGGACGTCAGTTGGTCCGTAAACAAGAAAAACGAAAAACTCAACATTATCTACTTGGATTTTTTTCATTAACTTTAGATTTCCTTTGGAAGAAGAATTTCGGTATCGTACACCATCCCGATAATTAATATTTAAGAAATCCAATAGGTACTCGTACTGTCCACTCATAATTTTTTTGTAATAGGTACCTATCATATGAAATATGCTTTTTGATGAAATTAATAAAATTCAATTAATAATTCGAAATCTTAGTTTGAAACAGTAGGTGAGTTCCAAACATTTGTTTTTTCCCCAATTACCTAATTCGCTTTTGAAAAACGAACGTGTAATTTGTATATTTTGTCCGAAATCCGAATTATAACAAAATAAGACGTCACAATATGGAGTTGAATCGGTCCTATTCTTAGTTGGATGGTTTTATAATTCATGCGATACACATAGTTATTATATTAATTATTAATATTAATATGATTACCTGTAGGTAGGTACCATGAATTACGAAATATATTAATGTAAAGATTACTGTGTCATCAATTCCTACACTCAGCAAATTGTCACCATGTTTTCTACTCATTAAACTTTATCGACATCTATAATCACTCGTATCAATCATACGATGTAAATACCTACATAGGTATTATAAAATACACTTGTACTTACCGCTTGATAAATATTCTGGAATAGTACAAAATGTATGCAGGCTATTTCTTCCAGTTATATCAATAACTAGCGGTCCGCCCCGGCTTCGCCCGTGGTACATATTTAAGTTTTCTCTACATAAAAACCATCCTTGTACTTCAAGGAATATAATAAAAAAAGAATTATCTAAATCGGTTCAGCCGTTCTCGAGTTATGCGCTTACCAACACATTTTGCGATTCATTTTTATATATAAGATTATCAACATTTAAGGCGGTTTATTTGAATTTTGACGTCTCAATTATAAAAGTTGTTAGAATAATTATGGACTAGATGGCGCTGCGACAAGCACGTCCGCCCTTGTGTCAACCACAAACAATGAGTATAGCCACAGATAATAATATAATACCACAAAGAAAAAACGAAACTTTCAAGATGGTTTTTGACTCAGAGGAATAAACCTATAGAGTACTTGTATCGAGCGTATACAATTTACATATATTTGTTTCTCTCTATCTAAAGAAAACGTCGTATGAAAGAATGAGATAGCTATAGACTACAAGCTACGTTTCAACATAGTCATGGCACCACTTTTACTATAGGTACGTATTTAGATAGATAGAAGGTGATAGTGATGGGATGTGCTTCCATCGATAAAATCGTGAATGCATTTTGCATTTACGGTTTCGTGAAATAATAAATAATAAAAAAAAAAAACAAAATTAATCATAAATTTCAGTTGAATACATTATTTGTTTAATCCTACGAATATAATAAATGCGAAATTATGCGAGAATGGATAACTTTCTCTTTCACTGCTGAACCGATTACAATGAAATTTTGTACATACACACATAGGATAGGTTTTATACCGGAAATCTCACGTGAACGGGAACTGTGCGGGATTTTCTTTAGAAACGCGGGCGGAAAGCTAGTATATTTTAAAATAAATTTTAAAACTTGAAATGTAACTAATTTAAAATAAAGATCAATAAAGTTAAAGGAGTGAGGAGAAAGGCACAGTCAGCATGAATTTTAATAAGTTCATAAAAGGACAGTCTTAAAGAAAACATTTTCCTTACATCCTACTAATAAAGCGAAAGTTTGTGAGGATGGATGTTTGTTACTCTTTCACGCGAATACTACTAAACCGATTACAATGAAATTTGGAAAAATTACTTTTGATCCCGTAAATCCCACAGGAATGGGAACTATGCGGGTTTTTCTTTGAAAACGCATGTATATTAAGTATGTATTTCAATAGTAGTTTCTCATCTATGAGAACTGTCATTTAATCAACCGTTTAATTTTCACATAGTTACATTTATTATTTATTAAAGTAAATGTGTAAAAAAAATTCCAAATAAAAATTCACTCACACACAAATGTATTTATTATCAAAAGGAACAAAAAAAACGTAAGCGTAAGATTGCACAATTCTTCTAGAGTATCCATCTTGATAACACGCAGGCTCGAAATGCAGTGAACACAATCTAGCAAATTTCGACGGCGTCCAATCTACACGTCTCATGTTTTATACCCATTTTTTATTTAGCTCTGGAAATCTAAAACAAAATGAATTTATTAATAATCTTAAAGAGAAACAACAAACTAAACAGATAAGTCAAATAAAACAACCACGTGGTATTTTTTATTTTCCTGCTGTAGAAAATTTACATCTATTATTTGCTACAACAACTACATATAAATCTGATATAAGAAACAAAATAAATAAATCAACGTTAATATGAAATAGATTGTTTGTCATAAATCGATAATATACGCTAGATGTGTTACAACACTACGGTGGTAAACAAAATGCCAAACGTGATAATATTGTGACATTTTTTAAAAATTATTTAATTCTTTTGTATTCCACAACCCCATTAAGTGGGTAAATGTTACAGTTACAACATAAACTTATAAAAAAGCGCTTGATAAAACCTTCAAATAGGGTTAGAACATAAATATTTATCAATTTGCTGAAAATCACTTACCGATGGAAAGATATTTTTTCATTGTTTTCATCCAAAACTCCCATTCGACTAGTAATAGCCGGTAGCTAAACATACAATAGTCATTTTAGCACACTGACAAATAAAAAGAAACACTATACACTTTATATTTTCTAAATATTTCGTTAAAAACACTTGACGCACCAAGACCTCCAGCTGGAAGGCAAACAAAACATAGCCGGCGCGCTACGTTTGAAGACAGTGCAGATACTCTATCGCTATCTCAATCTGACTTATGCTGTTATTGACTAAGAGTAAGTAGATTAGAAAATATGTATTTTGTTCTGTCTCAATATAAGAACTCTATAGGTTTATTCCTCTGAGGTTTTTGACCTTTTCATCTTTTTCATCACCCGCTGATCTTTATTTTCATCTGTGATTTTCATTTATATTTGACATAAATTAGTAATAGCTGTCGAGCGAACTGCAATAAACATTCGATTACCAAGTCGGATTCATTCAACTTAACAACTAGCTAGCTAGAGACTGTCTTGAATTTTATTTTAATATTCGCCCAAATTTATACTGAGTCTTATCCTACAGGTGAATTTTTACAAGAGTGCTTAAAGTAAAATTAATTATTAAATAAACATCATTGGAAAAAGTGAAATCACAACATAAACAATAATTTTAAACTTTAAACATTTAAAATTATTACATATTTATGAGTCTGTATGGTTTGAACGTGGGATCGTGGTGGGATCCCTCGGTGGCGTAGACAGAGAAACCAATAGACAAATTGATATCTTATGTCGCATTCACACAAGAAAAAGAGCAACTTATGCCGGTGTTGTGTAAAGAAATGAGAGAGAATGATAAAATTTTTTGTTTCACCCAGCGTGCCGCTTTTTTCAAGAATAGCAACCTACTTTGATAAACAAAGTTTGACAGCTAGCCATCGTCTTCCATAAAAATATAGTTTTTACATGTTTTAAGTTACGTAATTCATGGTATGTTTGGTTTCAAATGATTTAGACTTACTGTTAATACTTTATAAAATAATACCATGGTGCGGTGTAGCGTTAAAGGGTGTAAAAGTGATAGTGGAACGAAAATGCCTGGATTGTCTTTTCACTCGTAAGTATACAACTCTTTATCAATTTATAGGCCTTCATGATATTTCAGCGTGTTAATATGTTGTGTATCACGTGCTGTTGACTTGAATACATTGTTTAAAAACCACAAAAATAACAATTATAAATTTTAACCTAAAAAAATTTGTGTTGCCAACTTTTCTACAAATTGTTACCCACTATTATGGGAAATAATAATATATATTCTGCAGTGTGTATTTAATTAAATATCTGAAGACTGAAATATTCAATGGCTTGTTCCAGTTTTCCTGAACCGGATAATTTACGACAAATTTGGATTGTAGCTACAGGATGAACAGATTGGAAACCAAAACCGAAGGTTAGAAAGTATTACGGCAATCACCACCACCGCGACGCTGCCCCGCCGAAGACAATGGACACTCTTGGTTCCAACATTGAACCGGAGGGACGTAGTTAATTAAGTTAGAGATATTTAAATGTAATTTTTTTATTACAATAAATTATTATTAAGTAAATTTCGTTTTTTTTTGCGCCTTCGCGGGTCGGTCAATATAATTAACGTGTGTACATCTGTTAATACTTACGAAAATAAACATTCTTTTATTTTTTTTATTTTATTTTATAAAAAATAAAACGAAATATCGTATTTTATAAAAAATAAACAATCGAGTTTTCATCTACATTATCATTACATACACATTTTCATATGGGATTATGATAATGATATATATTCATATTATATAATATACTAGCTTTCCGCCCGCGGCTTCGCCCGCTTTGTCTAAAACATAATAAATTATATAATAATAATTAATAATTATATGTATAATAAAACCTTCCTCTTGAATCACTCTGTCTATTACAAAAAACCGCATCAAAATTCGTTGCGTAGTTTTAAAGATTTAAGCATACCTACATAGGGACATAGGGACAGAAAAAGCGAGTTTGTTTTATACTATGTAGTGATAGGTATTTTGTATATACATAATATGTATTACCCATCTAAAAGTAATATGTTTATAATATACTAGCAGTCCCCCCCGGCTTCGCCCGTGGTACATAGTTACGTTTTCTCTACATAAGAACCATCCTCGTACTTCAAGGAATATAATAAAAAAAGAATTATCGAAATCGGTTCAGCCGTTCTCGAGTTATGCGCTTACCAACACATTTTGCGATTCATTTTTATATATAAGACTAGCTGCGCTCCGCGGTTTCACCCGCGTGGCTCCACTTCTGTTGGTCTAAGTGTTATGGTACAATATAGCCTTCCTCGATCAATGGGCTATCTAACACTGAAAGAATTTTTCAAATCGGAATCAAAGTAGTTCCTTCCCTCCTCACCTTCACCCTGTCCCGCACTACGCCTCCTCATTGTATTAAACAGTATACCTACTATTTTCTGTAAATTGACACTTTTATTCATTATATTAAAAAATTCATTATATCTTTTGAATGGATTATCGCGGACTTTCTTGTAGATATTGGTCCATTCTATAATACCGTAGAACATTAATTATTTGTTCTATTTTCAATAGATTCCGCAGCGCACGCGATGACAGAATTTTTATTAAGGATATATTATTGCATTTTTGGAAAGGATCTCTAATTTTTTTGAAAATGCAATATAGCCTATGTTGCTCAGTGAAGATGCAGCTTTCTAATGGTGAAAGAATTTTTGAAATCGGTCCAGTAGTTTATGCGTGAAAACCATACATACATACATACATAATTACAAACATTTCCTCTTTATAATATTAGTATAAATTAGTTTATACATGTAAGTAATGTGGATATCTCATTATTATCCACTTATGTTATGTGAATAATGATAGAGAGATTTGTATCTTACAAATTGCGGGGTAAATTTTCCCTCACATGGTAACCCTAAATATTGTGACGTATTCTTTTTTATCTCTTTCTGCGACACGCATTGCCGGTGTCTATTGGATTCTCTGTCTACGCTCGGTGGGATCCCATGTTATAACAGGCAAATTTGACATTATTTGACAGTTGACATTTGACAAATAATTCAAAAATTCAAAATATTTTCAAACGGTAACGGTTGTAATAAATGTATTCCGGGTTGTTTTGTGTTTATACTTAAAAAAAACTGATCTCTGTTGTAGTCTCTGTAAGACTGTAAGATAAATTTGATTTTAAAATGCCTCACGTTGAAGTAGAGGTTCCACAAAAAGTGGATAAACCAAACCCACGAAATAATCCAGCTATTTTTAAAATATTTCAAAATGTCCAATACAATGTTGTGCAACATAAAAAATACGTGAAAGAGTTGATAAAACTTTATAAAAAGGTAAATTAAATGTACTATTGTTTTATTTACTTATATTTTACAAGATTCTTTATTATTTGTTTAAATTATTTCCCTGTTGTTTTTACAGATAGATCAAGATTATTTTCGTGAAAGCTTTAAGAATGCATTGCATTATTTGTTTACTTTTGGAGATACGAGTGCAAACGTTGATCGTGTTGTACAATTTGTAGCTACATTTTGCACTTCTCTTGACGACGAAGAAGAGTTTCTCATGTTTATATTTGATATCATATTTGATGTAAGTATCACCTGTCTAGAAATGTAATAATGGTAAAAGCTATATGAATATATTTGTATAAAATAAATAGATAAATAAGTGACGTTTTAGTACAAATGTATTTGCTTGACGATGTAATAAAATCGTTTATAAAATATTTCAGTGTCAGTGTGTGTCAGGACAATCCGTGAGATACAGAGCGAGCCAGCTGCTGGCGGCTGTGCTTGCTGCACTCGGTGATGATGCATCTCTTGATGATGATCTGTGTGATAAGTTGTTAGCATCTCAGGTAAGTTTGGTGATGAATTTAGATAATAGAGTCATAATTTAGTAGGTAAGATGACTTGAGTGGGTATAAGTAAAGAATATAAGTTTCAATCTCAATTGTTAAACATTTTGTTTATTACATATTTTTTTATGAATATAGTAACAACACAGTTTAGTATAGTTTCAGTTTGTTTGATAAAAAATACTTTAATTCAAAATAATAAACAGCTTGTAGTCATTATATTACTTACTAGCTGTGGTCCACGGTTTCACCCGCGTGGCTCTGATCCTCTTGGTCTTAGCGTGATGATATATAGCCTTCCTCGATAAATGGGCTATCCAACACCGAAAGAATTTTTCAAATCGGACCAGTAGTTCTTGAGAATAGCGTGTTCAAACAAACAAACTCCAGCTTTATAATATTAGTAAAGATTGCAAATTTAAGTCATAGTTCTTATGTGTTTTTTATTTTTAATACATGACAAAATTATATTTTATAGTCTTACATAAATTGCTTGAGCTAAATTTTATCTTAATATATATAAATCTAGTGTCACAATGTTTATCATCAATGGACTCCTAAACCACTTAACCGATTATAATAAAATTTGCACACCATGTGCAGTTCGATCCAACTTGAGAGATAGGATAGGTTATATCCCGGAAATCCCACGGGAAAGGGAACTATGCGGGGTTTTCTCTGAAAACGCGGGCGAAGCTGCGAGCGGAAAGCTAGTAATATGTAATAATCTGAATGTGTTTAGATGCAACGGCTTCAAGACACGCGCGGCGCTGTACGATGTCGAGCTGCGCTGGCTCTTCAGCGATTACAAAACCCCATGGAGCCAGATGATGAGGTGACACGGGCTTATCGGTTTCATATGAGCTGTGATCCTAGTTCGTCTGTTAGAAGGTAACACATGTTTAAGATCTATTTAGAATGCGTTTCGTTTATCGCCTTTTTAAAAAATATGTACTACTAGCTGTGCCGCGCAGTGTTACATGATAGCTCCACTCCTATTGGTTTAACTCGGTGATATATAGCTTAAAGTCTTCCTCAATAAATGGGCTATCTTACATTGAAATAATTTTTCAAATCAGACTCATAGTTAATAGAACATTTAACAAACCAAACAATTCCTACAGCTTTATAATATTAGTATAGATTAACAGAAAGTATTAATAAGTTCTGTAAAACTGATTCAGCTTAGGCTTCAGCACCGCTACATTATTATTTTATAGCCTAGCAAAGTTTTGCTAAAATTCTTCAGTGATATATAAAATATTTTTTTTTTTATTTTAGAGCCATAGTAATGTCGATAGCTAAATGTAGCCGTAATGTGCCATTTGTACTAGAGAGGCTATGCGATGTTGACGACGCAGTGCGTCGAGCCGCTTTTCTTTATATATCTGCTATAAATGTTACTCAGCTTAGAGTTAAACAGAGATTGCTCACTTTGAAGGTAAGTTTAAATTAAGGTATTATTTCTATGTTTAATTTCTTTTTGTGAGTAATTATATTTTTGTAATCTGAATAACTAATATAGGGTTAATATGAAATTTTCATCATTTACTTCTTATTAATAAAAAATATCCACAATTTAGTAAAAATTATATATGGAACTTTGTTTTTTGTTTTAGACGAATATTAATTATTTGAAAACTAACAACCTTTCTTTAACATATTTTAGACGTGATTATATACATTATATTTATCCCTTTCTCTCATTTGATTAAAAAGAGCAGAATATCAGATCATATGCAGAAATTATTATTGTTAATTATTGTAATACACTTCTCATTTATTACAGGTCGGTCTCACCGAACGTAGTCCGCGCGTAAAGAGGGTAGTTGAAGAGATATTGATACCTGGCTGGTTAAGTACTTTTGAAGGCAATATTGTGCACCTTTTAAAGGCTATAAGATTGGACAATGCACATGATGCGAAGGATTCACAATATGTTGCTGGCAAATTGTTGGAATCACTGTTTAAGTAAGTCTTTGTTAACATTTAAATTGAATCATATACTCTGAGGAAAATAAATCTATTTTAATTTTGAATGAAAACCAAATACAGTTCAAACTAGTTGCAAAGACCAATTTTGTGTAGTCAGTGGATCATGTATGGATTGAACTTTATGATTTTATATCAATAAAAATATTTATATTATTTTTTAACTTCGTAGTTAATCTTGATAGAAAATTGTTAATATCTCAACTATATTTTTATTATGTAGCATTCTCCATATTTATCAGAATGTTTGTTTTCTAGTCAATTATATTTTATTATTAATTTTTTCACAATTTTTACAGACGTCTATCAATCTCTGAGCTATTAGAGTGGTTGCCAACAGAAAAATCCCTGAGATTAGTACCGGCTGAGAAGTTGAATAAAGAAACGGCGTGGTATTGGCGCCATCTTGCGGAACATCTGCAAAAGATTGAAGATGACGAAACTTTGGAGATAGTTCTACCTGATTTGGTAGTTTTGACTGGATATATTAGAGCGTAAGTTTTGAAAGTAGTCTTATTTACTAGAAAATAGGAGCTTGAAAGTTGTATTTTTCTGAGTTTGGGTAAATATGTGGCCGAAAGGTCAGATGTTGTATGATCAAATATTTTATATTTATAAATTTTATTATAATATGCTATCAAACTAAAACCTAGAAACAACTGAATATTTTAAATATAAATTCCATCAATATTTTCTTTCTTGTTAAAGTCTAAAACTCGAAATATTTTCAGTATTGTAGAGTCACCATGTCCTTCAGAAAGCGAGGACCCTGTGGGGTTCAGTACTCGTCAATATGTGTTACATGAACTGGCCAGTATGCTGAAGGTATATGATGCAACTGATCCCACTGGCCGTACTGCACTACAAACACTCATCACTGATACTCTTACTGGTAAGTAAAGATAATATTAATAAAAAAATGTGTTTTATATTGCTGCAAATTTTACTGGTATATTAGTTACTTAAGTTTTGTCAATATGTCTTAATTAAATACACATAATTTCTTAATTATTATGTCCAATATGTTTTCTAATTATAAAAAAGTTAATATGTAAAAGTTTATAAGTTCTATTACTTTGAGAATATAGAAATATTTTTACCAACATATAACATATTAATAAGAACTACATATGTATATAACACAGTTTTATAACTATAGCACTATGAACCATTGAATTACATGTACTACGTAATAATACCTCAATGCTATGAACTAGATTTCAAAGTGGTAATTTTATTATTTTTTAATATTAACAAAATTTCATAGGAGAATACGGGCCGCTAGACGCAGACGTAATTCGTGCGTTCGTATCAGCCCTAGAACTGGTCGTATCGGATGTAACGCACCGTATGGAGGTCGTGTGTCAAGTGATATCGGCTTTGCGAGATCCGCCCGAAGTCGAGACGGTTGCACCGCCGCCTGTGGACAGCGCTGAGGTTAAACTTAAGGTGGGTTGGGCGATAGTGGTCTCTATTGTCATAGGTATAGAGTTGAATTCTGTTTCAATTAAAATAACTACACACTTCCACATCCTTCCGATGTAGATGTTCGCAACGCCGCCTGTTAAGACAGAACTGAAGTTAAACTGAAATTGAGTTATGGGAAATTGGACTTTATTGTTTGGTATATAGGGTTTTATTTTGTGTTACCTCAGAAAGTAGAACATGTCGAGGTTAAACTTAAGGTGTGTAATGGGAACGTGAACTTTATTCTGACGGATGAAATTTGTGAAAAACAATATAGTGATATTTGTGTCTGTAATAAGTATGTGTTGGCATATTATTTTATGTCACTTATAGCAAAAAAATAATAATGCCTTAATCGATTTATTCCAGAGAGCGAGACTTCGGGTATCGCTAAATGTTGCCATAGAAGCTCAAGAAGAAGCTGTGAGGGATGAGAACTATGCACTCGCAGCTGAATGTAAAGTCAAAGTAAGTATAATACTATAAGAAACAAAACTTAATATTTATTCAGGTTACTAATTATAACATAATATTTTAATTTTATTAAGAAATAAGAATTTAATGATGTTTTTGTATGTACTTAGGTTGCTGATATTCAAAAGAAATTGGAAGATTTAAACACTGAAGCCACGCCGCAACCGCCTATACCTGTAAGTATTCATTTTTGTAGACATTATTTTTAATAATAAACCAATATATTATTATAATATTTTATTTTATGCATAATTTTACATCTCACGAACTCTAGTAGTGTAGTTGTTATAGTGTTTTTCAATATCATGACATTTATATATTTTAAACTACATATTACTAAATTTAACTAATATAATAAATGTTCTAAAAATTATATCCAGACGATAAAAGAAAAAGCGACAGACACAGAAACATTGAACAAGTGCCTAACAATACTCAACAGTGCATTGGACACGCCGCAGTTGAAATCTGTTACGCCTATGTTACAAATGATGTTCACTGAACTGGAGGTAAGCTATATTTTTACTTCTATAAAACTTTATTTTAAACCATTGAGGTATTATTACTACGTATAGAGAGGACACCACGAACAAAATCTGTGTGAGGCGCGGGGCGGCTAGTGAGTCACTTTGTAGATATTCTGCCTCTTATTACTTATAAATTAAAACCAATCAATGTAACAAATAAATATTGTTTATCTTATTAAAAAAATATGAATAAACATATCAATTAAAACCAATCAATGCAATAAAAAAAATTGGCTTGAGACGATTGACTCTAACTCGTGTTACAAATAGTGTAGTAGCGACGTCCTCTCTAGTACGTAGTACATAGTAACTCAATGTTTTAAACCTATTTTTATGTAAAAAATTATGAGCTCCTTCCTTATTTATCTACTCATCTATTTTTGTATGGTAGGAGTTTTAAATATCACTTATAAATAAATTTTTAGTTATAATAATTGAAACTGAAATGTTTAGTGTTAGGTTAGGAAAAGCTTATTTATTTTTCTTCTTTAATTTATGTATGTGAAAGATCGTTTTTATTATTTCTACATTTCCTTTAATATTTTTTTTCAGGACGAAATATTCCAAAATGCTGAAATATTGGATAATGCCTTGGAAACGGTAGCGCTGTTTGGAATGCTTGACAAAGAGTTTGCAAGAGAACATAAGGCTTTCTTTTTCGCTAACGTAAGTCATAATTATTTAACACTAGCGGTCCGCCCCGGCTTCGCCCGTGGTACCTACCTACCTACATGTTTACGTTTTTTTTTCATAAGAACCATCCTCGTACTTCAAGGAATAGATTCCGCAGCGCACGCGATGACAGAATTTTTATTAAGGAATTTTTTACACCTTGGGTTACATTATTGCATTTTTGGTAAGGATCTCAAATTTTTTTGAAAATGCAATATAGCCTACGTTGCTCAGTGAAGATGCAGCTTTCTAATGGAAATTTTTGAGATCGGTCCAGTACTTATTCCATCATTATTTATATAATTCCTTCCTTTTTATTGAGTCTTTTTTTTAGATAAACTATTTTTTTTCTACAGAACTCACGTGTTTTCTTGTTTCATGCACATTAAAATAAACACATTTGAAACATCATTCATAATGAACCATTTTTTTTATGTTTTTAATTTCCAAATTTTCAGCTAATAGACACAACAAACGAACCGACGGTATCAACAGTGTTGCGTTGTATAATAGATCTACTGTGCGTGCACGGCGCGAGAGTTTTCGAAGATAATGACGTCACACAGAACGATACCAAAGTTAGCAAGAAGAAACGAAATACAATGCAATCGGTAGATGCTACTGAAGAGGATGGTGAGTGTTGATTATTTTAATTAAAAAAACGTCTTTAAAATTTGTTTTTGTGTCTTGTTTGCGTTACAACGCGTTTGTAGCCTTTTAACCATATCACAACATGAACTAGTATTTATTTCTTAACTGTAACTACAATGCTTTGTGCTTTTTTTATTCGCTTTCTTTTCAAACTATTTTGATTTCTATGTACCTAAACCTTAAATAAAATAGATTCGATTTTTTTTTATCCTAATCTATTTATATTATCTATTAATTTATAACCATTTGTTGCAGGTACATTGTCTGAATCAGCATTATCAATATCGCCTACTCATAGCACAGTTATTGAGTTGCTTTTGAAAATAATGGAAAGTGCTGTAAGTATTCTAAATTATATTTATTCTACAAAGGAGCTCAGGGGGCGAATTATAACTTCTTATTTCCAGACGGTTTACGCCGTGGATTGAACTGACTGGCAAATTCATATTATGATCATAACCAGCCATGATTATTGTGTATGGCACCAGTACAGTTTTTACGCGACTTCTAAATTAATAGTAACTCCATGTTCGGCCTGAATATTTCTTATTTTTTTGCAGTGTGCTTCATATCGGCTTATTATTGTGGAAGGCATTTGTAGATTACTATATTTGGGCCATCTGGAATCACCTGCAATTCTCAGCCGTTTGATGTTACTCTGGTTCAATCCTGCCACAGGTAAAGTATATTTATGTATAAAGCGTATTTATTTTTTAAAAATAAGAATGTGACATATGATTTATACTCGTAATAACTAATTTTAGTGGACGAAGATATGTTACGCCAAATTATAGGCGTATTTTTCCAAACATTCCCTATAAGCGTGGATGGAGCACAGGAACAAATTCAGGTTCGTTATATTTATTTAACTTTTAATATTCATCTTTATGTTATTACAAGATATCATATGAATGCCATTATTGTTTAAATAAGAAATCAGATCCTACAGTCATCATCTTTTTCTCATTGAAAAATTGACGAATGATGAAATTTTTGGGCACGCAAAGTTAACATACAACTTACATATTTGTACTATCTATTATAATATTAGGTGGGCAAAATAGTTTTAAATATGTGTTGTTTTTTTATATTTTTTCAATAGCATTAACCTCAATTCACTTGATTATGTAACAGAAAGCAACATTGCCAACATTACGAGCGCTAGCAAACGCGCCATCTAGTTCTCCAATCGCTGAGATCGACCAAGAGGCTGTGGTCAGGTTTATTGTGTCCCTCACTAGAGTTAACCATGAGGTAAGTAATAGATTCATATTACATATTAGTTATGTTTTATATATTTGACGAACTCTGCTTTTTTATTGAACTGGGATACTAAATATGTTATGTTATTATAGTAAGTAAATAAAGGTTGAGACGTTTTGTTGATAGGAAGTAAGAATAAAATTACATGTTTAACAAAACATACGAATTTTCATGGATATTAATTAGTTTTAATATAAATGTGAGTTGGCTTATGAAACTCAAGTATAGATTAAATTTTATTTAATATCATTTTTACTTTTAACACTTCTTACACAGGAAAATCACTTCTAATGCTGGGGCCACACTAACGGGAAATGCCATTAATTAACGCGATAATGGACGTTAACTTTAGGTGTAGCCAGTATTATTTAACAACGGCATTAACATTGCCGTTTGGCGAGGCGATAGCTTTATCGCGAGAATTAACGCAATGAAGCGGTCACACTACGTCCATCTTGCTAGAATTTTAGTAAAATTAACGCCGTTTTTATCGCCAACAATCGGCATTCACGTTGACCGTTCAAGTGTAGCCACCCACTTAACGCCTTAAAAATTATCGGAATAATTATCGCGATAAAGGGCATTAGACGTTAGACGTTAGTGTGGCCCCAGCATAATGCAGTGAGCATTATATTGCTCATTTTTCCACGTACCCAACCAAGTATTACTAAATTATGTCTACGTTCTAGTTTATAGATAGTCAAGGAGCAATGGCGATGGTGCTATGTGGATACTTAGTTCGTCACCCGACGGCCCCCGAAGTGGGGTTAGCGTGTCGAATGTTAGCTCTACTCTCACCGCCTAGAGAAGAAAATGTGGCTTCTGATTTGGCCACTATGTTGCGGCATTTGTGTACGGTAAGTTTCAATTGGACGCAAATTTAATAAAAATTCATCATCATCAGCCCATTATGCTCCTACTGCTGGGCAAGCATGGGTTAAGGGATGTATAATGTCGTTTAAACATGTCAAATTTTGATTTTTCGACATGTAGAAACCATAAAAACATCATTTTTAAACCGTACCAATGATGTCTTTGCTGTTTTCCATAGTTTTTGTCACATTATTGCAAAAATTTCTAGGAACATAAAGAACTAATTACCCTCTTAAATAGAGTGTACTGTATATCATGTACATATTATATTTTTACATTTTAGAAACTACCCGACAAACAATCGTGTCGGAACTTGACTCGGTATCTCGGCGCGTTAGAAGCGATGGAAAGGGCGAGTCTTAATAAAATGTCCAATACAGGTAAAAAATGGTGATATTTATTGTATATTTTAACATGCTTTTTATTGGTTCCTTTTGTGCACATTTTTTATTACTCCTAACCATTGTTTTTTTTTTAATAAGGTATAACTGAAGGAACAATGGCTAGTGAAGACACATTAGGTATCCTAGGACGGACCACATCTTCTTTACGTAAGTTCTATTAAGTAATATTTTTTACAAAGTCTAGTAATTTACAGTTAATTAATAAAAGAAGAAATTTTGTTTTCTATAAACAATTTGCTTTCAAGGTTTCTCGTCAAACAGCAGTATTCGTACGACAATTTTTACGTTCAAGAAATTGGCGTTAAGTGCGTTTTTTATATCATTAATTTTCGTTTGTTTGTTGTCGGATTTTTTATTATTAATGTAATTTTTCATAATTGTAATATAAGTTCACATAATGTATAGCGTAAGGAAGTTGCTGTAGATTGTTTAATGATATATTTAGTGGTTTGCCAAACTACATCTAAAAGATCAAGTTATATTAGTCTAATTCGATATTATAGATGGTTGGAGCTTGGAACATTGATGTTTAGTATATTCCTCGAACTTTAATTAGGTAGTATATATATATAGTATTTAATATGCTCATTCCTATTAGACTGTGGGCATCAAAAGAATAATTGATAATTTAAGAATAGAAAAATAATAATTAACAGATGAGTACATATGAATTACAGCTCAACCCTTAGCACGCAGCACGCACGTAGTTATAAATGAAACGGTTGAAGAAGAAGTGGAAATTGATGAAACATCGCCAACGGAACCATCGCAAATATCCAAAGGTATTTTTCGTTTTATAAAAATGTAAAAAAAGTATTTCTGAAACAATGATAATTATGCTCTCCAGCTTTGTCTAGTTATTTTGTCTAGTAAAAAAAAACGTCTCACTCGATACGACCGCTTTTTGTTTAATTTCTTTTGTGTAATTTTGTATTTAACACTAGATTTGGTACACTAACTATAAAATAAAACTAACTATAAAAAAAATAAAAATTATATGTTTTATACGATCCGTAATGTAATTAAATTGAATAATTTATTCTACTACTTATATAATTCCTAGTACAAGTGGAACCAATTCAAGAAACGCGGACATCTGCCCAATCATCAGACACAGATTCTGTTGTACCGACCAAGGATGCTTCGAATAGCGCTTCAGAGGAAAGCAGTGGGGTATCACCGGTGAAGAAAGCCAAAATTACTAAAGGTATGTTAAAATCACTTTGTTATATTATTTAAAAAAAATGAAAATCTTCAATAACCTTGTTTATTGATTACTAGGAAGGTAAATTGCACCACAAAGCATACAAATTTTTTCTTTAGCTTGATTCGTTAGCGTGCATTTTCACATTTTTTGCGTTTTAATATGAAATAATAAAAAATATTATTTATTTCAAATTACTACGTATAAAATACATTATCTCAATTAAACAGGTAGGAAAAAGAAGCTATCAATGACTAAACAAACAAAAACAAATGCTAAAGAAAAAGACAAGGACAGCAAGACGGCAAATGAGAAGAAACAAACAGAGAAAGGAAATAAGAGGAGTCGGTCTCAGCGATCTGTAGAAGATGTTGAAAGAGGTGAATAATATTCCAACTATTTTATACATTTTTATGTCATTTTTCTAATAACTTTGTGATTGGCTTTTATGAAAGAGAATTTTTGACTATTAAATAACAATAACGGTTTTAAAGTGAACATTATCTTATGTGTCAGATCATTATTGCTATTTTATGTTGCATTTACGGGTGCATCTTTTGTTATTTATCAAATAAATTACGTATAAAATCAATTCAATTGTTCAATACAATTTTCGATATGATAGTTTTTAATCAAAACGAGTTGTGCTAAATTAAAAGTTCATAATTTTACATAACCTTATATAATTAAATTCGATTTTTATCACAGCAAAACCAAAAGCCGCAAGCAAGTCAAAAGTACCAGAGGAGCAGAAGTCACCGGTATCTGATCTAGATGTGTCCAATATAACGGTTCGCAAGACACGCGGCGGAAAGTCAGGTTCGAGCTCGGACTCCCCTAGTTCGGGGAGAAGTGGCAAGGGCAGTCAGAAGAAAAAGGAAGAGAAAGGTATTATTGACATATTTATACAAAACTAGCAGTCCGCCCCGGCTTCGCCCGTGGTACATGTTTACTTTTTCTCTCCATAAGAACCATTCTCGTACTTCAAGGAATATTATATAGGGATTCATTCTTATATATATATAGAGATCTATTAACAAAGGGAGTGTTTAAGACAAATTTATTTAATGCATGCATGCAAATAGCATTTGAATCACAGAACATTAAAAACAAATAGAAGTGCTATAATGTCATAATTACTATGAAAACCAGTGTCGCCAAACCCACACATTTAAACCGATAGTTATACAGTACACTACAAGTAATCTATGCCTTTGATTGGACAGCTTAATTTGGCGTATTACCCTTGGTCCCCCCGCTATGTCCCCCTGTGGGTCTACGGGTAATATTTTTTCCCCGTGGACCCACTGCTATAGAATGATATGACAGTGGGTCTACGGGCACTGGGAAGTACTTTTTACCCGTGGTCCCCCGCTACCATGCTCTGACCATTATAAGTAAAAACTGACTTAGGTTATAAATTCAGCATTTCAATATGTACCCTAACGCACCATGTTACGGCTTATTTTAGTATAACATCCCTAGGTATATTAGCTGTTTTGTTTCTCATTGCACAGAAATTCCAAATTCGAAAACATCCAGCTACTCCACAACAGAGGGCGTTAGTTTTCGATAGATATAACTTTGAACCTCAACACATATAGATAACGTTGAAATTTGTGTCACTCAACATTAATGATATTAACTTGATATTTATATGATGCTATGCCCTGAGGGATGTCAGCCTTGTTATCGATAATTCACAAATAAATATTTTTTGTGTATTTTTTTTCTTTCTATTATGTATATGAGTATAGTATAATGTGACACATTTTGGAGTATGTTTATTACTACTAAGTACGTCTTTTTATATTATTATTATTAAATAAAAAACGGAATAGAATAGTATTAATCTATATTTACAAAATACAAACAGAAAATATGCATTATTTTAAATCTTGGAACTGCAGTAGGTTTGCTGTATCGGTGGCCTTTGTTAGACCGCTTAGTGATGTTCGGCATCCAGTTAACTCGTCACGTTGCATTTATCCATTTCTCTTTTAAATTAGCCTCTTTGGGAAATCTATAAATAAATTGGACAAATGAAAGCTAAGGAAAAATAAAATAAAATTTAAAATTTATAATGTTTGTCTTTTCTAAAGTATCGATACTGTCGATATGCGCCACAAGCATCACTAAATCGACACTCGTTTGTTTATTGCAATAATATTCCAGAAAGTCTTGTTTGCTGTTCAATCTATAATAGTACTAATTTCTTACGGATTAAGGTTCATTTTGACTAGATATTTGTATACAATTTTGACAAATTACAAGCGAAGTTATAACATAAAATATTATATGTAAAATAAATAAAAATAAGACTTTCCGATGGTATGAAATGCCTCCATTGCTGATATTATTTCGTATGCTATCATTTTTGCACTCTAATACTGAACAACACGTCCTAATTAATGAATAAATATGGAAAAAAGGTTTGACAGCTGACAACCGACTCTAATATTTTTCTGCGCACAACTGAGAGCAAGTTAGGTGATCTTACCTTACAAGTGACACGTGGGCCACGCCCACATCACACTTCTATCTACTTTACTGTTCTGTGATTTGAATGTTATAATAACTAAACGTCAAATTTAACTTCTGTAGTTCTGCATGCATATCATTTGCTTGAAGGAAAAATACTTTTGGAGCTGTGATATGACCGAGGTTATATTTATTTTGGTTAACATGCTTGTTTCTCTGTGACTATATTTAATCGTAAAATGTAATTCTTATGTAATTCTTATGGGTATGTGTTCAATTCTGTTAAAGCATTATCTCTATTTTCAAATTGTCGAAATTTTAATGAAGGAGTAATTAATTTTATGTACAACAAAATAGTGTTTTATAATATTAATTTCTGAAATATATTCCGTCATAATTTTTCTTTTTTATAAATCATTTGAATACTATAAAACTAAGTATCAAATTCTGATATATAAATTTATAAAGAATAGAAAAAATTCGATCACGAGGCGGGACTCGAACCCGCATCCTTTCGCGCCATTCCGGGGCGGATGCCTGACCAATTCAGCCACTCGTGACCCGCCAGAGCAATCGAATTTATTCTATTCTTTCAGTTTTATGTGTCTAAGGTGGAACGTCAATGAAACAACGAGTGTGGAGTCTGACTGGTTTATTAAAAACTGTTAGAACTACCGACAGTGAATTATTACCAAACCACCCTCCATTTTTCCCCTCTTTAAAATACATACATATTTGAATACAAAATACAACTTTAAATAACAAGAACTTAACAAACTTAACATTTTAATTTTTTTTTTTTTACTCGTTACTAAACAACTTACGAGAACGCTCGTAAGCTCGTACAGCTCGAGCGGATGCACCGTCAGGAGGAGGGGTGGGGGAGCGCGTGACTGAATTTGCGGTCGATTTACCTGTATCCTTATCGGTCGCGTCCTGGTCCGCCTCCTCCTCCTCCGCCACATCAGCACATGTCCCGTCAGCACCATAGCTTGCGGGGGCACAATCAGTCGATTTATTCAAATTCGGCCGGGATAAAGAGAATCGACTTTTACGATTCCCGCTATCCAGTGAAATAATTTGATCTTGATGCCTACGCCATTCGACCCCGTCATCAACCTTCACCTTATAAGAAACAGGGCCGGTCTTTTGCGTCACATTACCCTCGACCCATTTAGGCGACTTACTGGAATAACTACGTACAAGTACGGGATCCCCGTTCTCGAAATTCCTATCCTGACCTCCCTTGTTAGCCATCTGCCGCTGCTGTGCCGTGCGCACCTCTGCAGCGACGTCCGGACGTAACGCGTCTAAGCGACCGCGCAGACGGTGGCCTAAAAGCGCTACGGCCGGCGAAACTTTAGTCGTGGCGTGCTCCACGTTACGATATTGAAATAAAAACTTCGACAGTGCTTTAGAAATATTTTCGCCTTCAAAAATAGCCCTTTTAATTACCTTCTTTACCGTCTTAACCGCATTCTCCGCGGCCCCATTACCTTGTGGTCTGTACGGTGCCGACGTTACATGTTGTATACAATTTTTATTACAGTAAGTTTTAAAATCTATAGACGAGAACGGGGGGCCATTATCAGTAACTAGCTGTGACGGTAATCCGAATCTAGCAAAGATAGACCTCAACACTGACACCGTGGATTCAGTGTCTGTTCGTTTCATTGCAATTACCTCAATCCATTTCGAGAAAGCGTCAACTAATATAAAATATTTTACACCCCCACATTCAGCAAAATCCGCATGAACCCTTTGCCAGGGCCCTAGGGGAAACTCCCAAGGATGTAAAGTGGCGTGGGGCGGAGCGTCCCGAACCACTCGACATGCCTCACAAGATCGACACAAATTCTCTATATCTGCATCCAAAGCAGGCCAATAAACGTAATTACGAGCCAGACTTTTCATTTTGTTCACTCCTAAATGCCCTTGGTGAATTTCCTCCAGGACCCTCGCGCGTAGCGGAGGTGGAACAACAAGCCTGTATTTAAAGATCAGACACCCCAATTCGTGTATGATTTCGTCCTTACGTGCGAAATAAGCCTGCTCCTCCTCACAGCTGGCGCGAGCCGGCCATCCAAACAAAACATATCCTTTGATTTTACATAATAATTTATCTTTATATGTCTCCGCCGCAATATCTTTAAAACTTACAGGCAATGAATCTTTAACTAAATCTACATAACTTAACGCTTCCGTGGGGCTCCGCTCACACGGAAGGGGCAGACGAGACAACGCATCCGCGGGACCGTTCTCACAAGATCTCACAAATTCTACCTTGAAGTCATAGGCTGATAAACGCACGGCCCACCTTTGTAAGCGGCTTGCAGCTGTTTGTGGTATTCCACCCTTTTTACCGAAAATATGTGATAAGGGTTGATGATCGGTACGCAATATGAACGATCTCCCATACAAGTATTGATGGTGTTTAATTACCCCAAAATAAATCGCGAGCGCCTCCTTGTCTAACTGACTATAATTCCGCTCCGCCGAATTGAGCGACCGTGAAACACAGCTGATAGGGCGCTCACTCCCGTCTGAGTAGCGATGCGCCAGGACCGCGCCCACCCCATACGCACTGCTGTCCACTGACAACATGAGTTCCCGACCGTCTTCATAATGCGCTAATACTTTATCACAGGTGAGAGCATTTTTAGCTGCAATAAAAGCCTCCTCACATCTCGAATCCCATGTCCAATCGATGTCTTTTTTTAAAAGTGCATGCAAGGGTTGTAACATAATGCTTAAATTTGCAATGAATTTCCCATAATAATTTAACATTCCTAAAAAACTTTTTAATTGTGTAATATTCTGGGGCCTCGGGGCCTCTGTAATAGCGGCTAGTTTATTTGGATCGGGACGTAATCCTGTTTTATCGATGATAAAACCTAAATATTTTACACTTTTTTGTAAAAAACTGCATTTTTCAAATTTAACAGTAAAACCCATAGCCCGTAACCGTTCTAATACTGTACGTAAATTTCTTAAATGACTTTTCCTATCCACCCCGGTAACACAGACGTCGTCCAAGAATACAACGGTATTTGGAACACCCCGAAGGGTTTCCTCCATGATCTTTTGAAACTTCTCCGGGATACACGACAAACCGAATGGAGTGCGACGATATACAAATGTACCGACGTGCGTAGTTATAGCCGTATAACGCTGTGAATCATTCGATAACAAGCATTGTTGATAACTATGTTTTAAATCAATTTTTGAATACTCTTCTCCCCCACTCAGTGAAGCGAACAACTCCTCGATCCGAGGAAGTGGATATGGATCACGCTTAAGAATCGGATTTATAGTAATTTTATAATCACCGCAAATTCTTATATCGCCGCATTCTTTAACCACGGGTACTATCGGCGTCCCATAATCGGATGACTCAACACGGTAAATAATTCCCTCTCGCTCTAACCGCGCCAGCTCGCTCTCAACGCGAGCGCGCAGTGCTAACGGCACGGGTCGCGCGCGCACGTATACGGGCTTCTCATCCTTTACATATAACGTTATTGTTTTTTTACAAGTTCCTAACTGATCTGTAAACACCTCCGGAAATTCACACATTAATTGACTTACAAATGGATCGCTCTTTACATCCACATTAATTTCCTGTAAATCTATGGCTATATTTTTAACTCCAAGAGCGCGTACCCACTCTCTGCCTAACAAAGGACGTCCCCCGTTCTTAATTACATAAAGTTTACAATTATACACGGAGACCTTACCGAGGGTTACATTTACATTAATAAATCCAAGCGAGTTTATCGTCGAACCGACATAACTGCGTATGTTTATATTATTAGATAATACAGTTTTATTACAAAAATTACGCCTAAAAAAATCTTCGCTAATGGTCGAAATTCGGCTGCCGGTATCGACTTCGAACTCGATTGGACGTCCATCCACTTTAACCATAACTAAATAAGGTTGGTCACCTGTACCGTCCACTTGGATGTTGAAAAATTCCTCGTCTCGCTCATCGTCACTCACGTAATTATGTCGGGCGTTCGCCCGCCCTTTGCCACTCACTGATTTACACATATTTTTTAAATGGCCACGCACACCACACTCATCACAATTATAATTAGCAAACCGGCACTTATCCGGCCGGTGCGGCCTCCCACACCGCCAGCAGCGGCCGGTGCCGCCGGCCCCGCCGCCCGCGCCGCTCCCGCCGCCGCCGTGCTGCGCGGGCGGGCGCGCGGCCCCGCGAAGCTGCGAGCGCCGTACGCTCGCCTGGTGCAGGCCTTCGCCCGCCGCCGACCCGCTGCCGCCGCCCACGCCTGCTGCGCTCGGGGCTGCGCTCACCTCTGCGTGTCGTTCCGCCGCCTCCAAGGCCAGAGCCAGCTCCACGGCCTGTTTATAATTTATGTCTTTTTCGGCAAAAATTCGCGATCGCATCGCCTCACTCGCCAATCCAGAAACGAACTGGTCACGTAAATTCTCTTCTAAATTGCTGCCGAAATTGCACGTAGTCGCCAAATGTTTTAAATTATGTAAATATTCTGTGAGCGGCTCGCCGACGAGTTGTCGACGTAAGCGAAAAACATGGCGCTCGGCTATCTCAGAACGCTGTGGTTCTAGGTGTTGTCTCACGAGGTCAACGAGCTCTTCAAACGACTTTGATTCGGGATGCTCCGGCGAACATAAATCGCACATTAGTGCATATGTTGTCTCTCCCACAACAGTAATTAGTAATGGCACTTGCAATTCATTTCTGATTTCGTTCAACAATAAGAATTGTCTCACCCGGCGAATATATGCTGGCCATTGTTTGGAGTTAACATCAAACGGCTCCAATTTCCCTATAGGCATGTTCACAACACTTTACTCACGTCACGCGTAGTTCCGACTCGTCGCCAATGGAACGTCAATGAAACAACGAGTGTGGAGTCTGACTGGTTTATTAAAAACTGTTAGAACTACCGACAGTGAATTATTACCAAACCACCCTCCACACACGACACACCGCGCGCCATCTATTGGGATGATTAACAACCATCTCAACCAATATGAAACACTTTTCAGCGAATACAATATTGTAACGATGGAGCACGACCTTTTTTGTTGAAATTGATATTTATTGTTTTTATGGCATTCAAATGCTTTTTTTTTTTTTTTTTTTTTTTAAAAGGCACCCGTCATCACAGGGTGTTCGCGCCACCTCTGGAATATTGTCCAGAGACATTATTTTCATTTTTTATTTGTTTACAAATACATAATTTTCAGCCACATAATAAATTAAAAATAAAATTATTACTAAATTAAAAATATTACAAATACAAAGTCAAAGATATTAAAATACTGGGTAAATAAAATAAATGCTACAAAATTGAAACTATCCTAATACTAATATCACAGAATCACATCACACGCCATTGTTACGCTTATTGACTACTTCTACAATATATTTACAATATTTAAAGAAAGTATCCCTACACTTGTCCCCCAGGGCGGAAGGCAGATTCTCACCCGTCATCGCCATGCCCAATTTTTGCTCAATAGCATATCTATTGCTTGCAAAAATCGGGCACTCGAGTAACAGGTGAGGAACCGTCTCCTCTACTCCGGGCTGACATAGACACGACGGATTCTCCTTCAGCTTGAATCTGTTCAAGTAGAACTCAAATGCTTCAAAGAATTCAAATGCTTTATAAATATAAATTTATAAAGAATAGAAAAAATTCGATCACGAGGCGGGACTCGAACCCGCATCCTTTCGCGCCATTCCGGGGCGGATGCCTGACCAATTCAGCCACTCGTGACCCGCCAGAGCAATCGAATTTATTCTATTCTTTCAGTTTTATGTGTCTAAGGGACACACCGCGCGCCATCTATTGGGATGATTAACAACCATCTCAACCAATATGAAACACTTTTCAGCGAATACAATATTGTAACGATGGAGCACGACCTTTTTTGTTGAAATTGATATTTATTGTTTTTATGGCATTCAAATGCTTTATAAATATAAATTTATAAAGAATAGAAAAAATGCGATCACGAAGTGGGACTCGAACCCGCATCTTTTCGCGCCATTCCGGGGCGGATGCCTGACCATTTCAGCCACTCGTGACCCGCCAGAGCAATCGAATTTATTCTATTCTTTCAGTTTTATACTACTAGACTTAGTGTGTCCCTTAGACACATATCAAATTCTGATATTTTCCTCAGCGCCAGCACCCCGTCGTTCGACTCGCTCGTCGACAGGCTCCCGCAGCAGCATGGCGGAACAGTTCATGGCGAACGATTCAGCTGATGAAACAGAACTGCATACTATTGTATATGATAATGATTTTGTAAGTATAAAAATATATTTTTGTATATTTATTCATGATTATGTCAGATTTTTTTTTAAATAAGCCTAATCTAATAAACTTTATTTTCCTGTCTCAATTCGTGCTTCAGAGGATTGTCAATTTCGTTAGTTTATCTACGTTCAATAATAATAGTCATATTTTCGTTATGCCATTTTATAAGAAAAATATAATTTAATTCAATTTACAAATTTCAAATGCCCTGAAATAATTTATATTTATATATTTAATATAATTTTATATATATTTTTACATATTTCAGCAACAATCCTTACTAAATGAAACAGAGAATGATAGCAAAAGAGTAAGCAAGTCCAACATTACGATACCAGAAACACCGAGTGAAGGGTAAATATTATATTTAAATTAAATCTAAAACCTACTTAAATCTATACTATATAATATTATAAAGTTGAAGAGTTTGTTTGTTTGTTTGAACGCGCTGATCTCGGAAACTACTGGTTCGATTTGAAAAATTTTTCGGTTTTTATCGAGGAAGGCTATAAGGCTATACATATATCATCTCGCTAAGACCAACAGGAGCGGAGAAATGCGGGTAAAACCTCGGGGCACATCTAGTCATAAATGAAAGAACCTACTGAAGTTTATTATAAATCACCCAATCTCTTATAATTTTTAATTAGCAGAAACTGAAACATGCAGCTTATTTGCTTAATAGTTACCTTTATATTTTAGCAGCTGTACAAACTTACAATATAATTTTGTTTTTACAGATCGGATTCTGAACCAGAACCAATAATTCCAAAAGGGAAAGGAAAACGTACAAATAAGAAATAATTTTAGCATATTAAATTATCTTTATTTTCATAATACCTCTTTTATTACTAATAACTTATAAGTAACCTTTTAATTACTTATACATAACTGTGGTTCAATACTTTCCCGTAAAAGTAACCCAATACTCAAATACTTGTACTTAATTTTTAATTGAACGCTTTAAATTTTATTTTGTGGGGTTAACATTGGACCACATGTTTAATAACAGTTTTGTACTAAATCTAAAAAAAATAATCGATACATGTCATGCCCTTTTCTTGCGTGCATAATTCATCTATTTTAATAAATTTTTCATAATGATCATCTAATTGGCATACTTATATGATTTAAATAACTTTATATAATTAATAAATATAATAGTTTTCTTATCAGATTCACAATTAAATATTAAATACTTATATTTATTCTACATATAAATCGGCATTTTATCTAGAAATTTGATGATTAACGTGATTAACCCGATTGTGTCGGTACCAATCTTGCGGTTTGTATGAGTTTTGCCAATTCTTATTCCACGACCACGGTCTGTCGTCCCACTTACGCCACCTGGTGATTAAAATACAACTTGAATTAGTATGCTCATAATTCATTTTAGTTTTAAAATCGTTTTATCGGAGTTGGAATTTAGTCAACTTTTTGGGTTAAAATAAGTAATTTTGTACATTTATTAAAGGTATATTCATTGTACATGTCTTACTTATTTTTGGACTAAATGGCGGCCGGTAATAAAAAATCTAATTGTAAAAAAAAAAATATTTGGATGCTATGTTATTTTTAACTGCCATACAGATATGGACATTATAAAGATGGTGTTTTAAGTGAAGATTCACTAATCGTCGAAAGCCAATTATTTAGCTAATGTTATCTCACCTGTCATCATTATTAATAGCTCCTCCCTTAGTAACATTATCATTGCCATATCTATTCTTGAACCTCTGATGCCTTGTGATAACGAATTCTGCTCCTCGCTCCCCGATCATGATTGCGGGAGCGGCTGTGTTCGCTGAGGGTACTGTTGGCATTATAGATGCGTCAACTACTCGCAGACCTGGATACAAAATAATGTAAAATGAGTTATTCTATTGTAAACTTCCTTTATATTTCTGGTTAGATTCTGAATAATAATTATTTTTTTTTTTAATAGTAGGCGCGATTATTTGCGGTCGTTTCAATGTAAAAGAGGGTGTTACACTCATAGTCACGAAACATATTGGATAATAATCAACATTAAGGAGATCGATTTTATCAAGCTATATAAATAGTAAAGATCTAAGAATTCACAATTCTTCGTTTTATACAACCGAAACGAAACCTAGTCTACGATATCTATTTAAGAAATTTCTCATTTTACATGATATTATTACATTCAGTACTTTCATATTACCTTCAACACCATACACACTAAGCGAAGGATCAACAACTGCCATAGGATCGTCATTAGAGCCCATCTTGCAAGTGCCCACTTGATGGTTTTCTGGAGCAGTGCGTTGTTGTGCCAAGCATCTGAAGAAATCGTCTGTGGGGTTCAAACCGCCACCAGGACATTCCTGCCCGTATCCTTCGGTTGGTTGCATGCCGTATTTTTCGCGGAGAATCTAAGTGAAAGATTTAAAAGTATGTGACCGTTCTTTGTACCTATAGATAAATCTTAGATAAATCAAAAAGGGAAATCTTGACATCTAATTTTACTTAGGTGAGTGCAATATTTTTATTAATTATCGAATTTTTTGCAATATTTTCGATATAGAGAGTTTTGTTATGAACTTCAATTACGGTAATTAACAAAATATAATAAAATATCTACAAAATTAACAAAAAAACAAATATACCGTAGTATTAGCCAGACGATATGCTGTTCTCGCAGCTTCTATAAGCACATTAAGCTCGTGTTCATTGTAGAAATAGTTGGGCTGCATCAGAGGAGGTTGAGTCGGGTCCACTGACTGCAGCGTGAGGTAGCCTCGACTGCGTGGTTGTAGGGCTACTGCTGATATTCTGCAATAAAAAAATATTACACATATTATAGCATACAAACATTCAAACCATTTCATCTATACCTATAGGTTTATAAAGGTTGATTGGTTCAAAAATTATTTGTAGCATATAATAACTATTTCGCATTTTATTGTGTTAAATTGAATTTTGCATATCATTTTCATATCTATGTAAAGATTTCAGTCCATAGAGCATTAAATTGTTGAAAAATTGATTAACAACACTGAACTGGTTTCTAACAAAACAAAACTTTAGTACGCTCACCTACATTGATTTTATTTCCTAAATTTGCACTGCATGCAGCATGACAAATAATCGCATTCATATATCGTCCCATAAGATCTATCTTCTCTTGCTATTAAACTGTTTTCGAAGATCACACACACACAATCTCTACTAAAAATAATTAAAAATCCTTACTGATTTTATAGTTCAGTATAGACATAACATAATATTACACTTACGATATCCTCCTCTTATTGGCGATCTGCTCCGGTTTCGCCACGTTCCCGTCACCGCAGGACGCGTGGTAGCCGCTAAAGAAGTACTGGATGTCAGGATGGCGCCCGCCCGCTGACGAGAGGCGGGAGTTTATCATGCCCGTTAGCTGAACCAAAATAGCATGAAGTATTATAGTATGTCAACTAAATAACGTGCCAGAACATACCTAAATATAATGTTGGTATCTATAACATTCAGGTATATTTTATAGTTTTATAGTAATTTATTAGCCTGCTGTAAGTTGTCATGACATCAAGAATATCATGTTGATATTTTAACCCAATTTTATAAACAAAAAAGTCTGCCCAGTGATGTCCTGTTTAATTGCGGTCGGTATTCCTTTCCACGTCTTTCTTAATTATCCTTCATGCAAGTCTATTTTACATTATATAGTGAATAAAAGTCGTTAATTTACCTGAGACAAACCAGTTCCTGAAAGCGGTCCTTTTCTCTCCAACATATACTCCATAGCACTTTCCCATGACAGCTCTGGAATATCTGGTTCCTTCGTCAAAGTAAAGTCCAGCGTTACTCCAACATGATTATGAAGATTCTGACCAACTCCAGGAAGGTCCACGATAACAGGTATGTTGAACTTGTCCAACGTTTGTCGAGGTCCTATGCCAGATAGCATGAGTATTTGTGGCGAATTCATGGTGCCAGCTGATAAGATAACCTAGAAAGAAATGGAGCTGAAAGTAATACGACATTGACCTGGGTTGGTTGCATGCGGGTATATGTGATAAATTTAGACTGAACGGTAAAGAAATGTTGCGTTTTTTATGAATGTTTCAGTATGAATTTTTTATTTCGGATGGGACAAAAAAGCTTAGCCACTCCTATCCTCCTAAGCTAATAGAATAATATTTCTATTTTTTCACATAAAATAGAGGTACTTAACCATATCATGCTAAAATATGTTATATTATTACACATTAGTAGATAGGTGATTTATAAATTACCTCTTTCGTGACACCAATAACCTTAGTCTCTCCATTCTTAACATACTCCACTCCTGTGACTCGCTTCGTGCCGGGATCTATGGTAACCCTCGACACCAGTGCATTTAGCATGACATCAAGATTTTGCCGATACGCTGCTGGTCGGAGGTATGCGCGAGCCGTACTGTATCTAGTTCCATTGCTACAATAATTCAAATATATTTTATTTTTCTATAAATTATTTCTCTAAAAGGCCATTAAAATTATTTTTATTTGAGTAGGTACATTGTCATTCAAATTAGAATCAATTTACTTATTAAAACGTAACGTTTAAAAACATTAGGTCATTATATTTCTAAGTATATTATATGCGATTTTATCTAGGTACCTATAGAAGTTGCACACCACCATATAAGTAGTTATGATCCTGACTGGACTCTGAACACATAAATACACTTATACCTATTCAATTAGTCTGTCGATTCTTATAAAATACTTACTCATTAAAGGCTTGTGCGATGGTAAATCCGGTGGTAGTTTCCCCGTTCAAATCTCCAGTTGGTGGATAACCTAATTCAATAGCAGCCGATACCACATCGTGAGCGAAGCGAGGTGCATAGCGGAACTGCAAATAAAGACATAGATAATAATTATATAATGTACATCCGATTCATTTTTTCATATAGGTTGCCCAGTGGCCAGTAACCTAACCAGGGAAACATTGGCTTATACAAATTCGAAGTACCTTGTAGAAGATCTCTTAACTTATAAACAATGGTCATTTTCTGCCCCAGAATTGACTCCCATTGATGATTGACCCGACGAAAAAAGATACCATACGATATAACATATAAGATAAAATAAGATATAAGTTAGTTACCTTATCTATAAAATGTATTTGGTAGTTTCTACTCCTTGAAGCTACACTTTTTCCTGTTTTGCGGCGATTAATAATATCAAACAATATAAAATATTGAAAGTGTGCTATGAAATTTATGATCACATAAAAACGACAATGACCATTTATTAATGTATTTTATCACCAAAGTAATGAGGATTCAAGTTCTAGATGTTTTTGGAACGACCGGTTTGTTCAAATTTCTCGTAGCTTTCACAATCCTTTAACATTGTTATTGAATTTTAAAACTTGTTTATTTAATTTTGTTTGTAAACATAAGCATAATTTCATCGTACAATACTTTCTTACCTATCATATAACTGATATACCTAATATACCTATACGAAACTATTCCATATACTATACATATTTCGAAATATATCCTCGCTATTCTTAATAATGAAACTATAAAACGTTATTCATTTGATAAAGTTCATTTTAGAAGCTTTACCTTTGTAGAGCATGAGATAGTAGGTATTGGATGTTAATATCTGATATACATTTTAACAAATGCTTATCTAAAGTATTAAGCCACCAATAAGTAAATGTTATAATCGTTCTGGTGTATTCGTAAGTTCCTCTATATTTACTAAATTACATTTAATATGGGCGAACCAATATCAGATGATTACCCTTTGCACGGGAAGTGGCCCGCCAGTATTATGGTACTGTCCGGACACTCCAGATCCTATTTCCTTATTATCTTCGCTCTTGAGGAAGTAAGGCATTACTTCGAACCACGACCAACCAGTCGCGCCGTTGACCGCCCAACCGTCGTAGTCCGCTGCATGACCACGCATGTACATCATGCCGTTGACTACTGAACATCCTCCTACAATATGGAATTCATATTCATTATATTGGTATACAAATTCAAACATTTATTTATTTATACAGAAAAATTTAGAAAAATTTACCACCGATTCGGAAAGCAGTTTCTACGGAGAAAAACCGGCAAGATACTCCATAGTTGCTCTTTTAAAATCATAATAATGTAACATTTAACATGTTGTGTTTACGCTGCTCTTCTAATGTTATAACGTGAAAGCTTACGAAGTTGGATGCATCCTTTCAAGCAAGAAACACTGTCAATGACTGATTTTGATGATGATGATTGATGATGAGGATTTTGATGATAGGTTAGTACCTATCATCAATAGGTAAATAATGCATGACCTATTATAGGTACTTACTGCTTAGCACTTGTGTAGCTTATGTAACAAAAAACTTAAAACTATGGAATGATTTGCTTTGCCTGTGGTTTTTTCCATGGGTGAAACCGCACAGCGCCCTTTTTTATAAGGTACATTTTTTGCGATCTGTTTTCTAAAGTAACGCATATTGTTGTATATTTATTAATGATCATAAATCGTGATTATAAGTATGTTATTCTTAAATGCTGAAATGTTCAATATAGTAAATAATGAAATCCCAAAATTACCTAACATTTTCCCTCTATGCCAAGAGCACCTCCCACCATTAGATAGACAGGCTTTTTCTTGCGGTTCCGTATAATAATTCCAATCAGTATCATTTCGACTCCAATAAGCTGTGACCCACGCTGGCACTGACGATTGAGAGGGTTCATCACCACCGGCTTCTATTAGCAAAACCTTTAAAACATGATTTTATAATTAATTAATTGGTGTTTGGAATCAATGGTCAAAGAAGAACAAAATCTATTTTAGTGGCAATGATTTTCCGCGTAATTATTGTGCTATTATCAATCTTATAATAGCAAAATAAATTATAATAAAGTCTATAAAACATAAAACCACATTACACTTGAAATATTACACGTTTTTATGGCACAGGAATCTACGAGATGCATCATAGGTATGGTAAATAGTTGGAAATTTTAGATGAATTTCTTACAACAAAAATATATAGAGTTGGTAAGAACTGTTACGAAAATTAAGAATAAATTATTAACAATAACTAGATATTCCTTAAAAAAGCAGATTTTCTTCATACAGCTGGATATATCACAGGTGTTGGTGTAGGTATAACTAACAATAAACGGATCTACGCGTTAAATTGTTATGGATGATTAATTGGCTTTGTCCGCGTCTAAAGCTATTTTTAGTCAATACATACTTACCTGTCTAACTAACCTATGTCAGAAAATGCCCTAAGAATCCGTGATCTTAGATACCTAGTTTCATCAGTAATTTACAGCAATCTTATAATTATTTCTCAATCGTATAATAATTAAACTCTCCACAACAACTGCATAGTATTAACATTTACCTATTGCATATATACAAGCAGTACAAACCTTCCATTGCGGATTTTCCGATAATCTAGCCGCCACCACCGATCCAGAGGTACCACCGCCAACCACCACGAAGTCATAGCTGTCCTGCAACGTCTCTTTCTCTGGCACTCGGTTGCAAGGGTCCACAAGATCGCATCGACCATTGACGAATGACTCCAAAATGCTCATGAATAACAAGAATTGACTCCCGCAGGAACCGGCCATTGACGGCCCTATCTCTCGCAACGGACATGCACATGTCTGAAAAATTGTGTTTTGTGTAATTAGCTGAACAAATAAATAATTAGAATTTTACTTCTTAAATTAGGGGATGCAATTAGGTAAAATATTTAACTTTTCGTTGACTCTACAATAGATTTTTTTTACTGATAATATAGGTATAGTAATACATGTTTATTTTATTATTATACTAAAAAAATTGTGATAGTAATTTCTTATACATACTTCAATATAATATTTGAACGATTATACATACAAGTTATAGTAAAAACAATAAATATAATGCTATTTAAAATAGCCCAGTATTTGATAATCGAGAAGCAAACACTGACTGAACAAAGGAAGCGAAAGTGTTTGGGGATTTCGGAATTGCAAATGCTAGGTGACATAATTTATAATTATTATAGAGCCAACTATTCATTCTCTACGGGACAACTTACTTCCCCGATGCCAATCGAACCTATAATAAACGTTAGATAAAATATGTAGGTATAATCTATACCTATCTAATGATTAACCTAAATCATAGCAAAAATAAAAATAAATACTTCTAAATTTATGTAGAGCCGGATTTAACATTTTCGCCGCCCCTTGGTATAATATTGTAAGTAACACCGCAGTTTCGACTAAATTTCGCATGAATTTTATAATGTTCATATTATAGGCACTGTAACTTTTTTATTTATTGTATTAATAAAAATAAAAAGTATATATTCTTTGTCCCACTTAAATATTTGTGTTCTCGCTATTTACGATAATAATTAAGAATTTCCAATTTTTCTTCATCTCTATAAAAACGAGCGTGCCGAGCACACGTGACCGAAGTGAAACTTTTTTGGCAAGATTCAAAGATTCCAAAATCGTCGCCTTATTCCATGACGTGATGGTATTGTCATGACGCGGCCTTAAAATTTTATTCTCAACGCGCCTTTCTAATTTCACTTCAAAAAATACATTTACAAAAGAGACCCCACGGTTTTAGTCTATATTATAAGCTTTATATCTTTATCCCTATAATATGAGTAAATACAAGGTGACCGATTTACTTCCTAGTATAAAATCAGGCCGCACAAATAGTACGTATCTCATTTCCCAGTTCAATAAAAAACTAAGTATAGGTATCTACCTAAATGATGCAAAAACTTAATGTTCAAAACCTTCAGACAAAACGTCTAATTCATTGAAATTAGAGACTAAAATAACGATTCATAATGTGCTTAACCAAAAAGGAACCTTCATGCGATTATCGTTTTAAATAACTACAAATTTTTAGTATGAAAATTAGGTAACAACGTAAGTACGGTCTACTTGCTGTATTCTGAAATATATTTTTATAATACTTTAAACGAAAAGCTCTTTATAAAATACAACACAGTTTAATCCCTTCAAAACACTATACATGCAGATAAAAAAGAAAATTAAGTTTAATTTTTATCATAATATTATTAAAATTATTATTTTTAAACCAATTATTATTAATATGTGCCAAGTTTGTATTATAATCTCGTTAAATTGACAGACACTTCGCAAAGAGCAATTATATAATTTTCTAAATAAAACTAGCAAGACGTAGCATCATTATTCTAGTAATCATTAATTAATTACTTAGGTACTCATATAACAACGAGTCATTTCATTTTAAATAATTATTTATATTTATTACATCTATTCTATGATACGAGTAGATACCTACTGAAATTAAATTACAAAAATAATAAATAGAAAGCATTTCACCCCCTATAAGATAGATTCATGAATGCGTTTGTATAAATCTTACTAACAAATAATTTATATAATAACAATTTTTATGATAGAGAATTTTAATTAATGTGTCTATAGTGTTAAATGTAAAAAAAGTTTAGTCTTGAATGCAAGTCGGTTAAATATACAAAAACGCGACACGCATGCAACAATTTATAGTTAATACAATGAGTTAATATGATTGTAATTACAGTGACAATAACAATGAAAAGTATTTGAGGAATGTGGTTGTGATTTCTTTTTTCTTCGAACTATTTCTAATTATTGTTTGACCTATTGTTTTGACCTACCCATTGATTACGGTCATAATTACATAGTAAACTACGTACATGCAATTTGTAGGTATATTAATCCCATTTTGCTGCTATATATATCGATATGTAAAAACTGGGTATCTCCGACCAAAATAGATTACCAGCCGTTTTTATTGAAGATTTTGGAGATTTTTTTTACTAAAATGGAAAAAAAATGTTTGAACTAATCGTATTGTTGTGGTTTTACTCTTATAGACGTAATTTCATCTCATACTAAATTCAAAAGCTTGGTTCCATATCATTTCTCACGAGAAAGTATAAGTTCTCTTTAATTCAATATTTTAATTTTGTAAGACAATTTTTAATATCACCATCATCATCAGCTAATATTTGTTCCTGCTGCAGGAGAATATGAACTACCTAGTTACTAATTTTAGAAAAATTGTGTAGATTTTTATGATCAAAAAGAGAATCTTACCTCCGCTGCTCTAATCATTGTTGCTGACATCTAGGTCTATAATGTATGATATACTGAAACAAAAAGTTAACCACCATTTATATATTACAAGCTTGATAACCCTAGATAGCGTATATAAAGCTATTTTGATATTTAAACGAAGCATTATTATATAACATGTATTGTATGATATAACACTAATTACATACGATATTACCATATAAGTAAAAATTAATATCTAATTGATTGAACTATTTCATTTTTCACATTGTTCATATGCCAAGACAATCAAAGCTAATTTATTATGTAAATTATGAACTTTTTATAATAAGCTCTTCATACGTAACATTTTTCACATATTATCGTAATTGTATGTAAGTACCATCTACTAAATAAAAATTAATAACTATTTTTACCAACGCACGCATTATGTGCATTGTGCATACTATGCATTTTTCTCTAGCCTGCCAATTTGAGATCGCACATTATGTTTTTTAACTTTATGTTGGGTACTTAATAATATCATTCAAATCACATTTTTTTCACAGTTCCTTGAAATACCCGTACACAGTAAGTATACATGTAGTACCGAACATCCTAGAGCCGCTTTTTAAAATGAGCTTTTGACGTAAAGAAAGCTTTCTTGTCAAGTTCGTCCTACATAAACCGATCCAAGTATCATTCAGAACACCACAAAACCAGTTGTTCAAGAGTTGACACTTGGGTCAAGAGTTTGTATTGATTTTTGCGAACGTGATCTTGAAGAAACGTGCAAGGAATAGTAACAGTGAAATGTTTTGTTAGGATTCGTCACGCGTGGCCAACTGTAGGCATCGATAGATGGTGCAGGTTGAATGGCTCCTCGAAAACCATGAAATTGCGCAGGCATCTCACAAAATATAACGGATTTTGGTTAGCTCATAGCCGCATTGATGTTTCATGTTGAATAATATAAGATATTTTTGCCATAGTTTGTTTCAGTAGTGGCATAAAACGGAACACTTATGGTGAGATTTCACTACCCATTTGTTCGCTATTTTCGTTTTCCTTTCGATCTTTGCATATAGGTATTAGAAACTAGCAGTGCCCGCAACTTTCAAATTATTTTCAGATTCAAATTTAAATTAAACCCTTCAAATTAATTATAGTCCATATGTAGCCGACGACATATATACATATCTATAATATAAAAATGAATCCCAAAATGTGTTGGTAAGCGCATAACTTGAGAACGGCTGAACCGATTTCGATAATTCTTTTTTTATTATATTCCTTCAAGTATGAGGATGGTTCTTATTTAGAGAAAACGTAAATATGTACCACGGGCGAAGCCGGGGCGGACCGCTAGTTACCTATACATATCTAACGAACAGTTTTATTAAAATCCGTCCATTAGATTTTGCGGGAAAACCCGGACAAGAGACAGACAGAAGAGACATATACTATATTATGTAAACAGTATAGATATTATACAAAAATGGGAAGTAAAATATGTATGCACAAATGTATGTTGCGTGTGAAACAATTAATTATTTAAATATGTAATACGTATTTAATAATTAAATATTTAAAATGTCTGGCAGCCGGCTCTACCTTGAACGTGATTCTAGACTGTCAATAAAAAAAAGTGTTATAGTCCGGGATACATCGCCCATTTTTGCAAGTGATTACTATCAAGCTAATTTTTCGTGAGTAGCTTTATTTTGATGAGATGCCCAATAATTTCATGTACAAAACTCTCGATTGTGGTAGCTACCAGAGGAAACAAGGATAAAATATTTTGATTTGATGGTTCTCAAATATTAATTACTAACTGAATGTTTTTTTTTTGTTCAATCTCAAGATAATTATCTAAATTATTCGAAAAAATATTTGTCCCACAAAATCTATGGTTTGATCAAAGAGTCCCCCTTTCCAATGTGTATCGATAACGAAGTCATCATAAATGATTACTAACCAGCAGTTTTATTTATTTTCACTTATTTAATACTTATATAATCCAACAGACATATTGTCCTACAAATTGCGTAATAAATATTTGAGAACCATCAAATCAAAATTTTTTATCCTTGTTACCTCTGTAAGCTACCACAATCGAGAGTTTCATACATTAAATTATTGGGCATCTCATCAAAATAAAGCTACTCACGAACAATTAGCTTGATAGTAATCACTTGCAAAAATGGGCGATGTATCCCGGACTATTATTAATAAAGTCAACAATTATATAATGTAAATAATGATATCAGGAAGAAATTTGAGACATACTTATGCGCCTTGAATAGCTTTGCGAATATTATACTTTTATTTTTGTTAACTATGTTGGTCATACTTAGTAATATTTTTATATTTACTGAACGTGGTTATTATTTCTAATGTGATTTAATATATTCTCATTTAATTTGCTATTTACATTTTTGTAATGCGAATTTTTAAGGTCGGTAATATTATAAAATTATTAACATGGCGTAGAAAGTGAAAATTAAAGGGAAAATGTTTATAACAATAATTATTTATGAATTTTCGTGGAAAAAAAACTACATTAAAAAATCTTTATAAACACTCATAAAAAATATTGAAGCTAGGTTCTTGAAGATAGTATCAATATAAAAAAAATATGCACGTACCTAAAATCACATAGATTATCACAGTATTTTATTTATTTTTGTTTATCCGCGGCGCCCGCGCCGGTACGCGTTCGAATGAAGACGCGCAAGCAACCACGACTGCTCGTGCGCAACTTAAAGTTTATATTGATGTGCCTCTACAGTGACATAAGTTATTAACTGATGCCTATTAACCTACCTAAAATAATCAACACCGAGCCATAAATATACATACTAAAACCCATTTTTTATAAAGTTACAAATATATATTGTAGTGTTTGCTACATACATAATGGGAAACTAAGCACAATTGAAACATGTAGAAGAATCATTTGGTGTATGTTCAAGTTAATATTATATAAGTAGACTAGCGGCCCGCCCCGGCTTCGCCCGTGGTACATATGAAAAATAGATGTTGGCCGATTCTCAGACTTACCCGATATGCACAGAAAATTTCATGAGAATCGATCCACCCGTTTCGGAGGAGTATGCAGACTAACATTGTGACACGAGAATTTTATATATAAGATATTATAATGAATTATTTTATACGGAAAATGATTCGAAAGTGCAAATGTCTCTACATCGAGCTGTCTACATTTCTTTCCAACAATAAAACTATATTTTAACAGAGTTCAATAAAACCTAATAAGGATCTGAACGAAAAATGTATCCTATTGTTTATATCAACGATAAATAAAACAAAGAAAAATTATTAATAATAGTTTTGACCCTGAGGACATAGTGAGTTATTAACTTATTACCTACTTACCTACCTATGGAACACAATAATTAACGTCTGATAAAAACGATCATTATGAATGAATAGAAGTAACGAAAACCTTAGTATTGACTAGTAGCGATAAAGATTGAAATCCCGTGTCCCCTTGTGAGGGGGCAGACAGATACATTATACATCTGTTTCACTGAACGATATTCTTTAGGCATGTTTTCAACCTTCTGTTTCCTATCAGACCGAGACATTTCTTTTTCTTATAATAATATAGGAATCTACTTCCCAGGAAAATTTTCCCGATGGAAAAACCCGAGTATAACTTTCTGTTTTGATATCCACTTTCACTGATTACTTCTAAAAAATATAACTTAGTGTAGAGCTTTTTTTGCATAGGTTTAGGTAACAGAACATTTTCATAGAGTCAGTTCATAGAGTTTTATCTACTCGTGAAGAATCTAAAAATAATTACAACGGCAATTAATGAACAAGGAAACATTAGTTTTTATATTCGGTAGTCATAACGAAAAGATTATTAACACAATAGAATGAAATATGGAGACACTAGTAAAAAAAGGGATAAAAATTCATAAGATGTTCTTTAGGATTGATTTATTTCCCAGATAAGCCACTGTAGAGTTGTTATGTTATTTGGATCATTTTTCTAGAATCGAATGATGTAATATCGAGATATACCTATATGTTTAATATTATATGAATATATATGTAGAGCTTGTGAGATTAATAAAATGAAAAAAATGATAGAAAAGACCTTAAAACAGCCCCAACCTTATTCTGTTCCTGTTAATATTTTTGTTTTTCCTAGCCCTGGTGATGTGAAAAGGATTATAACTCTCACCTTTACAAGTATTAAGAATACGTGCTAAAATTATGCAGTATAAAGTGCTTTCGAAATTTCTTTTAACAATCACCGATGTTTATAATATGACCTATTATCGGGTGAAAGTTCTGACAATCGTACCTTTGGGTTTGAATTTATAAACTTAAAGTATCAGTGATAAATTATATAAACATATATCAATTTTTTTGATAAAAATGAAATCTATATAATTCTTACCTATTCTTATGCATATTATATTTTCAACTCCTTAAAATACTCATAATATTACTATGGCTATCCTATTATGAGGGAAAACTATCTATTAAGTAGGTACCTAAAATTAAAAATTCCGTAATTTATAAAAAAAAACTTTTTCTTCTGGGTCATTGTCACAGAACTTCTAAACGGCTGTACCCATTTTGCTCTAGTCACTTGTATTTTTACGTAATATTATAATATTATGTGTAACACCTTCAGCATTGTCACATTGATCATAATAAATAGAAAACATTGGAACCATTTCGATTCGCACAAATACTATAGACCATATATAATTCAGTTCAAATTTATTTTACTTCCGTGAAACGAATTCTAGGACAATGGATGAGGATGAGGAGTGAGTGGCATTTTGTTTAATCGTTTTTACATAATTCTCATGATGTTGTTTAAGAACTCTTTATCAATTTACCTTACTCTAAAAATGTCTTTCTTAATGTTTATGTATGTACATTAGTACTCAGTTGCTATAAACTGATAACAATAATTATAGTTACATACTTTGGTTGTGATGGATAAACAAAAAAGAATATTTTCATATACGTATTTTATTTATTAACCCAGATGAAGCTAGATCAAGCGGCTGGTTACATAAAATTCGTCATAAAAATCGAACTCGAGCAATAGCAAAGAACATCGGTAAACCACAAAATCAAAATCGATAGACCAGAGAAAAAAATTATAGCGGCAAATAAAAAATACCGGTTGGAACTAATTGAAAACATTGAAAGTTAACTTCGCTTTAGGTTATCAACATTATATGGGTAGGTACTGAAATATATATGTTTATCATAATAATGTTTCTTAATGCATATTAGGTAACAGTAAATACGTAATGTTTATTTTTATTTTTCTGGATATTAATTCCTATTGTTTAGTTTAGGTACCTGATAAGAACGTTATGGTAAGGTGAAAATCCTTTCACTACGCGCGCTGTATTATAATATAATTGTAGTAATGTATAAATATATCGAATGAATTTTTCTACATTTATAGATACTAGGTATATCCTTATCAATGACGAATAGTGACCGCACTATTCGTTAACAAAAGTAATAAATCATTATTTAAAAACTTGTTGAACAAAAATAAAAAAATGCTACGATTAGAAAACTTTCGTATTTTTTAAGGAAGTTAAAAAACAACATAGATATAAACCTATATGTAAAGCTGCATAATACATCTCAATTTATAATCTCTGCTAAAAAGAATTGAAGCTTTTAACGATACGTGATCAATATTAAAGCGCTATCAAAACGGGCTTACTTTAAAAGCCAAATAATTATCGCTACTTATATTTCAATAAGACGGATTAATACGTCCAAGTCCGAAGTCGTAACTACCGTGAATTCGTAAGTTAGGTAGTCCTTTTAGTAATTTTTTTATTTTTATTTTCAACCATATGTATTATGTTCTTATTATGTTAGTATAATAAGCTTAGTTTCGACATTCAGTGGTTTTTGTTAAAGTAAATAATATTTTATCATAAGAAAAACAGCAAATGCCTCTCATCTGTTTCACCGATCGGTTTTATTAAGGAGAACTAAGTTTTACTGGTATTATTATCGAAACATGGCATGTTTTGTGTTCTACATGTAGATATAGGTAAAAAAAAAACTATGTAACAGGACACCGTGATCATGACTTCTGATTTATTCATTGATTATCTTCTACTAGTCTTTACATGAAAATTATGATTAATTCCTACTTAATAATATTAGATATAAATGCGAAAGTTTGTGAGGATGGATGGATGGATCACTCAATTACTACTGAACCGATTACAATGAAATTTGGTATGTTAGTAGCTGAAGGCCCAGAATAGGACATATTATGATACTTTTTAGCCAGGAAATCCCACTGGAACGGGAACCATGCGGGATTTTCTTTTAAAACGAAACTGCGGGCGGAAATCTAGTATGATATAAGGGTTAAAATGGCATAATAAGGCATAAAGGGAACTTAGAGTTGCATAATAATTAAAATATATCCGGTTGATATAACTAAGAAACTGAAGTTAAATAGATGATTATGATATCATCATGAGTAAAGTATAGCTCAGAGTTTAACCCATGACATAATTACAGAGTGAAGGAAGTTTTTTTTTAACAACTTATTTTGTTTATTTGCAAAACATCACGTGCTATGCCTTCAATTTTTTATCGAAAGAATGTGGTGTAATTTTCAATACTATTGCGTTCGCTTTTTTCGATGCCAAGTTTATAATAAATTGTAAAACTATTCAGGCTTAAAATATGATTCCTTTATAAATAGATAACGTAAAGTCTTGTATGTTTGTTTAAGTAAGTAATGCAAACTAGTCATGATTCGATCGCCAACAGCAGTGGCCAGAGTGTTACCTTAATCAAACAATCAACAAAATTACATGAATAAGAAGATTAAACATAGATATAAATATTTAAATAAGCGTTTCGATGTGTTCCCAAAACCTCTGTAGAAGAATATTAAAAACCTTTCTTACGAAGATGGTCGAAATTCCCTAAATTTTAAGTTATTGTACTCTTTAATGCCATTCGCATCGCATCCTATTAGATTTGTTACCATTGCCAGAACTTGTATTCAATTTCCACCATATTATTCTTAGACACCTATGATTAATAATTTTCAAAAGAGCTTGAAAAACCCATAATGAGTCAGCAGAATCGTAAAGTCACGAGGAAACTTACACTAAACAATTAATTGAGATTGATTAAGAATACGATTATGGAATGATGAGAATGTGGAATTAAATGTATTCTTATGAAATACGTGATTCGTGTACTGATTGCTTGATAAGTTAATGTAAGGAGACATTACATGATGCACAATTGAAAAATCCCCAAATCTGTTTGAAAATGCATAATACACTAATATTTTTTCCTTGTATAATGCATGTGTAATGTAACTTCTACGAAGCCATTTAAATCTACACATTTCTCTATGAGTATATTGTGCAATAAAACTGTTTACCATTTAAAAGCGAAATCAGAAAGAAAGTGATATAAACACCAACTAACAAACATAATTTGTCACCAACTAAAAAACAACGAATAAATAATTTGTTCATACTTCGTACTGATACGTTTGATATATGTATTAGGTATACAGTTTCTCGATATATAGACAAGATCGGGAAGAGCCAGACTCTATTTTTTTTAATTATTCAAATTTTAAACAGTTCTCATAATCTAGGTGTGGCGAAATTTATTCAAAACTGTTCAGCCGTTCTTGAGTTAAATAACAGGACCTTCTATACATTTATGACATAGCAATATAAATGCAAAAAAATGTATTATCACATTTCAAATGCATCAAATTTTCATCAAAGATTTTCATCGAAATGACCCTTCTTGAAATGACCTAAACCACATGTTCTAATTTTGAACCATAGACTGACATTGACGTAAGTAATAATGTCACATAAATCATCATAGATAATCATAGATGCGGGTGGTGTTCAAGTAACCCACTTTCAAACACTAGCAAGTGACAACGTGCGTTAAGGTTTTCCCATGATTTAACACCATTCTAACACTTTCTCTACAAAAACCCCCGCATTTTTTCGCAACAGACTACTAATATCATCTATGTAGAGAGTACATAGAATTCTAAAGGAGGAAGGAATTCTAGTAAAAAAACTTATGAAGATTTTTTTTATATTTAATCGTGAGTCTTAGAAACCATATATATATATGTGCCTGAGAAATAAATTGTTATTTATAAATTTGTCTCATGAATCATCAACTGTATCAAAATATTAATAAAATAGTATATTTGCTCTCCATCTACAAAAAATCTGATGAAAAAATTATTGAATGATAAAAAAGGAGCAAAACATATTTTTAAACGTCTGTTTTTAGTATTGAAATCTATTATTATGTTCTTAAACAATTTAATAAATATAATTAGTTCTACTTTACATCATCTTTTATAATTATCACTATCTTTGGTGGGTGTTCTTAATAAAATCAGCTCCTCTTTCTGCTATCATAATAACGGGCGCTTGTGTATTGGAAGTAGGCACATTGGGCATAACTGATGCATCTATCACGCGCAAACCTGAAAAACAATTTCAATTTCATTTAGACGAAAAGATTTATATCTAAGGGTCAATTTCGGTAAAAGAATGTAAAACAGAATTAAAAAAACCATAAACATTGAAAATTATAAGCAAATATCCGCATGAATTTCGAATGCAGAGTGCATTGTTAGTGTTTAACAATAACATCTTGATAAGTAAAAGAGAATGCACTTTAACTACATATTGTATAAATGAGGTAAATTAACAGCTGAAAATCAGTAAATTTAGAAATTTAAAGTCCTCAAAATCGGATGTCTTTAAATTGTCTAACATACAAATATAAGTTTTCTTCCATTATGAATGTATAATAGCATCTATTAGTTTACCATCCACGCCATACACTCGTAGTTGCGGATCCACAACTGCCATGCTATCGTTCTTGGCTCCCATCTTGCATGTGCCTACTTGATGATTCTCCGGTTCCGTATACCGCTGGGCAACACATCTGAAGAATTCATCCGTTGGCTGCGTACTATCTCCACATTCTGACGCGTATCCTTCCGTTGGTTTGATACCATACTTTTCGCGAAGGAGCTAAAAGAATAATAGAATATATAAAAGCGCCTAGTAAAAAAAATCTAGAGGTGCTTTAGATTTTGAACAGGCGCTGTATTTTGCATGCAAATAGTTGGATAAGTTAATAGTTTTGTAATTTCTAAATATACTATGATTGATTCAACTTGATATTGTAACATACTTATTTAAGAAAAATATCACGTAAAACACAATTCACAAGATTTTTTTAGCTTTTATTGAAATAGCAACGAGCTAAAAAGTTTTTTAGAAGAAGAAGGCGTATCCTTTTGCTATTTTACAGTCCTTTTAATTGATTAAAATCTAAATATGTATTAACAATTTTATAATTTTCAATAATTTACCGTAGTATTAGCCAATCGGTACGCAATCTTCGAAGCTTCTACAAGAACATTAAGCTCATGTTCTTCATCGAAATAGTTGGGCTGCAATACTGGTTTATCGAATGGGTCGGCTGACCTGAGGGTGAGGTAGCCACGACTGCGAGGCTGAAGAGCTATTGGAGAGATTCTGCAAATATTAATAACTTATTAACATTTAAAAGATTATTCTTAAGACGTTTTTTATCTCAGTTCAGTAAGACGCCTAAGTTACCTACGGCGTTCAATTTATTTTCATACTGCATTACTTCATTACAAAGTTACAACACTTAAGGGCTTGGTCTAGTAGTGCAAACAAATGCATCCTGTCATCCTATATGTAAATAATACAAATGTACTAAGGGAAAGTTGCTCCACTTAATTTTTAAAAATTAAATCATTCGTATGCATAATTTAATATTCGTAATAAGTACCAAAAATGACAATTTGAAACAATTTTCGTGAAAATTACACCGGGTGATGTTTTTTTATCAGTACACAAAATTTGCGAATACTTTCTATTGATATCTTCAACTTCATGTTTATATAACTGATCAACTTTTACAAAGAAATTTGGACGAAATATAAAAAAAAATAAGCTTTCCATACAAAATGCATAACTCTATACATTTTTTTCGACCTAAGTTTCTTAGTGAAAGTTGTTCAGTTTAACTAATAAAACGGATAAACAAATTTTGTATATAATAAAAAAATGTAATGTTTGTGTTAAAAAATTATAAAATAGAAAAATACGCAAATGAAAACAAAAGATATTTATTTCTGACTAGCTTCCGCCCGCGACTCCGTCCGCGCGGATGTCGGTCTTCGCGTCTTCTACAGATTTATTATATTATGTATAATATATAGATTTATATTGATAAACCTAATAAATCTTTTGCTAGCATTCTGATGCTTTATCGGTTGCACTGGATTTATCTCTTTTTTTTTTCAATCGCTTGAATGATATAGGATGGGTCCTTGATGGGCATCGAATGCTGAAGTCTCGAATCAATCAATTCTGACAGTAGGCAATTTATGTAAAATCTTGATAATGGTCCATCATTTTATTTTGCCTAAACGTTACATAATTTTTTATATATTCTATTTTTAACGAATGATTCACTCCAGTCCAAACAGCAAATAAGCAGAAGTCTGCTTATTTGTATTTCAAAAGTGTTATTTTTTGCATTGTATTTCAAATATTATTTTTTTTTATTTTTAACCGCATCTTCCGCATTCATGTCTTTTGCCGGAATTAGACATTTAACTTCTACTGGTCCCATTTTCCCTTTTTGATATGGGAGTGTATAAAGTAAATTTTTTAGATATTTCTCGTTATACTTTTAAAAAGTTATTATTGTCATTTTGCTCATTAGGTAAAGTAATTTCGATATCAATTTTAAGTTTTTTGATACCTGCAATAATAACGTCATAATCGCCTGCACATACTTAACGATTACACCCTGTATACAATCCACCATCCACATTCATAATGTTTTCCTGTCCTCCTCTCCTTTACGCTGTTCACCGATACATTTTAAATGAGTAAATCTGCTACCACTGAAGGATGTTTCATTGTGATCAGCAAATTTTCACCACTGTTTTCGATTATTTTGTTTTTCATTTTTAATCAGCAATTGGGAATCATCAGTTTTGTTTTTTGCAGATTGGTGATGTACCCTTTTTTTTTTTTTTTTTTTTATAGTGGGGAAATCTTCTTAGATACCCCGGCTCCCGGGGATGGAGCCGTGGTTATGTCGGATTTCTACCGACTAAAACCCCACTCTGTTCCATCGCGCTGCTTTGGACGGAACTGCGGGAACGGTTACGACTCTACCGCGTGTCCCGCCCAGCAGATGCCCGTTTCCAGGCCCACCACTAGAACCCCCCTCGCTGGCGGCTGCTGGAACGAAGGCTTACGCCACCAACGCGCAGACAATGGATCTTTCCCCGCTCCATCATCCACGTTCCCCCGAACCCCCGACTCCCAACACCGTCCGGCCGGAGGGTGCACGCCGGAAGTTCCTCCGATGTGTGAAATACACGTCGGGGGACCCTCCGGCGCACTTTTATAGAGATTACCTCGCAGCCCCCACCTCACCAGAGGTGGCGGCCCTCGGTCCGGCCCCACGGACCGGATTACGAGTTGGCAGACGGCCGTTTTGCAGCGGCCGCCGCCCTACACCTCTCTGCAGGAGTCTCCGCGCGTCATCACAATGACGCGTCGGGATCCCGCCCTCCGCTGCACGACGTGGCTTGCTAAACCAGCGAGCCCGCCGCGCCGCGACCTCTGGCCGCCATCCACCGCCGCATAAAAGCCGGCTCCTCTCTGGTCCACAAACAGGACCTCTGCCGTCGGGTCAGTCGAGGCTTTCCAACCCCAACTGCCGTTCAGCGCCACCTTTGCCTAGTGGACACGGGGTCCGCCAAGCCACGACCTCTGGCCGCCATCCCACGCCGCACATAGCGGCCGCTGGGCCACACCTAGCCCTGGCCGTCGGGCCGGTCGAATCTCCCCGACTCTAAACCAGCCGTTCAGCCCCTCGCTGGTCCAATTTCGCTTCACTCAGAGGGCCATAACTCTGAGCTACTGAGCCCCTCCGCCGCGACAAGGCCTGGACCGTTGGGGGGTTGGTGATGTACCCTAACAATACGTCGAAAAGGGAAAGCATCAACGAATTATCGTTTTCGTCCTCTTTTTTTATTCTTCGCGTCTCTGTTACTTGTGTTTGTTTAGTTCTCAACACCCACTGAATTTTCTATGATCTTCCATTACATCTGAGTTTTGATGATGTGATGATAATCCATTCGTTTTAATATTGGTACTTAGAGTTGGTGGACTAAACTAGAAATGGCGGACTAAATTTGTCAGCGCGTCTGTAAGATCAGAATATAAAACCAACATCCTGTATTTAAGTTACAAAATTAATAATCAAACAACATGCCGCTACGTTGAAAATAGTCATTGTCCGAAGAAAAAATTAAAACACCTCGGCATATAATTTTGGAGTAAACAAATCATTTTCCCCGTATGGGGATTTCCCCGGATGAACTTGGGAAGTTCAAGTTCTCAATACAAGTTTATATTATATTTCGTATTTCTCAAACGAAAAATAAACATTTTTGGAACTTCAAACAAAATTATATTATAAGAAAATTTATGAGCTTACTTTAGTTTTAAAGAAATATACATCCCTTTACTGACACCCCGTAAAATAAAGAAATTGTTGCCAATCACCTTTGCAATCTATTTGGTTTCATTAACTTTATGTTCGAAGATAATTTTTTTTCTAGTAGTTACACGCGTATTTTTTTCGTTTATTTTCCATATCGAAATCAAATGTTTAAAAATACGAATATTTGCACAAAACTAAGATAAAAATAATCAATTAACAAAAATATTAAATTTAATGAAGTAGAGCAACTTTCACTTCGGTATGAAGGAAAATCGAGCGTAGAGCACACGTCAGAACGCTCCGGCCCAAGGAGCGCGACTAAAGAAATTCGCTAGGATTTTTCCTAATTATTTTAAATATTTTTTTAATATTTAAAGAATTATCAAAATTAAAAAAAAAAATTTTAAAGGATTAATACTCATTGGTCTTCAACCAACTCGAATAAATTAATGGAAAAAATAACTTTTAGCAGTATTTATCAATAGATTTTGTAAGGCAAAAAATGGGAAATTTAATGAATTTATAACGTTCTAATTAGGAAAATCATAAGTTTTTCGGCAATTGTATTCAGCAGTTTTTAATAATGACTATATAAGGATAATAATGCGCTGATCAGATTGTGTAAATTGTAATCGGTTGCAACGTAGTGAGTGCACAAACTTAGCTCGAAATGTCTTTGGGGGAAAGAGACTTATCTTGAAGGCCTGATTAAGGTAACATAAAGTAACTTTATAAATGTGAAAAAATTCACGCGCATTGCGTATATAACACTAATTGATAAACAAGAAAAAAAAAATCAGTTTATCATTTCATTAGCCGGGAAAAATTTGTCAAATAACTTGTTGAAAACGCAATTTTGCTAGACTGCAGCCTTAAAAAAAAGTAAAAAAGTAAAGTTAAAAAAATTATTATTATTAATTTAAAGTTACAATAATTCTTATTAAACTCATCATCATCAAAATCACGTACGATGAATCTCTGAAGGCGGTTTATGGACCTTACTACTACATATAAACATGTTACACTATAAAGCTAATCTCAATACTATAAATCTAATTAAGAACTAAGAATCGACTGAAGACTTACGTGATATGCCTCCTATTCTTCAAGTCATTCTGATTAGCTACAGATCCATCAGCGCAATGAGCCCTGTACCCATAGAAGAAGTATTGAATATCTGGTTGTCGCCCATGCGCAGGTGCCATAGGAGAATTTATTAAACCAACTCCCTGTAACAAGATAGGAACTTAGGATTGTGTTTACTTCTAAAGCATCATCCAGAAGATAAGGACGTAATCTTCTTATATATAAAAATGAATCGCAAAATGTGTTGGTAAGCGCATAACTCGAGAACGGCTGAACCGATTTCGATAATTCTTTTTTTATTATATTCCTTGAAGTACGAGGATGGTTCTTATGTAGAGAAAACGTAAATATTATGTACCACGGGCGAAGTCGGGGCGGACCGCTAGTTGACAATATAATAAATTCTGCATAGGTCACTAGATTATGTAACAAACTAATCCCTTCCGAAAAATAACACTAACAATAAATTCTCAGCACGCAATTGCTGTAATTTATTGCATAAACTATGAATAAATATGTTTGAAATGTACTTTCAGACAAATTGATACAAATAAGAAACGCCTAGCGAAAATTACTACATTATGTGAAGCTAAGGATTGTTAGAATAATATTAGTGAGAAATAAGAAAGATTGCTTACCTGTGACAATCCAGTAGCAGACAAAGGTCCTTTCCGATCTGCGATATATTCCATGGCAGTTGACCATGTTAATTCAGGAATATCGGGCTCCTTTGTTAATGTGAAGTCAAACGAAGACCCAACGTGGTTAATAAGATTCTGACCGACACCCGGCAAATCTTTTATCACCGGAATATTAAACTTTTCTAACGTTTCCTTGGGACCTATTCCGGATATTAGGAGAATTTGAGGAGAATTGATGGTACCTCCACTTAGAATAGCCTGAAATTATATTCTTATTTATACTTAGATAAAGACAAAGAATAAGCAAATGAATTAAAATACTAAAAACAATGTGATGCATCAATAATTTAATGTGAAAGGTTTCAATCGTCGAAAATAAACAAGTTATCACCTCCTTTCTGACTCCAACAGTCCTTTTTTTACCTCCTTTAATGTATTCTACTGCTATCACTCTATTTGTATCAGGATTCACAATTACTCTGGATACCATGGTTTTAAGACTAACATGCAAGTTTATACGTTTTGAAACTGGACGTAGATAACCACGCGAGGAACTGTATCTTGAGCCGCGACTGGAATATGGTTTTACTATGTTTGATCACTTGAGTTATGTATTAATGAATATCAATAATAATATAAGAACAAAATATAGTTATAGTAGCATCTGTTTTTAAAACATTGGCTGCAAATACTTAATGTGACTTGAACAACTTTTTTATATGTTCCAATTTGGATTGTTTATTGATGAAAGAAAGAAGTAAAATATGGCCTTACTCATTATAAGTCTGCGCGATGGTAAATCCAGTAGCATTTTCTGCATTCAAGTCACTGGTTGGAGAATATCCAAGCTCACCAGCTGCATTGACGACATCTTTCATAAATTGTGGAGTGTATCGGAACTGAAAATGAAATTATTAAAGGAAGAAAAGAATAGTACCTATCCTGAGTTCACAGACGTTAATGATTTGAATATTTATTTTGAATCACATTCAATAAAAAATGATTCCAATACTTTTTGGTAAAACTAAAATCTTTCTTTTTTATCGATAGATAAATGAAAAGTAATAATCTTCTCGTCCTTTTCATATATGTCTATAATATGAATTAAAGTTATTTTTAAAAATAACAATATACAACACACCCTTTGAACAGGTAGTGGTCCATTAACACCATGATATTGAGGCGAGACTACAGTTCCCACTTCTTTATTTCTTTCACTCTTGATGAAATATGGGAACACTTCCTTCCAAGACCAACCTTCAGCGCCGTTCGCTGCCCAACTGTCGTAATCCTCTGCATGACCTCGCATATACATCATACCATTTATAACTGACGTACCACCTAAAGAATATAATAAATTTATTACATATTAACAACTCTAAAAATCAAAGGCGTCGCGGCTTTTATGATTTTCTTGGAAGAATATTTCATGCATAATTCCTTACTCGTATGATCTTGAAATTGGTAGTTCTCCAAATTAACTCCTCGTTATTTTTATTTCTTGTTTTGAGAAGGAAGTTTAATGAAAATATTATGGAAGTATTTTTTCTTTAATCATAAAACACGAGAAATCCAAATCCTTCTAAATTCTTCACTTCTTAAGAAAACTATGAATCATGATGATCTTACCCAGCATTTTGCCCCTCGGCCAATAGCACTTGCCCCCTTTAGCCAGACACGCTTTGCTCTGTGGTTCGGTGTAATAGATCCAATCAGTCTCAGGACGACCCCAATAAGCTCCGAACCAACTCGGTACTGCTGAAGGAACAGGTTCGTCACCACCCGCTTCTATCAGAAGAACCTAAAATTTGCGAGATATTAAGATAAGACGATATACTTACCTGTACCATAAACCATTAATAAAAAAAATATAAATATGGCAGGAAAGTCCATACAATTGTGATAATATTTTTTTATTCGTACAATCATAGCTTACCTGGCTATAAATAATAACTACTTTAGAGCATACTAAAAAAATATAATACCTACCTTCCACATTGGATTTTCTGACAGTCTAGAAGCAACAACCGAGCCGGCTGTTCCACCTCCAATAACCACGAAGTCATAACTTTTATACAAGTGGGTTCTATCCTTGACGCGATCACAAGGGTCAGCGAGGTCACAGCTTCGATTCACATAGGTTTCCAATATACTCATAAACAAAATGAACGAGCTGCCACAGGATGGCAACATGGAGGGCCCATAGTCGCGTATTGGGCATAAGCACGTCTAAAATGAGTAATATAATATTGAAGAAATAATTATTTTCATTCTTTTTTTTCTATTACGTATGTTAATCTTATAGAACAAAAACCATTAACAAAGGTTATAATATAATACACTAGCCCCGCCCGTTGTACATATTTCGCAATAAAAAGTAGCCTATGTTCTTTCTCAGGGTCTAAAGATTATCTGTGCCAAATTTCATCAAAATCGGTACTGTAGTTTATGAGCCTATTCATTACAAACAAACAAACAAACAAAGTTTTCAAGTTAATGTAGATAGTGCATGCACGAACAGGACTTCCCTGTATATTATCTGCATATCTCATCGTCGTCTATGTTTGTCCTAATACACATAGAAGTGAGAAAATAAATTGAAGGTGATTAAGGGAGTATACCTATAATATAAGCTACAAGTTTTAACAAATTATTACAATTATTTACAAATTTGAACATATGAAACCTAAAAATTTTTAGCGGCACCAAAAAATTTATAACTTCAAGATTTGACTCTTCGTAAAGAGATTAAATTTTATTTCTCCTATCGTCGAATTCCCTTAATTTAGCTAACATAATCTAAACTATTTCATTTTTGTACTAAAACGTTAAAATTTTATGATTTCGATAAGCATTATTATCACATTTCGTTACAGCTTTAATCGAATTCGTTGATAAAATAACTTACAGCAGTATTTGGCATCATCCTTGATTTCTGAAAAGAAATAAAGAGAAACCATTATTTATGAGGATGGGGAATATTTTCCCTACTGAGACATTTCAACTGATGTTCATTACTTAAACGGCCTGTTAAAGAGTGCATTGAAATTTAATTTAGCAGAATATTAACTTACAGATACAGATTTATAAACTAAGCAGATTATTACTTACATAGAAAATATACTTATGAATTATTTTAAATAATGAATGCAGATATATCACGCGAGACCACCGCTAACATCCTCGACGCCGCACTGCGAAAATCTTCACAAACATTATATTTATACGTCTCGACATGTATTATCTGAACTATGATTTGCATACGCAAAGTCATGATCCATGGTGATCTTTTTGAAAGATTAAATAAAGAAGTTCAGATATCCGCTAACCGCAAAATACCTGATAATTTTAATCATTAAACATTATTTACAATCCTAGTAGGATCTGCTTGTTGCCATGTAGGTACGTACATAATATTATGAATGAATGTAATATAACTATAGCTTTCCGCCCGCGGCTTCGTCCGCGATTTCCAAGAAAAATCCGCATAGTTCCCGTTCCCGTGAAATCTCCGGGATGAACCCTACCCTATGTGTTGCTATAGAAGCATACTGTTAATATGTTATAGAATTTTATTAAAATTTCTAAATGAACATTACTTTTTTAAATCCTGTATTATGATTACATTCAAATGTAATCATTTCAATTTTGATCATAATCAATTTTCCATATCGAACCATTAAAAATTGTTTCAATTTTTTATTTCCTTTTGTGTAAAACTGGCTCTTTGTATGTATCTCGATAAGACTGTAGGTGTGAAGTAGAACACTTGAAAAGAGATCAGATAGTTATGTTTTTTTTTATTTTAGCTGATAGACAAGGGTCTTAGCTTTCCTTTTTATAAGAAGTTTTATGGAGATTAGGTAGTATTTTGTTATTATTTTTTCCATTATTACAAATGAATTTTTTTAAGAGAGATAAATAAAATATTCCTCACGACAAATCAGGTTCCGTTTAATTTAAGTATTTTTATACTTATATATTTTATTTCTTTTAAATACTGAACCCAAATCCTATCGACAAATATATTTAAATAAATGTGCACTAACTATTAGTTAAGATACGAGATTATAAACACTAATTGTAATTAAACAATGCATCTTTGCGCTAATTAAAGAATAAAGGAGTCACTGGAAGTTATGACGGTGAAAGAGTCTAGCTGCACATAAATTATATATGTAATATGCTTACTAACAAAACAAATGCCTTGCGGAAGATAATGATTTCCTGCAAAATGAATAGATTTACTAAAATAAAGTAAATATTGAAGGTTAAAAGTTTTTAGGAAAACGAACTTGAAAATAAATGAAGTTTTACGACGCTAGTCGTATACCTATATACTTTGCTATATATGAATATTTTTAATGAAAGAGTTTTACATAATATAATTAGAACACAACGAAATATTTTTTGTTTTAACTCTACATATCACACCACACAACTTACTTTCTACTAATCATTTTGTTATAATATATTCTGAATGTTTATAGACCGGGAGATACTGACACAAAATTTCGAGTCATTTGTAACAGGATGGCGGTTCTACAGGGGTCTTAGTACGCAATGATAAAAAGAAAAATGATGGTGTGATCGCTGGTATCGGTGGTTTAGTCGCGTGGGCGTTAGCCGAACTCGTCGGAAAAATAGCGAAAGTCAAACGATTTGTAACACAAAAATTTTAGTATTTACCGATAGCCCATAAAAAAGAAGTAGGCGGTAGTGTCATGCCATACTTTTCCGGTGTGACTTACAGCCCGCCATACCGACGCGAATATGTTGATTTAAATAAAACAATTATTCAACCATTTGTACCAGGCTAACTTTTGCACAGGTAACCATCGTCGTGCAGCCATTTACGAAAATCGCCATGCCATACTTTTCGGACGATTCCAAATGGTCGCCATACCGCCGAAAATCTGCAAAAAAAATTTATTTCGCCAAACTTTTTGTACCAGTATTGCATTTGGATTTTTGGAGAGTATTTGATAAAATGTGACCATTATTATATTTGCCATACTTCTAGTAGGGGGAAAAAGTGCTGTCATACTTGAAAAATTAATTTAGTATTAATTTATATAAGTGAAGATTTCCAACACCTAGATCTTTGAAATTTTGTATTTATATTCTTTGATCCTCAAACTTCCAGGAAAAATAAGTGCCATACTGTTACAAATCGTTTGACTTTCGCTATTTTCCGACGAGTTCGACTAACGCCCACGCGACTAAGCCGCCGATACCAGCGTTCACACCATCATTTTTCTTTTGTCATTGCGTACTAAGAACCCTGTAGAACCGCCATCCTTTTTTTTTTTTTTTTTTTTTTTTATAGTGGGGAAATCTTCTTAGATACCCCCGGCTCCCGGGGATGGAGCCGTGGTTATGTCGGATTTCTACCGACTAAAACCCCACTCTGTTCCATCACGCTGCTTTGGACGGAACTGCGGGAACGGTTACGACTCTACCGCGTGTCCCGCCCAGCAGATGCCCGTTTCCAGGCCCACCACTAGAACCCCCCTCGCTGGCGGCTGCTGGAACGAAGGCTTACGCCACCAACGCGCAGACAATGGATCTTTCCCCGCTCCATCATCCGCGTTCCCCCGAACCCCCGACCCCAACACCGTCCGGCCGGAGGGTGCACGCCGGAAGGTCCTCCGATGTGTGAAATACACGTCGGGAGACCCTCCGGCGCACTTTTATAGAGATTACCTCGCAGCCCCCACCTCACCAGAGGTGGCGGCCCTCGGTCCGGCCCCACGGACCGGATTACGAGTTGGCAGACGGCCGTATTACAGCGGCCGCCGCCCCACACCTCTGCAGGAGTCTCCGCGCGTCATCACAATGACGCGTCGGGATCCCGCCCTCCGCTGCACGGCGTGGCTTGCTAAACCAGCTAGCCCGCCGCGCCGCGACCTCTGGCCGCCATCCACCGCCGCATAAAAGCCGGCTCCTCTCTGGCCCACAAATAGGACCTCTGCCGTCGGGTCAGTCGAGGCTTTCCAACCCCAACTGCCGTTCAGCGCCACCTTTGCCTAGCGGACACGGGGTCCGCCAAGCCACGACCTCTGGCCGCCATCCCACGCCGCACACAGCGGCCGCTGGGCCACACCTAGCCCTGGCCGTCGGGCCGGTTGAATCTCCCCGACTCTAAACCAGCCGTTCAGCCCCTCGCTGGTCCAATTTCGCTTCACTCAGAGGGCCATAACTCTGAGCTACTGAGCCCCTCCGCCGCGACAAGGCCTGGACCGTTGGGGGGAGAACCGCCATCCTGTTACAAATGACTCGAAATTTTGTGTCAGTATCTCCCGGTCTATTACCTATTATACAACTATCGTTACAAAATCAATAGAGACAATAATAGTATAATAATAAAAGTTCGATAACTCGAATTAAATATTAAAGTTGTATTAAAATTGTAAATCTATGAAATGTTTTGTATTATCGTAGTAAATAAAAACGGGCTGATACTGTTCTAAGGACATATCTTAGTACCTTTGTCCCCTTTGCACATAGTTCTGCTCATGTGAACTCAAATTATTATAATACTATGATATTTGGAAGTTGTGTAGCGAAAATAATTTCCGCTCTCAAAATTAGTTATTATGAAAATTCCCTGTTATTTTAGTTAATGTTTGAGTACAGCCATACTTATTAACTTTGGGTATGATTATATAGACAAAGGTATCGATATAAGTCGCATATGCAACAAAGGTATAAAGGTATTGTTGTTGATAAAATTTATCCTGACTCTTACACAAATGTTTTATTAAAAGCAGAATACCTCATAATAAATAATTGTATAAAAATATTTTTTTTAGTTTCTCAAAATTATTAGTTTTTCAGGGAAAATGTAGGTCGACATTTTTTTAGTTAGTCTCAAGTTAAAGTTGAGTCTAGACATTCCTTTAATTATATAATTAAGATATACATTGAAGATATACATTTTATATAAGAGTGCCTGTTTCAAGTTTGCTTGTTCTTTTAAACTTCTATTTCATGAATCCTTATTTTATGTGCATATATATTTTCCATAAGCACTCTTGCTTAAATATTTTTTGTAGGCGTTTTAAATTTAAATTTTTTTTTATGTACACAGATCAAGATTGAGGCTGACTGGATAAATTTTAATTTAATCGAAAAAGTTTTTCTAAGAAAGATACCTGAGGTGCAAGTCGATGTATAAAATATACATATAAAATTTGTATGTATATAAAGTGCGCATTATGTATCGGTTGGTTTATATTTTATCGTCGGCTTGTTATAACTTAGCTTATTTATTTGATACATATTATAATATTACAATATGTCCAACAATTACTGAGACTCTAAAATAAAACAAAGAAGTATATAACATTATCTTTTTATTTGTTTCATTACGCTCTATAAGAGTCGCATTGCTATACACTTATCATTCAACTTTTTACATAACATTTTTTTTCGGTTTTATTTACATTTTGTATAAAAATATCAGGCAGTCAGTTAGCCGGGTCGGAGGTAGGGTTTAGTTCCAGCCGTGAGCGCCGTGAGCGCCGTGCGCGCCCCAGGGCTCTTCGGGGGCGGACGCGGCAGCTTGCGCGGCGGCGGCGTACTGGTGGAAGTGAGCGGCGCGGGCGTGTTGCACCTCAGGTGTGTCTACTACGTACTGGCCGTCGTGGGTGAGCTGGATGTGGGCGAGAGGGCCGTTCCATTTGCCGTAACCCGCTCCGTAGCCGGCGCCGTAGCCCGCTCCGTAGCCAGCTCCGTAGCCCGCTCCTGCACCGGCGGCGGCGTAGGCGGCGGGCGCTGAGGGAGCGGCGTGTGCAGCGTTAGCGTGGGCACTGTTGAGAGCGGCGAGGCGGGCAGCCTTCAAGTGAGCGACCTCGGGGGTGTCGATCACGCGACCGTCGTGGGCGAGGGGAGCGGGACCGTATTTGTAAAGGCCTGGAAGATATACACATTAGAATTAGTTACATGTCTAAAATAGATCAGATATAAGTCATAGAAAAAGAGTTGTTTGCATGGTTAAAGTCTTGCGTTAAGATTCAAGATATAGCTTTAATCTAGTATAAATGAAATGGCTCATAATCCTTATCCTTCATTTATTATTTGAAAACTTAAACGATACAAGAGTATACCGCATGCCTTTACGTCTACCTACTAGTTACATTAAGAAAAAAATATTTACCAGCACCAGGAGCACCATAGTGAGCAGCACCGCCATAAGCGGGGGCGGCGGCGTACGCGCCACCAGCCGGGGCCCAAGCTCCATGAGAGGTGGAGGCCTGCGCGTGAGCCGCCAAATGAGCGGCCTTAGCGTGCGCTACCTCGGGTGTGTCAAGCACGTATTTGCCATCGGGACTGAGTTGTACGGGAGCGGGGGCACCCGCGTAGTATGAAGCTTGGGCTAGGCATAAAGCCGCTGCGAAGATAATCTGGAAAAGAGAGCAGTTATGAAATACATGCTTTTGATGGTGATTACGCATTAAAACGTTTACATCATAATAAGCATTAAAAATAATGAGTCTTAAAAAGTAGTAAATGAGTCATTGAGGAATGTTACAGACTAGTTTGCCAATATCAATAAAATAAATTGGTTATGTATTGGGTTTTAACTGTTCACATTTCCATAACAATTGATGCAAAAACTTGTGAATTGTAAAGAGATTTCACTGAGATCTGAAATAGTTTAGTTCTTGACAATATTTTTAGTACTTATTTTGATACGGATCGTTGAACATTATGTTTTTACATTTAAACTCTATATTTTTTATTAATTCGGACTACCTATAGTTTAGCACGATCTATTTTTGCATAATTATAAAACTTTTAAGATTTAGAAGATGAACTACCTATGCTTAAAGTAAAAAAAATCTCATAATATGATTAACCCAGTTGTTACTATCGTTCTTTTAAAAGGACGCACCATAAATAAAATTATTATTAACAATGAGGGCATTTTTGAAAAAAATGTTTATATTCATTTGGCACCTCACGGTTGTAGGAATTGGAAAATTAAAGTGTTGTGTCGTTTTATAACAGTGGTATATTTTTAAATTATTTTAGAATTTCTGCCATTTTCCATTGATAAATCAAGTTAAATGTATCAATAATCAAGTTAAATATATCAATAAATTACAATAAATTACTTGATTTATTTTAAATACACGTAACTTGAAACGTGTTTTATCAGAAATATATATTACCTACTATTAGATTACATTTTATTTGTGATATTTATGCAGTTTTAATTGCCGTTCTTTTAAAAGGCCAGTAGTAATATGTACTACTACAGAGTACTTTTTTCCGCATGCACTCTTTGAAGAGCATCACAGCATCGGCGAAGCCATGGTGCCCTACTATGGCGGCCATCCATGCAAGCAATTCATAAGAGGGAAACCGATAAGATGGGGGTATGATTTTGGGTCGGAGCTACACGGTTATGTTGCATAGTTTGGTGTGATCCATACCAAGGACAATCGAATGATGTTGGTAATCAAAACAAATACCAAAAGCCCCTGGGATTGGGTGCAAGCGTTGTATTGCAGTATGCCGATGTACTGCGACAAATATAGGGCGAAGCTGTATTCCATTTATTTTTTGACAACTTTTTTACGTCCATTCATCTCATTGATGAACTTCGAGTACGAGGAATAAAGGCTACTGGCACATTACGTGAAAATCGCGTGACGCGTCGCGAAATGCCCTTTGCCTGCTGCCTTTGAGAATTGAAAAAGACACCACGAGGTACATTCAAGCATCAATCGACCAGAGCAGAACAAATTTATTTTGCAAATGGAATGATAACAGTGTTGTGACTGTTGCATCAAACTCTGATACGATTCAGCCTGTGTCTACGGTAAAGAGATTTTCACAACAACAGAAGAAAAATATACTTGTCGTAAAAAAAGTACGAGAAAATGGGAGGGGTGGACAGATTCGACCAGAGCATTTGGTTTGTACAAGACATCTATCAGAGGCAAGAAGTGGTATTTTTCTTTGACTTGTCATGGACTAGATATGGCAATACATAATTTTTGGCAAATATATAAGTAAAAGGGGGCCATTATGATTATCTCCACATTCGTAGAAGTGTTGGAACTGCTCTGCTCGAAACATATAAGAATGAGGAACGTAAAGGTGCTAGAGTTTCCGTGAAACCTCTGGATTTGATGGAAAAGATCACATCATTAGGTACAGAGACCAGCAGCTTCGGTGTATAGAATGTCACTAGAAAGCCAATTTTGATTGTCCTAAATGTAATGGACCTTGCATCCTAAATTATATTTTGAAAACTTTCATATTGCTACATAAATATAAGTGAAATGTATGTTGTCATTTTAATATCATAGTCTACCTACTTAGTAGTACATATTACTACAGTCCTTTTAAAAGCACACCATTTTCCGAGATTTCCACGATAGATAAAATTTTTATACTATTTTTCCAGTTAAAATTTTTGCAATATGGACACAATATGTAAATTTCAACTTAATATGATAACAAAAATTGTTTCAGTAACATCTGGGTTAAGAAGTATAGAATTATTTAAACATTTTCTTACACTCAACCGATAATTTATGTTATAAACAACTTACGCATGCAATTAGCAATTATTTTCACACAATTACACACAAAAAGTAACAACTGCGCAGCGTTTTGCTAATTCGATTTCTTCACTAGATAGCAATATCCGTGTGAATTTGAAACGGCTGTAAAAAATTGGAGCAATACTAAAGCAATAATTTATTTTTCATCCTCTGTAAATTTATTAGGATTTAAACGTATGAATTAAAATATCAAGTATATATATCGCTCATTTGCGACAAGAACGTGTTAACGAGCATATGTATCGTTATGGAATAATGATACAGTAGAATCCGTCGCATCGCGCTCTACTTGCTGCTAAAACGCGATATTTCTAGCTCCAAAAATGACCGAGTTATGAGGGAAAAGGTCGGCGACTATCGGTTTAGCGAAATCTCTTTTTGCTCTTGAATTTAATGCAAGAACGGTTTAAGTCAGTTGTCGCTGCTCCCTTGAGAAGGAAACTGCTGCCCGATTGCGGTAAAAACGTAACAGCTTATTGTATCACGGTTTTGCTGAAAGGTAAGTACAGCTTTTTGTTTTTTTACTGATTTATATTTGCAGCTATAACGGGACATTTGGATGTGGGTCATTATTGTAGTAAAAATAGTATTCGCATGCTACGGTTTACATAGGATTGTCCCGTTGTTGCTGAAATAAACAATGTTTTTTGTTGGTTAATTTAAGATGTTCCGTTACAGTTGATAATAAAAGTACAAAATGTTTGGTATTTATGTTGGTTATCTCAAGTTAATACATTCTTGATAAAAAATAATACATTTTTACAACGAATACGCTACAATGTTGCATTATAAATGATAAAAATGTTGTCTGATTACTTAATTTATTTTTCAGATGGAATCACGGTCTAGGAAGCTTGTAAATCTTGTACGAGAAAATATTCATTACTTTATTTTACATTCACTTAAGTTAGAAAAACGAAAAGATCATACCGATTCTCGAAATACAAATGAATTAAACAATCAATTTATTTTATAGCATAAACGAGTAAAAAATACCACTGAATAAAGAAATATGAAAAAAAAAAATTACAAATCAGTTAAAAAATGCAAGACAGTCCTACGAATCGAAAGCATCACAAAAAAAACTGTGCCGCCCCGTCAACTAAAAGAGAATCCTGCAAGGAAACCTGCATTTTCAAGTATCATTTTTTTTTTCCGAAGAACAACACCGTGAAATACTGAAAGATTACTGGAATTTAGGAGAGATCAAGAAGCTGTCTCGAGACAAGAACCTGTGATTTGTTTTGCTAATATGTTTATTTGATTTATGTATCACCGGGACCCGCAATAAAGATTAGTTTCCTAATATTACTGAGATAAGCAAAATATAAAACAAAGTCGTTTTCCCCGGCCGAATGCGTTTTGCAATTTTGATGCAGTTTTTGTTACAGATAAAGTGATTCAAGAGGAAGGTTTATATGTATATTGTATAATAGCATCCATAAATAGGTGAATGAACTGTTATTTTTGACGTTTCTAATGTGATGTTGTAAATAATTACATTATTGCAATGTAATTATTTACAACATGTAATTATTTACAACGCCTGCATTGCAAACGCATTCTGAACCCTACGAGATTTATCAAAATAATTTACCTACTAAGTATTTAACACATGAAAAAGTCTTCAGAAAAATCGATGGTATCAGGATTGCACCCGTGCGAATTCGGGGCGGGTCGTAATATTATAATTGCCAACGTTTGTGAGTAAAAGTAAAACAAAAAATATTAATGTCTGGTTATAATTGTATATTTTTTTTAATGTGTATATTACTTGTATTTCAGAGAAAGTTACACAATAATTTCGCAAAAATATCTTTCATTTTGTAAAACAAAGTACAAAAATAAAAAGATTTCTACTACAGTAACACGTTCTAATTAAAATTTCCAATACATTTAGATTACTGATTATCAATAAAACGTAACAATACGACATAACTTGTAAAGTTTTAGATTTTTATTCAATTTTTTTTTTTCAAGAAAAATGATACATATCTGTTTGTAACGCAATACTGCACACTTTTTACAAGAAAAACGCAACAAGAAGGGCCCTTTCTGAAATAAATAATCTTAATAAATTTAATAACCGACTTATTGCTCTGAATACAATTTGATTCAAAAAAACGATAACGTTTTAATATGTTGTATTGAGCTGAATAGTCTAAGCATAATAATTAAAAAGTTACAGGAATTTTAAACTTTCAAATGCGTTTTCCCAACAATTGAGATTTTGACTTTGTCACGTTATAGAAGCAAATGAGCGATATAATATATTGCCATAGAGCGTCGATGACAAAACTACACAACTTACTATAAATTTGTATTCAAAGTTCCAGCATCCATAAATAGGAATTTATTCAAGTGTCCGAATAATTTAGCCTAATAAAATGTAATTAGAAAGTCGGTACAGAAATTATTGTGAAGGCGTGGCTCACGCAATCAAGGAGTTAACAAAACAACTGAGTAGGAAAGCTGGGCGAACTGGTAAATCTTGGCTATTTGACGAATAATTTATTGATACTTGGACTGCGTAACTCGATCACAACTTATATAAAATTAAACTATTATTTAATAGGAACTATTGCGTTGCAATATTTATTAAATAGTAAACATAGTTATTACATTATTAAAAAGATTCGCGTTTGAATATATTTTCTATTTATATATTAGTTTTCAAAACTCATCCATCACCCAGAGTTTGTATCCTTGTATGTGCGAATAATTTAACAGTTTTAATAAACAAAATGCTACTGAATGCCAATAATATTCGAATTTCAATAAATAGTATCGAATTTACTAAACAAATGACATAAATGAGACACAAAACAAGATTATTAACATCCGATATCTAGACTGATAAGTTGTCGATTGAATTTAAGGCTCGTATTTACTGTAAGTCTAATTGAATATTTCTTCTATATGTGCGATATTATATCTAAGTTATACATTAATTAACGCCAATCTGTTATTATTTAAATGTCATAGACTGACATACTAAAACCGTTTAAATATCAAGTACGTGGGAAACAGGAGATTGCTCTAGGTATGTATTAATAAAGTTTAGAAAATATAGAATGGATATCTGAAATGTTCAATATAATATGAGAATATAAGAATGCATAATTTCCATATGATATAAATTCAATTGCGTAATATTAATATTATTGTAATTATGTATATGTAACGGCTTATCGTGTAGCATTGCCTTAATACCTAAATTTTATTATCTCAGCGCACGCAACTTGCGTTCCAACAAATCTCAAATTCTCGACACTTGTCGAAAACTACTTTGATTGATTTACTTGAATTAAACCTGCATAAACTTTAGTGTCGCACTTGTAGATAGTATTTTGATTAAATGTATACATAAGTATATTCTACAAGTGGTGGAGTTATACAGTTGATAATATTTATTTGAAAATATTTACGACCATACTAGTTATATTTTTAAAAAGTATTTATGATGAAACAGTACAGTAAGAGCAGTGATAGGGAATATGTGCCTTTAAAAGTAAATCATTTGGAAATCCATATTACATTGGCGCAAAAACGTCGTTACAAATCTAAGACGAATGGATAATAATGCAGTGTGGGATCAGACACATCACCCATACCTTATTGTTCACTTCTTTACATTATTTGCTCTCATTTTACACCGCATTATCAATTTCTTTTAATTTGCCATTCATGTGACATTATTTCTGTATATTATATGTTTCAACATTCTCCTATGCGAGTATTATATCGTTTTTGATATAGTACAAGATTAATCTCATCTTAAAATTAAGTGTGATATTTTCAACTGTTTGGAGTATTTCATAATTTTAAGGTTTTACTACCACTACCTTTCCTATAACAACTAGACCGATGAGACAGTCGTTTCATACAAGAGTCATTATAATTTTAAATTGCTTACAATTGGGACAATTTAGCATAAAATAGCACCGTGTAACTTTTGCGATCACTAAATGTTTGGACACTTTAACTCATAACAGTGAAACAATTTACATTTAAAATTGTTATATAATTACATATTTTCATAACTACATACCTACATATATTATACATAGTACGAAATAATACCGTGGAACACATTTCAATCTAACTATTGTGAGATAAATGTTAGCACACACTTGGGTTTTATTAATAAATAGGTTAACGAGTTTGAGATATAATTTTAGATAAAGAAAATACGAGCAATCGTATTGTGAGACAGGTGTACTCGCAAACAATCAAATGTTGTGAAATATAGCGTGGCCCTAAAGGTCTGATCTAATTCCCTTTATGTCTAGGAGCGGTCAAATACCTTGAAATCACGGAGACCACGGCATTTGAAGCTATGCGAAGGCCTCTAATATGTTTCACTATCTCACACAAATCGATTTCATACTTTCGATTGCATTGTCCTATAATGCATGTTTGTTGATGTATTTTAATGTATTGCGCTCTGAGGCATAGCCCACAATTAGGTCTCATAACCTAGTCGTCAAGGGGGTTAGGACAATACCTTATAATTTTAGGCATGCCTCATATAGTCCACTTACAATGCAATAGGTTTTGCAACGCAACGGAATTATCATTCAGTGAACTGGTGCACAACTAACGATCGATTGCATTGCAACAGAGGAAACAGTGGGCGGAGGAAGTGTTATGGTTTCGAAGGTCATAAGAAAATTCGTGAGGGCCGGGGAAATCGCGCCATGACACGTTCGATCTGTGGTTAGCTATGTACGATTCGATTGTTGCAATATTACGCGGTCGAAAGTGAAACTGACAAAATTAGCTCATAAAAATTTAGTGTATTACAACTGATACATTTTTTTATATTAATATTTTTTTAATTTAGTTATTAATGTTAAAGTAAGAAATTGGTCCGTAATAAATTCGTTTACATTGTTATGGTCGTAATTTTAATGTGCATACAATGAGTCATTAATCGGTAAATTCAATCAAACTATTGTGGGTCCGGAAGAATGCTTAGGTATGTAAATAAGGTGAAGAAAATTAGCATAACAATGAATAAGATTGGAATTCATTTAGATAGCTACAATTCGTAGGCGATGTAACAGGATGCAAGTTGTATTAATCATCTGCTACATGACTTTTGAACCTTGACATAATTTGATTTTTGTTTGTTTGTTTATATCGTGTAAAATTTTCTTGGGTTCTGCACAATAGGTTCCGTATCCTTATTGTTAAAATTTATCAAAAAGTGAGAATTTCATGCCTATGATTTATAATTTGAAAATCATGCTTTTAAGAAATAAGTAAATTGATATTTAGTTATATTTTATATACCTAACGTTTTCACGCGGCAATCAACAAGTGTGAATCACGATTTTATCTTATAATTATTGATTAATTAAAAAGTCTATTGTTTTATCTATAATCACTACTTGCTGCTAAAACGCGATATTTCTAGCTCCAAAAATGACCGAGTTATGAGGGAAAAGGTCGGCGACTATCGGTTTAGCGAAATCTCTTTTTGCTCTTGAATTTAATGCAAGAACGGTTTAAGTCAGTTGTCGCTGCTCCCTTGAGAAGGAAACTGCTGCCCGATTGCGGTAAAAACGTAACAGCTTATTGTATCACGGTTTTGCTGAAAGGTAAGTACAGCTTTTTGTTTTTTTACTGATTTATATTTGCAGCTATAACGGGACATTTGGATGTGGGTCATTATTGTAGTAAAAATAGTATTCGCATGCTACGGTTTACATAGGATTGTCCCGTTGTTGCTGAAATAAACAATGTTTTTTGTTGGTTAATTTAAGATGTTCCGTTACAGTTGATAATAAAAGTACAAAATGTTTGGTATTTATGTTGGTTATCTCAAGTTAATACATTCTTGATAAAAAATAATACATTTTTACAACGAATACGCTACAATGTTGCATTATAAATGATAAAAATGTTGTCTGATTACTTAATTTATTTTTCAGATGGAATCACGGTCTAGGAAGCTTGTAAATCTTGTACGAGAAAATATTCATTACTTTATTTTACATTCACTTAAGTTAGAAAAACGAAAAGATCATACCGATTCTCGAAATACAAATGAATTAAACAATCAATTTATTTTATAGCATAAACGAGTAAAAAATACCACTGAATAAAGAAATATGAAAAAAAAAAATTACAAATCAGTTAAAAAATGCAAGACAGTCCTACGAATCGAAAGCATCACAAAAAAAACTGTGCCGCCCCGTCAACTAAAAGAGAATCCTGCAAGGAAACCTGCATTTTCAAGTATCATTTTTTTTTTCCGAAGAACAACACCGTGAAATACTGAAAGATTACTGGAATTTAGGAGAGATCAAGAAGCTGTCTCGAGACAAGAACCTGTGATTTGTTTTGCTAATATGTTTATTTGATTTATGTATCACCGGGACCCGCAATAAAGATTAGTTTCCTAATATTACTGAGATAAGCAAAATATAAAACAAAGTCGTTTTCCCCGGCCGAATGCGTTTTGCAATTTTGATGCAGTTTTTGTTACAGATAAAGTGATTCAAGAGGAAGGTTTATATGTATATTGTATAATAGCATCCATAAATAGGTGAATGAACTGTTATTTTTGACGTTTCTAATGTGATGTTGTAAATAATTACATTATTGCAATGTAATTATTTACAACATGTAATTATTTACAACGCCTGCATTGCAAACGCATTCTGAACCCTACGAGATTTATCAAAATAATTTACCTACTAAGTATTTAACACATGAAAAAGTCTTCAGAAAAATCGATGGTATCAGGATTGCACCCGTGCGAATTCGGGGCGGGTCGTAATATTATAATTGCCAACGTTTGTGAGTAAAAGTAAAACAAAAAATATTAATGTCTGGTTATAATTGTATATTTTTTTTAATGTGTATATTACTTGTATTTCAGAGAAAGTTACACAATAATTTCGCAAAAATATCTTTCATTTTGTAAAACAAAGTACAAAAATAAAAAGATTTCTACTACAGTAACACGTTCTAATTAAAATTTCCAATACATTTAGATTACTGATTATCAATAAAACGTAACAATACGACATAACTTGTAAAGTTTTAGATTTTTATTCAATTTTTTTTTTTCAAGAAAAATGATACATATCTGTTTGTAACGCAATACTGCACACTTTTTACAAGAAAAACGCAACAAGAAGGGCCCTTTCTGAAATAAATAATCTTAATAAATTTAATAACCGACTTATTGCTCTGAATACAATTTGATTCAAAAAAACGATAACGTTTTAATATGTTGTATTGAGCTGAATAGTCTAAGCATAATAATTAAAAAGTTACAGGAATTTTAAACTTTCAAATGCGTTTTCCCAACAATTGAGATTTTGACTTTGTCACGTTATAGAAGCAAATGAGCGATATAATATATTGCCATAGAGCGTCGATGACAAAACTACACAACTTACTATAAATTTGTATTCAAAGTTCCAGCATCCATAAATAGGAATTTATTCAAGTGTCCGAATAATTTAGCCTAATAAAATGTAATTAGAAAGTCGGTACAGAAATTATTGTGAAGGCGTGGCTCACGCAATCAAGGAGTTAACAAAACAACTGAGTAGGAAAGCTGGGCGAACTGGTAAATCTTGGCTATTTGACGAATAATTTATTGATACTTGGACTGCGTAACTCGATCACAACTTATATAAAATTAAACTATTATTTAATAGGAACTATTGCGTTGCAATATTTATTAAATAGTAAACATAGTTATTACATTATTAAAAAGATTCGCGTTTGAATATATTTTCTATTTATATATTAGTTTTCAAAACTCATCCATCACCCAGAGTTTGTATCCTTGTATGTGCGAATAATTTAACAGTTTTAATAAACAAAATGCTACTGAATGCCAATAATATTCGAATTTCAATAAATAGTATCGAATTTACTAAACAAATGACATAAATGAGACACAAAACAAGATTATTAACATCCGATATCTAGACTGATAAGTTGTCGATTGAATTTAAGGCTCGTATTTACTGTAAGTCTAATTGAATATTTCTTCTATATGTGCGATATTATATCTAAGTTATACATTAATTAACGCCAATCTGTTATTATTTAAATGTCATAGACTGACATACTAAAACCGTTTAAATATCAAGTACGTGGGAAACAGGAGATTGCTCTAGGTATGTATTAATAAAGTTTAGAAAATATAGAATGGATATCTGAAATGTTCAATATAATATGAGAATATAAGAATGCATAATTTCCATATGATATAAATTCAATTGCGTAATATTAATATTATTGTAATTATGTATATGTAACGGCTTATCGTGTAGCATTGCCTTAATACCTAAATTTTATTATCTCAGCGCACGCAACTTGCGTTCCAACAAATCTCAAATTCTCGACACTTGTCGAAAACTACTTTGATTGATTTACTTGAATTAAACCTGCATAAACTTTAGTGTCGCACTTGTAGATAGTATTTTGATTAAATGTATACATAAGTATATTCTACAAGTGGTGGAGTTATACAGTTGATAATATTTATTTGAAAATATTTACGACCATACTAGTTATATTTTTAAAAAGTATTTATGATGAAACAGTACAGTAAGAGCAGTGATAGGGAATATGTGCCTTTAAAAGTAAATCATTTGGAAATCCATATTACATTGGCGCAAAAACGTCGTTACAAATCTAAGACGAATGGATAATAATGCAGTGTGGGATCAGACACATCACCCATACCTTATTGTTCACTTCTTTACATTATTTGCTCTCATTTTACACCGCATTATCAATTTCTTTTAATTTGCCATTCATGTGACATTATTTCTGTATATTATATGTTTCAACATTCTCCTATGCGAGTATTATATCGTTTTTGATATAGTACAAGATTAATCTCATCTTAAAATTAAGTGTGATATTTTCAACTGTTTGGAGTATTTCATAATTTTAAGGTTTTACTACCACTACCTTTCCTATAACAACTAGACCGATGAGACAGTCGTTTCATACAAGAGTCATTATAATTTTAAATTGCTTACAATTGGGACAATTTAGCATAAAATAGCACCGTGTAACTTTTGCGATCACTAAATGTTTGGACACTTTAACTCATAACAGTGAAACAATTTACATTTAAAATTGTTATATAATTACATATTTTCATAACTACATACCTACATATATTATACATAGTACGAAATAATACCGTGGAACACATTTCAATCTAACTATTGTGAGATAAATGTTAGCACACACTTGGGTTTTATTAATAAATAGGTTAACGAGTTTGAGATATAATTTTAGATAAAGAAAATACGAGCAATCGTATTGTGAGACAGGTGTACTCGCAAACAATCAAATGTTGTGAAATATAGCGTGGCCCTAAAGGTCTGATCTAATTCCCTTTATGTCTAGGAGCGGTCAAATACCTTGAAATCACGGAGACCACGGCATTTGAAGCTATGCGAAGGCCTCTAATATGTTTCACTATCTCACACAAATCGATTTCATACTTTCGATTGCATTGTCCTATAATGCATGTTTGTTGATGTATTTTAATGTATTGCGCTCTGAGGCATAGCCCACAATTAGGTCTCATAACCTAGTCGTCAAGGGGGTTAGGACAATACCTTATAATTTTAGGCATGCCTCATATAGTCCACTTACAATGCAATAGGTTTTGCAACGCAACGGAATTATCATTCAGTGAACTGGTGCACAACTAACGATCGATTGCATTGCAACAGAGGAAACAGTGGGCGGAGGAAGTGTTATGGTTTCGAAGGTCATAAGAAAATTCGTGAGGGCCGGGGAAATCGCGCCATGACACGTTCGATCTGTGGTTAGCTATGTACGATTCGATTGTTGCAATATTACGCGGTCGAAAGTGAAACTGACAAAATTAGCTCATAAAAATTTAGTGTATTACAACTGATACATTTTTTTATATTAATATTTTTTTAATTTAGTTATTAATGTTAAAGTAAGAAATTGGTCCGTAATAAATTCGTTTACATTGTTATGGTCGTAATTTTAATGTGCATACAATGAGTCATTAATCGGTAAATTCAATCAAACTATTGTGGGTCCGGAAGAATGCTTAGGTATGTAAATAAGGTGAAGAAAATTAGCATAACAATGAATAAGATTGGAATTCATTTAGATAGCTACAATTCGTAGGCGATGTAACAGGATGCAAGTTGTATTAATCATCTGCTACATGACTTTTGAACCTTGACATAATTTGATTTTTGTTTGTTTGTTTATATCGTGTAAAATTTTCTTGGGTTCTGCACAATAGGTTCCGTATCCTTATTGTTAAAATTTATCAAAAAGTGAGAATTTCATGCCTATGATTTATAATTTGAAAATCATGCTTTTAAGAAATAAGTAAATTGATATTTAGTTATATTTTATATACCTAACGTTTTCACGCGGCAATCAACAAGTGTGAATCACGATTTTATCTTATAATTATTGATTAATTAAAAAGTCTATTGTTTTATCTATAATCAAATTGCTTTCGAAACAGGTGATTTGCGGAAATCCTTTGTTCTATTCAAGCTCAGGCAATAAAAAGTATGTCCAATCCAGCTTCGACAGTTTTAGTAACCGGTAGCAAAAACAACCTGATAATAACCCACAAATCATGTATTTAGCTGGTGCTAGGTAAATTTATATTTCAAGTACAATTTACTATCCATAAACTACGAATATTATTATGCATATTAATGTCCCCTAATATCTTTCAATTACCGATTTTATTGATTCGAAGTACACGTTTGATATCGGAAAATATTAATAGTGGTAATTAATTAAATTTTAGTACAATGTAAAGCCAATGGTCTAGTTTATATTATTTATTACATGAATAATGCTGTTTATAAGATTCCAAAAATGCATTTTAAACTATTCTGAAATAAAAATTTTACGCCGAGCTCACATGCTGAAACCACTTATGATATATCGTTTGATCAATTATAGCTGTGTAAATCTTACTGCGTTATCTGATTAATAATTCTCGCACTTTAACAATAGATCTTAATATTTACGATTTTTCTCTTATCGCTTAAATAATTATTTTCATGAAATATGCTAACGTGGAAATACATAGTACGTAGTATCTATAGAATGAAACGCAACTCACCATAGACTGCATGATTATTGAATACTAAAGTAAATTGGAGATCTCAAACGAACTGACTTGGCGCTGCTGGCTATCCAGTACTCGCCTCGAAATTTTCGCCTAAGCGACGTGTGTTCGCAACTAGTTCGAAACTGTGAATGCTGATTGTGGCTGCCAGCCCCTTTTATATGTATCAACCCGATACAGTTCGTAACTGGAAACAATTAACGGGCAAGTGCAATGCCGTAATTTTTAGTGTGAGATGCGCGTGCGCTGTGATAAGGGATGATAGCGGCAAGGTCATTTAGATGAGGTCGTACGTAAATTTCAGATGTATGTGTTAAATATGATGAAATTCGGTCTTGAAAGTTTCTCTACATTCCTTAATTATTACTCACTTATGTGGTGCAGAAACTATTTAAATTGTTGTTTACGGTTCGGTTTGTACGGTCATTACGCATGTAAATATTAACAAAAACTATATTTCATTAATGTCTAATCCTTATTTTACGGTGTTGTTTTAATCTTGTAATGAATAATATAAGAAAGATTATACGCTCTATAATGAAATAGTAATAGAAACAATAAGAGCTATTATCGTGGAAAATAAATGAATAGAGAGAATGTACAAAATATTTTGAAAAATATGTATTACTACATACATACATATAAAATGTAATGTAATATGTGTTTCATATATGTATGTATTTATGAAAATACATATTAGACTGAAAAGTATTTCAATCAAATAATTAAACAAGCTGCGTGACATAGAGCACGTTGATGTCTTTTGAATGATCGATTCCGGTACCGCGAGTTCCGTAAAATTCCGAACATGCTTCGACACATTGTATGCAATTATTAATAATTTATTTTTGCAAATTACTGTCTTTGGTGCATTTTACAATAACACCTTGAAAACTACAAGAGGTGTTCAATTTTTGCAGTGCATTTTTTTTAATCTGAAACAATCTTTACTCGATTGTTGAAATAGTTGCATTTGTTTTTTATTATAATTAAACTCCTGAATAATTTCAGATTTAAGAAATTATCGCTAGAATTGTTTTATTTCTAAAATTGGAAAATCATGAACAATATACATACATTGTTAAAATATTTGCAATAATTGACTGAGTAGTAGTAATTTTTTAAATTATTTAATACGAACCAAAAACGTCGATAGACTGTTATCAAATTTAAAAATATTTTTATATAACAACTTTTTTGCTATTTAACCTTTCTCAAGTTACGAGTAACCTAATCCTCTGATTAAGCCCCTTAAAGTTCTGATGTAAAAACATCATAGGATGAAAAAATAAAACAAAGCTTCCCTTGACCTTGATGTATCAGACCGCATACACGTCCGGGCTTTTTTATAAAAGAATGTTACACGTATAAAAGTGTAAGTTAAAAAGAAGTAAGAAACTAATTACGACCGCAAAAAGTTTTGCTCTTACTCGGAAAAGTATGGTACATAAAAAAATAAAAATATTGTATAAAATGCATACCTAATGCTACTTAGTATGCTAGTTAAATAAATAAAAAAATTGTCGTAAAAATAACATACATACAAACAAAATAATTAACAAAAAGGCTTTTATTTGCATTAAACAAATTTAAATGTACATCACAAACAATGTCATGTTTACTGATAATACGTATTTATGTCAAAAATTTTGATTTTTAGAAGAAAATGTTTAGTCGGGATTCAAATACATATATTATAAACCTACTGCACATCATAGGTATATTGCATAGACATTACTAGCTGGTAGCCAATCAGTACAAAGCTTTCGATAAAAAGAAGAAAAATTGTAAATGAGATACATGGTTGTTAACAACGAGTTATATTATGTATCTTATAAACCATTTCATAATTATCTGAAATTGTTTTAATTTAACATTATAAGTTGAAAATAGAAATGCAATTGACATGGTACATAATTTTATTTAATCTGTAAATATAATTAACAACTCAATCAATAACAATATAAAAACTGACCTCAATAGAAAAACTTTAACGTATCAATTAATCTCTAATGTGAGTACTATGGAACATTGTCATATGTTACACGTAGTATTTCATTAATAAATTATTGTTTCTGTCATAAATGTTTATATAATCTATGAACAGGAACCCAGTATAATACGGAAACATATCTATGGCAAATTAAAGCTAATGGCATCATACTAACTCTATATGACATGTGCTCGGATTAAGGCTTCAAATTTGAGTGTTAAATCCATCAATCGCTTTGTGATTCGTACCACCAAAGGTTCTCATTTTGATTCTACAATCTGATAAGAGCATTAAGAGTGCATTGTTTCTAGAGCTTTTGCAATTTTCATGATCATTCGTCTAATAATAATGTCCATTTATAATTTTATGTTACTCTGATACCGAATGAAGTGTCTTAACTTAGCTTAAATAAAAAAAATTAAAACTGAATGTTTAAATTTTTTCCAAGCGATCCGAATACCACCATTTTGGTTGATTATAAACTAGTTGTGTGCCAAATTCATGTTATTTATTATTGTTATTATATTTTCGTTTTTATTTTAACGTGTTTGGATAACATATTCCAAATATTTTCACATTCACATTCACAGTTAGAATTGCTAGAATCAACTAGATTTTCCGTATATTCGTATTGTATGTAGATATTGTTAATCACGCACAATAACCTTAACTAATATGATTTTGACATTTGAATATCAGAACAATACTTGATAGAATTACTAAATAAACTATACCCAAACTGGTTTATAGGCTAAGATACCAATGAACCATTTAAAAATGTATTGTACTAAATTGTCAGTCTTTGCAAATAAAGTTTTACAACTAATTTAAAATTTTACAGATGTGATTGTTTTAAAAAAGTCTACAGTTGTTCATAAATTAATATATATTCAGTCATAATGAATAATGAATCTAATTGGATGCTTGTAATTTTTATTATGAATCATTTGAATTTCTTTCGATGAACAAGAGACCAATGCTTTTGAAAATAGATTATTGTCGCGTTTTTTTAATTTTCCCTCTAGTAGGTTCATAGACCTGAAAAATTATATTATGCGACTTCTATTAGTAAATAACTTTTAATAGTATTGAAAAGGTGACGATACGATATTTCGATAATCAAGCCCAGCACAACCGGGTCCTAGAGTTGTAATCTACTTGTCGTACATGATAGACGCCTGAAGCAAATGTTTAAATACCTACTTGTAATATGGCCGTAATAGATCTGTGGAACGCGGTACTCATTATCTATTATGAAGTCTTTGTTGTACTAAACGCTGTGTGAATTTTATATTATAGCTTTTTGAGATTGATAAAAAATCAATTAGCATTATATAAGTGTCTGTAAAAGAGGAACGTGTTCGTTTAAAATGATAATAGATTTTGCTGTAGTATTTCAATAATCTTTTGTCATTTTCTGATGTAATACAAATATTAAAAGATATTTTAAATGAACTCTTACATCGCTTATATTTAATAGTGTTAAATAAGCTCTACTCTATCTATCTTCTGGCAACGTTCTGACTTAAGATTATACCTAAGCATCAAGGTACCTATTCAAAATAGGTATTTTGGAAAATAGCTTACTTGTATGAAATTTTGAGATCTCAGATATATTTTGATTCGGAATTGTTAACTAACTTCGCAGACACGAATTATTTTGACCAATAAAAGATGTCTGAAACATTTATATGATATTTAAAAAACTTAACCTTTTTCCAAATCGAAAGATAAGGTCAATCTAGTACCTATTTAAACAAAAACGAAACATATCTGATTTGTGTATTTATTTTTACAATTAAGTATATGAAATGAAAACCAGTCGGAATGAACCAAATTAATTAAATTGCACTCACAACAGGAATCCAATTTATTCGAAATGTAACATGATTAATGAATAAATTTATTATCAGTCCCGATTTGGGCGTACAAAATATCTGATTGACGCTTTTTGTGAATTATGTATCTACTGCTTTTGATATTAACATTAACATTTATAATTTTGCTGAATAGTATCTACCTACCTATTTTGCTTATGTTAGTAAATGGTCTTAAAAGCCCAAAAATTTTAACCCTGTGTATACCTACAAGCAGTACTTCCAGTATACATATACAGGGTGTCCCACTTTCGGTATACTAAGCGCAAAGGGACTTGTAGTTTTGCATACGCTGAGTACGTAAAAAATAATTATAAAATTCCAGACGCATTTTTTTTTAAATAGAGGAATTCTTAAAATTCCATGTGTACACCCCCCAACAAGCAAACCACCCAACTTTGCCACCCGCATGTGAGCTATCGTTTAAGATTATGTTTTCATAGACAAAATACTCACATTAGCGAAGCGGTATATGCCGGCTGCGCGAAGCTAGAGACGAATACATGGATTTTAAGGAAAAATTTAGCAAAAAATTTTTCGCGTAATTTTGTTATTTAAGTATTTTTTATGTGATCAGTGTATGCAAAACTACAAGTCCCTTCGCGATTAGTATACCGAAAGCGGGACACCCTGTATACGTATATCTACTTATTCTGGAAGTATTGCTTATATATTATTAACTAGATTTCCGCCCGCGGCTTCGCCCGCGTTTTCAAAGGAAAGCCCGCGTAGTTCCCGTTCCCGTGGGATTTCCGGGATAAAACCTATCCTATGTGTTAATCCAAGTTACCCTTTATATATTGTGTGCTAAATTTCATAGTAATCGTTTCAGTAGTTTTTACGTGAAAGAGTAACAAACATCCATACATCCATACATCCATACAAACTTTCGCCTTTATAATAGGTATTAAGATACAGGTATTAAGATATACGTATACCTACCTATTAATATAATATACGTTATTGGTTACCACCAAGCTGGTACATGACGCCTGACAACCACCGCCCATGAATATTTACAGAGATAATGGCCCGTAGACAAAGTAACAATTAAAAAACGATAACGAAGTTAGAAAAGGAAAAATGTATGGGATTGACATTAGATAGACCACGTGATCTAACGCGGCGTATGTCAATCCCATACATTTTTGCCTTTTCTAACTTCGTTATCGTTTTTTAATTGTTACTTTGTCTAAGGCCCAATGTCTCCACTTATATGTAACCTATTTATAATTAATATCAAGAAATCGTCTGGGTATGGTGAAAGAGACACGGGATTCCGGGCCCCGACTGTTATACTAGACACAGCAGCAGTAGCATACACGTGCTTCTTTCGAGTCAAAGTATCTACGCATTTCTGATTAACGCCCACATCAAAAAATAACAAACAATCTATACTCGTTTTTATAAACGCCTCAAGATTGGAATAAAACATAATAGTTTACTAAAGTTAGAAAAGGTTTACAAAATCTTTATACTCAAAGCTCTATTTTTACAAAACAATAACATTTGCATAGTATTTTCATTGCATCAAAGACAAATACTGCTCGACATACAAAATCCATTCATCAATCATGTCTATCATTATTTTAAGGCCATTTCAACAATTCAAATGTTTTGTTTCTATGTAAAGGCGTGTTCACACTATTGTTCTGAATATAACAGGGATATTTAATCGATTTCTATTATACGAACATAATAACTTTAGGGATTCCTGAATATAATTTTCGTATTAATTTAGATTAAATAATAATAAAGACTATTTCTAAAACTGTAAGTCAAGATGTTGTTACAAAAAATGCAATGTGTGATATGAGATAGCCCATTCAAAATCTTCTAGGTACCAAAATCTACTCTAATATAGAATTTGGTAATTCTTCATACATTGACAATTTTTAATCGATACATCTACCAAGCCTTCACGTTGTTTTTTCATGATACTAGAAAAGGAAATTCGATCATAGGACTGTTAACTAAAGTTTCAAGAGCATTGCAGTTTCAAGTTTTTATATAACAAATTATTAATAACTAGCGGTCCGCCCCGGCTTCGCCCGTGGTACATATTTCGCAATAAAAGGAAGCCTATGTTCTTTCTCAGGGTCTAAAGATTATCTGTGCCAAATTTCATCAAAATCGATCCAGTAGTTTATGCGTGAAAACCATACATACAAACCTTTCCTCTTTATAATAATTAGTATAGATGTAAGTACCTATAGGCCAGTAGAAATCGACACTAAAAAACCCTAAATTCGCAAAGCACGATGTAGATTTGAATTTTTGGTATGTTGTTTGGATAAGTTAGGGTGATGTAAATCCCAATTTGCAACTTCGAAAAAGTTGTGCTCGCTGCGCACCACGTGATAAACTGCGAAAATTTTGGACTTTTTTCACTTTTTGCTCTAAAAGTCATAAACTATGCGTTTCCGACAAGTATGATTCAGTACATAAATTAAGGTTATTAAATTTGCAACAATTTAAGCCTAACCGCAGCTCTCTAAACCTTATAACGACTAAACTGTGGCCATTCGAAGATGGTTCATTTTTCCCGAAATATTGAAATTTTTAGTTTTGCTCCCGTTTGAAGCAAAATATTGGCAAAAACCGCTCGTTCTATGAGAAGTTCGTATAATAAAGTTGTAGTGCATTTAATTTTCTTTCATAAGAGCATAGAACAAAGTCTGTGAGACAAATAGTTCACTCACAATATCTGAAAAACAAAAAGAAGGTAGAAATAGATTTTTAAAGAATTGAAACTGAGGGCATATAAAATCATAAAAAGGATAATACTTTTTCATTTGCAGTATAAGTAATTAACAAAATTACAAAGCTAATTAAATTTGCAACAATTTAAGCCAAACCGCAGCTCTCTAAACCTTATAACAACTAAGCTGTGGCCTTTCAAAGATAGTCAGTTTTTCCCGAAAATTTCAAATTTTTAGTTTTGCTCCCGTTTGAACCAAAATATTGGCAAAAACCGCTCGTTCTATGAGAAGTTCGTATAATAAAGTTGTAGTGCATTTAATTTTCTTTCATTAGAGCATAGAACAAAGTCTGTGAGACAAATAGTTCACTCACAATATCTGAAAAACAAAAAGAAGGTAGAAATAGATTTTTAAAGAATTGAAACTGAGGGCATATAAAATCATAAAAAGGATAATACTTTTTCATTTGCAGGATAGGTAATTAACAAAATTACAAAGATAATTAAATTTGCAACAATTTAAGCCTAACCGCAGCTCTCTAAACCTTATAACAACTAAGCTGTGGCCTTTCAAAGATAGTCAGTTTTTCCCGAAATTTTCAAATTTTTAGTTTTGCTCCCGTTTGAACCAAAATATTGGCAAAACCGCTCGTTCTATGAGAAGGTCATAAAATAAAGTTGTAGAAAATTTAATTTTGTTAATTACCTATCCTGCAAATGAAAAGGTATTATCCTTTTTATGATTTTATATGCCCTCAGTTTCAATTCTTTAAAAATCTATTTCTACCTTCTTTTTGTTTTTCAGATATTGTGAGTGAACTATTTGTCTCACAGACTTTGTTCTATGCTCTAATGAAAGAAAATTAAATGCACTACAACTTTATTATACGAACTTCTCATAGAACGAGCGGTTTTTGCCAATATTTTGGTTCAAACGGGAGCAAAACTAAAAATTTGAAATTTTCGGGAAAAACTGACTATCTTTGAAAGGCCACAGCTTAGTTGTTATAAGGTTTAGAGAGCTGCGGTTTGGCTTAAATTGTTGCAAATTTAATTAGCTTTGTAATTTTGTTAATTACTTATACTGCAAATGAAAAAGTATTATCCTTTTTATGATTTTATATGCCCTCAGTTTCAATTCTTTAAAAATCTATTTCTACCTTCTTTTTGTTTTTCAGATATTGTGAGTGAACTATTTGTCTCACAGACTTTGTTCTATGCTCTAATGAAAGAAAATTAAATGCACTACAACTTTATTATACGACCTTCTCATAGAACGAGCGGTTTTTGCCAATATTTTGCTTCAAACGGGAGCAAAACTAAAAATTTCAATATTTCGGGAAAAATGAACCATCTTCGAATGGCCACAGTTTAGTCGCTATAAGATTTAGAGAGCTTTAATTAGGCTTAAATTGTTGCAAATTTAATAACCTTAATTTATGTACTGAATGATACTTGTCGGAAACGCATAGTTTATGACTTTTAGAGCAAAAAGTGAAAAAAGTCCAAAATTTTCGCAGTTTATTATTTGCGTATAATCTTTTTTCCTACTTTCCCAAATTTTGTAATTTTGTTAATTACCTATCCTGCAAATGAAAAAGTATTATTCTTTTTATGATTTTATATGCTCTCAGTTTCAATTCTTTAAAAATCTATTTCTACCTTCTTTTTGTTTTTTAGATATTGTGTGTGAAATATTTGTCTCACAGACTTTGTTCTATGCTCTTATGAAAGAAAATTAAATGCACTACAACTTTATTATACGAACTTCTCATAGAACGAGCGGTTTTTGCCAATATTTTGCTTCAAACGGGAGCAAAACTAAAAATTTCAATATTTCGGGAAAAATGAACGATCTTCGAATGGCCACAGTTTAGTCGTTATAAGGTTTAGAGAGCTGCGGTTAGGCTTAAATTGTTGCAAATTTAATAACCTTAATTTATGTACTGAATCATACTTGTCGGAAACGCATAGTTTATGACTTTTAGAGCAAAAAGTGAAAAAAATCCAAAATTTTCGCAGTTTATCACGTGGTGCGCAGCGAGCACAACTTTTTCGAAGTTGCAAATTGGGATTTACATCACCCTAACTGATCCAAACAACATACCAAAAATTCAAATCTACATCGTGCTTTGCGAATTTAATGTTAATTTCCACTGGCCTACTATTACATATACCTAATGTAAGCGTAAGAAATTCGCTCGATAGCCGATTTTTTTTCTCGGCTCCGGGCTCTTACATGCGACCTCTGCACGTAACACAATGAAACATGCCTACGTTCACAAATCTTTTTAAGATAAGAGTGATTCGAAAAATAGTAGAAAGCGAGCCAGAATATACCTAAAAGTAACAAACATAATCTATATATAAGTATTATGAAGCTCAGGAGTTTGTTAGAACGCGCTAATCTCAGGAACTACTGGTCCGATTTGAAAAATTCTTTCGGTGTTAGATAGCCCATTTATCGGAGCAATGCGGGTAAAACCGCGGGGCACAACTTTTCTATATTATTAGTTATCTATATTATTTCGCATAACATATTAAATATGCCTGAAGCTAAGATAAAAGTGATTAAATTATCTATCGACAACATTGAGAATAATATCAAATAATATAAGCTATTGAGTTAATAATGTATGATTATCTGTGCTACAAGCGTGAACTAATTATACCTATGTTCGTTATATATTATTTTACTTCACCACTCAACCTTTCGGTTATTTCTGTTGATTGCTGTGATTCATTGGTAAAAGGCATATCCGTAATGAATAATTTAATTAAATTAGTTTAGTTTTAATATGTTCCTCATAGGGTGTTTATTGAAATAGCCTTGACTTTCTATTCTATTCATCTTGTATAGAGGTATATATGTTTGGAAATTATTCAATTAAAAAAATCAATAGCAAACAAGGCTACTTTTGTTTAATATGAAATAACAACAATGTACGTTCATTATCATACAGAAAACCACTCCAACCAACAACCTACTATACTATCACTACCTTACCTTAAAGGCTTGGTTATTTTCTTTTTTAACTGCCCTTATTAAAAAATGAATAATGGGTTGTAACTTATACGCTAAAATTTTGTACGAGTACGGAACGGAATACCTACTAAATAAGATATTATGGTGCAATGTCAACTCCATATTATGATAATAACATGAAATTGAATGAAACAATAAATCAGGAAGGGAAATGAACAGTATCTAATAATGTTAATTTCCCTTCATTTCTTATATTATTCAGGTTTACAATATTTCATCGAGAAATGCTTCCGTTCCCAGTTTACGCGTTATCAGTATTATCACAATAAAGTGTTTAGTAAGCGCTGTCAAATACGTGCTAGGTGTAGCTCGCAGTCAGCTTATCAATGCTGATAATCGTCTAGGAAACTAAGACGTCACGAACTTAAACGTTCTGACGTATCAGGCTAAATCAAGATTTTAAAATATTCTGGATTACTAAGTATTAAAATTCGAGTAGAGTACCTAGTGAAGGTTGCATAATTTACTACAGATACAAATTACTGTTTTAATTTTAAAATTTAAGTGTATCATGAGTAAGTACGGATATACTAGAATTAAAGGTCCGTGAGCAAGAGATAATGACACCTCCATAATTCATCTCATAATTACCATAGAATATAATTATTAACGAATTACCTTCACTGTAGAAGGTGAATCCTCTGGTTTTGTGGGTGCGGTGTGAGGCGGAGTTGGTTCGAATACCTCGGAAATTGATTCTATAAAAATGTTTTACAGTAGATAAACATCCATCTTAATAAAACTTAGGATTTAGATAAATAGTGTGTCCACTGTAATCTGTACCAGTATTCTAATTATTAAACATTATAATACAATGTAAACATGAGTCACTTTATTCTAATTCCTTCTCGAATCCCTTAACTTGACCTTTTAAATAGAGTGGTACCTATTTATGATAACATGTCATTTATTAAAAAATATTATTATTACCACTTTGTTAGACAACAATATACCTAACAATCAATCATATAAGTATTCTATGGTTTTTTATTCTGTGACTATGGTTTATCTTTTTTCATTCGATCTTAACTAACAAGACCACTAATAGTTTTGATACCATAAAAAACTACATAAAATAAAATAAAAACTATACAACAATTTTGAATTACTTTATGACAAAGGTCATCTAGTCTAAAGTACAGCTAAATTAGATTGTAGGTATTCTCAACAAGTGGGTGGCAGAAAACTCACTTAGAATTCGTGTTTCATAAATCTAGATGACTTATATTTATTAATAGGGCCAAACGACCGTCATAATCAATAATGCAATCAATTACAGGTCCCGCTTATTATTAAAATGAGGTGATTTAAAATATGTATGTACGTAGTTATATCTCAGGTTTGCAAATTAATTTGTAAGGCATACAACTAGGCTATATGGCATCTATGTTTACTTTCTGATTACATGCATTATTTGAATCTATTTCGCATGTTTATATTAAAAATTTCTTTCGTGTTTAATACAAAACTTACAAAATTAAAACATCCTCATCAACTTTCTCGTTTTTGGAACGTCGTAATAAATTTCATAAAAGCTCTTGTTGTTTTCTAAAGAAATTGAAACATTAACTACTTAGGTACAAGGTAAATTAATGATTTATTTAAATTTTAATTGCTATTATTATAATATTAATTAATATAATTTGTGAGTATATTAAATAACTTTTTGTCTCTCGTAATCAAAAAAACTTTCCAGGCAGTATCAGTACAATTGATCGATATAATTAAAAGAATTAATTAACGAATTGAGAAAGTTTTAGATAACTTGCAGCACGCAAGGTTCATATTTAACTTATTTATTGTTTCTTATTTGACGCAACATTCAACAATTATTTTAGTTATCTACAGTTAAAATATGAAACGAAAGCGAAACTTAACAGTAATATAGCCCAAAATAACGCAACTACTAGGTACTACCTATATGTACAATCTATGTCAAAGATATGATAAAGTCTGTAAAGTAGACTAAGGTTTGAATTTATCTAGTCACAAAAATAAAGCACAAAATCACGTGCATTAGTCTATAACAGAATAAGTCTAAATTTAAGTACTTAATGAAGTTATTATTCATGTTTGTAAAAACAATGAAAGAAATTAAGATACGTATCCTTTTAAGTGCATGCAATCAATATGAAATTGTACTTTGACATGTGTTCTTCCTTACAAATTTGGGAAAGATATTTAAAGGTATTCGTTAATGATAAATTCATTGTACCATTCGTGGTATTAAAGTCATGGACCTAATTAAAATATATTTATTTTTGTAAGTTGTGAAATAACGTTTTAAGATCAAAATGGAGAAAGAATGTAAATCTGATTATGAATTAATATAAAGACGTTGGACCAACAAAAAAATGTTGTGTGGTTTTATGAAACCACGGTAAAAGTGAAACTGTTCGAACGGTTCCGAACATTGCTTTGTGTAGCGCATGTCGCGTGACGGTCGGCTGCCGAGTAGGTATACCTACTCGGCAGCCGCGATACACGCGACATGCGCTACACAGACCAAAAAGTTTGAGACGATGTAATAAAAGTTTCACTTTAATAAAAGTTTTGAAATTACTGAATCTAGATAATATAAGTACACTCTTTACGCAAATGATGACTTAATTTATTCTTCGTCTTCGTCGATTTGACGATGCATTTACATCAAACGAGGGAATGCTCATTCTAACCCAACTATGTCAAATTATTTTAGTGTAAACAACAGCAATAACACTGAATACGAGTTTTCGTTTACACTAAAAGATCGCGAATGAATGCTCTTGCTCTAGCTCTACTCTATGTTCGTTTGATGTAAATGCACCGTCATTTAAAAGTTTTGTACTTTTCTAAACTATACTTAAATCAAAATACACGAGATACTCCTAAACTAATAATGTTAAATCATTCAACGTACAAATGAAATTCCAGCGAAAAATCGTTTCGATTCCCTGAAAAATATGAGCGATTGCTTATTAGATTCGGCATGCGATTTGGAGAGATACTTCCGCAAACATAAAATGTGTATTGTTTTTCTAAGGTATTCACATACCGGGTTTCTTCTCTAGAAGGTAAATCATGATATCTAAACAAACTCCAGACCGTCAAGTTAGTATGACCGGACTCAGATAATGTCAAACGATATGAAGGCCCGCCTTGAAGTCAATCATCATGAATATATTAGTGAAAAATTTAGCAAATAAATAAACATTTATCAATTAAAAATCAATTAATAAAATAAAATAGAGTAAAAAAATACATATTACGCAATTAGGAAATTACTGTCAAAGGAGGCCGACACTTTTCAAAATCAAGTTTTCGGGTAATTAAAATAATTATACACAAAAAACGTGGAGCAATTTTAAGTACTAAGGTTAGTAGTTAAGTCTAGAATATTACTTTTAATTGAACATAATGCGCCGTTATCAACAAGATGGATAAAATATACAAATAATCCATACTAATATTATAAATGCGAAAGTAACTCTGTCTGTCTGTCTGTTACTCAATCACGCCTAAACTACTGAACCAATTTGCATGAAATTTGGTATGGAGATATTTTGATACCCGAGAAAGGACATAGGCTACCTTTTATTGCGAAATATGTACCACGGGCGAAGCCGGGGCGGACCTCTAGTAATATATATATTTGATTAATTACTAACTATCCATCAGTATTCATAGTAACAGAGATTAATAAATTAAAAATAACCCTACGCTTTAAATCGAGCACCTTCATCGTATTTGGGAACGTCACACAAAAAATAAAATCTACCTACTGACCAATTTGTTTTGGAAGGTTTCATATATTCTGAGCCAAAATAAGTTCAATCCATTAAAAATATTTCAATAAAAATATGGCGCGTATAATAAACATGGTTGTACATAAAGCAGGAAGCAATCATACAAGCCTGTCGCGTCTTGTTTTTGTCGATATTTCATATTACTCTGATGAAAGATCAAAACTGCAAATATTGTTAAAATATCTTGAATATAATATAATTTTCAATTCTGACTTTAAATTTTATTTATCAAACGAGACATTTATTTGTCCGAAGATCGCTGCAATGGAAAATAAAAATAAAGTTGCTCTTCTGCGTATTACATAATTAAATTACAGTTTTATAAATCACGATTCTATCAATGCTGCTGTAAGAAGATTTATTGAGAGATTTTCGCAAAAAATGGTGTCTTAAGTAATTGTAGATTGCGCGATAGTATCACAGCATTCAAAATGTAATAATGTTATGCATATATGTATATAACATTTGTAATTTGTATGATATTTAGATATTTAAATTCATCACCTATCTAATGTAGGTACTTTTTTTTACAAAAATTTATTGAAGTAAAACTTCTTTATCGGGGTTGGAAAAAAATTTAGTGTAACATTTTTTCGTAACGCGTGACATTTTTCCGTTACGCACCATCTTTGATTCGACGTATTTCTTTCTATAAGTTGCATATATGTAGTAAATTATTTTTTGAAAATAAGTTCATAAAGAAGTTTCACTTCTTACGTGTGTCTAGTAGATACACGCACACATTTTTTTTATTCACAATTATTATATTTGTTACGGCCATTGAGATAATATTAATATGGAGATGACACCGCCTACATCACTTATGTTCCCATTCAACATACGTCATGTGACGTATGTTGAGCGGTATTTTTTAATGGTTTTAAAGTGAAACGCATCAAACATGCCTTCGTGTGTGTTACGATATTGCACAAATAATACAAATAATACGGAAAAGTGCAAAGGAATAACTTTCATCGTTAAGTACCTAACTAGATAATAATTTTTAAAACTTAGTTAGAGCAAAAAAATGGCGCACAGATTTTGTTCGTGGTGTCTACTCCATACGTAGTAATATTATCTCAATGGTTACGGCAAATGTTTTCGGTTAACTAACAGCTAACCTATATTAGTTTATTATGTCTTCTTTCTCTCGTTTCTTTTTATTTAAATATATAAAATTTTAAAAAGTAAACGAAAGGTACCTAAGTATGTACACTTTTTCTGTAATGTGACATACACTTTCATTACAGCTTTCATTTAAGATTTTCTATTATCAATTAGTAGTTTTAATTATACTATATTCGTATGAACTATAATAATTACAATCTGTCCGAATAATGCTTCTTATCGTTCCTCACATCTTAATTAAGCTTTTGCAAACGGAACCGCGCGTACAAACTCGAATAATAAGCAACATCCACTTATATGTATTTGAAACAAAAAGTAAATAATAGTTCATCTAAATGTTGCAAATCATGCATTGCTGCACTTTAGCAACTTTGGCATTGCGTCTGCCCTTACACTGTCTACAATTTTACGTATTCGTTCTCTTATAAGCAAATTTAAACTGTATTTTTCACCAATAAGGCTGTCGATCGTGTCTCCGAGAATTCGCGACGGGCTGCGTGTAAACATTCTATGATTACTCGCTCTATTTATTAACAGCGCTTAATTAACTTTTTGTTTCGTTCGTTAATTACTTGTTCCTTAATTTTGAAGTTCGTCAACGTCGATTACACTTGAAAAGTGTGTGAAAGTTGAAAATTCCTTCAGATGTTATTAGTTGAATAATACAATATCGTCTACAAAGTGTCTATCGATGTGTAAAATGGTACAATCAATAAAATAAAGATTTAAAAGATACAATTCACTTAAATAAAATTTATTATGACAGCTATGTTTAATTTATGAAGTTAATCGTATAATTTTCTAGTAAATAATTGCGTGTCATAGTAAATCTTTAAATGAGTCAATGATAATATATCCTAGCGTCGAAATCACACCGGTGGGTGTCGTTGTGAACATTAAAATAACTTGACATCCACACCTCTGTGTCGCAATATCTCTAGCATGCTTCAATTAATTTCTACAAGTTGTACATAATAGCCTCGTGGTATAAATACATAGTAAACCAGGTCGCAAGTCACAACAAAACCTCAGAGTTGAACAGTGTCAATTATTCTGTGGATCAACGATATGTTTCACATTTAAAAAATTGTAAGATTCTCATTGTTAAAATTATAAATAAATAAATATAAATATTTCTGGACAATTTTCACACACGGCAGGATCAGATCCCATACTAAGCTTTCGGTTGTGTTATGTAAACCAGATGACTGATAAACATACATATATATATAATTTTAAATTAACACCCAGTCGCAGATATTTGCCCCGGGTGGGAATCGAACCCACGATCTCTGGCTTGGAAGGCAGGGCCACTACCAACCAAGCCAACCGGTCAGTCAATTAAAACTAAAGACCTTTTGTCACGGAGAGACGAAGAATTCTGTTTGAAACAATTAAGTATATTTCCCACAGAGCTACAGCAATATTATTGACATATTTTTAGCATGGACAATAAAATTTCGAAATCTGATCTCGTAAAATCCAAACTAAAAGTTAAGCTAGATTAATAGCTGCTTTTCATAATAAGTATCTCTAAATGGCAGTAAAGATAAGAGAATGTGAAATAATGCCCAGTTTCATGAACTGATTGTCTATGTTAACACTAGTAGTAGGTATCAAGAGTCAAGATCGCGCTCACTTTCGTTATTAAGTTAAACAATACACAAATTATTATGTACATAAAATAGGTGTTACTTAAGTTTAATTACTATATGCGGAATTTTGTAAGTCATTGTAGACTGTGGGTTTTTATCTTAATGAGGTTGTATGTTACATTCATATTATAGAACAAGGTTTACAATCTCAAAATTAATCTTACGGAGATATGATTAGTGATTCGTAATTTTAACTATTTTAGTGTTGCAGATTTTACTAAATTATCTTTGTAAGTTTAAAACCATAATAAGAAATTGTGATCATGTTTTACAATAGTAGGTATGTACTATAGGTAGGTTCTACGTTTAATAGAGCTAACCTCATGCTAACCTTCACAAAAGGCGCGACTTGCAAAAAATACTACAAACATTTTCTTAGTTGTCAATGATACCTTACATAATTTTAATGTATGTTTTATTTATTTGTATCACAAAAAACGCAGTTGTGTGCAACGAATAAGTGATAAAAATGTTAAACAAAATGTTATCATGATTCTTATAATCGGTTATTTCACGGTTATTACACATTGATAATAAAAATAATGATCTTTTTGAGTCACATGCTATCTATAAGATTCATTTTCTACTGATAGATTATGATCCGTTATAGGAAATCTATCATTATTCATTACTAGCTGTTGCCCGCGACTTCGTCCGCGATTAGGTCGTTTTTCGTCATTCGTCGTTTAAAAAAAATACGTGACACTTTATTTTTGAATGTTCTTAATTATTGTCTCTTATAAAATTTAACTACTTACATTAAAATTGAACACTCTGATAAGAAAATCTTAAAATCTGAAGAAAACATGAATGAATGTGATTTAAATTCTACATTACTTAGTATCAAAATATAATAATCTAAATTAAATGTAGATTAACAGTTTGAGCACACCATTATAGAATATGTACTTAAGTATTAAATTACGTTAGTTAACATAGTAACTTTACTAAAAACACGATGACTATCTTTCGCGCTCGGTACCACAAACTAAGCATGTTTGTGGTAAGTGGCCCGCGTGACGCGTCACTTGACCCCCTGCGAGTTCCCCTCCGTTGCTATGCGAAAATACATTCGTTGCTCTATTTTAGGAAAAATTTGTAATACTGTGGCCTGGGCGTTATAACACGTCCAGGGAGTTCCTGAGTGCCGATATCACCATCTTGAGGAAAAGCTTCTAATATCGATTTAAAACTGCATACATACGAATTAACCTGTTCTAAAATTGTGAAATGAGTTCAGTTTTAAATTTGAGAAATATTGATTTCTTGTATTCCACTATTCGTTGTAGTCGAATACAAAATATACCTATTTAAACAAACTTAGGTTGGCCTACAGGCAAAAGGGATCCTATCAAATGGTAAAATTGACCTTGTATCTTAAAAGTAAGCATGAACGGACCTTCTGATAATTATTGAGCACCAAAGGATCATTTGAACGCGCTACTATAAGAGCGAATATTGTCTAATAACAGTTTACATTGCACAGTATGTTCCTCTAAAAGTAGTGATTTCAAAGGTTCCGGTGTATCTTCAAATGAAAGCCGACTCCTTACTACACTTTAAAGCATTACAAAAAGAACATACTACGCCTTTACAGAAGATGATCTGTAATCAATTGTGAGGTTATAAGCAAACCCACTTTTATATTTGTCAGACCACACCACCGAATTCGTAGATTGTTTACATCAAGTCATTAAGACTATGACGAAATCTGTCTGCAGTAAGACGGGCCTCTCGCTATTCGTCCGTTTCCAGAGACCGAATAGTTTCAATTCTTAATCTTTCATTAAACAAACTTATTAATCGTTCTTGTCTCATATAATTGTAATATTCGCGTCCCTACTCTAGTCATTGCTTATACTCATGTTCATCTTCAAGAGATCGAATAATATTATGATGCACCCTATTATTTGTCAAACGGTCTTCATATTGAGTAAAGTTTCAGATTCTCGAGATAAAATATGACTGTCGTGATCAGTAGTGAGACGTAATTCCCTCTCAGTGAGGGTTTCGGTCTCACGGGATAGTACAATATGCCGTTTGCGATCAGCTGTGAGACGTCATACCCTCTCAGTGAAGGTTTCGGTCTCACGGGATAGTAGGGGAGACCGAGTTTGGTTGTCTCACGGGTTGGTTGTCACAGCGGTCTTAACACAAAACTGAACTATCGAATAAGTCTGTTGAACAGCGTGGCAAGAGCGATACAGTGACAACGCTGTCCCCACTTCGCGTCAGACCGCCCCGATCTGCCGTGAGGGCCTCACACGTGTTTATTGTTTTCGCACAGATTTTTTATGATATGAGGACCGAATATGCTCCTCATAACATCATTTTTTGTGAACGAAACGACAGCGCGGTTTAATTTAATGCCAACACCATTAGAAAAAAGGATTATTATTAATTGTGAAAAAATATAAGCGCATCACACACGGTGAAGATACTATAATATTTTATCTTAAGATACTGTTATATTTTATTACCCACAAAATTTCGCGTCATTTGTAAAAGGATGGCGGTTCTACAGGGGTCTTAGTACGCAATGACAAAAAGAAAAATGATGGTCCGAACGCTGATACCGGATGCGTTAAGATACTGTGATATAAAATATAACAGTATCTTAAGATACAATATTATAGTATCTTCACCGTGTGTGACGCGCTTTACACTATTAACACTCTTTTAACATAAAATATAAGTCTGTGAGTGTGTAAAAATAAATCCAGCTAATTACACATCAAACTTATGTTTATAATTAGGTATACGACATGAAAATATATTAATTACCAAGCAATAATAATACAGATAAGCAGTGGTGGCTCAGTGGTGAGACCTCGGACTTCGAATCGATAAGTCCGGGGTTCGAGACCAGGCGAGCGCGCAGGAAATAAATTGATTTTTCAATTTATCTGCGCATGTTGTAACATCACCACTGCTCGAACGGTGAAGGAAAACATCGTGAGGAAACCGACATGTCGAAGAATTAAAACAGTTCGATGACATGTGTCATCCGCCAACACGCACTTGGCCAGCGTGGTGGATTATGGCCTGTACCCTCATAGGAGGCCCGTGTCCCAGCAGTGGGAACGTATATGGGCTGATGATGATGAATAATACAGATAAATACTGAACATAAGTAGGTATAATAGATATTAAGTAGTATTAGTTAAAATATACTTTGACTGTTAGTCAAAGTTTATTTTTACTAACAACATGTAAATGAAGAAGAAATAATAATTACCAACGAACTAACCTTTTCTATAATACTTAACACGGCACATTTTTCAAATTATCTTGATCAACCCTGCTCAAAAATTTGAGGGTTTTGTTGGAACTTTAATATGTCAAAACTATGATATATCTAAACTACGATACAACTTGCTTGCGGAAATGCTCATTACAATAATTGTGAATCTAAAGAATAACTAACAACATACTATTCAATTTTATTGAGCTGATGAATATCTTTTGCCTGGAAGAAATCACCGTCGCCTAATAAATATACTGTGTTTTCTTATAAAACCGTTACATAATTTATTTTATCTACTTAAATAATGAAAATGATATTATATTTATAAAATATAAAACATATTATGTAAAATGATTAAAAATAAATAAATGAAGCAACTACGATTCAAAGAAAACATCTTTTTCAGTGTTAAAATGCTCTTAGCAATCCTGGATGATGAACTGTATCATGTACTCTGATCCCAGTACGGTCGGTACCTCGATAGCCATAACGATAAATATTATAATCAGATAACCGCAAAGTCAAAATAAAAACATTACTTGTACAGTTGTGAGTGCAAAATTTACGTTTCATTTGGAATAACATTTTTTTCGGTACTAAAACGTAGTCGTTTGATATTTGGTTGGCTGCCCCTCCTCTCCTTCCTGAAAACTATCCTCCAAAATTTCCCGAGATACTTCCAATGATTGAACCATTGGACTTTGGACATTAACTTCAGTCAAAAATTGACGAAGCGGATGATTACTAATTTCCACTTAATCCTCGCTGCTACTATCTTTACCATCAAATCATCAATTTTCAAGTGGTGTTGTAAAAATATCAGCAGAAATCGTCTTCCAAAGGCGATATAATTTTATGAGCATTGAATCAGTAAATAACAAAATCAAAAGTTAACTGTAAATCTATAAAAAAAGCTACTTACAAATAAAATTTTATCAAAAACTACTGTTCCCAATGCACCTCAAAATAATAAAAGAATTCATCATTTTATTATTTCATTCTAAAAGTGTAATATAATACCTACCAACAAAAAACATGAATTGCTATCATTATAAAAAATAAATACCTATAAGTAACAACTTACTTTTTGTGGGAACGCATGATGGTGAAAATTCACAAAACACGAAGATTGCATTTGATATTTTTGGTTTTATGGCATTCAATTGCTTTATAAATATCGCTACATAGTATAAAAAAAGTCGCTTTCTCTGTCCCTATGTCCCTTTGTATGCTTAAATCTTTAAAACTTCGCAACGGATTTTGATGCGGTTTTTTTAATAGATAGACTGATTCAAGAGGAAGATTTTAGTATATAATTTATTAGGTTTTAGACAAAGCGGACGAACCCGCGGGCGGTAAGCTAGTAAATTTATAAAATACGAAGATTTTTAAAATTGTAACTAATGAACGCAATCAATATTAGATTAACTGTAGTTAATGGTGTCTAGTTTTACTTAAAATAATAAACATCTACCCTCACTTTAAAAAATGTAGTATATTTATTATTTACACGAAATATACCTTATAGGGAAGGGAAGATATGGGCTAAAGAGTTAAATAAATAACATAATTATATTTAAATTATTAATTAATTTCCAACTGTGTATTCGGTAGTGTTAACATCTAAATTGATTTGATTTTTACGAAATCTCATAGATGTCGCTGTTACAAAATTAACATTATACAACTTACATTCTTTAAACTATGTTTCTCTTCCCAAGTTACTTAAATGGCATAATTTTTATAGTGTCCATCTAGACATTGTCAAACAACATATTATATATGAATCTTTGGATTATTAATTTCCAATAGTTAACGTGTGTTTGATTTTTCTAACACTTCATAGATGGCGCTGTTTCAAATTTGTCTTTATACTGCTAAGATTCATTTAACTGTTTCTCTGCCCAAATTACGTAAATGACATAGTTTTTATTTTGTAAAGCTAGATAATAGCATGGCTTACTCGAAACCAACATTTAAACATGAGTCTTTAGATTGTACGCTGTCGTAGTACACGGAATATGTAAGAAAAATAAAGGCTCACAGCTCCTCCCCCGAAGGTGATATCATGATAATATGTTTAAACTATCCTGACCCGACCTCTTAGGAATATTCATGCAAAATTTGAAGTAAATCTATGCAGTACTTTTCGAGATTAGCTCGGTCAAACATACAGACAAACAGACAAACAGACAAACAGACAAACAGACAAAAATTCTAAAAACTATATTTTTGGCTTCTATATCGATTATAGATCATGGATTATGTATTCTTTTAAAAAAATATTCAATGTACAGTTTTGACTTTCCTACGATTTTATTATATGTATAGATAATCGCATAATTTAAATCGCAGAAACATAAAGATAAAGAACAAATAAATAAATTTGTTGAACTTAAAAAATATTTTCTAACTTATTGTCTAAATACATAATTTACATAATTATAAACACAATTATCTCATTAACCCATTGAGCCCCAAGCGGCCCGATCGGTCCCAGACACAATAGATTTTCTATTGTGTCTGTGGTTCCGGGGCCTGAGTTATTAATAGGTATCTATTATTATGTGCTGGATAAATAGTATATTACGTAATTATTTATATTATACACTAAATGGCTGACTAAGCTTTCTGCAACACTCCAAAATTTTCTGCTTTCCCAAATCACCAAGATGCAGACGAAAAGCAAAACCAATCAAACCTTTTTCGGTCATAACTATTTCAGTCCGCGCTCTATCTTCATAAACATAAATTATATATTGTACTTTACTAACTGCTATCTACAACTGTTGGTTAGTTTGTAAATGTAACGTAGATTGCGTGTGCAAGCAGTACGCACTTCACCTTAATGCCTTAGTGCCAGAAGGGGCAAGTTCAACCACCTTTGCAGTATAAATTTCATGAATGCGTCGAAAGTTGCATTTTGTTAATGGAATTGTTTACGTGCTGAACGTGCATTCATCATTACTACTACTTAATTGAATAAAGCCGGTCATCTTCATGACATTGATGATTGAAGTGGAAATTGGAACAATAAATACGATAATGACTTTTTATTTCAATAACAATATTAAAGTAGGAAGGTACCTTAAAAAAGAAAAGAAGAATTTTGGTATTTATACTGTATAGGTAGGGTAGGGCGGGGCTAGTTGAGCAATTTTTCACTTGAGCGGATATAGCTCCTCAATAATAAGTCTCAATGAGTCGTTATGCGGCTTGATGGATTAGTAATTTATCCCTTAGCAAAAGTGTCCATAGTAATTTTTTGTAACAAGTCGAATTTAAGAGCTACAGCTGTTTAAATGCAGAAAGTCAAGTACGCTCAATGTACCCCATAGGTGAGGTAAGTTGAGCAAGGGTATGGGGCAAGTTGAGCACTAAGAATGTCTAACCAAACCATGGATTCAATGTTGACTAGAGAAGTGAAATATGTGTTCGACAATCAGTTCTTTATTTATAGTCTTTTAGTGACAGAAAAACAAAACTTAAAATAATTTTCTTTGGATAATTAACTGAAAATAGAATAAACAAAACATCAACGTAACTTAAGACTAACTTTAGGATTAGATTCAGTCTTTCTGTTTAAAATCAGACTTAAATATCTTAAAAAAATATATTATTAAGATCTTAGCAACTTAATCGTCATTGTCACTGTTGCAATTGACACAACGAAAGTAAGACCAGCACCTGGAACACATTTTGTATGTGCCCATTCCCTGCAAGCTTGACACTGGATCCAATTTTCTCCTGGTAAACTTTCAGCATAGCCTTCGCAACAAATCAGACAGGAATAATCATTATCATCACTTTCTTCACTTGACTGGACTTTGGACACTTTTACAGACACCCTTCTTCCTTTTCTTACCCATGTTCTTCTTTGGCTTCTTAATTTTTTTTGTGGTTTTATTTTGCTGTTCTTCTAAAGCGTTCTTTTCGGGAGTGTCTGTTAGTATTGCAGCTTTCCTCTTTCTTCTGTTAGTTTTAGCTGCTTTTCTAGGGCCAGCCTTTGGGTATGGTCGTACAATTTCCAGTTGTTTGAGTCGTGGGGTAAGTTGAGCAACTATAGCTCAACTAACCCCAACCCGGAATTTTAGAACAAAAGTGAGGTTATAAAAAAATCGTAAGAGTTATACCCAGAACCTCTCTACATATCAAAAATACAATAATTATCTGGAAGATTAACACTTACCTGATTGAAAACAGACAACAATTGATTAATATAGACGAAAACTTGCAATAAACGACGTTTTTGCTTTTTGGGCACAAAATAAACAAAACGCACGGGCGCTTCACTCGTTCGTACAGCCGCCTCTAGTGATCGCGTGGTGATTACCCCTCACGCGACTCCTTCTTTCCGCCATACGATGCCTATACGTATGGTGAATAGTTTGCGAGATATTTCGATTGCCCAACTTGCCCCTATGCTCAACTAGCCCCGCCCTACCCTACTACAGACATTTCAGAAAAAATGTTTATTCCTTAACTAAAGAACATAAGATATAAGAATATCTAAAACAGAAGAGGAACAACTGGGTGGTATTGAGGTTGCTTCGATATAAGAATGAGCTACCGACTTATCGATTAATAAGTCGATAAGAAAGTATGGCTTGTAAGCTTGCGCCACATTGTTTGTTTCCCCTACTTTGTCAAAACTGAACAGTTACGTAGGTACCTACCTACCTGATTCCTATTATCTTTATTTTGTTGTAATAAGGTTGTTATATTGCCTAAAACATAGACCTGGCAAACTAATTGATAAGTTTTTTTTGTTGAATTTATATTTTTGGTTTTATGGCATTCAAATGCTTTATAAATATAAATTTATAAAGAATAGAAGTTTTTTTTTGCAATAGGCGTAGGATCGTTGAGCAACATTATTATATTCGTATTTGGCGTTGAAAACAAAGCTTGTTCTACATGATTTTGAGGCACTTTGCTGATGCTTATCGAGCAACTGCAACTAAAATGTATTGCCTAAACGGGTTGAGGTATGCTATGGGCTATCAAGAAACCTTTATTGGTTGATTACAAAAGTATTTTAGACAAACTAGAACACGTTTTACGTGTTAATATTATTTGTAGTGTCGTGACTGTATCAAAATACCTCTGGATTTTCACTTAAATAATAGCGTAATCACAATAGACATATGACGTGACACTTTAAATGCTTGTCAGAGAACATGCCACTGTCGTATAGGAGCTACCAACGTTGACAAGTGAGAATTTTAGTATAGTTGGTTTTTTGATATATTGTTCCTCTAGCTATTTCGGTTAGAGTCCGCGCAGTCTGGCTGGCCGGAGTGGTTGCGTTCAGTAGTGCGCATCTTATCTGCACAGGAAATTATCCTTAATTTAAAGTCATTTTTTAACGCGTAATTTTTAAACTTTTGCCTTTAGATAGATCCATCAATCATAATTTTTTTATTGCAAGACGTTTTTTTCGTTGTTAAATAGGTGCCAGACGCAATTTTTAATTTCGTTTTTATAAAAAATTCAAATTATTTTAGAATGTCTGTAAATTTCATATTATGTTCTTCAAACATAATATAATCTAAAATTAATTAGCCAGACGCTAATTCGATTGTTAAGTATTAAATATGTACAAATAAAAACGTAGTGAAAGTAGGTAAGTATAACAATTTGATGATTGTGTATATGGAGAGATAGTTTAAAGTGCAAGACAGATAGAAAGGGTCGGCCGCGAAAATTAAATAACAATAAACAATAACTTTTTTTTTTCGAAAATATAAGATGCATAGAAATTGAATTGTTCCTACTCTAGGATTCCCTGTGTTGTGGGAATAAGTACCTTCCATTGGTACATTTTATTCCTTAGGTTAAAAATAAACTATTAGGGTACATCAACAATCTTCTATACAAAACAATTTTTTTTATTACTCAACTAGCGACCCGCCCTGGCTTCGCACAGATGCGATGCTGATACTAAAATATATATATATAAATCTCGTGTCACAATGTTTGTCCTCAATGGACTCCTAAACCATTTAACCGATTATAATAAAATTCGCACACCATGTGCAGTTCGATCCAACTTGAGAGATAGGATTGTTTAAACATGTAGGTACCACGGGTGAAGCCGGGGCGGACCGCTAGTATACTAGCTATATAAATTCATGCTAACTAGGGGAGACCGAGGGGAGTTGAAACAATTTTCACGTTTTGTTTAATATAACTTATACTATTATCAGAAATCTTATGGTACTGGTATCAATCGATAGGTTATTCTATACACTTGCGAATGGTTAGCATAAATAAACGGTAAGCGTTGAAAATGGTGGTGAAAAATTGACTTAATCGTAACAAGTCAACTTGTTTCAATTCCCCTCATACCGAGGTAAGATGAAACAGAGGTCGAGGAGAGTTGAAACATAATGATTCTGGGGAGTAATAGGAGCTGCAAAATAAAAATGATGATTGAATTCAAAGGTTTTAATTAAAACTTATAATTTCAAGTAATCAACGACCTTTATAAGTAATATTTTAATAACATATCAGTCAAGAAGGTCTAATACAAATAATAAACACCTAAACTACTAAAAATTAACATGCGTAACATCAATTATAATCAGTCGAATCAACAAAATGTTTTACATTTTTATAAAACTAAATCTTTTACATAAAATAGTTAATAATCTGTCGTTTTTAAAGTATAACAATCAGTACCTACTATAAACTATATAAGGAACAATAATTTAAAAAATGTCAAAGACAAAGTAGACGATTCGGCTTAGACGATAACATAAATAATTCTGACAGTGAGAGGGAAGATGATGATGATGATGATTATGAAGATGGCTTTTTAAATTTAACAATGTAATTGTTTAACCTTCATTGATATAGTTTTTATTCCATTCTTTTTAATGTATGGTAACTTTAATTTATTTTTCACTTTTATGTTTTTTTTTTTCATTTTAACTTTTTAATTTATAAGAACAAGTGTAAATAATATTGTATTCTTGCAATTATTTCCTGTCGCATAATTAAAATACACTAGCTGATGAGCTGCATGCTTCATTACTTTTTTTTATTTATACTCATTTTTTAATACTTAACAATCGAATTAGCGTCTGGCTAATTAATTTTAGATTATATTATGTTTGAAGAACATAATATGAAATTTACAGACATTCTAAAATAATTTGAATTTTTTATAAAAACGAAATTAAAAATTGCGTCTGGCACCTATTTAACAACGAAAAAAACGTCTTGCAATAAAAAAATTATGATTGATGGATCTATCTAAAGGCAAAAGTTTAAAAATTACGCGTTAAAAAATGACTTTAAATTAAGGATAATTTCCTGTGCAGATAAGATGCGCACTACTGAACGCAACCACTCCGGCCAGCCAGACTGCGCGGACTCTAACCGAAATAGCTAGAGGAACAATATATCAAAAAACCAGCTATACTAAAATGACTTCTTTTTCAACGTTAATAGCTCCCGTACCACTGTCTGATATAAACTATACAAATGTGCCACTTCGAACTCGAAATAATGCAAAATATTTTAAGGACATAGGTCAGTGTTGCGTAGTGAAATTGTTACGAGTGAATGATTCTTTGAAGTTATTTAAATTTTTCGTATTTTGTGAAAATTACTGTAACAAGACACTGAAAGATCGAAACGAAGCATTATTTGTAAAATAAATCTATACGAAGTAAAATATTTCCTGAACTTAAGAAATCGTTACTAAGTCCCGACTAAACAACTTTTTTGTCTTGAAATAAACTAGTTCTTCCCGCGACTTCTATAAATAATTGTCATTATAGATAATATTTTATATCAATTAATATCTGTTACATTCTTTATTTCTTAACTTAATTTCCGGACTTAAGCATTACATTCCATTCTATCTATAAATATCACAACAAAATAACATATTATAAACTGTTTAGGTATACATATAGACCGTCACAAATTGTTTCCCATTAATCTTTTACATATATAATTAACACCATTAAACTGTACACATTAAATTTGTGATTTATGAATAAGATATGAATTAAAACATTACAAAATTATTCGGACTCTACATAAAAAACACTTCCGCTACTATGAAGTCTGTGAGAGCGGAACCTAGAAGCACTCTTGAGATTATGTCGCTCTCAAAATATAAGCCTTGACCGTTTCCTTGGCTTAGGTATAAGGTATTAGAATTAGTGGTAATTGTAAATGTGTAACATCCAGTCTCAGGTTGCGATTCGCTTATAATTGCATGTAAAACTAATCAGATGTTTGAAATTAGAATGAGAGAAGTGAAAAAGTACAGTTTCTTGTCGGTTCTTCTCTGTACAAGTAAATGGCAGAACTATGTTATGACGATTTAAAAGAGTATCTAGAAGAAGTTTATTTTACAAAATATAATTAAGTTTGAGAAACGTTGATTTGATAATACTCTGACACCATTAGGTATTAAAAAACATTCCCTTACTTCGATATAAGTATTATTACGAATTTCGGCTCTACAACAATATCTTTAAATTCAGTGTTTTGTATGTCACTTTATGATAAACGAGTAAATTTCTCAGCCAAGGTTTGTCCAAGATTGTAATTGTGCAATTAAACTTAATAGTAATAGCATGCAAGCGTTTAATTTTATAGTTGCTTGCCTAAACTATATTGAGATTAATAGAGTGTTTAAAATACAAATAGGGGTCATGCATATGGATAGAAATCAATAAAGTCATTATCGTAAATCAAGATTTTACTATTTTATTGTACAAAAAATAATACCCGCTTGAGAGTATCAACTGCCCGTTCCCGGTCCCCTATCCTTCTTGAGATCTATCTATCTATACAAAATACCAGCTATAGATCAGCTGCGTCTTATACCTAAAAAATGACTAGTTTGCTTAATACAAATACAATACATTTTCAAATACAGTCCATATTAATATTTAATATCAACCATTTAACCCGAAGTACATAAATAGTTTTAACTGTTACAGGAATTTGATTGGAACGGGCGATATTTAGCACTGCTACGATTTTATGAGTAATAAAGTTCAGACAATAGTTTGAAACAGTTAAATTGTTGAATAGCTCAGGTTCGGTAACGACTTCATTAAAACATTAATTTATAAACATAAATTCAACGTATAAATATTATTTTGAATAATTTATCCTAATTACTTACTTAATACTTCAAAACAAACCAAGACACCTTTTTTAAGGATAGAAAATAGAATCCTACTTAAATTTTTTATCGCATAAGTAAGAGCACTTTCTATTTCACGTACCCATTCATACGATTTCTGTTTATATATACATATTAAAAAGACTAATGTTTAGGTAATAAATTTTATATCAAAAATAATGTTCAAGTCGTTTCCGCTGTGCTGTAACCTTTAAAGGTCTGATTATTTGTTACAATGCAAGCGATCAGATTATTCAGCAAATTCGTGGACGCCTTTTTTAGTGCACTTATGGTTAAAATTCCATACAATCACATTCGTGCGTCATACTTAACGTACATACTATAACTTATATTCAGTCCCAATGTCAACCTTGCCGCCCTTTCGCCATTTCTAGAAACTTCCATCTTAATTCAATCTGCCAGCTGTCAAATAAAAGTTATTCAATTAATGACAGATAAACATCATAAGAGGCTTAAACGATGTCACATAAGTCATAACAATTGCCTTGTAAACATACGATACAAATTCGTAATTGACATAGCTTTTAGTGAGTCACGAACGTGTTATAGAGATGTATTTTCCATAAGTACAAGATTGGGCATTTCGTTTTTATTTTCTTGATTGACGTTTTCAATGCTACTTAAGAGCATGGTCACTGAAAATTAGAACGCGTTGTTTATCAAATCAAAAGTAAAACTACGCTGTTGCCTGTAAGCAGCAGCTTTAAGAGATTTCGCGAAATTTCGTGAGAATTGATATTTATTACTATTGCACGGCAAAATCGCTGATTGATCAGCATGAAATTTTACACAATCAAAGAGTAAGGATAATCAGATAGCCTAGTTATTATCAGGCTTTATCTACATTACATTCCACACATGTGTAGACGCGGGCTGAATTTTAGATTCATTGAAAATAAATGCGAGGTTGAAGTTTTACTGCCTCATTAAAAAAATTAAATATAGCTAACTTAGCTAAGAGCGCAATTTGAATATTTCTGAAGTGAAAACTTCTTTAGCGGCGTTGAGCACTTTTTCTGTAATGGGTATAAAATCATAAAATCGCGTCAGGACACGTGACCTGACCTGATAGGTACCATAAACCATTCCAAAATATCAAACATGCTCAAGTTTTCACTTCTGCCGGAACTCCCGGAGTGCAACCCGTCTTTTTTTTTTAATTGTATACACTGATAGAGATCGAAAATTTTGTATAAACCGTCATGGTGCTACAATAACACAGTATGATGTAGGTATGCCAATGCAGGAACGAGGAAAATAGCTTTTGATATTTAAGTTGACATGAAATAAATGATCCATGTAATAAGCAGCCCAATATTCTACATAAAGAAATAATTTATGGCATTTTACAGTTTAAACTTAATTGTAATACAACGCCACACAGGATAGTTATCTTATTAATTACCACCTGAAATGTAATCAGATACAAGTAGGTAAGTATATTTTATTTAAAAAAATGAAGTGTGATTTAAATATTTCGTCAAACTTATAAATTGTATTAAATTCTACAAGAATAAAAATATACTAATAAAAGGGTGTCTAAAGATACAAGATACAATCGTATTGATAAAATAGCATTCAGCAGACCGAGTTAAAATCAAAGAATTTCACAAACTTGTCATAATTTGTTTGATGAAGTCGAAACAAGCAGTAATCTAGATACATATCTTTGTTTAATAGCGTGCTATTACGAGTCCAGATCAATCATTTTAATTAATTAACAAAGGACCGATAACGATTTACCAGTACTTAAGATATTTGCTGAAAATTATGTAGACACGCCCGATATTTAATAAACCTGACTAGAATAGAAAATATTAAATTAAAGCTATTAACATAGTAACCTTTTAACTATTACAAATTTACTGTAAGTATCGGTGGTATTGGTGACAAATCAAAAAGCGTCAATAATAATTATTTATACAAATTTCACCATCTTCTACATTATAATACCCATATATTGTATAGGTAACATGCTATAAAATAGGCTCTAACCAATAAAATAACCCTTAAAATAATTGCTCGAATAGGGTAAATTCTGTAAAATACTGACGAAAAATACGATTTACATAGCACGATAAATGCTATAATCTTAATCTATAATCTTTCACACATGCTTTTATTGAATGCGCTTTTAAAAATAAACAATTATCATGCACCTTATCAATTAGATCATCAGTGAGATCTAGACTGGAACTTTGCCTATATCTCGTAATTGACCTTTAGTATGATATTAGTCATGTTAAGGCCACCAGCGATTGTCTACATTTTATCGTATTTCCCTAAATAATAATATCATAATTCATACATTACAACTACTGATTTTCACTATTGATACAGTTTACGAAGCACGTTTGAAATAATTATAGAACACGAGATTTATTATCTAAATATATACCTACTACAAGCTGTTAATAGTTTCAAGCCTAGTTGAAAGCATAATTAAATGTTACAATAATTACATTATTAAAGACGTAATAATTATGTAGCAAGGGTTCCATTAAAAAAGTAAAACGGACTTGAGAATTTAGGACAAATTACCAATACAGTTATACGCCCAGTGTGCTAAATGTTATATTTGCATTCAAATTCCTAGTATTCTAAATTGATTTAAGATCTCAATAACCTTCTTAATAATATGTTACACTACAGGTATTTACTGTTTATTACCACAGCTAATATAAAATATCAAATAAAAAATAATCGATTTGCATTCCATCGACAGGCGACTAGAGACTGATTACGAAACTAAAAATAAAACAAGCAGTGTAAAGTAAGTATTTTCTAATGCACTTTTTATACTGAGAATAATATATGTACTAAACTATACAATTAAGGACTTGCTTCTATTGAAAACGTAATAATTTCGCCGGAGGCGTGGACAATTAAATTTGATTAAGAATCAGGTGCGAGCAATTATTTGAATGTCGACATGTTATACATTCGCAATGAGTATGGCATTTTTATTTGGATGGTTTCGTAAAATTATATCAAGTTTATTTTAATAATTGAAATGTCGGACATTATTTAACAAGGTGCGTTATTTAATAATACGCAGTAACTAGTCCATTTCAATTTCTAAAAAAAACTATTCTATCAGTGCCGTCTTTAGGATCAACGAGGCTATGGGCCAAGGTACTGGCTGGGGCCTATGTAAGGGATGGAAAATCCTTAAATTTTAACTTTATCATTTTTCAGTTTACAATAACGCAATAGGCTAAATCGTAACCCCGTCTCTTAACACCCCACATATGAGAGTTCAATAAATAAATTTTTTGAATCTAAAAAACTAATACCCCACCAATTCTAATTTAAATAAAATTGAATGAAAACCATATATTATAATCTATACAAAGAACAATACTTATATTTATTCATATACAAATATATGAAAGTGACGTCATCCGTGACATCATAGCCTATAACAGCAAGAAATCGAGAAAAAAAGTTTTTTAAGCTGTATATAATTACTGTTATTTTAGTGCAAAAATAAATTTTTAAACAAATTTTCTAAATCTTGTTTCTATTTTACCAAGTGTGTGATTTGATATTTTTCTTATTATGTTATAAAATTTGTTGTTGTATATCGAAAATTTTCAGAATTGTGGGGCCCCTGCCTACCTCGGGGCCTCGGGCCAGGGCCCTGCGGGCCCTGCCTTAAAGACGGCACTGTATTCTATTCATGTTGTAAACATTGTCATCCTTTGCGATAGATTGTCATCCTCGATTCTGTTTCATGTTTTCATCTCATGAATGCCTTATAATTTAGATTTTTTTAACGAAACGTTTATTGATCACTTGTGTCCTATGGTTGGTAGAATTTAGCCTCAAAATATTCAGATTTTGATACTAAAAAATAAATATGTTTCGAGTTATGTATTTTTGTCATTCCGTCCATAAAGATACTCATTATCAACTAGCTATTCTGTGAATCACCACTGATGTATCTGGTTTTGAAGTCGAGGGATATAGGGCTCTTTTGAATGGATTCTACTTATATAAAAACAAATTTAATCTTACAAAAGGAATTTTGTTTTTACACATGAGCGATCGATTTAAGTCATGCATACAACGAAAAAAAAAAAGGTTCATAAACTCCGGACAGGCAATAATTATGTAACAATGAAATGTCTTCGTGTTTTTTACAATACTGATTGAGACTTTATAGAGATTACATGTGCATACCAATAAAACTAGAACATAGCGCAAGATTATGTAAATTAAAGTGATGAATTACCCGACTCGTTGCACGATAGATAACTAAAAATTATCAATTTCTAGTATTAGTATTATTTTTGTAAATTCTTATTCTTCACCACGGCGCGGTGGTGGCATTGCAAGGTTAATTTGAACCTGAAATTGTTTGCAGGTAACACAGCTTATAGGCCTTTTAAGTCTTGATGATTTAGGCCATAGGTAATCCTGGCTGGAAAAGCTCACGTGTCGACGAGATTTTTGGTTGGGTAATGCTGGTTTACTCATAGGAGCATGAAGTTGATAATATGCAAATAAATTGAAAAATCTAGCCCCTAGCTTTAAGATTTAAATCTGCCTACCTGTTTTCTCTATTAATAAAGTCAAACTTCTTCTTTCTTAAAGTATACAGTGGTACCTAGGTATACAGTTTTTAATATTTTTCTGACAATTCATTACGTTAGGTACTACGTTTTAACTTATTTGAAACTTTGGTCTTTAAAAAAATTGCATGTTTGATTTAGTTTATGTGGCAATATATTAAGATAAAGTTAGTTAAAGTTATGAGTTATTATGTAGGTATTTATTATTTACTGGGTTCGACCTGACATTGACCATATAGTTCTAATATCAAATGTTACAATACGGGTCGGGTCACGGGTGTGATTCTAGATAAACATTGACATAATATATGAACTTGAGGTTAACCACACATGTCGAAAACCATATTAGCGGCTTCCCCTGACCCCTGATTTGTCACTGACTTTATTGTTGTAGACTATTTACCACCCTATTTGTTAAAAATCAGTTATTAAAGTACTAATTGTTTTAAATAGCTGAAATTTCTTACTATATTTTATATAATTGCCGGAGCAGGCCTTGCTGCAGTATGACCGTAATAAAACAGAAAAAATAACTCTCACTAATAAAGAGCAAGATATGTGGTTAAGGTTGTATGTTGTCTCTAGACTGAGTTTGCTTCTTGAATTTCGGAAATTGGTTTAATTGTCATTTACTGCAGAATTACTCAAAGAAAAACTGCAAATTAGTTCTATTTAGATAATTAAGATCATACTAAATACATTTTTTATGTTATTATTTGCGGATCTCTCTCTTTCGCTCTGTATCGCTTTGTTTGGAAAAGTATATTCTTGAAGTCATATAAAATAATATAATACTGTAGGTACGTACCTACTAAGTGATGCAACTTGATTCTTATAAAATAAAATATTACCAAAATATTAAGGCTATTAAAATAATTAAAAAACAAGATGTTATCAAGACAAAATGAACAAAAAATTTGAATAAAATGAGTACATAAACAATCATCACTTCCTTACTTTGCGCTACATACATTATGTTCATTTTAATTATTATTCAATATAAAGTCGATAATTTTACAATAAACAATTACATACATAGTCCATACATTAAATATCTGAAATAAAATATGAATATTTACATTTTTATTGATCTTCGTATTGTTTATTTATTCTTTGAATAATATATCGATTTAAATTCTTCTCGTTAATTTAAATTACGATCATTACTTTCAATTTAGCGATAGTTGAACAATAATAATAAAATTTAAAATATATGTACACAATTTTATATAAGTGATAACTAGTTAATACATATTATTAATATTATTATATTCCTCTCATTCACTGAGAGTGTTGACTTTTATCCAGTGACTTGCCAAACATACGCATTGTTTACCGAATTATAATATTCATATAATAAATAACAATTAATATCCATTTACTAGACAAGCCTCAGACAATTTTAAAGTATATAAGTAGATAATGTGGACATGTAGTGATGACTTAAAAAAAGAGTAATTAACGAGTAAATCCATAAATATCTTGGTGTGTCTTGTCAAGAAATGCGCACTTGATCGATATGGACATACCAAGCATTCCGTAGTAAATTGATTTGAACTTGTAGTAAAAAATATCTCTTCGACTTTAACTTTAGCTGAAATGTAATTAAAGTTAATTAATACTACATTAAATACTATCAACATTTATCGGCATAGTAATGTGTTAAAGCTGCATTGTCGAGCTGCTTGGAAGAATAAAAAATGTCTTGGATTAAATATGTTGTGCCAGCATGGGCAACATTGTAATACCGCGTTTGTTATATTATTTTCTCCGTTATAATAATATAGATATTTTCTTTGAAGTGTATGTTTATTTATACATACCTAATACGGGAAAATATCTACTACTATCCCTGTATTTAAATTACCTACAATGCTAAGATCGTGATTGCAGTTTGTGGGGCTATATACTCCACAAAATCCTACCATAAACCATTTATTGGTCCATGCATAAACTAAGCATATTATAAAATCAACTGGGGTAAGTAGTTTTAGTTCTACCACAGGATTTACTCATATTGTTATTCAAGAATCTATGCCTCTCTAGATGCACATAGATTGTGGACATGCATATTTAAAAACTTGTCATAATAATTGAAACGATTCCAGTTTATATCAATGTAAAGGTCGATAGTTTGAAATTTCAATGAATTTGTTTTAGCATTTGAGAAACAATCTTTATGTAAATTATAAACCTTTCAGTCAATTCTTTCTTCTTCTTTTCATTAGTACCTTCTATATTGTGGTGTCATACCTATAGAGTACGTTAAGTTCTGATAATTATTTGAAGGCGCTTAAGATTTTCGTTTAAAAATATATATCTCGCCATTTTTTTCTGTTGTTAATGATACACAGTTCCGGCGTTAGGGGGGGCGAGAGGGGGCGATGGCCCGGGGCGACAAATTCTGGGGGGCGCCAAGCTCTGAAGTTGGAGTCTCTTGCCTCTCCTAGTGCAAACCTTCAGAACACCTCAAGTGGGCGCCACAATATTTTCGCCCGGGGTGTCAGTGGCCCTTACACCGGCACTGATGATACACACAAAGTTATCAAATGATCAACATATCTTAATTAGCTCTCTTAATTATCAACGTTTGGTTTTAAAAATAAACAAAACACAACAACGAATTAGGTATATTGTGTTCTAATAATTATTCATCCCTTTATAGGCATGCAATGTATTTGTTAGGTACTAGTTGTTGCGAATTAATCGCCGTTTGTAATGATAGTTTATTACAAGCACCGCCGGTTGTTGTTTTATTTATTTACTCTTCATTTCATTGCACCACTTTAAGACATGCCAATTAAACTGTATAATATCATTATAATAATATTTAAGGAAATACTTTCAAAGTTGTTCACTATTCAATTAAAGATGTTTTGGCTTCGCTATTTTCTCGTAATCGACAAATTGTTTTCATGTACGTAAATGAGAAATATTTATGATATTGGTATTCTCTCAACCCGCCTTAACGAATATCCGAATACCTATACATATTACTAGCAATGCCCTGCGGTTTCACCCGCATAGATAGCGATATCGTTACAGTGAAAAGTCTACTGTAGGTCGGACTATAGGTTTAATTTTTAATCACATGAAAATCACCTTTACCCCGTCCCGCACTACGGCCTTTTTTTTTTGTTTTAGTGGGGAAATCTTTCATAGATACCCACGACCTCCAGGGGAGGGGCCGTGGGTTATCTCGGATTCCTACCGACCAAAACCCCACTGTGTTCCGTCAAGACGCATATTGGTAGAATTCCTCCGTGACCCCCGCACTACGGCCTGCTCGAACAGTATACCTACTATTTTCTGTAGATTGACACTTTTAAAAATTCGTTATATCTTTTGAATGGGATATCCAATTCTTTTCATTTAAAAAGTATTTTGCTGGTATTGAAACAGTCTATAATAAAACATCATTTAATGGGATAAGGATTAATATATGTGTATGGATAACATGGTTTGATTACTGTCGGCACTTCTATTTACTTTGAAAACGTAAAAAAGTTGTTGTAGTAACATAACTACTGAAGATGGACATATGGTATCGCGGACTTTCTTGTAGATATTGATCCATTCTATAATACCGTAGAACATTTTTTTGTTCTATCTTCAATAGATTCCGCAGCGCACGCGATGACAGAAGTTTTATAGAGGATTTTTTTACACCTTGGGTTACATTATTGCATTTTTGGTAAGGATCACTAATTTTTTTGAAAATGCAATATAGCCTATGTTGCTCAGTAAAGATGCAGCTTTCTAATGGTGAAAGAATTTTTGAAATCGGTCCAGTAGTTTTTGCGTGAAAACCATACATACATACATACATACTTACATACATACTTACAAACTTTTCCTCTTTATAATATTATAGTATATATAGTATAGATAATGTAAATAATGGGCAGAGGTCGATATACTGGTGCCGCGTGGGTCGCGGTCCAATGCCCACTTGCGGTTGCACTAATTAGATTATGTTACCATCAAAACTGTTGCACACAGCAATTAACTGTCTTCAAAGTAATTACTGACGTCACTGGACTTGCCTAATCTTGCAGTCATCAAGTCGACTGCACGAAATATTATGAACCTCAAATGGAAATTTAGTTGAGTAACGTTGAGAGCGTATGTAGCTAGAGAAATTCAATTAAGTAGTGGTCTGCATGTGTGTTTATTTTATTTCTCAACTAGCTGCTCCGCGCGGTTTCACCCCCGTGGCTCCACTCCTGTTGCCCGTAGCGTGATGAAATATATCCTATAACCTTCCTCGATAAATGGGCTATCTAACACCGAAAGAATTTTTCAAATCGGACCAGTAGTTCCCGAGATTAGTGCGTTCAAACAAACAAACAAACAAACAAACTCTTCAGCTTTATAATATTAGTATAGATTATTTCGCACCCACTAAGTGAAAATGAAGGTAATATTTCCAATTAACTGATTTGAAGCATTCATATTTACATATTATAATCTCATCTCCGTGACTTACTTTATAACTTTACCGATATAATATTTTGTACTTACTTATGAAGGTACCTACGTAGGTATCTGCGAGTTCTGTTTATTTTTGATGACAGACAGCATAGGTATTCTCCATGTACCTATTTTTAAGTATATTTCATTACTTTTTAGATCATAAATAGTCAATGAAGTCAAGCTAGCCGGAGGTAAATATTGAACTTTCCTAATTTAATAATGCATTTCCACTGTTCTCAATAATAGATAATAATACAAAGGAACTTACCAGACATGCGAAAGTATTCAAGGATAGGTATTTGTTCTCAATCACGCAAATACCAAGATCTGACGCTTTTGAAACATGCTAGGTATACGGATAATTGCTTAAATGTGACTAGAAAACCTATTTACTTTTGGTAATTTTAAAACAGAAATGGTATAACACAATTTGTAGGACAATACCTAATTTGTCCATTATACCTAAAATAAACATAAAATTTATTTTTTGGGACCATGATGTTCGCGCTTATAAACCACATTAGATCATTCGTTATATAGGACTAATATTTTGAATAATAAAAAAAATAATTTGGAAAATCCAAAAGTGCACGCCTCATAATTTTTTTTAATAAATATTTATTAATTATTATTTTTGTTTCTTTAATAACAATTAAACCACATCGAATCAGACCCTGAAAAATGAAAGGGTTCTATTCCTGAGCATACTCAAGCGTAAGAGAAAAAAAAAAAGACTCGATTAGTAAAGTATTTCGGTCGCTATCGTGTTAACAAGAAAAAGGATCCGCACATACAGACACACGGACGTCCAAGACAGAACTTTTTTAAACTGTTTTTTAACTAGTTTAAATAACAAAAATGACATCAAAAATATCATGAACGTTAAAAATAGTGTTTTTTCTTAACACGTTCACTGCGGCATGTCCAGTATCGGGCCATCAGCGACTACACCACAGTGCGGCGCCCAAAATCGCAGTTTTCACCGTGGTGCGGCGAGGTTTTTTATATGTTAATCAATGACTAGAAAAGAGACAAATATATTTTTGTGGTCACAGTTTGAAGTAGGACTCAATTTCGTTTAAAAATCGTATGGCAAAATATTGGACACACGCATAGAAAAGAAACCGTTTCTTTTGTGTGCGGCATGTCAAATATTTTGCCATGGACAAGCACCTCATGCCGCACTGTACTGCGAGCGCGCCGCGTGTCAATCTCGCATAGTGATGTACCAGGACCGCACGCGTCGTTATCAAATTTTTAAATGACAATGATACCTTAGAGGCTTTAGTTTTTTTACTTTCTTTTATTTCGTAGCATAAATGCAAAAATGTGATGACAGTTGTGAAAATAATATAAAACATTAAAACAAAAGTTACTGAACAAATTAAAACAAAAGTTACTGAACAATTTCCTGATAGTTTTCTCTATCAAGTACCTTGTTTTATATGTGTTTTTTTTTTGTATCGACGATCTCGTTATCTGTTAACAAACAGACTGAAATATACAAAATTGATTTATATCGATATCGATGTTTTATTTTACAGTGTTTCCCATCGCTATTACTGTAAACATGCCGTATCAACGCAGTGCGGGATGGCAAATAATTTTTCACAAAATCAGGGGTTTACATTTTCCCTCATATCTTTTAAACTATTGAGTCAAACTAAAAGCTATTTATGCGGTATATACAAGACTATATATACTATTATCCGAAAAAAAAAATTTGAAATATCTTGAAATTTCATGAAATTATTAACCTTCAAAGTCAGTAGGTGCGATGTGATAAAAATGGCTCATGACGCACAGTGGTGAACTTGCCGATGTGAAGTATTGAAGACATGCCGCAACAACGGTAAGTTTGGCATTTTAGGTGCCGCAGTGAACGTGTTAATATGTGTGTGTATGTATTATCTTACAAGTGCAATGTATGATACATAAAGACATTTTAAGTTTGAAAAATCAGATGTTTTGCGCGAAGTGACAGTAGTACCCACCTCAACGCTTCGCTTATGAGGCGTGCAATTACTTTACAAAACGACGGCAAGTATTTTTTTTATCGTGAAATAAAAATCTAAATATTTTATCTCTGTCCAATGACTATACAATTGGAGCAATAAATCAAACAATACGACAAATAGGTACGTAATTTAATGTAACAGAGGTAGTGATTTTTTTTAACTTCAAATGAATATAATTATGTATGATTCAATAACAATATTTTTCTAATAAAAACAACAACATTTAGAATATTTACTGTCAAAAACTGTTTCACTGTTCTGAAAAATTTCATTTCATGGATAAGTTTGTATTTTCAGAAAATCATAGAATTTTACGACAAGTTATTTATTTAATAACAATTTATCCTAAATAATCGTCAACGTTTCACGATTTGGTCATCGACATTTGGCCAGATCGTATAAAATATCTTAGAGAGTCCATAAAACATTAAAAAAATTCAGAATATTTTAAGAACTTGGTTAGTGCCGCGGTAGCGCCGGCGAATACCAGAAGCGAATGGTTTTTTCAATAGAAAACAGTAAACAGTTAGGTTAGGTTAGGTTAGACTTTAATAAACAATGCTAGAAGCGAATCGCTTTTTAAAAAATAAACAAATACCCATGGTCGCATTTCGTGAAATGGCCATCCACGTTTGGCCAGATCGACAATGTCTATGGCCAAATGTGGATGACCAAATCGTGAAACGTTGTCTGGCCAAACTAAATTGGCCATTTCATGAAATGAGCAAATCTACGATATGGCAACGACATCTTCTTATATATAAAAACTAGCGGTCCGCCCCGGCTTCGCCCGTGGTACATATATGAAAAATAGATGTTGGCCGATTCTCAGACTTACCCGATATGCACAGAAAATTTCATGAGAATCGGTCCACCCGTTTCGGAGGAGTATGCAGACTAACATTGTGACACGAGAATTTTATATATAAGATAAGACTAGCGGCCCGCCCCGGCTTCGCCCGTGGTACATATGAAAAATAGATGTTGGCCGATTCTCAGACTTACCCGATATGCACAGAAAATTTCATGAGAATCGGTCCACCCACGGACATGTATCAAGATAGACTAAGCGAGTGTATGTACTTCCCGTGTCCAAACTAAGATTATGAAACTTACTTGACGCTGGCCTACACTCAGTCCGCGCTTGCAGTTCGCCAAGGAAAGACGTGAAGCTGAATAAAGTAAAATGCCGAATTACGCCGTTATAAACTGTAGAAACTCCACAGCTGTGAGTGGCCGAGTTAGCAGAGATGTTTCCTTCCACCGGTAAGTAATTTTCTAATCAGAATATGCACTATTTATTTTAAAATCAAATAAAGAATATCTGTGGAAAACGATCGTGACAAACACGGATACCAAATCATACGAAATGATTCGGAATACATTGCGGCTTTTACTTGGCACGGTAAAGATCGAGTCGTATGATAACAAGCAATGTATAGCGTCTTCTCATTTTTCTGTTCTCATTTTTCTGTCCAATTTTGTGGTTAGTGATGTTCATTTGATGCAACAGTTCTCGATTCTAATCGATTTTATAATCGAACAGAAAAATGATAATTTGAAGGAGCAATTTTTCAGAAAAAAAGGCATAGATTTTTTTTGTCAAAACTCCTTATTGCTTAGACTATGTTTGTTTTTTCAGTTTTCCAAGTAACCCGAACATAAAAGAAAAATGGATTGATGCAACGGGACATAAAGATTGATTGATTGACAGTTTCATTACTTTCTTTCGATGGCCTCTCTAGTACGTAGTACACGGTAACTCAATGGGCATATGTAAGAAAAAGCTAAAACACATTAGTTTACTTGTTAGAATATTAAAAGGTTTATAAATTTATTTTATCATTCCTCTGTCTATGGTAATTATCATTTTTCTGTCTTGAATCGATTTAGTAATCGATTACGATTCATTTATTTAATTACCTCTTAGACATAGATCTAGTTTGATCTGATTTCTTTCGATTTACTTCGATGGGATAGGACGATACTAGAATCGCCGCGCGAGTGGCGTCCTAATCGATTTAGCGTAAAATGAAATTACCATCACTAAAAAGCGCTCGTGACGTCATAACGCGTCAAGGTCAGTACAAAAAATATGACACGCTTGGTTTTCATACAGATCGCGGTACTTGCGTAGTCTATCTATGTCTGTGGGTCCACCCGTTTCGGAGGAGTATGCAGACTAACATTGTGACACGAGAATTTTTATATATAAGATGAATCGCAAAATGTGTTGGTAAGCGCATAACTCGAGAACGGCTGAACCGATTTCGATAATTCTTTTTTTATTATATTCCTTGAAGTACGAGGATGGTTCTTATGTAGAGAAAACGTAAACATGTACCACGGGCGAAGCCGGGGCGGACCGCTAGTAATAAATAATTATACCTATACCTGTCCAACAATCCAAATTTGAACACGCGTAAATAGTTGAGCGTTGAGAGCAAAGACATGAGAATGAAAAAACCATAAATTGTCGCTATTAATAACATTCATTAACTGAACACGTAAAAGTATCATTAGCTCAACTACCTACATTCTTGTTTTGGTTGCATTAATAACAATAAACAGTGTAAGGCGAAAACAATTCTCTGATACAGAACCACCGCGCCCACTTGCTCTTAACATTCTCTTGGTACAGACGTTAGTATTTATCATTTGGAAACTTGTATACTTAGTAGCTTTTTTTCACTTCACTTAAGTTCATAGGACATATGTGTTTCCTGAAATATTTTTAAAATGAATTGCTATAAAGTAATGATAGGTAAATAGGAATAAAAAAAAAGTAAAAGGTCTTTCAGTCGCAAAGAAGAAGCCACAGTTACAAGTTACAAATACATTTCCTTTTAAAAGGTATACTTTTGAAATTATATTCTGTATAGTTATTGCGTTTTGTAATTTTTAAATTTCTTAAATTTATCTTTAGCCTTTTATTCAAACATCTACGTTATATTTTCTTATTCACAAAGTAGGTACGTATAAGAGCTTATAGACATGCATCTAAATATTAAAAACACTTTTCACTTCTGCATTCAACATTACTTTCGATATCGAAAACAAAGCGCTGTTATTATGGGCCATGGTAATGATAAGAAAAATTACGCAATGCACTTGTAATACAAGAAACTTTCAAAGCTCAGCCATAGCTTTGTAAGGAAGCAAAAATTAAAATACATAATTAAAATTCATAGACAGTTCAATTTACCATGAAAATGGATGCGTAGTTGGGAAGAAACCTTTCTACATAGGTATGCAGCAGCTGCAGAAAATATATTGATTTATATTAATTGATAGTAAAAGCACAAACACCGCTATCAATTGTCAACTTGTGGCTTTGTAATTGCCACATTTATTGAAACCCTATAATTGACAAACTTCAAGCGCTGCGCAGAAAAGCGTCGGCTTCGAGATTCGCAGTGCACAAATATGAAGTCAAATATTGTCTATTTTGATAAGGAATTCCATATAACATTCTCAACACTTGTTGCGTATAAGTGCGTGTTACCCCACAATAAATTACTAAATAGCCCCTTGTTGCAACCTCGTTTCGGCTTCAGAATATCCGATAGATATTGGAGCAAGAACGCGGTGAATGGGTGTGGCTCGATCTCGAACAGTCAAGACGATAAATGCGTTATTAGAAATTCTACGGCGTTACGGAACTATAGCAGGATGTGTGATAAGTCTATAATCATAAAAGCTAACAAATAAAAATGTTATCCTGTTCAATTATTGGAATATAATATGACTAATTGAATTTAATGGGGGCAACATGTAGATAACGATAACTTTTTCTGATATAGATGGCTCTATCAGAAAATGTAATCGATATAGATAGGTAGTAGTAGGTACCTAGATATGGCTTTATTGCTCGAAAATTGTTCAAGTTTATCTTTTATTATTTTCTTATAGTCACCAACTAATGAGATGTCTTTATTTTATTTATTTAAAATGAAAGTATGGTTCTATTACTTATTATTTATATTAAAATGAGTGTCTATAGATGTAGTTTCATTTTCTCAAATTCGAGATATAGATACACAAAACCTTAATTAGATATAGTCTATAGACCTCAACTCTTAATATAGGTTCCTTGTAAATTATAATAGTACCTAGTTATAATGTTATGTTTAAATTTTATTTAATAAAATACCTACATGAAACAATTTGTTCTGAACGCGCTTACCAACAAACAATTTATCAGAACTAGCATAAATCACACAAATCGCAAATTTATGATTGCCCATAAACTAGCCAATAAAATAATAGACAGGAACACAACACTAATATGTATAGCTATCATTTTATTTACTTTACGCGTATATACAAATATATACCTAGGTACCTATATCTAATATTATAATGTAGGTAGATACATATTAGGTCACGTGGTATAAGTTTAGTTACTTATTAGGTAGATACATATTGATAGAAAATATCTAGATCATCCAATCGAACATCCATACTTAATATTATAAATGCGAAAGTACCTCTGTCTATCTGTCGGTTACTCAATCACGCCTAAACTACTGAACCAATTTGCATGAAATTTGGTATGGAGATATTTTGATACCCGAGAAAGGACATAGGCTATCTTTTATTGCGAAATATGTACCACGGGCGAAGCCGGGGCGGACCGCTAGTATTAAATAAATAAATATTTCAGGGTAATTTTCACACACGGCACGATCTGATCCCATACTAAACTTTGGCTTGTGTTATGAAAACCAGATGGTTGATAAATATACATATATATTTTTAAATAACTACTTATATAGATAATTAACACCCAGACACAGAGCACACAACTATGTTCATCACACAAATATTTGCACTGGGTGGAAATCGAACCCACGACCTCTGGCTACAACTACACTATAAACTTTCCTTACTTTTCGGATTATTATTATATGTATTTTTTTTCATTATCATTTAAATAAATTGAACAATACAATATAATTACAAAAAAAAATATCTCGTCTACAGGCTGCCTACCTACTTAAGAGATCGCATTCATAATGAGATCTAGACAATGAATTAATTTGTATAATTTATCATATTTGTCAGCATACTAATCTTTCAAAATTATTGCTTACTTACATTATTTATTAGTGCAAATAAAATTTTATTTATTCTATAAATTGCTGTATATTGTTCTTATGCTCCTTGTAGTATAAACTCTTTTGTCGCAATAGTCGCCTGCTAAGTAGTCTAGACTCTAGAGTGTTTTAAGTTCCATATTCGAATCCCGAATTTCGAATTCATCCAGCTCACTGACCTCTATTTAACTATACGCTTATAGAGGTCAGTGTTCCAGCTGCAGAATGGTTGCTTATTCGTTTCAGTGTATTATTAAGTTCTACCACAGATAATATGTATACCTAACACTATATACTGGTTACTAGTACATGTTGTAGGACCACACAAATACATACCTACAAATTGCAAAATATTACTTGACATTAAAAAGATTAAGGTTGAATAGTATTATCCAGTAATGATTCGATCTCCTGCCGACCTTTAATTGCGATTGACCGATATTTTGACCTTTCATACCACACCCAAAGCCAAGTTCCTTGGTTCACACAAAATTCACATTGAATATCATTATGTTGCAATCATAGACACCGATTTCTATAACGATGAAATATTAGAAAACCATAGATTCACTCGAGCGTGAAATAGTTCAATTGTGTGTAAAAGTATCTACTTTAAAAAATTACATTTTGTTAAACGGTGTTATATGTCGTTATAAGTTGTACCATACTTTGGTCAGATCTCGATTGTAGATACCTACTATGTTCATTTATCGCATATTTTTATACAAAAATTTTTTTATCATTTTATAATTTTAAGGCACGTCCAAGTCACGAATTAAACTATAAACATGTCTGTCAATACGTCAATGTTGGACGTATTTATTAAATTCTCAGTATGAACTGATCCATATCGGAAACCGTTAATAATCTAGTCACTGTAGATATCTACTGATAGTAGGTATTTGTACTTTATATATACTTAGGTACTGACTTATATATTACATATTATGTGCGATGTAAGATATTTATGTGAATTTTTCTTATAAAAAATATAAATAGGTATATAATATAATCACAAATACACAATAATTGGTGGGGGGGTATTTAGGAACAGTATTAGAGCACCAGAGCCTGATTTTTTGTACACGCTTATTATATGTACAATATACATGTAAGTATGTACCTACATAATATTAAGTGGATATCTCATTATTAAGTACAGCATTGTTCACTTATGTAATGTGACTAATGATGTTGAGGACAAAATAAAAACTAAGCAGTATCAAGATCGTTCAGTCCATTTTCCCTAGGGTTGCACACTCAAAATTTTGATTTCCCTAATTGCCATCAGATATTATTGCCTATAGATTATAGGTAAACCAGAATCTGATGGCAATTAGGGAAATCAAAATTTTGAGTGTGCAACCCTAGGGAAAATGGACTGAACGATCTTGATACTGCTTATTTTTTAGTTTGTTCTCAATATCATTAGTCACATTACATAAGTGGACAATACTGTACTTAATAATGAGATATCCACTTAATATTATGAAGGTACATACTTACATGTATAATATACATATTACTTTTATACAGGTACAATACATATTATTATTTACACATATTTGTATGTTCATTATCATTATCCCATGTGAAAATATCAATGTTATATCGATAGAAAACTAGACTACTTATAATTTTTTATAAAATAAAATTAAATTAAAATAAAACTATGTTTATTTTCGTAGGTATTAACAGATACACACATTATAAAATTAACTTGGACAGCTTGAACTTGACGAATAGCCGTATTGGAAACTCCTGTAATAAGTTTTCATAAAATTATATTCCAATCAACAAACAATATTATAGTTACCTACATATAATATTTTTTAATTGAAAGTATCAAAGCGGGTAAGTCCAATTTATAAATAAAATCTTCTGAAACTTGTGATGTGTTTAAATTGAAAATTGTGATGTGTTTGACCCTTCTTCATCAAATATTTTTCTATACACATTATAAACAACACCTCTTACTTGTGATCATTGCGGCTTTTTCGACATTTTCGAAGATTTTTTAGACTAAATCCTATTAATTATTTATCAACTGCAAAAAAGACAAATAATTTGACAACCAATTTGATACTTGTCAAATAAGTTGCCACATGAAAATCTTTTGTTTCTTAAATATAAATATGCCATCAGATTCTGGTAGACCTATACCTTTTAATACGAAGTATCTGAAGTATCTAGTTCACAATATTAATCATTGTTTTTTAGCACAATATTTAAAGTTTTATTTTATTATAACGAAACATTCTTAAATGGCAACATTAGTTCAAAACACACGGTGACTCACAGTGACTCATGTGTCACAGTTATGTGAAAAATATATATTTTTATTTACATTGGTCATCGACAGTGTAGATAGAATATTGCCTTGACTTTTTTATTGGGTGTATTATTCGTAATCAGTGTTTGTGAATAATCAGCACATTATCTTTTCATAATATGAATCATATTAATAATTAATGTCCTTTTGGAGTACCTACTACCTACTACACTGATCTGTAACTCTTGGTTAACACACAACTGCAGCTGAAGGTAAGAAAATGTTGATTCTTACAAAAATTTTATTATATTATGATAAGTAATTATAACTGATGCATGAAGTACACAAAACTTTAATTAATCGTTATAAGCACAAAAGATGTGTTGAAGAGACTTAATAGAAAGCAAGTTGCCGGCAAATATACCTATGACGTCACTTGATGTTTAATTTTAGAATGTGATATTCACATTCTAAAATTAAACATCATATTAACGTATTGAAATACAAAAGGTATTGAAACTTAAAATTTCATTAAAAACCTACAAGAAAGGTAACAAATATCCATCATTAGGGGCTTTGTAGGCGAACGGAGATTTATTTACATAATATGAGTGAAAAAGGGCTAAACTGTACATACTTAATCAGTCGTAATTTTATTTTTGGCTAGCAATAATTATTAGAATGTAAATCTGAAATTTCAGTTGACGGAAACTTTTAGTTCTTGTGTTATGGATTTTTGAAAATCGGAAAATTACTAGGTAGGTATAGAATGTTACTCCATATTGATTTTGTTATTGCCGAACATTGAGATAATACAGTGAAACCTGGTTAAGTGAGACATCAAGGGACCTGCAATTTCGTTTCACTTATAGAGGTATTCCACTTACCCAGTGTCTCAGATATACAGGTATAAATAAATATCTGTCTCATTTACAGAGGGTTCCAATAATAATTTGACATTTTTCAAATAAAAATCTGTATGATAGTAAAGTGAAACTAAAACTGAAGGTAATTGAATTCAAAATTTGTACTTACGTACTTGGAATTACGTATGGAATTTGTGGGTAGAATAAGAATGAGTAAACAAACAATGTTATCTCAGTTACAGAGGTTTATGCATATAAAATTTACTCGCTGTCTCAGTTATAGAGGTAACTATGATGATAAATCGAAAGAACAAATCCCAGATACAGAGGTTTACCTCGTCCCACTAACAGAGGTAATTCAGTGCCAAAGTGTTGGGACCTCAGCATGAGTTCCAGTTATGGAGGTTTCTCACTTATCCAGGTCCCACTTAACCAAGTTTCACTGTATTACTACGTATGGAGGAGACACCACGAACAAAATCTGTGCGCCATTTTTTTGCTCTAACTAAGTTTTAAAAATTATTATTTAGTTAGGTACTTAACGATGAAAGTTATTCCTTTGCACTTTTCCGTATTATTTGTATTATTTGTGCAATATCGTAACACACACGAAGGCATGTTTGATGCGTTTCACTTTAAAACCATTAAAAATACCGCTCAACATATGTCACATGACGTATGTTGAGTGGAACATAAGTGATGTAGGCGGTGTCGTCTCCTATTAATATTATCTCAATGTTGCCGAAAGACGTTATACTACTAACCAGACTGCACCATGGCGCAAAAACCGGTTCAAGTGAGAGCATTTTGCGTTCCCACTTGTCTCTTTCTAACTAGGTGTCCATGGCTCAACAAAATAAAGGACAAATTTCTTGAAAAGCAAGTGAGCGGGTAAATGTCCAGTACATATTGTATTAATTTTTGGTTGGTAAATATAGACAAATAGTTATTAACAATTTGTAAGGTAGTAAATTTAGATTTATACTTTTATACTATTAAAGATTCAATATGCATGTACATAATATAACTATAAGTTACTATTGGACTATCACCATGTTTTATTTTTATATAAGATAATCTATTGCTTATTACAGCATTACAAAATGGCGCCGACGATGGTTGAAGAAAAAACACTCGGCGAAATACATCGTAATTTCAACAAATTAGTCAACGATGCGATTACAGAAACTACAATCAAAGACATTGAGGACATCAATTACAATGATCCAGATATGGATAACTTATTTAAGATTGACTATGCTTGCCATAAAAAAGATGTAGAATATGTTCTCAAAGTACTAAAATGCAAAGATATATTATATTGTTCAAAGGCTATTAAAGGATCGTCTTGGTTGATCAACGATCCTCAATATTCTAATATTATGAACGCAGAATACTTATTCCAAAAATTATTTCCAGAAATGATAAGCAACGCACGCAATAAATTTCTGTTGCATATCAGATTACATCTGAAAGATGAAAAACGCGCTGAGGATTTCTTTATGCATTTAAAAGACCAAAACTTAAAATGTGCTATAAAATGGTTGCCATACTGTTCTACATCATTTATTGAAAAAAATATTGTGAAATATGTCAACGATATATCACCAAACGTATTGATGCGACTCATTGAGATATCATTGAATTTTCTTCATATCTACTGCAAAACTAATAGTGATAATAATCGTGGATGGTCTAATTGTTCAGCACTCAAAATGGGAATGAAATATACAAACCAGGATAATATTGAAAAATATTTAGATATATTTGATAGTGTTGAACACAACAACAGACCACGCATCAATCCGAAAACAACAAATTTAATGATGAGGAAATGTCCAGAACGAATATTAAATCAGTTGGAGCAATATATAGATAAAGTTGATATTAAAACATTTGCAAAATATATTAAACAAGGCGATATGAAGGATTTTCTCGTTCATCGGATAATCAATGGTAACTTAGCACATAAAGTAGGAACGAAGATAGAACATTTTATAGAGCGGCTGCCGCAAAAGGATAGGTTTGAATTTGTAAGAATACACTTCATTGATATAAAAAATAGCTTTTATGCAGTTCCAGGCACTTTTCAAAATATTTACATCTGGTATCGATTTGCTTCTTTTGATGATGCTTTTCAAGATTTAAAAAAATTAATCCCACTTGAATCTAATCCTAGCGAAAGACATGCTATGATGTCTGTTATTCTAGCTTGTGCCAGAAATAACTCTCAGAATATACACAGTTTACTCAAGTACTACCGGGACAATCATATAAATGAGGCATTCAAATTTAAAATTAGTTTCATCAACAAACTTTTACACTCGACGAATGCACATTCATTAGATCAAGAGACATGGAAAATTTTAAATTACATTTTCTCTTGTATGGAAGTTTATACAGAATCTAATCATGAATTACAGTCTTGTATTAAATACATAATATTATACAAAATAATTCATAACGAAGCTATTCCTGATATTATAATTTCAAAGTTCAATTTTAGTACGTTTAAAAAAGAACGTAATCGATTAAATGATGACGAAAGAGAAAAATTATTTGAATATTTGTTTAACCATGTAAACAAAGAACTAGTCAACCATTACGATAAACTAACAAAAAATGATCATGAGTTTAAAGAAACCATAATTTGGATAAACAATGCACTCGATCTATTGGTCGATTGGAAGAAAGATTTATCGAAATATCCAGAATTATTGACTAAAATAAGGGAATTATCTAAATTAACTAAGGAAGGAGTATCAAGCACAATGTTAAACACCATTTATGATAAAAATAAAACATGGAGAAAATTGTTACTTAATGAATCAATTGTATTAAATCCGTCTCAAAACACTTGCATTAATGCCCTCAAACATAAGCCAGAGTTAATTGACCCAAATAAAGATGAAATAAAGACATTATGTTTAAACGATAAATTGTCTCTAAAGCAACTATTTCGTAAATTAAGAGTTTACAACACACATTTGTCAAATGAATTCAAGGAGATGTATTATAAAAATCTTCTTCAAAACTGCGGTTTCAGATCCACTATTATCGGATTGTGTATACTCTTGACTCAAAAGGAATTATCGTCGTTAATTCACAAATATATTCCTGTGGAAGAAAAAATTAATTGGGATGAAATAGACGCACATTGCTTAACTATACAAAAGCATATCGCTAAGAATATGCATATAGCAAGACCACAGCCAGCCTTAAATGTAATGTTGTTGTATGCTAAAGGTGATTACTTGCAATATGTACTTCCTTCCTTATATTCATCCCTTCACAATATCACAATCACTGATTTCCGTGGTGACATTTCCAATTTAAATAATACTCCAGTATCGTTGCAAAAGCATCTCATTCGCGAAGCCTGTAAAAAATTACAATTTGATGAAGTTCTAGTTATATTACATAGTGTATGGAACTCTACTAGAAATAGATCCATTCGTGCTACTGCTTTCATGTGTGCATTTAACTTACTTTGTAGAGAAACTAATATGACGTCTATTGAGAGCGTTTGGTCTGTTTTAAATGTATTTATAGATAATCTAACAGATGATGATAATAAAATTATTTTTGTGACATTAAGACAAGTAGAAAAAGTTCCAATTCAAGTAAGACCTGTATTTTGCATGAAAAGTTACATATTTCTCAAACATTTACCAGAAAGAAGTAATGTAGAACGGATTATACGTCACCTTATTATGAACACAAGAGATATAATAGAACATATGGATCCTGACTTTATGACAGAAATTTTGATGGACTCTTATGAAGATAAATTTTCTCAAAACTGTATGGAATATTTTATTGACGTTGTATCTGCTTTTCTAGTGAGCGCAGGTAGTGAGCAATCACAGATAACACGATTTGAACGAATGTTACTTCCTTTGCTAGAGAACGCTGACGATATTTGGTCTTTTGAAAAGAATAACATTCGTAAATCTAATGTTGGACATTTGTTAAATGGATTAAGCAAAGACATAGCAAATATTGTAATTAAGAAAAATATGCCAATGCCTGTAAAATTGTTCAGTCTCGTTCTCAATAAACTAAAAGAAAAACTACCTTTGGATGAAAATTACGTGCTCATTACCAATAAAAAGCTTGCTCTGCAACTTGTAACTATTTTGGAGACAATTATGAAGCCCCATAAACATGACACGAATATTTACATGCGAGCGATTAGAAAATTCAGTGACATATGTTTACAGTACCTAATTGAGGATGTACGAAATTATGGCACGAGTATCATAATAGCTTACAGTAATGCTTTAAATGAAATTTGCGATAATTTTTCATTTTTCGACAAATCTATGAAGCATGAGCTCTGTAAAGCTATATTAGATAATAGTAAAACGAAAGAGGGATATTTGCTTGTTTTACAAATGCTAACATGGCATTTCTACCTTTTGGAGGAGGGTGTGAGATTTGAAATGATTAAAAATATCGCAACATATTCCGATAGTGAAGTAAAAATATTATGTTCCACATTCAAAAATGATTTATATTTCGAGACTTACTAGAAGGTTTTGCCTGTGTTTTCCAAATCAGTAGATAATTATTAAAATAATTTCTAGTTTTATACTAGATTACATACACATATTATAAAAATGATGCATCCAAGAAACTTATATCTAATACACTGGAGATTGCACTATGACCATTAACTCGTAATAAGAAAATATGACGTTGAATGACGCCTGTATGTTTTTTTATCCCTTTCACACCAACTTGCCAAGTTAGGTGTGAAAGGGATAAAAAAATGTATGCGTGTACTAGAGTACACACGTAAGAAGTGAAACTTCTTTATGACCTTAAAAATGTCACGAGTATGGCGTAACGCAAAAATGTCACGCGTACGGCGTAACGCAAAAATGTCACGCGTACGGCGTAACGCAAAAATGTTACACTAAATTTTTATAAGAATAAGAAGTTTCACTTCAAAAACATACAGGCGTCATTCAACGTCATATTTTCTTGTTACAAGTTAATGTTCATACTGAAATCTCCAGTGTATTAGATACTAGCTGCTCCGCGCGGTTTCACCCCCGTGGCTCCACCCCTGTTGGTCGTAGCGTGATGATATATAGCCTATACCTTCCTCGATAAATGGGCTATCTAACACTGAAAGAATTTTTCAAATCGGACCAGTAGTTCTTGAGATTAGCGCGTTCAAACAAACAAACAAACTAACTCTTCAGCTTTATAATATTAGTATAGATAAGCTTCTTGGATGCATCTAATGATCCAAATGTCATTCTATTGAAATTGGTACATCATATTAAGTTTTATTACATAAGTATATGTTTTACGTTATTTCATTTTTATATAAATAAAGCTTTTATAGTTTTATGAATTATCCAAGATGTTTTTTTAACTTCCTAATCCTATCCCTATTGATATGAACATATAATTAATATTTATATTATTACATTATCTGACTTATCATTATGGAACTGGAAGTAGGACTACCATTAGTTATCAAATTAGAGATTAAACTGCACTAAAAGGTACTAGACTAGTGCAGTTATCAATGTCATACGTTTAGTTACCCATTATAGACACTCTCATCTTGCCCCGATGAAAACAAAGATGATGTTTCCATCGCATCGGGTCGAAGTCGAACCTTAAAACTAATTAATCGACAGTCTTTTTAACGGGCTTAAAAAAGGAGGTTCTAAATTCGGCCGGTATATTATTTTTACATATTAAAACTAATCCAGAACATTTTATACAAGAATGTAATATATTATAACCTTATTTTAACGATAATTCTTAAATGGCAACATTGGTTGAATACACGCGATGAATCAGATGAAAAATTAGTACTTAGGTACCTATATTTATTTACATTGGTCATCAATTACAGTGATAGAATCTTGCCTTGACTTTTTATTTAGTGTACCTACTTATTGGATTTTTCTTTATCAGTCTTTACGAATTATCAGAACATAATCTTTTCATATGAATCACATCATTATTGTATTTTTGAATTAATAGTGATCTCTAACTCTTGGATAACACACAACAGCTGAGGGTAAGAAAATGCATATTCTTACAAAAATATAATTATTTGAATAAGTAACACTACATAATTTTAACTGATGTATGAAGTATGTAAACCATGTAAACACTATAATAATTAATCGTTTACAAACCACGTGTTGCCTATTATATACTAATAATCGAAAGCAAGTTGCCGGCAAATATACCTATGACGTCACTTGATGTTTAATTTTAGAATGTGAATTCTGTATTGAAATACAAAAGGAAACCTTAAAATTTCATTAAAATCTACTTAAAAAGGTATAAATATCCACAATTTTTGACAAGCACAGCTTTGCAGGCGAATGTAGAATTATTTATGAATGAAAAAATGATAGGTGGGTACGTCCCGAAATTTTATGCATGTAGCCTATAGCCAAACAATTTTTCAAGCAATAATCTTTATTATTAAACACATCTAAGTAGATAAGTTTTTTTGGTTGGTAGGTAATTGGTAACCTAAATATATACAACTAGCGGTCTGCCCTGCTTCGCCCGTGGTACATATTTCGCAATAAAAGGTAGCCTATGTTCTTTCTCAGGGTCTAAAGATTGCCTGTGCCAAATTTCATCAAAATCTGTGCAGTAGTTTATGTGTGAAAACCATACATACATAATTACAAACCTTTCCTCTTTATAATATTAGTATAGATTAACAATTTAGATTAATGCTTTTATAGATACTATATTAAAGATTCGATATGGATACGTACATGTTAGTTACTATAAGACTGTCACCATGTTTTTTTTTTATAAAAGATAATCTATTGCTTATTACAGCATTACAAAATGGCGCCGACGATGGTTGAAGAAAAAACACTCGGCGAAATACATCGTAATTTCAACAAATTAGTCAACGATGCGATTACAGAAACTACAATCAAAGACATTGAGGACATCAATTACAATGATCCAGATTTGGATAACTTATTTAAGATTGACTACGCTTGCCGTAAAAAAGATGTAGAATATATTCTCAAAGTACTAAAATGCAAAGATATATTATATTGTTCAAAAGCTATTAAAGGATCGTCTTGGTTGATCAACGATCCTCAATATTCTAATATTATGAACGCAGAATACTTATTCCAAAAATTATTTCCACAAATGATAAGCACCGCACGCAATAAATTTCTGTTGCATATCAGATTACATCTGAAAGATGAAAAACGCGCTGAGGATTTCTTTATGCATTTAAAAGACCAAAACTTAAAATGTGCTATAAAATGGTTGCCATACTGTTCTACATCATTTATTGAAAAAAATATCGTGAAATACGTCAACGATATATCACCAAACGTATTGATGCGACTCATTGAGATATCATTGAAATTTCTTCATATCTACTGCAAAACTAATAGTGTTAATAATCGTGGATGGTCTAATTGTTCAGCACTCAAAATGGGAATGAAATATACAAACCAGGATAATATTGAAAAATATTTAGATATATTTGATAGTGTTGAACACAACAACAGACCACGCATCAATCCGAAAACAACAAATTTAATGATGACGAAATATCCAGAACGAATATTAAATCAGTTGGAGCAATATATTGATAAAGTTGATATTAAAACATTTGCAAAATATATTAAACAAGGCGATATGAAGGATTTTCTCGTTCTTCGGATAATCAATGGTAACTTAGCACATAAAGTGGGAACGAAGATAGAACATTTTATAGTGCGGCTGCCCCAAAAGCATAGGTTTGAATTTGTAAGAATGCACTTCATTGATATAAAAAATAGCTTTTATGCATGTGTTCCAGGCACTTTTCAAAATATTTACATCTGGTATCGATTTGCTTCTTTTGATGATGCTTTTCAAGATTTAAAAAAATTAATCCCGCTTGAATCTAATCCCAGCGAAAGACATGCTATGATGTCTGTTATTCTAGCTTGTGCCAGAAATAACTCTCAGAATATACATAATTTACTCAAGTACTACCGGGACAATCATATAAATGAGGCATTCAAATTTAAAATTAGTTTCATCAACAAACTTTTACACTCGATGAATGCACATTCATTAGATCAAGAGACATGGAAAATTTTAAATTACATTTTCTCTAGTATGGAAGTTTATACAGAATCTAATCATGAATTACAGTCTTGTATTAAATACATAATATTATACAAAATAATTCATAACGAAGCTATTCCTGATATTATAATTTCAAAGTTCAATTTTAGTACGTTTAAAAAAGAACGTAATCGATTAAATGATGACGAAAGAGAAAAAGTATTTGAATATTTGTTTAACCATGTAAACAAAGAACTAGACAACCATTACGAAAATCTAACAAAAAATGATCATGAGTTTAAAGAAACCATAATTTGGATAAACAATGCACTCGATCTATTGGTCGATTGGAAGAAAGATTTATCGAAATATCCAGAACTATTGACTAAAATAAGGGAATTATCTAAATTAACTAAGGAAGGAGTATCAAGCACAATGTTAAACACCATTTATGATAAAAATAAAACATGGAGAAAATTGTTACTTAATGAATCAATTGTATTAAATCCGTCGCAAAACACTTGCATTAATGCCCTCAAACATAAGCCAGAGTTAATTGACTCAAATAAAGATGAAATAAAGACATTATGTTTAAACGATAAATTGTCTTTAATGCAACTATTTCGTAAATTAAGAGTTTACAACACACATTTGGCAAATGAATTCAAGGAGATGTATTATAAAAATCTTCTTCAAAACTGCGGTCTCAGATCCACTATAATCGGATTGTGTATACTCTTGACTCAAAAAGAATTATCGTCGTTAATTCACAAATATATTCCTGTGGAAGAAAAAACTAATTGGGATGAAATAGACGCACATTGCTTAACTATACAAAAGCATATCGCTAAGAATATGCATATAGCAAGACCACAGCCAGCCTTAAATGTAATGTTGTTGTATGCTAAAGGTGATTACTTGCAATATGTACTTCCTTCCTTATCTTCATCCCTTCACAATATCACAAGCACTGATTTCCTTGGTGACATTTCCTATTTAAATAATACTCCAGTATCGTTGCAAAAGCATCTCATTCGCGAAGCCTGTAAAAAATTACAATTTGATGAAGTTCTAGTTATATTAAATAGTGTATGGAACTCTTCAAGAAATAGATCCATACGTGCTACTGCTTTCTTGTGCGCATTTAACTTACTTTGTAGAGAAACTAATATGACGTCTATTGAGAGCGTTTGGTCTGTTTTAAATGTATTTATAGATAATCTAACAGATGATGATAATAAAATTATTTTTGTGACATTAAGACAAGTAGAAAAAGTTCCAATTCAAGTAAGACCTACATTTTGCATGAAAAGTTACATATTTCTCAAACATTTACCAGAAAGAAGTAATGTAGAACGGATTATACGTCACCTTATTATGAACACAAGAGATATAATAGAACATATGGATCCTGACTTTATGACAGAAATTTTGATGGACTCTTATGAAGATAAATTTTCTCAACACTGTATGGAATACTTTATTGACGTTTTATCTGCTTTTCTAGTGAGCGCAGGTAGTGAGCAATCACAGATAACACGATTTGAACGAATGTTACTTCCTTTGCTAGAGAACGCTGACGCTATTTGGTCTTTTGAAAAGAATAACATTCGTAAATCTAATGTTGGACATTTGTTAAATGGATTATGTTATGATATAGGAAATATTGTTATTAGGAAAAATATGCCAATGCCTGTAAAATTGTTCAGTCTCATTCTCAATAAACTAGAAGAAAAACTACCTTTGGATGAAAATTACGCGCTCATTACCAATCAAAAGCTTGCTCTGCAATTTGTAACTATTTTGGAGACAATTATAACCCATAAACAGGACATGAATATTTACCTGCCAGCGATTAGAAAATTCAGTGATATTTGCTTACAGTACCTAATTGAGGATGTACGACATTATGGCACGAGTATCATAATAGCTTATAGTAAAGCTTTAAATGAAATTTGCGAAAACTTTAGATTTTTCGAAAAGTGTATGAAGAATGAGCTGTGTAAAGCTATATTAGATAATAGTAAAACGAAAGAGGGATATTTGCTTGTTTTACGATTGCTACCAAGGCATTTCATCTATTTGGACAAGGATTTCAGATTGGACATGGTTAAAAAAATCGCAGCACATACCGATAGTGAAGTGAAAATATTATATTCCACATTAAAGAATGATTTCGATTTCTCGACTTAGTAATTTTAGTTTTACATTTTCAAATTAAAAAAAAATTATGCATCTTATTAATGTCATTGAAGGGAAATTTGTAGTTACCCTATAGTTAATAGATAGGTACATACTATTATCTTGTTATATATGTAGCAGTTTTAGAACTTACTAGTAGATATTAAACATAGCAAAATATTGTAGTTAATGGATACCTTAAATAATAAATATTTATTTATTCTCTAATTTGTTTTCTTTACACCCACATCTTGCGATTGTCCCATCGACTTTCCACTTTTAAGTCCTTGAGGACCTGTGTGTTTAAATAATGAGAAATTGAATGAGCCAGTCTTCTATTGAGCATTAACTTAATTTATATTGGTATGCAGTGAAAATATTATGTTTCTTAATATATATAATAGATAATCCCTAATTTGAACAGACTTTTAGATTGCGATATACCTGAGCCATAGCAGCATAAGTACCTAGTTCAGCGAAATCCTTGTTTTAATTAAAATTAATAAATAAAATGTAAATTTATCAGTAAATGTTTGTAAACTACACATAATCTAAACAAATGTAAAAAATGCGTCTACGTATAACTAATTAACATTATCGTAACGTAACGGCACCAGTCTTGTACAGATTAAGGAAAAAATTGAAGTTTTTTGCAAATTTCTCGTAGGTTTTTTAACTTTATTGGATATTGTTTAGTTATACCTTTAGTTCTATGTTAGTTTCACGTAACCAATGTTAGAAAAAAGATTACAATGCATAAATAATGAAGTTATTTATAAATTAAAAAACCACTTTTTTGCACCAGTGTTGGACAGTGAAAAATCTAATGATGGACACCCAGTTTTGGACAACATCCAGTTATGAACACTCATTTATGGACTGTACCTAATGTAGTTTCTCCAGTTATTTACACTTGGAGAAGACTTATAGTTATCAATAGAATCTTGAAAATGATGATTGGAATACAATAAATCGGGGATGTATTTATAAAAAATAGTACTTATTAATTATTTTGCATACTTATAATATTTAAAACAGTCTTAATTTCCATTTTCTAGGCAAAAATTGGACAAATGCATTGTTAAATACGAGTTATGTCCGTTAAGAAACACCAATATGGTTTTTTTCTCAATAAGTCAGGGATGAAAAATATAACTAAAAAAGTACTGCCATTCCATCCAATTTGGGAATTCTTCTTCTTCGTCATATATCACTCTAGGGGGATAGATGTTACCCACTTCACGATGTTCCGCCATATCTCTCTGTTTCCTGGCATTCCGCTACACTTGTGAAGTGAATCGCCAATCTGAATCCGCCAGCAGCCTTAATCTGATCGGTCCATCGATATGGATTCCAAATTGTAGCACGAGGCAAAAAGCTTTTTTTAAACTGTTGTCAAGATGGTGTGGATGAAATTTAAGCGTGTGTGCTATATGGTGGTGGAATTTAGCAGCAGACAGCGATCCAAACAGTTCATCAGAGAACTCTCTATGATAGATGCGTTACAATACGCATAAGTATGCGACTTCTCTACGCAGTGATAGAGAATGAAGCCGAGAACGAGTCGCACAGCACATAATGACCCATTGTTCTAAAATATATTCTTCATGTTTAGATAGATATTATGTTGTTGGACCCATTAGTGTAATTTTAACAAAAAATATCAATGTCCATTATAGGAACCAAAGCAAATCCAGTCATGGACAATTGTTGTACAATATTGGAACCCTTTGTTTGAAATGGTCGTGATAGGTATATTATTAATCAGAAAGAAAAGACAATACAGAAAAGCGCATGTAATTAATACCTTTAAAAAAAGTTTATTTTCGACATATGTCCATAAATGGATATATCCATAGAATTAAATCCAGTTATGGACACTGATGAATTTTATTTAAACAACATAACCTATCATGATACTAAATCGTGTAATATTTCGTACACTTAACTACTATAAATAAAAGTAATATCAAATTTTGCTGACATTTATACAAAAATTCTTATAACCAAAATTGTGTCCTCACTTCCTTAAGGATTTTCTTAGTAAAAACGAATTTCTTCGAAACGGGTCGCAGCAACTAAACATAATGTTCTGCCATCTTCAAACATTTTGGCCGAATAAGATGAAATGTCGTATTTTGATAGCTTATGAACCAAACTTTTATTTTAAGTATTGCCAAATTATATAACGTTAATTTTGGTCTTAATATTTAAATTTAATATTTATTTTGTCCATTACTGGATGCTTGTCCACGACTGGTGCCGTTACCTTATTCGTATAATAATAATCTGTATTTTCAGATCTCAAGATGAAGATAAAGCTGGAAGGAAACCACCTTGGAGCTAGACACAAGCATCTTAATACCCTCGCAGTGCAATCCAACGATAACTATTGTTTCGATACTGTCGACCTGAAAGATGGGGACGTGGTAAATTTAATTAAAATAGATATAGCAGGAAAACACAGAAATGTGGATTATATTTTAAAAGTTCTTAAGTGTGATGATTTACTATTAGTTTCGAGAGCAATTAATCGATGTCAATGGTTGATAACTGAATCTCAATACAAACATATTATTAACCCAGAATATCTTCATCAGACTCTGTTCCCACAAATGTCGTCTAAAGCCGTAGTGAAATTATATAAATGTGTTCAACTTCATCTAAAAGACAGCGAACGTGTGGAACAATTTTATAAATATGAAGAAGATTCAAAAAAGGCAGCACAGTGGTTGCCGCATTGTTCCGTAGACTTTATTAATTTAAACATAAAAAAACATGATGAACATATAGATATCACTTTACTGAAACGGTTATGTGAAAAAACTATTAGAGCCCTCGAAGTGTTCATTGATAAAAATGAGTATTCGGCAAAAAAAGCCTTAAAGGCTACAAGTTTTCTTCTTAGGTATGATCTGATAAGGTATCTAGATATTATTGAAAAACAGCCTTTTTACGCAATTCCTGACTTTAACAAAAATTCTACAGAGTTAATGATGAAGCATGCGAGTGATCGAATAGTAAAAAAAATTGCCACTTATTGTAATCATATTGATATTAAGACCTTTATTAAATACGTAAAGAAAGATAATATTAAAAACTTCTTATTTGATATTGTTAAAGAAAATAACATCAAAAGCAGAGGTATTCGGTTTGATACCATGATTTCTTTTATATCCGCCATGTCTGACAATGATCGAATTGAATTTGTTACCCAAGTATTAATCGATAAAGTATACGTCGATGATAAATGCACCTTACCAAAGCCACTCAAATGTTCTATGGAAGATTTTGCTAAATTTATGAGTGACTACAAATACATTTACATTTTTGATCACTTCTGGTATCGTTATACTACATTCAATGTTGCCTTTCCTAAGATCCAAGAACTAATAGACAACCAAAGCTCAAATGACGCGCTTAACTCTATGTTTGAAACGTTAATAATCGTCGCAGGAGACTCTGTTGATAATCTGAAATCTTTAATAGATTATAGTAAAAATCACAAACACTCTAATAAAGTAAGGAAGACATTTATGAAATGTTTAATTACAGAAAAAAAATTTCAAAATTATGACTGTGGTACATGGAATATATTAGAAGAAGAGTTTATGAGTGAAGTTTTAAAAGAAACTAATGACGACATACGCTCTGATGAATGCCTAGCAAAAATATGCGTAGAAGCTATAATAATATATTATACTCTTCACATGAAAAAAGTGCCGAATATTGTAGAAAATAAGTTTAAATTTAATACATTAAAATCGTACCAGAAAAAGTTTAATTCGAATGAAAAAGATATTTTATTCACATATTTGTACAATACAATTATGAGACAGTTAAATAGTCATTCGTCCTTTACCAAAGAAGAATTTATTGAAAAAACTGAATTATTGAACAAAGCTTTAAATCTTTTAATAGATTGGGACAAAGATATAGGTAATTATCCAGCAGTAGTCAATGCTATTAAGGGTCTGATAAATATCAATGAACAAAACATGTGGGATGTAGACCTTACCAACATTTATAATAAAAAGAAATCATGGAGAAAAAATCTTTTTAATGAATCTCTAAAAATGAATCCCAGTCAGCTCGTTTTAATAAATGCCCTAAAGCATGATCCTTTATTAATAGAACGTCATCAAGATAAACTTGAAAAAATATATTTTAATAATAAAATTTTCTTGAAACAATATCACAAAAAAATTAAAACGTACTGGTCAGAATCTTTAGCAAAGCAGATGGTAAATGTATATCTTAATCAAATTAATAATGTAAAATGCAGTAAAGCAGTCATCCGCGCCCTATGTATTTTACTACCTGATGAAGATCTACAAAAATTTATAATTGAATACGCACCAAAAGAAGAAAAGGTGGATTGGAACAACACCACTGAACTAACTCTTATTATACAACAAAACCTTGCTAAAATAATGCACATCGCTCGACCACAGCCTAGTCCTAAGTTAATACTTCATTACTCTAAAGGGGATTATTTACCATATGCTTTACCGTCGTTGTATTCTATTTTTTTAAATTTAAATATGACGAACTCTCAGGAATTTATACCTATGTTGTTAGATACAAAAGTTTCTCTACAAAAACATGGTATAAGATTTGCCTTTATTAAGCTACCACCGGAAGATGTAAAAAATATTCTCAGCATAGTGCTCAATGATCATAAAAATTCTTCCATAAGGCATATAGCTTTTAAACTTACTCACAAACTGTTATGTAGAGAAACGGACCCTGAAAGAATACTAAGCATCTGGAATATTATGGAAACATTTTTAGATAACCTTTCTGACAATGAAAATGATGCATTTTATGAATTATTGCTAAACATTGATCGAGTTCCTACTTCTGTTAGGCATTATTATTATGTGAAAAGTTACAATATTTTAAAAAGGCACATAGCGTCGAAAAATTCAGAAGAATTGAGATATACATATTCTTTTAAAAATTCGTTCATAAGCTATGCTCGGAACATAATAGATCAATTACCTCCCGAGTTTATATCAGAAATACTATTAGAATATATTGATAAAGATCTTGTAAAAGACATACACAATCATTCAAGATTAGAGCTTATATCATCTTACATGCTTTCGTGTACTGATGAAGAAGTTCAAATGAAAAAATATAGCATTTTATTATTGCCATTATTAAATAAATGTTTTAAAAACTGGAATGAAACAAACGCTGATAAGAAACAAGTTAAGTTAGTTTTAGATGTGTTTTTAGATACTTTAAGAACAGATATAAAAGAGTATGTGTACGAAAAAAAGAAAATTGTACCTAAGAAACTGTTCGAGACAATAAGTTCAGAGTTATTAAAAAATCTAGACTATCCAAGCAATTATATACTTATGATTAAGTGGCAATTAACTGTTGCTTTCGTGGATATTCTCGATAAATGTGATAGAAGTGATTGGGACCTGGCATGTGAATCCCTGGTATCAGAATACAGCAAAGTATGTATAGACTATATAATCAATCATTGTTCTAAATATTTTTCAAACATGTACGTTCTATTTGCTCAGGCGTTCTATAGTTGCCTAAACAATTTTATTCCTACTAATGCTCTCTATATTTTATTTAAGAAAATCTTGCAAGACGAAAAAAATGTTCAAGTGTACTTGGCAGTTTTAAAGCTACTAAACAATTTTTACTCCAATGCGTCTTCAGACGATATAGTGAATCATGTTGACGAAATATTTAAAATTGTAAGTGACCATCCATCAGTAGAAGTACAGATACACTACTATCATTGTAGAAATGTTCACCTCAATAAAATAGCGGAAAGTATTTATGTCAGAAATATGCATGAGTTGGATTCGGACTCATCTGAGTTGATGTCTTTAAATGAATAATTTTGTATTATTCGTATTGTATAAATCATTGTATAATATTGAATTTAAAGTTTCCTTTTATGTATATACAGATTCGGTACAGTTTTCTTTTATCATTAAAACAAGCTTACCGCCCGCGGCTTCGCCCGCTTTGTCTAAAACCTAATAAATTATATACCTATATACAGTGGCGTGCATTCCATAAAGACATAAAGACACTGCCTACCCTACCATTTACCAAACTCTGATCAATATTTAATATGCATAAATGAAATTCACAGCGTCATTAAATTTTATTAATTGCGCAATGTAGTTATGAAATAAAAATATATTTCAAATATAATTTAGATCCATCTATCGGTATTTTGGTAGCATTTTTATCTAATTTCTATAACACCGGCTCGGCTCAAGTCACTATTCATGCGCTGCACTAGCGCCGCCACAGGACCCAGTACGTCACGGGACGGCAAAGACACAAACTATCCGTGTCTAAGTTTTTATATGTGTGCTCTGCGTGTCTACGCATATTTTATATGTGTGCGTGCCTATAAACACGGCACACTGATGTAATAAAACCACGCACACAAACACACAAGGTAGGCAGTGTCTTTTTACGAAGATATACGAATTAGGTACGAACCGAATTCGGAACTACATCGAAAGTCGAAACTGAAGTTGAATATGCGACCAATTTAAGAAGTGTGATAATGTATACAATTTTGTAGCGGTAAAGACCATCTGCAAATAGTATCATTATTCGTTTGTTTTGTTTTGGAAATAACAAACGTTTACTTTGAGGTTAAATTTGTTTTTTAAGAAAATTAATAATGTTTACTACGACAATTTGCAAGTGAAGTGTTTTGAGAGTAACTAAATAGATTATGTATATATCATCAGTGTATTTTGTAAGATAATAAGGCATAAGTACCTAATTTAACGAAAAATTCTTATTTTTGTTTTATGAATAAACTTTTATCAAACAGAGAGTGATAGGAAAAAGGCCGATCTATAAATGGATCTATACCGGAATTTGTAATACACAAAGGTAAAGTTAATCATTAATTACATAATATAGAATACTAGTTAGGATATCATACCTACCTACTTTGACAATTATTTTATAGATAATAGGTATGACCTATGTTCGTGATAATATGTTTTCCATTATTTTGCGGAAATACTATGTATCTCCAATCAAATATCAGTACTGCAATATGAAATATTAGTTTTTATGACTTAATATCATTACAATATTTCTGCCTACCCTGTCCAAAAACTCTGTGCACGCCCCTGCCTATATATAATAAATTAGTACCTACTAAAACCTTCCTCTTGAATCACTCTATCTATTAAAAACGCATCAAGATCCGTTGCGTAGTTTTAAAGATTTAAGCATACAAAGGGACATAGGGACAGAGAAAGCGACTTTGTTTTATACTATGTAGTGATATGTATAGTCTTATCTTTTTTTTCCATCCCTACTGAACTTGATAAGATACTCAAATTTTTTCTTGCCTGTTTTTTTTATAGATCTGTAATAATAATTAGTAATAGTATTTATTTAGGGTTTTTTTACCTTGTATTATGATTAACTATAAATAAAAAACAAAATTATCCAAGATGTTTTATTTAACTTAGTGTTATTCCTAGTCCTATTTATAAGAACATATTATTACTATTTATTTATATAATATAGTCCATATATATCAAGTTACACAGAATGTAAGTAAACTTAATTTATGCTCACTTAAAAAACGACAATTTTGTCAATCTTAAAATTTATTACCTATTTCTTGAACAATTGGATGTAATAAAATAATATTTTTAGATTCCAATCCAAAGGTGTCGAAGTACCTATTAAAAATTTATCTTAATTTAAGGAACAACCAATTTTAACTTATTTTCTTTCTTGGTTATTGCTATTACTATTTAGATCAAATCACATTAATCTAACACTTCAGCAAAGGTTCAAATTGGTACTTCCTGAACATATGAATTCTAATCATTCTTATTTTATGTATAACACTATTATTCCTTAAATTTAAGTTTTTCTACTTTTTCAACACAGTTGCATCTCTATTCTTTTCTAATACACAATTACGGACATTTACATGTCATTTGATGTACCAATTATTGGAATATCAATTAACCTTAACCTTAGATTACAAAATAAAATACAGATGGAGCATGACAACCGCCCGTCGCCCTTGTCAAAGAAAATACGAAATCAAAAGCAAATACGTCGCTGCTCCAGTGCTATAGCGCATATAGTGTCATGCAATACGTCAAAAAGGGTTTGCAATTTTAGTAAAAAAATGCTGTCTTGTGATAATAAAACGCTGTAAAATTTGTTCCCGAAAGGAAACAAAAAGATAAAACATCGTTTCACAGGTTTTCTGTAGATTATTTGGCTGATTTATTTCTTTATACGAATAATAATTTTACAGATATGAAGGAATACAAAACTTCAACGTATGTTGTCAGTATTTTGAAAATTAATTTGCCATTTTTATTGGTAAAATGGTTAAAAGATCTTCAGGGTAATGCTGTTGGATTTTTCGATCGTGAATGTGATTACATATTTGTAAAGTGCACTAAAGGTTCATGATCATTATTAGATTATTTTAATAAGCATAATACATTATTTTGTTACTTTTATAAAGCTTAAAAACGCCATAGTCGTTTGTCCCGTATTCTCGACTAAAAACTACCGCTATTTGCATTCATATATTTTGAAAAATTAAAAATAATATAATTATTATAGTAAATATTGAAAATTTTTGAAGTGAAACTTCTTTATCGGGATTGGAAAAAAATTTAGTGTAACATTTTTTCGTTTCGTTACGTGCCATCTTTTTCTTGTCCCTACCACGCGTGATTCGACGTATTTCTGTAAAGTTGCAAATTATTTTTTGAAAAATAAGGTCATAAAGAAGTTTCACTTCTTACGTGTGTACACTAGTATACGCACACATTTTTTTTGTAATTTATTCAATTAAAAATTGAACACAATTATTTTGTCTATATATAACTTTAGTACTTACTTAGGCAGGTACTTTATATAATAATTTTTTTTTTTATAATATTATAAAAAAATATCAACAAACCCGAAATAATCTTCTTATATATAAAAATGAATCGCAAAATGTGTTGGTAAGCGCATAACTCGAGAACGGCTGAACCGATTTCGATAATTCTTTTTTTATTATATTCCTTGAAGTACGAGGATGGTTCTAATGTAGAGAAAACGTAAACATGTACCACGGGCGAAGCCGGGGCGGACCGCTAGTATTAAAATAAAAATTAAAACTTGACTGCTAATATATGTTTATAGCCTACGTCACTACCGCCACTAACATAATAATTCAGATGATTGCAATGAAACCGCACAACTCAAAATCGGTCCAACGGTTTATACTGCAGGGCATGTCAAAGAAATATTATACATACATACATAAACTCGAAAAACATAACCCTCTTTTTTCCGTAGTCGGGGAAAAATTTGGGAAATTTTTCAATATCTGGTAACATTACACGCACACAGAAGCACCGTGTACGTACAGAGCAGCGGCGAAATGACAGCACACATAGCTTTATTGAAAATGACGATAAATCATTCGGTTTAGTTCGGCAAAGCTCCATCTGTCTTTTATTTTGTAATCTAAGACCTTAACACATATTATCAAATAATATCAAATAAACTTAAAACATAAGTCCCTTTTAGAAGATCACTTACTTACATCATATATTGGAGAGGAATGAAATCTGAAAAAATGTAGATTATTTCAATCACATGATAAAAACATCATATTAAAAACTATTTCCATGGTTTTAATTAACTCCTAACAATAAGTTTAAAAGTACCTCTATTTCTACCACACTACCCTTCAAGACTTTAAAATATTGAATAAATTAGCCAAAGATGAAAAGCAAATCTAAATAAAAATGTACATTTTAAAGGATGCAATCAACTGTCATATTATTAATATTACCACTATAGAAAAGCATGGCATCTTGATACAATATGATGCTAATATTGTATCAAGTGTAATTGCAATTAATGACAACCATGTTTTTGCATTTTTATTATACAGAAGTATATAATAAACAGATATTAATATCTGGAGATGGAATGAAAATGAGCATAATCACAACTAGAATTATATATTTTCAGCATACAAGATGTTTTCAATCAATCCTATTAGCAAGCATAACAAGTTTGATAGTTGAAGTACAACCTAGATTCAATTGTTTTTTATTTGTATATTAAAAAATAGCAGTACAAAAATAATTACTTATTCATCATTATTGCATTCATCTGGTGCGGGCGTATGCCAAGTCAACCTCTCTTCATAGAATTGTATGACCACTTGTGGGCATCGAACATTAGCTTGTTTGGCGGGAACCAAATCTGCTTCATCAGTGCCTTGCCATTTCATAAGGAACATGAGCTCACCACTGCTATCAGTAGCACCTGAAAATTAAAAAACATATGAAAAACTGAATATAAAATACACATTTTTGGACATAATGAACAACTATGCTTTACATGCTTTAATTTCTTGTGTGATTTTATGCTAGTATTGTACATTTAGAAACAAAACTTTCTAACAGATTTTAAATGTGATTATGACTTTACAGATATTAAAAGGGTTATTATGTATAATTCAATGTCATGAAAATAAATAATAACATGTTTTAAATACAGTGCAACCTTAATATAACGTACCTCAATATAACGATTTCCTCGATTTAACAAATTTTTCGTAATCCCCTTGAATTGTCCATAAGATTCAATACAAAATATCCCTTTACATTACGAACATTTTTTGCGAACAACCTCATTATAACGAATTTTTAACTATCAAGAAAAGTATAAATACCTCTAATTAACGAATTTTGTCCACCCAAAACCTTTATATAAAGTTCCAACCAATATAATGATTCTTAAATCTCATAGTATGTGATTCATGTCGCGACAGGTTTCGACATGCTTTTGTTCGTAAAACGATCATTTTTGTTTAATTTAAATTGGAAAGTAATGTGAACACTGCTGCTCGTCACTATTGTTAAAGATTCAAGTTGAAATGGATCAGAAACGGAAAAGACCTCTTTATAACGAATTTTAGACCAACCTAACCTCAACTTAACGAACCTCAGTTCAACGAATTACTTGATATAACGAATATTTATTTGTTCCCTTCAGATTTGTTATATCGAGGTTGCACTGTATAACCTTACCAATAATTTTTTCAGGTTCCAAGCCTCGATCAAAACCGGAGGCCTTTTTATCATCACTTTTACTTTTTTTAGCACCTTTCAGATCTGGTGTTGCTGCAGATTTTCTTTTCTTTGTATCTTTGTCAATTTTTAGGGCACTCTTTCCCTCTAAAATTAAGGATAATATAATCAACACAATAATTTAGTTACACTTATTAAATTCTCGCATTTCATATGAAAACGACTTGTAACCTTTCATCTAATTCAGACAAAATTTATTTGCAATGAGCCTTAATCCTGAATTCCTTATTGTATATAATTACATTATCAATTTAACATGCTGTACCAGTCTGTTACATGATATATCATTTCAAAGCTTTTTTCTTATAGAAGTACAAAAGTAGGCGAAAACTGAAAAGTAATTACCAGCTTCCTTCTTCTTTCTTGCCTCTTCAAAAGCTTGTATGAGGTCAGGGCAATCGAGATTTTCTTCTGGTTCCCATGTATTATCTTCATCACTATAGCCTTTCCATTTCAGAAAATATTCCACCTGAAATTAATTCCAAGTTTAATTATGAGAAACATAAATTTATATGGATAAGTATCATAAAACATTATGTAAATATATCTAGGGTTAAGTTTTACCTTTCCATTTTTTACGCGTCTATCTAATACTTTTTCCACAGAAAATTCTTCTTCTCCTTCAGGCTCAGTTCCGTCCTTTTTTTTATCTGCCATACTAATACTAAAATATTTAATAAATACATGTTGATAAATAGAAAAAAAAAAAAAAAACTCACATTGTTTGAGTAGAGTGAACAATATTATTTGAAAGAAAGGTGCTGAAACTTACTTATTAAAATTATGAGATCAATAAAATTATTATAATTAACTCCTAATAATAGTAGTTTTTAAAGTCAAAACCGAAAATAAACCTATTTCCTAGTTGAACAAAGCTTTACCCGCCATTTTGATTTCATTGGCGTAAAGCTAACCAAAACGGTTATCACAAATTTATATTCAAATGATAAATCGAAAACCAATACCAATTTAAAAAAAACAAATACTTTCAATAATTGTTTTCCGTATTTATTACCTCTATGAAAATAAACTTATCGAGAGAATTTTTACAAATAGCCGGTTTCAAACCTTGACGGCTGCCGCTTCCACCGAGTAGCGGTTGACGGGTTGACCAAAATGACAACACAAAATACAGAGTAATAAGTAATATATTGACAAACTATAAATCATAGATCAATAGATTAAGTTATATTCAAGAAGATTATATCTAATCTAATACACTGGAGATTGCACTATGACCATTAAGTTGTAACCAAGAAGCTTATATCTTATACACTGGAGATTTCGGTATGAACATTTGACGTGTAACAAGAAAATTGTTGTGTTTTATCACTTTCACACCTAACTTGGTATTGCCACTGTTAATACGAAGTTTTCCCAAGGCTAAGATATAAGCTTCTTGGTTGTATAGGTAAACCAGAATCTGATGGCAATTAGGGAAATCAAAATTTTGAGTGTGCAACCCTAGGGAAAATGGACTGAACGATCTTGATACTGTTTATTTTTTAGTTTGTTCTCAATATCATTAGTCACATTACATAAGTGGACAATACAGTACTTAATAATGAGATATCCACTTAATATTATGTAGGTACATACTTATATCAACATGTATAATATACATATTGCTTTTATACAGGTAATACATATTATTATTTACACATACCTATATTTGTATGTTCATTATCATTATGCCATGTGAAAATATCGATGTTATATCGATAGAAAACTAGACTGCTTATAATTTTTTATAAAATAAAATAAAACTATGTTTATTTTCGTAAGTATTAACAGATACACACATTATAAAATTGACTTGGACAGCTTGGACTTGATGAATAGCCGTATTGGAAACTCCTGTAATAAGTTTTCATAAAATTATATTCCAATCAACAAACAATATTATAGTTACCTACATATAATATTTTTTAATTGAAAGTATCAAAGCGGGTAAGTCCAATTTACCAATAAAATCTTCTAAATTGAAAATTGTGATGTGTTTGACCCTTCTTCATCAAATATTTTTCTATACACATTATAAACAACATCTCTTGCTTGTGATCACAGCGGCTTTTTCGACATTTTCGAAGATTTTTTTAGGCAAAATCCTAAAAATTATTTATCAACTGCAAAAAAGACAAATAATGTGACAGCCAATTTGAGAGTTGTCAAATAAGTTGCCACATGAAAATCTTTTATTTCTTAATTATAAATATGCCATCAGATTCTGGTAGACCTATATCTACTGTGATTATCTATAATCCCTCTACAATATTCAATTTTCAGAATTTTATAAGAATAAACATAAATGAGATACTGGCAGCCCAGCAATCAACCTCTATGTGGGTATATTACTTTATAGTATTAACAGACGTTCGAACTTGGTTCGACAGGACCTCCGCACTCGTGCGGTGCGATCGACTCGCCACACGACCGCACCGCACCAGTCCAGTCCAGTGCTTTCCGTGCTACTGGATAGCGAGGACATCGCACTATATGTTTTTAGGCCCGAATAAGTGACATTCTTGTTATATTGGAAACTAGCGACCCGCCCCGACTTTTCACGGGTGCAATGGCGGCCGGCCGGTACCACCGCAAACGCTACGTCCCGCAATTTTTAAATCTGTAATATCTTCGAAAATATTCACTTAAATCATACGGTGTAAAGGGCCATAATATAGATCTACAAGAGAACCATCCTCGTACTTCAAGGAATATAATAAAAAAAGAATTATCGAAATCGGTTCAGCCGTTCTCAAGTTATGCGCTTACCAACACATTTTGCGATTCATTTTTATATTATATAGATGAAAAATGTATTCAAGGTATTTAATTGATTAAGGATTCATGCTGTATTGGTTAAAATCGCTTCGAAAATTAACCATTATATTTCGTCGTAAAAAGTAAATGACAAAAAAAAGTTATTGTGGGTTATCCCTAAGAGATAGACATATACCATCACGGCAATGACTCTATTATACTAGTAGACGCGGCATACGCCAACATCATTGCACTAGAAAACAGCGTAATTAATACGTCATACCTACTTACTAACGCACTATATGGCCCTATACTCCGTCCGATCGCTCCGAGAAAGGGAAACAACATGGATGTCAACATACGCCTTATCTGTTATTAGAAAGAGATGAATATAGAATCTGAGTTACACCTTTGTTAATTTTCGTCAATGGGTCGAGCCGCGAGCGCGTACGAGGTAGCGTGAAACTTGGGCACTTAGCTGAGTTTTTTCTTGCCAAAATAGAGAGCGGGTAACGTATCTAAAGCTTTTTTATATATCATAGCCATCACGGACTTTTCTGTAGACCTTTTCAATGTGTACAATACTTAAACGATTAGTTATATCAGTCATATCATAAATCTTTGTAGAGTTCTAAAATTTATATTATTTATCTTTTTCCAGTAATAGCCACGTCATCCGAAGCCATCGCCATTGATGACGATCGACCGACGTCCGTTTTGTTTGGCGGTAGAACTGTGACCAAAGAATATACTACTCTCTACCGAGACTGTGACTAAAGCGCCGTCCGGTTTGATCGCCCGGCCACACGCGCGAATTTGGTACGGTCCGCACCAAGTTCGGAAGAAAAAACCATCGAACCGACCGCACCGTCAATAATAATAATTATGTCCGGCGGACTACTGTACACATGATCGAAATATGGCCCAGAGCGCACCAAGGTCACGGTGCGGCCCGTACCATATTCGAACGTCTGTTAAAACTTTAATAAGATTGCGACTGAAGGACTTGTATCCATGGTTATGAATAAATTATTAAAAAAAACCTCTATGTGGAATTGGATAGCAGTCAACACTAGGAGGCGCTAGTAATTAAAGTCACTGCAATTATTTTTCAGTACCTACTTACGGGAAAGTAAATAGATTTCTTTAAAAATTGCTAAGAAACAAAATGATTAAATATAATGAACAATGATAAGTGTTAAAGTGGCTGTAAAGTGAGTGAAAACAGTGATGAGAATAAATAAACAGTGTGCCTTATAAAACAAAAAGCTATCATCGCGTTCTATACCCAACGCCATTTTGAGGCGAATTTTTGTATTGTAAGTGCCAAGTATTTCGCAATAATTTCAATTTCCACCCCCGAAAAGGGGTGGTGCAAGAAGATATTCACATTGGTTGATGTGAAAAGAGTATCTGTGGGCGGTAACCCAGAACGAAACGAATCGGAGACGGGAGCTGCGAACGTAGATGTCCTGAGGTAGGTTGGTGTCGATCCTCTCGAAGGTGGTAATTGGATTATATTTTAATATATTTTAGACTTCTTGTTATTAATAAATTAAATGTTCATTTAAATAGGGAATAGCGTCATTTTTTTATATAATTAGGGAGTCGAAGGAAAACATGGCGATGTCTGTTATCGGTGTCGTTTCCGACTTTTGCAGATAGCGGTTGCGGAGGATGGCCCCAGGCGGCAAGAGCGCTCTAATTAACTGACGGACGCTGCCGGCTTACAGCTGGCGCAAGCTGTAAGTCGTATTTCCTCATAACACTTTATCTTTGATTAATCATGATACAAATATAATAAAATAGGAACATACATAATATTATCCTTGTATGTTACATTACCAAAATGCTACTAAATTGGCAAAACATAGCCTTTAATTATTTTTCATAAGCAAAATGTTAAAAAAAAAACAATATTGGTACAACAAAGTTTAAAAGTATTATAACCTTAATTCCTAATCTTAGCTTTACACATTTACACACTTCAGTTCAGTACACGATTTTAGTTCAAATATTCACATAGTATTTAATTATATCAAGTAAACTTAAAAATAATATACATACCTACTGGTATAGAATATTAACCAATTATCATTTTTTTTTTATTTTTAATAAAGAAATAAAAATGCATATTTTTTTCTGAATCATGTACAATTTTTTACATTGTGACTAAATAATGTATCTGACATAACACATTTCTCATGTTTTGTCTTTTTTTTATTTATAATACTACTTTGCTGGTTCCATTCACAAGTTAAATCATTATCAGTAGATATCCCTTATTTAAAAAAAAGACTGTTAAAATTAACCCTAGTAATCATTTAGTTACAGTAAGAATAAAAACTTCTTGTTTGACTGCAAAGTAACTAAACTGAACACAACAATTGCATAAAAGCATAATTTTAACACATTATGAAGGTCTCATGTATTACAATAATGGAATAAAACTAATAATATTTCCCATTATTTGCTTACTTTAACAATTTTTTTTACATATATGTAGTTGTAAAAACAATCCTATAAGATCCTTATAAATGAATGTTGAAATTACACAGTATGTCAATTATTCAAACAGTACTCTTACATAAAAGGTATCATTTAAAGTAAAGCCAGTATCTCTTTACTCTCCCTAAACTGTAGTATATCAAATATTACAGAAAAAGATGCCTCGACCAGGCAGTCTTAAAGATCCTGACATAGCAGAGTTGTTTAGTAAACATGATCCTGAGAAAATCTTTGAAGATCTCAGGGAGATTGGACATGGCTCCTTTGGTGCAGTGTATTACGCTCGCTGCAACCTCACAAAGGAGATTGTTGCTATTAAAAAGATGTCCTACTTGGGAAAACAAAGCGAGGAGAAATGGCAGGACATCTTGAAGGAAATAAAGTGAGTATGGGAGTAAATTCAAAGTTATTAAAGTATAGTTAATATAATATTAAAGTTTAGCCTATCATCATGAGTATTCAATAATCTATAATCAGTATTCAATAATCTTATAATTCTTATTAAATTGTATCAAAAGCAAAACAAGGAATCAACATTGGCTTTTATATCAAAATTATTATAAATTTATATTTTACTTGGAAGTTAATCAATTATTGAAATTAATATTGAGTCTACAACCTAATGCATTTTCAACAAATGAGGTTCACTTAAATTTAGTTTACGGTAAAAGGATTAGTAAATTGTAATTCATAAACTTTCAACAGCATATCAATGCTTTCTAATGTTAAATTACAATATAAATAGTTTGAAGTACTGGATATAATCTGAGAACAAAGTAGCCATATTTCAGGAACATTGTAATTTGTAGATGAGATAAATCATCAATCTGTTTGTTGTTTGCTGTAAATAGCATTCATTTTCTTGATCATTTTGGATTTCTTGAACAATAAATAATTGCAATTACAATAGTTGGAATGCAAAGTTGAAATTCTTTATACAGGGTGTCCCACTGTTGGTATACTAAGCTCAAAGGAGGTTATAGTTTTGCATACGCTGAGTACGTAAAAAATACTTAAAAAATTCCAGACGCATTTTTTTTTCAAATAGATGAAATCTTAAAACTCTATGTGTACACCCATAACAAGCAACCCGCCCATTTTTGCCACAAGCACGTGAGCTATCGTTTAAGATTATGTTTTCATAGACAAAATGCTCACATTAGAGAAGCGGTATATGCCGGCTGCGCGAAGCTAGAGAAGAAAACATGGATTTTCAGGAAAAAATTATCAAAATTTTTTTAACGTAATTTTGTTGTTTATGTATTTTTTACGGGATCAGTGTATGCAAAACTACAAGTTCCTTCGCGCTTAGTATACCAATAGTGGGACACCCTGTATATAAAACTAGTAACATCTATTGTTATGTTCTTATAAATGATTTTGTTGACAGATTTCTCAAACAATTGGAGCATCCCAACACCATTGAGTACAAGGGATGCTATAAACGTGAACACACAGCATGGCTGGTTATGGAGTATTGTGTGGGATCCGCTTCTGATATTATTGAGGTAAATTATCATTAAATTATCATGGCTTTTCTCTAATTGTTCTTGAACTATATAATTGAAGTGAAACTTCTTTAGAACCGCTGAGAGTAAAATTACAAGGTCGCGTCATGGAAAACCGTCACGTCATGCAATAAGGCGACGATTTTGGTATCTTTGGATCTTGCCAAAGAAGTTTCACTTCTGACAAGTGAGCTCGAGACACAGATTTTTTAAATTTGCAAACCTTATCATTTCAATGTAAAATATAACATTCTCTTACTAAAAATAATTAAATTATTCAGAGAGATTTAAAAATTGTATTGGTAAGTTTTCATAGATTACTAAATTAATATTTCATTTTCATAAAAATTGTCAGATATATTGACCCTTAAAAAACTTTTGGCCAATTAAATAAAACATTCAAAGCACGCAAGCAATTTTTTACAAAGTGTTATAAGTTATAAACATTTCACTTCATGGAAGTATTATTATGTACATCACACACAGATCTAACCACCTGTGCATTACATTTTAGAACAATTATTTGGCACTGTGATCCAAATAATTGATCTGGTGGTGGCAATACTTTTTAGCATTTTAATGATTTATTATTTCTATCACTGCTGATTTTGTATATGTAAATGCATTACTGTGAGAGGTGTATTACATATCATAATCAAATCAAGTCTACAAATTATAAAGTGACTTTCCTCCAAGCAATAAACTACTCTTTACTGAAACTTCTGTTTCAATCTATTCAAGACATTATATTTATTGATGATTACTCAATGATGACATCACTTGCATTTAATAAATCACTCTAAATAGCTGGCTTCTTTTTGCACTCCAGTTTTCATTTATTGAAAGTAGTATATGCATTAAAAAAGTATAATGTTCTTATAAATACTATCACAAGTGAAAAATTAAACATGCAAGCTTTATGAGAAAGTGTGACTATTGTGTTGTTCTTGGTAGCTTTTATCGATTTCTGTGAAAAACATAGATGTAAAAAAATATTTCCGCGTCGATCCGTTATTGTATACGGTTCAGAGACATTGAGTTTCTATTCCTAATGTAGCCGACGTTTGCATACGAATTTGCATTTAATCGTAATTATTAAATCCGTAAATACGAAATTAAACGAAATAAGAATCTGATAAAACTATTCACTTTTTGCAGCCAAAATGAAATCATGATTTCTACGAATTGTAATCTACTACTGAGACAATCACTATACCTTTTTGAGTCATCAAACCCTCTTCGTATTTAGTGTGTCGGATATAATATTATATCTTATGTTATCTTTATCACTATATTATTGAAGGCGGCGTATTCATTTTTGTTAGGTGAAATTTTCAATTTACTTACTTCATTTTATATTAGCATTACTGAACTGAAACTTCGCCGTGCTTTTGGTCTTACACAAATGACATAATTAGAGTTCGTATTATGTAAGGAGTTGAAGACAGTAAATAACTAAATAGTTAAGTTAGGTTGGCTAAAAGTTATGAAAAATACTAAAAAATATGAATAGCTTAAAAAAATGCACGTGGTTTCTTACGTAATAAAAAAGAATAGTAATTTTGTGACAGACGACTATAACTTTTAAAATTACTACTTTATGTTATAAAACTTGCGGAAATAACTTTCAGTTTGCTACGGTTAAAGACTTTCATGCCGAAACCACTGAAACAAGTTTGATGAAAATTAAAACCAAGATACTCAGACTTAGAAAAGGTTATAAGGCAACTAATTTACTATCGCTATGGAGGACTCTTTTTTAATAGTAGGGATTACAATAATAATTAATGGCACCATTATAAAATAACATACATAATTTGTTAAAAATGTAACTGTACGAAAATATGAAGCTATGATTCAAGACAACATGTTTTACGTAAACTTATTCTTTTGAATACACTAATTGTTTGCATAATGAGTGAAATCTTTATGGTATGAAAATTGATTGGACAAAATTGATTTTCCAAAGTGGTATACATTTTTTTGTTACTAAATTCCTACCCGTATATTGTTTACACGACAAATAATGAATAAACAACGCAAAATTACAATTTAGATTTATCGTATAGGTTCACAAGCGACCACTACGAGAAGAAGAAATTGCTGCAATATGCGAAGGCGTAGTATGCGGCTTATCATACCTCCACAGTCTCGGCAGAATACATCGTGATATCAAAGCTGGTAACATTCTGCTCACCGAGAACGGTACTGTGAAGCTGGCCGACTTTGGAAGCGCAAGTATTAAGTGCCCGGCGAATAGTTTCGTCGGCACACCTTATTGGATGGCGCCCGAAGTTATATTGGCCATGGATGAAGGAGAATATGATGGAAAGGTTTGTATCTATAAGTACTAAAAATTTCTAAAGTTATCCTTAAATAAATTGATGATGATGCATAATAATATTATTTTTGTTGTACAGGTGGATGTATGGTCTCTCGGTATAACGTGTATTGAGTTAGCTGAACGGAAGCCGCCCTATTTCAATATGAATGCAATGTCAGCATTGTATCATATTGCACAAAACGACTCGCCTACACTACAAGTAAGTTGAATTGACAAATCTATTAAAGATCGCGAACAAATATTATTTACGAAAAAAGGTCAAGATAACAATGATTCTTATTATCTAGATTAATTTTCATCATGTTTTACAATTTGTCTTCAAGTAAGATATTGTAAGAATACTGGATATTTTAAACATCTTCCATCAATAACAACGATACAACACTACAACGATTTCTATATATATTTACTGCATGATTTCAAAGACTGAATGACAAATTTATAAAAGGCATCCTTTTGTGTCTTTAATGTTTTATTTTTATATTTTACTAGCGGTCCGCCCCGGCTTCGCCCGTGGTTCCTAGATGTTTAAACTATCCTATTGCTCAAGTTGGATCGAAACTGCACATGGTGTGTGAATTTTATTATAATCGGTTAAGTGGTTTAGGAGTCCATGGAGGACAAACATTGTGACACGAGATTTATATGTACATATATATTAAGATTTAGAATTAGTCTTTGAGGTGTGTAAGTAATAATTTATAAATGTGTTATCCGCAGGCGCCAGAATGGACGGACACGTTCCGCTACTTCGTGGAGGCGTGCCTGCAGAAGAACCCGCCGGACCGGCCGTCGTCCACCAAGCTGCTGTCGCACCCGTACATCACGCGGCCGCGCTCGCCCAACGTGCTCGTCGACCTCATACAGCGCACCAAGGCGGCCGTGCGCGATCTCGACAACTTGAACTATCGCAAGATGAAGAAGATACTGATGGTCGACGGGGACAATGAGAGCGCTATCGGTGAGTGGAGATTTGATTAAAAAATAATAACTATGGTGTTGTAGTTGTGGTGTCGTTTTGATTTGTGTGAAAATTTAAATAAAATTTAGATTTTTTGAAAGACTAAAGAATATAGGGTATGGTTGAGATTTGACCACAATGTCACATTTTTATATCCTTGTTATAAGCCACATAATAGTTACAGGAACTTGAAATATGCAACTGTGGAGTGATTTATATATCCTTACGCAAAATAACTAATACTTTCCTTAGGAACTACATTAACTCAATATCTATTGGTACGCAGGTGACAGTGAGGAAACACCAGAAGAACCATCGGGTGGTGACAGCTCGAAGTCGAATTCTGCGACGTCGGAGCACAGCGCGGCCGGCGCGTCCAGCCAGAGCTCGTCCTCGGGCAGCCTGAGGAGGAGGCCTCATGCTGTGAGTTTACACTTTTTTTTTTATTGTCAATAGGGAAGCGCTGGAGCACAATCTCGCCTGATGTTAAGCTACTATTATGGTACACACCTTATTGAAAATTAGGGATTAAAATGCTAATGGGATTATTTATCATGAAATTAAGTTTTAATCTGTATATGGTCCAGAATTAATTTTGTTATGTATCTTGATGATGGCATATATTATGTTGTCATAAACACTTTATTATTAACATACGTATCATCATGATTTTTATTAATAATCAATTAAGTCTTAAACACATGAGAAAATTTTTAATATAAATAAAACCTATCGTTTCAGATGAACGCCAATCACCAGAATCAACAACAGCCTGTGTACCAGCAGTACAATCACCAACCATCTCATCAAACAAGGTATAGCTTACATTCTATGCACTGTTTACTTTACTTCGCTATTTTTCATTGCTTCTGTTATTCTTTAGTGTCAATTTGCACAAGTTATGCATGTAATGTGTATGAATATGAAGCTTTGTATATTGTAGACTGTAGTTTTGTCGATCTATGTTAAATATAGCAATGTCAATTATTTTCTATTCATATTTAAATTATCTATCTGCATGCTAAAATGTTAAATGTAATTATGGATGTTTATTAGAATTTCTGCTTTATATTGTAGTTTAGTATTCATGTTTGTTGCTTAATGTTGTAGATATTAAATGAAAATAGAAATTCTAGTAATAAATGCACTGATAGAGTAAAAGCAACCAGATCCTGTCCAGTCCTGTTAAACATAATTTTTGAAAATTGAGTGTAAAGTTGATATAGCTTTTATTACTCAAAGAAATGAAAAAAATAAAAGTCTTTTACTAGTTTATATTATTTATGTATCTGGTTGCTTAAACTATCAATAATTTAATGTAGTAGTAACGTTAGTAGCTTTGCACTGGCCGCACGGCACGCACGCCACGCACTAGCGCTAGCACTAGCCCGCCCGTATTCCGATCGTTGCAGAGCACGCAAGCGCTGGTATAATTCATGTTGGTGTTTACGCAGAGGCGAGAGCCCCGCGTCGCACGACGACTACGTGAACAGGGAGGTGCTGCGCGACTACGCGAACCGCGACTCGCTGTGCGACGACTACGGGGACGACTACGCGAACCGGGAGGCGATACGCGAGGCCCAGAGGGAGAGGGAGAGGGAGCGGCAGGCGAACGAGTACCGCGAGTATGTAAACGCGCCCGCCGCGTGGCACGACGCGCCCGGAGACGATAATAGGAACACGCAGCGCAGGCAGACGCATAGAGGTACGCAACTCATAGATGCGTTATAATATTGATTCCTACACTGGCAAATAGTGCAGTCTTATTGCCATAAAAACGAAATTTAAATCCTGTCAAATTAACTATCCAATTTGCAGAAGTGTTACATTATTTTTATATAATTGATATACATATAATAGATACATAGTGGAATTTAAAAATTGAGGTTTTTTTTATATACTCAAAAAATTGAACCTTTTTATGTGCTCAATGTTATGGTTTTACCCTTTTTGCAACGAAAATAATTAATGTATTAGCAAATATGGCTTACTGCAATTAAAGCTTAAATAAATACATGAATTTAACATCATAACAATATTATTCAAAAAATAACCCACAAAATAATTGCTCCAATTCTGCTGTTTTAGATGTATCGTCAGTCGCGATATCGTTGGTGTCGGAGCACGGCGCAAATAACTTCGCTACAATAAGAACAACCAGTATTGTCACTAAGCAACAAAAAGAGCATAATCAAGTAAGAATATCCTAATTCATAATAATTTGCTTTTCAAATACATTTTTAATTGACTTTCATACATATTTTTATTGCATTAAAGGCTGATTTTTCAATCCTTGGTTAAAACTTATTCGTCGAATAATGTATAAAACTACCATTTTATAAACGTATTCTACTTGCCCGTATTTGACAGTTTACGTGACATTTTAATTTTATCGTGTAATACTTTATTGGACGGATAAGTTTTAACCAAGCATTGAAAAATCGGCCCTAATTGTATCATATATTGTAGATTTTTTTACCTTCATATATTTGGCACTTTGTAATCGAAAATGACCTAGTCTTCAAAGAGGTACAAGTTTAAATTAAAATGAATGTAAAACTGTACATACCCACTTATCTTAAATTGAAACTGAACTGAGAATATATCATTTAATAACTTAGGCCCCAGAACCACAGACACAATAGAAAATCTATTGTGTCGTGGACCGATCGGGCCGTTCGGGGCTATATGAACGCTATCGTAATGAGTGTACGCCGCACACGTGTTACTAGAGCGCACTGGTTCCAGGAGATGCACGAGCAGATGTCGGGCTACAAGCGCATGCGGCGCGAGCACCAGGCGGCGCTGCTGAAGCTGGAGGAGCGCTGCAAGGCGGACGTGGACGCGCACAAGGCGCAGCTCGACCGCGAGTACGACGCGCTGCTGCAGCAGCTGTCGCGCGATCTCGAGCGCTTGCAGGTACCTTGTGCATCAAAAAAAAAATTGGTTGTCTGTAAAGTCGGTTTACTGACGATAGTTGAACGTGACAACGTCCGATTGTGCTTCTTTGTCGCTCGTTCCGCGCTCTCGCTTGGACTTCAAGTCTTACATTGAACGCCTCAGAGCGAGGTAACGCCGCATGAGTCATGTTTTTTCGTGCGTGCAGCCGGCTCTATCGAATTATAAGACGTTGTCACGTCAATAATACTGAGTAATAAGTAGCTTGTGGTAAATCTTTACCTAATTATTTTACTATGGTGGTACTTACCTTAGAAATATTATTTGGTAAACATGTATTACCACATGCTCAGTACTCAGTAATAGAGGTTCTGCAGTGATATTTTAACACAGTGGGTGTTGACTGAAAGACTGAAATAATTTTAAATAGATTGAATGCAAATACATTTAGACAGTTTGTTATAGACTGCTTGCACAGTATTTACGACATGTATTTACAAAATATGCTATTCAACATTAGTCTTATTAGCATCTATCAGAATTAAAATTAAGTTGATGTTCTACTATACTTATTTATATTCTGAAGTTCAGTCGAAAACGCTCTTAAAATAGTAATAATCCGAGAATGTAAAGTAATAACTTAATTGAAAATAATATCATTCATTTTCACAGACAAAACACGTACAAGAGCTAGACCGCAAGCAGAAACAGAACGCGGCGGCCGAAAAGAAACTGATCAAGGATATAACGGCGCGGCAGGAGCAAGAGCGGAAGGCGTTCGAAGCGCAGCGCAAGCGCGAGTACAAGGCGAACAAGGAGCGGTGGAAAAAGGAGCTCAGCATGGACGACGCCACGCCGAAGCGACAGCGGGACGCGACGTTGCAGTATGTACTTTGTTGTACTGTAACTTTATAGTTTTTGCCGCGTCTATTATTAAGGTGTAAACAGCATGCGAAATATGTCGCATAATCACATACATTGCGGTTTGAAATGTTATTCACCTTATTCAAAGGTTATATCTATATCAGATTCATATAATTTTTGCTCCTTATCTGTAAATCCAGCAATATTTTGAAACAATCTCTTTTAAATTAATTTATTTACATCTTATACTAAAGGTAATAACAAAATCTTCGATGTTGACGTGAGCCTGAGTTCGTGATATTAATTTTTACAAGTTTTATGAAATTAATTTCTCTATACTATATGACAGTAATTTTTTAAGGTAAATGCATTATTGTCAGGTCACAAAAGGACAACATGAAGCAGGCGGAGGCGGCAGAAGAGGCGCGGCTGGTGCGGTCGCAGCGCGAGTACCTCGAGCTGGAGCTGCGCCGCTACAAGCGACGCCGCATGCTCGCGCTGCACCACAAGGAGCAGGAGCTGCTTAGGGAGGTGTGTACGATATTACTATAGTACATGAAAGTTATTTGAGTGTGCCTTTTTTGATGTGGTGGTGAACGAGTAAGTGTTGAACTGTGATCCTAGGAACTTTTGGCTATACATATTGTTCAGCCATAATATTCATCTTTATACATTTTCATGATTGACCTTTTAATAGTATCGGACGACGTCTCCGACGATACGAAACACACACAAACAAAAACGTTACTAGTTATTGAGCACCATCGGTCTGAAATCATTTATATTTCTGTGTTATGAAAACTTTTTCTATATGTCTGCAGGAGCTGAATAAACGACAACAGCAATTGGAACAAGCGCACGCAATGTTACTGCGTCACCACGAGAAGACACAAGAGTTGGAGTACCGACAACAGAAAGGAGTGCATGCGTTAAGGTGAGGTTTAATTTACAATTTTAAAATGTTTTGTTAAAACTTGAATGTTTTGAATTGTCCCATCAACAAATATTATACATACCGTATTATTGAATTTTTGTATTCGATGTTATTTTAATTTCTTTGTTGCTCTAGCAAATACAATAAATATTTCTATACAACAGGGAAGAGCAGTTATCAAACCAACACGCGACGGAGTTAGCGAACCAACGCGACTACATGCAGAGGGCGGAACACGAGTTGAGGAAGAAGCATGCGTTACAGCTCAAACAACAACCCAAGAGTCTAAAGGTGATTATAGATTTTAATGCTTTTCTATGATCGTGAATCGATAACATATGACCTTTTTTTATTTCCATGCTTATCTGTAATTAGTAAAATATGTATAAACTATAAAGTATATCTTAAGAAACAGTTGCTACCCATATCTCTATATTCATTTGATGTCATAAGTGCCTTAAATATTTGTTACCCAAATCCATTTCTAAAATTTACGTTTTTTCTGTTACAGCAAAAAGAAATGCAGATTCGTAAACAGTTTAGAGAAACGTGCAAAATACAGACGCGTCAGTACAAAGCACTCAAAGCGCAAATATTACAGACAACGCCTAAGGTAACATTTTTATCGGACTATTCATATCATAAAAATAAATTAATTAATTTAAAATTAAGAATTATTGTATAGTCTAAAACCCTTTTTGTTTTAAAAACAAGCTTTACTGTGTTATATTGTGTGTGATATATTTTAAAATGGTAACACTTATGGTCGTTGGTCATGTCACCTAATAATCCGAAGTAAGATTTTATGAAACCTTCTGTTTTACGGTAAAATATGCATTACAGGAGCAACAAAAGGAAGTGATAAAATCACTGAAGGACGAGAAGCGACGCAAGTTGGTGTTGCTCGGCGAACAGTATGACCAAAGTATTAGTGAGATGTTGCAGAAGCAGACTGTTCGCCTCGACGAGAGTCAGATGGTGAGTTGATTTGTTCTTATTTCTTCTACATAAATAATCGTGTTATTTTATAACGTGAATTTATACATAAAACTATATAATATAATGTCAACTATACAAATTGTCAAAACGTCAATTTTTTTATTAATATTTTTCACAAACTCTGCTCATATCCCTAGCTTCGTGCAGCTGCCTATAAAATAATATGATAAGCAAGAGATGTTTTGTTTGATAACTACATAATATATGAACTGTATATTTGAGTACACATTTCTTTTTCAAATATATGTATTAGGATCTACGATCAACGACGGTATCGTTGTTCGCAGTTCGAAGACCAAACAAAATCTGCATTGTTCTCGATTGATGAGTCAATCTACAAATAATGATATCCGTTTACAGATGGAGTGCCAGCAGCTGAAGATGCAGCTGGAGCACGAGCTGGACATGCTGACGGCGTACCAGAGCAAGAGCAAGATGCAGGCGGAGGCGCAGCGCAACCGCGAGCGGCGCGAGCTCGAGGAGCGGGTCGCCGTGCGCCGCGCGCTGCTCGAGCAGAAGGTAACCCGGCAAATAGAGCGTGTGTCAGACGTGAAACCTCTTTTACAAGATTCAAAGACAGCAAAATCGACGCCTTAGACCGGCTACTCACGTATCTGCAGCAGGGGCAATATTGGAATTGCACCCTTAATTGGCTCCTTAATTGTGATGTGTAAAGACAAGCGGGGGCAATTTAGAGAACAACTGAAATTGCTCCGACCGCCGACCAACCGAGATTGTACCAATATCGCCCCTGCGGCTGGTACGTGAGTAGCCGGCATTACTCCATGACGCGACATTGAAATTTTACTCTCAACGCGCCTAAAGTAGTTTCACTTCAAAAATACCTTTATCTTAAATATAATAATAGCAGCGAGCTTAATAAGCCGTGTGTAACAATATTTATGTTACGGCAAAGAATGGTATTTTGATCAATTAATGTCTCGGCTATATAGAATATACATCAATTCGTCCGGTTTTTTGAACGGTATGCCGATAAAGTTACCGATTTTTTTGAAAAATAAAGTATTAACCCTTATATATTCGCATTGCAGATGGAGTCTGAGTGCGCGCAGTTCGTGGCGGAGCGCGCGGAGCGGACGCGCATGTTGCACGACCGCCACGAGCGCGAGCTCGAGCAGTTCGACAACGAGAGCGCGAGACTCGGCTTTAGGTACGTCTTATATTATTATAGCCTTTATTATATTTTAACGAATAATACTCTCTTTGTATTATTACTAGCGGTCCGCCCCGGCTTCGCCCGTGGTACATATTTCGCAATAAAAGGTAGCCTATGTTCTTTCTCAGGGTCTAAAGATTATCTGTGCCAAATTTCATCAAAATCGGTCCAGTAGTTTATGCGTGAAAAACCATACATACATACAAACCTTTCCTCTTTATAATATTAGAATAGATTTCCACATTAAAAATGCTTAAGTAAATTACGTGCCGATAGCAAAACATTTGTAAACAATAATAATTGCCTTCAAATTTACCCACTTGACTGCAAACGTCAATAAACAAATGTGAAATACTGTTATATCTTATATCGTGCCTTACACGTAAGGACAATCACGTTATTAAAGTGAAACTTTTATTACATCGTCCAAACTTTTTGGTCTGTGTAGCGCATGTCGCGTGTATCGCGGCTGCCGAGTAGGTATACCTACTCGGCAGTCGACCGTCACGCGACATGCGCTACACAAAGCAGTGTTCGGAACCGTTCGAACAGTTTCACTTTTACCGTGGTTTCATAAAACCACACAACATTTTTATGTTTAATTGCAATTAAAATTGATGAACACAATTTTTTTTAATCGCTATGTAATATCGATATTACTCATAATAATATTATGTTTGCAGTGCAATGGCGATAGCGGAGGGAAGCCGGGATGGCTACGGCGAAGAGGAGCAGTCGCTGTCGGGCTCCATGCTGTCTCTAGCACATAGCAATTCCTCAGCAAGCTTCCCCGCGGGCTCACTCTAATTTCAACCTTATCTCCTTGCAATAAGAACGAGGCAAAACACTATTTTAATATTACCCTTGTAATAGCGCTACGCCAATAGTCTCCGCTAACGATTTTAGTTAGCTTTGCTAAATTACTAAATTTCACAGAGGAACATAAAGATCCTAAGATATAAATGGATAAACACATTGTTGCGGCATTGAAAATGAAATTTTTCTTCACTTCTAAGGTTGTCGATTTAAATGGCTTCTAATGCCGATCTTGCATAAATCCATATTTAATGAACATTCGGTACATATTTCAAAGTATACACATTCAGAATGCAAGTATTACACAAATATAACGGTTTTATAATGGTTTAGTTGAAGTTCGCAGACGGTTAAAGCTTTGTAGTTGTGCGTCATAGATTGCTATACTTAGATAAAATGACAGTGGAATGTTGAAGAAATTGATTATGCGCTGTGCCACTTTAAATTAAGATTTGTTCTAGATTCGATAAAAATCATCCATTTAAATCATTACCAGCGTATATCTATGATAAAAGTACAATTCACATCAAAATGTTTATTTTGTACTAGTGTACAATTTGTTGTTTAATACGGAAAAAATATAAACAGGATAAAAAACGTTTCTTGAAAAACTCCATTCTGCATTTCATCTTCATTTGTACTGTTGTTGTTTTAAAATAAAATAAAAAATATTAGTAGTTTTTACCGTACAGGGTTGTCAACGGTATTATAAAATTATTAAAGTGTAAGAATTTTTCTTAATCATTTTGTGCATTATCTTGCTTCATTTTATGCTTATTCCATTTTATATCTGAGACTGTTCAGCCCTCCTGTTATATGCAAACAAGCGTTTTGTTTGCTTGTTTGTTTGTCACACAACTTGAAGCAATACCTCGTTCTCTCTAAGATGAAAAATTTGCACGGTTTTTATTGTGACAGCACGCACGTGTTTTGTACATGCAATTTTTGTAATTTTTTTATTATAGTTATTTTTTTTGTTAACTGTCTTCCAAGAGTATGTCAGTATTCGTCTAGCCAATATCTTGAAGAGAGGGCATTTCCTATTATATTACACCATTAAGTTTATTGCACTCCATTATTGATTTATTTGTGTGTATGTAACGGTATTTTGACGATGTTTTATATTGAATGATTTGAAAATTTTATGATTTTTTTAAACATAAAATAATGTAGGAATGTTTTATTTAAATACGCTGTTGCATCTCGCAAACTTTTTGTATATTAATGAGGGTGTGTAAAAATGTGTGGATTATATAACGTGGACAAGAGACGCTTTTACTAGATTTTACTCAAACGAGAATTTGCTCCGCCGTTTACGATGTTCTCTCTAGATGGAAAATTGTTTTGGTGATTCCAGATTATTCGATAGCTTCTAATTTCGGGTCGACGTCGCGCTTCAACCAACGAATTTTATTCAAAGATCAAAATTAGACCGTCCAAATTAATATCCGCGCGGCAAACGAACGACGGAGCCAATTCACACATAGAGCATGTTGTTCTCTTTACTAGTTCTCTCAATCTATCTTGTATAATATCGTAGGATATCGTAAGTTTATAGTTGTTTTATTGAAATTTCCATCTTGATAGTTTCGCATTACTCAAGATCGAGAAGTTGTCGAAACGACCCGAAAGCGTCAAGTGGTATTCTAAGGTAAACTTTGTAGTGTAGCCGAGCAATGTTGATCCTCAAAGTGTACGCTTAAGATATTTGACGAAAGGCATTATGAGTTGCGTCCCGCGCGCCCCAGCTGCCGTCGAACGATACTGTTATTATTTAACGTTTAGATAGTCAAAATTTTAATCTTCATATCATTAGTTTTTACTTTAGGGGCAATTTATTCTCGTAGCGTACGTTGAATTTTTTAACTAGCGGACTGATCGTATTCGTTTATGGCCTAGAATTGTGTTTATTAGATGTTTAGACAGTTTTTTTAATACGATGTTATTATGCGTGCGTTAGATGATTTTTTAGATTTAAATATTCACGCTTTATCGCTCATAACAAAATGCAGGTGCTGTTTAATAAAAATTTATAACCGACTGCCAATTATGTTTTGTAAATATAAAATATATATTAATTATTATTATTAACATGTATAAGTGAGCACATATATTGCCTTCCGGCGCTGGGGCGCGCTCGACGTTTGTGTATATAAAGAACAATAATATATAATAATTAACTATAGATAGTATACTTTTGTAAGGTGCGAGTGTGGTTTGTGTACATTCGAAATGGGAAACAATGTGCTATTTTATTTGTTTATTAGAGGTCTAATACGTTGTATTTGTCACCTAAGCTTACCAGTCATGTGTATAGACGACTATACTATTTAATTTAGCGCCGATTTAGTCATAAATATCCAAATTTAGTTAATACTATCATTAATTGAAAAATAATTATTTTTTAATTTCTAATATCACATTGCTTGTAAGCATCACACGATGTGATCTTTTTGTATTATTTGAGTCTGTTAGTATTAAAAATTTTCAATATACAGAAAAACTGTAAAGAGATGAGTTGAAATTATATATATTATGTACATTACAATGTTTGAGTATTGTATTTAAACATATAAAGGAACATTTTGCGTAATGCCATTTAACAGCTACAAATTCGATTGATTTATGTATGTTGTTAATTGTCATTATGTATTCGAACCCTTCTCTCCTCCCCACTGACCAATTCAATGACAATAATCTATTGCAGCCTGTCTTGTCTGTACTGTGGAAGTCGAATAGAGTGCAGTGGTGGATCCTGATTGATTAAATCTTTCTATATATATGTAACTAGTATATTATACCCATTTTAAAGTATCAATTATTTAAAGGTGGTAAATTTAAGCGCTTTATAGTTACTCACAAATCCACCGTATTAACGATGTGTAAAAGAGATCTATGTAAATTTGCTATGCACTTTTTAAATGAGCGCATCAACAGAATAAAATCTATTTAGAACCTAAATTAATATATCGGTGATATCAATTAATATTAACTGTTTTAATTTATTTAAATATTCTTTAGGTTAAATTATTAACGTTTTATCTGAAGAGTGACCTTATCCAGTGAAAATTAATGTTTTAACATTTTAACTAAATATAATATTAATAATGGCCACCGTTGTACTCTACGGGGTAAATAATATCAGGTTAGGAGCACCATGGAATTGATTTGTAAGCTGTTTTTTAAGCTTGCGTGCGACAGTTGGTCGGCATTACGATAAGGCTTCGCTATCGGCTTACCCCCTGTGCCGTTCGTACGTTCGGTTGTTGGTCACAATGAGGACAGCGAACGCGCACGCGGGGCGCGAGTGTAGTGCGTAGACGCGTCCGACGCCCGTTCCAATCTCCCACCACTGCTGTTTTTTTAGAGATAGATCCTCATCATCACGTTAAGTCAGAGCGACAAATTATTAAGTATAGAAGTACCAAACCCTTAGTTAGCGTTCACGTATTATGTACATTGTAACTATTATTTTTTATATTTTACCATTGTATAGACCTTCGTCGGCGACAGGTAGTTAGCAATATTAAGTGCGAGGTGCGACAAGGTGCGCGGCGCCGCGGACGGGGGGCGGCACCGACGCACCGTTGTTGATTTCTTTTTATTTTTTGTTATATATTTAAATAACACAATCGACTTGTAGGTTTAATAATTATTATTATCATTAATTACTATATTGTAATATAATCTTATTAATGAAAAAATCAAACTGAAAATAAATAAATAGAAATGAAATTTAAACTTGTTTTCTTTCCATTCCTCATCAATCATCATACCATTGTAATTTGGCCATCATAGAAATATCTCGAAAAAACAATAAAAGGAAAAAAATGTCTACAAACAACAGGCAGTCTTAACACTGCAATGATTATTGCAATGTGAGCTGGACATACAAACTATATTTATGTCTATTCAGATAAATAAAATAAGTGTGTCCATTTATCATATTTAAAGAACCGCTTGTCATATCAAAATAACATTTACAATCGTTGTCTGAGTTTCTGTTTATAGCGGCTGGAGCAATTTGAAATTTAAACAGGTGAAATGGATACCTACTGAATCCTTAACTGCAAAAAAATTCTTAAGTGACTATATGCAATTACTAGATTTCCGCCCGCGGCTTCGCCCGCGTTTGCAAAGGAAAACCCGCATAGTTCCCGTTCCCGTGGGATTTCCGGGATAAAAACTATCCTATGTGTTAATCCAAGTTACCCTCTATATGTGTGCTAAATTTCATTGTAATCGGTTCAGTAGTTTTTACGTGAAAGAGTAACAAACATCCATACATCCATATATCCATACATCCATACAAACTTTCGCCTTTATAATAGTATATAAGATTCTAATCTGAGCATTGCTTTTAACCAAACAACATTTCGTGTACACGGGAAGTAGGTACATATTGATTCTCTTGCGAATGTTAAAATTTGCGGAAATTTGCAACAGTAAGTACCTATCTTTTGATTGTGTTTGCGAAGTATATACTTATATATTTCCATGGTTAGCTTATTAATTTGACATTTTCACAGCTTCAAGGGACCGTAGACTTTACCTCCACACGTAACACTTTCCCGAGAAAAAGGGTGTTGACAGATAGACAGACAGCTTTATTGGTTGTGACTTGTGGCGCACAGGTTCTTAGCTACATATAAAAAAAGATATTTCTATACTTCCGTTTCTTAACCAAACAGACTTACTTTGCTTATCCTTGTCCTCGTTCAATTTCTATACAATATGTAGTTAAGTATCGCCAGACGCCAAGTATAAGATATTAGGAACACTCGTAAATCGTAGTGACGGATATAAATAAAACAACAATTGAAGCATTAAATTACATATTTAATGAATTTTCATAACTCAATGCAAAAGTTGTAAACTATATAAAAGTCTATGTAAATATAGAGACGGCTTATTGCTCCATTTATTGAAATAACAAACAAAATAAAAAATGTAAAATAAATCCTATATCTACTTTATCGATACATAATATACAATGATTTTATTTTTACTTAAATGCTAAAACATGACTTATAAGCCACATGGCGATTAAATGATGAAATCATTTCTTGAAACTTTTGTTATTAACTGACTGCCAGCAGTTTCCGCTCAATATTTACAATAATTGATTATTTTAGGTAATATTTTGTAACTTTACCGATTTCAGGCGCACATCCATTTTTTATCTCATTATAAATTACACAATGCATGCAAAATAAAAAGTCTCTAATAATTATTAAAATTTGTGTAATTTGCAATAATTTTATAATAATATAATTGATGATGTAGATAAAACTTAGCAATTTAGTTTGACGTGCAAAATGAACTGTGTTCTGCATTTTAAGTGATATTCTACAATTAATCTAAATCGTAATTTATCAAAAACTAGACGATTAAAAGATCTACATATAATTACAAAATGTAGGTAGTGGATTGTAAACATTTTTGGCAGCATTATTAGTATTTTCATATTTATGGAGTTTATACTCCATAGTTTATCCGTAGGCACGCACTCATTTTAACGAAAAACCATTCGTTAAGGAAATAAAACATAAACTTAAAACTTAACTAGATTATAAAGTTGTATACAGTCGTTTATGAAAGCCAGTTATCATCGTCGAATCATCGAAGCAATTTTCTTTACAAATTAATGAATACTTTCTCAAATATTCGTAAGTGCGCAGCAAAACATAAATAGGTGTGGCGTGTGCGTTTAAAATAAATTATATAAATGTAGTAGTACAGATGCAAAATATTATTCTTTCGTAACAAATGTAAGCAACACAGTATTGTTTTATTCTTATTATACAAAAATAGCTTGTTTATGATTTATATACCATTTATTAATCTCTCTAAACATTTTGTATAGGCCTCGCTTTTTCACGTAATGCATGATCGAAATTAAGTTTTTTAGAATTATAAATTTCAAACGTTCTGGTTTATTCCTTTTGTTGAATAATTTAATATAATTATGAGAAGGTAAAAACTAAAAAGTATCCTACAAAAAATCACCAAATTAAGAGACAACGCATATTTTGTTGTACTATTATTTTGATGAAAAAGAGACAGAATCGCCGTTATTATGGTATTAAAATGATTTACGTTACGCAAACCAGTTTGGCATTATGTATCATTCAATTAACTTCAATAGTGCGTGTCGGCGTAATGTTTCGGTTAATGGGGCAGCAGACCAAATAATGTCGGTGTAATGTGTCGCCCAGTTGGGCATCAGACCAGTTGTGTCGGTATAATGAGTCGAACAGTTGGGCAGTGGACCAGTCGCGTCGGTATAATATATCGGTCAGTTGGCAGCGGACCCGTCGCGTCGGTGTAATGTGTCGGTCAGAGGGGCAGCGGACCCGTCGCGTCGATGTAATGCGTCGGTCAGTTGGCAGCGGACCAGCCCCGTCGGTGTCACGTGTCGGTCAGCTGCGGCGAGTGGCGCGTGGTGTCGGTCTACTGTGTCGGCGAGAACTCCGTGGGCTCGAGGATGCGGCAATGCATCTCACGTATGAGCGGCACGGTGTACGCGACACACTCGTCCCATCCGGGGTTCCGCCATGTGCTCTCGCGCGTTTCCCGACGGGCTTGCAGGTCCTTGTAGCCTGGAAGATAATAATAATAATAATTCATTTATTTATTCAAGTAACCAGGACTCATTTTGTTAGTAACAATTATTATCTTAAAAATTATGTTAGTAAAATAAAATTTATGACTGCTAGAAATGTACTCCACCGCTACAAAGCTATCAAGGAAGCAGACAGTCTGCAGCAGTGGTTCACATACCAGCAGTCGAGCCGACTCGCTATACAGCGCATGATTTCATTGGGGCTGTCCCGCACACGGCGCACCAGGGATGTGCATCTCTTTCGCATTGTAGCGTAAAAGCAGTCTATATGAGCTTCTGCAAACATCCCTGATGCGCTGCAATAACGGGGCAGCCCCATTAACACCCGGAACGCATTGTTATATTGAACACGGAGCGAGCTGTAAGAATGTTGAGTATGACTAGCCCATAGGCTGCACGTGTAAAAAGATGTACAATACGCACGAAATAGGGTTTTTTTAACTTCATTAGAACAACGTGCAAACCTACGAGCTATCATATTTGCCCTCACTGCCAGTGCCCGTCGTTCCCTTTCAATATCATCATCGTCTCTGAGTCTAGGGGTCAATATGTGTCCGAGATATTTGAATTTAAAGACCCTCCCCAATGGCACTCCGTTCAAACGTATTGGGGATAAAAAATGCGTAACTCGGCGCCCAGACTCAAAGACCATGACTTCACTTTTCTTAGTATTGTAGACCAATCCATGAAGAGCAGCGTACTCTTCACAGATGGCCACTAATCTTCTAAGACCGCAGATTGAAGCACTCAGCAACGCCATATCATCTGCGTAACTTACATTGTTGATGCAAACTCCATCAATATGACAACCAATCCTTTCGTTACTGAGTGATTCAATCAGCTCGTTGACATATACATTGAAAAGCGTGGGCGAACTTAACCCCCCCTGCCTCACGCCGCATTGCAGCCCAAACGGCTGAGATAAAGCCCCCGCCCATCGGACTTGATTGATCTGGCCTCTGTACCAACATTTAAATGTGTTAATAAGAGAGGACGGTACATTAGCTTTCTTTAACTTATCCCAAAGGATATCATAAGAAACCAGATCAAACGCCTTCGACAGGTCAAGGAAGCACGCATATATTGGCGTATTTCGGTCCATATAGTACTTGACAGCCCACTTTAAAGACAATATTGCACTTTCCGTAGAAAGTCCCGATCGAAATCCAAACTGATTTTGGTGTATTTCTACGTACCTGTTTAGTTGTTCATTAAGCAGGCTGTCAAATACCTTTGCAATTACCGTTGCAAGAGAAATAGGCCTATAGTTGGTCTGGTCCGCTAAATCACCTGTTTTATTTTTAACAATTGGCACTACGATAGTTTTTGTTAAATCACTGGGAAGATACTTATGCTGAATACACAGATTAAAAAACATTGATAACACTCTCGATATGTGAGGCCCTGCATACTTTAGGTGCTCAATACTTAGACCATCGTGACCGGGAGATTTTCCTTTAGACATTTTACTTATTATTCGCTGAATTTCTAAAGCAGTGACTTTAAATTCCCGATCATCCTGATCCACAGTATCCGGCACAGACAGACTCGGACCTAATGGAGACGTAACTTTAAAATGGTCTTTGAAGAGGTTAGCAATACTAACAGGATCATTAGCGCCACCTACAGATACAGGGAGGCCATGTTTACAGTTCAGTTTGTTAGTCTGTTTCCAAAAAGAACGAAAATCTTTACGCGAATGATGTGACGCTAAGTTGTCCATTTTGATTTGTTCTTCATGGTTCTGACACCATTTAAGACGTGCTTTAAAAATTTTTCTAGATTCACACATCTCATTATATTCAATTCCAATGTGTGGTTTACCCCTCCGCGCCCATACTGAATATTTATACCTGGCCTCCCTGTATGCACCAGCCACAAGTCTACTCCAACCTATCACTACTTTCTTGGACTTGCTACGTCCCGAACAGGCCACGGCAGAGTCACTGAGACCACGCACAATCAATTCATACAACTCGTCAATTACGCTATAATGGTTTTGATTATTACAGACGCCGTGCATGCAGCTTCTCAAGACTATAGGGCACTGTATTAAACTTAATTTTTCATGACATTTACTTGTATAAGATTTTATTTGATTTATATTTCTATCGCCCCATATAGCCTTGTTTACACTACAGCTAACTGGTGATTTTTTCACACACACATTTTGAAAAATACATTCTAAAATGAGAGGATAGTGATCAGACCATAACGTATCATACTTTACGTATGCCGAGCAGACTGATTTACGCGCAGCTTTAGTAACTACGCAATGATCTAACCACCTCCTAGATCCGTGCGACTCACTGACAAAAGTGTATGTGTTTGTGTTTATACCTAACAGTTCCGTATCAACACAACTCCATTCGAATTCTTTACAAAAATTTAACAATTCTCCATAGAATAACTCATTTGGATGTGCATTAAAGTCCCCTAAAATATAACAGTTTTCAATGTTAGAAGTTTCAATAATCGCACTCACCAAGCTAAGGCAATCCGTAAAATCCACTAAATTTTGCGCCGAATCTGTCGGCATGTACACATTGAACACTAAAACAGACCTTTTATAATGCTTTTTATTATATATGTGAAAAATTAAATTATATGTTCATGTATGTTTGATTATATGACGATAATGATTATTAAGTGCGTTGTTTTTTTTTATTATTAACTTCCATATTGCATTAACTAGGGCTATTGTAATATGTTTAATGTATTAACACCGAACTATTAAACCGTGGATAACAGCAGGTATTCTCAGGTGTATCCGAAATAGAAATCAAATGCAACTTAAAGTTAAAGCGGACCCTCTAAATGATATTTTAAAACTTACATACAGACGTTACAGAAACCATTGTAATAACTTGATTAAAAAATTAAAACGAAATTATGACAGAGAAATGTTAAGTAAAGCAGCTAAAAACTCAAAAGAATTATGGAAATCGATAAGACAAATTACCAACTTTAAACCAGCTAAATTACACAGTAAAGATCTTCTCAAGTCGGATTCTTCTCCTTGCAAATCGGTAAATTTGGTTAATGATTTTTTCGCTGATGTCGGTAAAGAGTTGGCAAATCAACTTTTGACTAAAAATTCTAATTTGGTAAGGAACCCTGCTCCAAACACGACTAACCTAAACAGCTCTTCTTTCGTTCTTCTAAAAACCGATGTCAGTGAAGTTAAAACAATAATCACGACGTTAAAATCTGATAGTGCCCCAGGGTGGGACAAAATACCTACAAAATTTCTTAAAATTTGCTCTTCTATTGTAGCTCCTGCTATTTGTCACTTAGCGAACTTATGTTTTAGTACAGGTATATTCCCTGCTCAGCTGAAAAAGTCAGTAGTTGTTCCGGTGTATAAGGGTGGGGATGGATCCGATGTCAATAATTATCGCCCCATCTCAGTTCTGCCAGCAATCTCTAAAGTTATCGAAAAGCTCATTAATAGTAGACTCCTTAATTACTTTGAAAAATATAACATCTTCTCTGACTCACAGTTTGGGTTCAGGCGCGGTCTTTCAACCGAAGATGCTGTGTTGAAATTAACATCTCTTATATCTGACAGACTGGATGAAGGCAGAAAATGTTTGGCTGTTTTTCTAGACCTGAAAAAGGCCTTTGACACCGTTTCCATCCCTATTCTTATCCGTAAGCTGGAGCATGTAGGCATTCGTGGTACACCCCTTAATCTAATGGAAAGTTATTTAACAGAGCGGACTCAATGTGTAAAAATAGAAAATTATATTAACTGCGATAGAGGCGTTACCTGTGGTGTGCCACAGGGAAGCGTTCTCGGACCAACGCTCTTTTTAGTCTATATCAATGATCTCACTAATTTAAGTATATTAAATGGAAAAATCTACTCTTACGCAGATGATACGGCGATAGTGTTTAGTGGGAATTCATGGCTTTCTGTATTTAACGCGGCACAGCACAGGCATTTCTAAAATTTCTGATTGGTTAATAAGTAATCTCCTCACTTTAAACATTAAAAAAACTAATTACATATGCTTCTCAATTAATAATAAAACACAACCTAATCCTAATCTTAACCTTAAGCTCCACGAATGTGACGGAACTGATAATTTAAATTGTACTTGCGACACTATTGAAAAAGTTTTTACTACAAAATATCTCGGGATCATACTTGATCACCGCTTATCTTGGCATTCACACATTGATTATATGAACGAAAGAGCACGGAAACTAATCTGGATTTTTAAATCTTTGAGACATGTAACTTCACATAAGCTTAGGAATCAAATATACAAGTCCTTAGTTGAATCAATCTTAGCATATTGTATTCCTATCTGGGGGGGAGCTAACAAATCTAAATTCATAGAAATGGAGCGTGTGCATAGGTGTCTTCTGAAAGTCATGTATCAAAAACCTCGCCGGTTTCCAACGACAGATCTGTATAAACTATGTGATATTCTATTAGTCAGACAACTATACATCTTACTTATTACAATAAAAACACACAAAAAAACACCATTTATTTATACCACAGTGGAGGGAAGAAGAAGGAAGGAGGTAATTAAAACTCGTTGTACCAAAACTGTTTTTGCCAGACGCCAGTACTCAGCTAACTCAGCTTATATATATAATCATTTAAATAAATTATTTAACATTAATAGACTAACTTGTTGTGATTTAAAAAATAAAATAATGAATTGGCTAAAAACACTAAATTATGATGACACAGAAAACCTTCTTGCTACGTCATGCACTGGGTAATTATTACTTTTATATAATTTATTTAACTATAACCACGTGTAATCATTAGCTGGTAAATATTAATTAATAATAAATAATAATAAATATTATAGGACATTATTACACAAATCGACCTAGTCCCACAGTAAGCTCAATTAAGGCTTGTGTTGTGATTACTAGGCGACGATAAATATAATATTTAATAAATACATATATAGATAATAACACCCAGACCCAAGAACAAATAATTGTGTTCATCACACAAATATTTGCCCTGACCGGGGATCGAACCCGGGACCGTCGGCTCAGTAGGCAGTTACTTTACCACTGCGCCAACCGCGTCGTCACACGTCGTCGCGCGTCGTCATCGTTCACTCACAAACTCGTGCTCATACATAAACCGACAAATCCAAACACACACACACACACACACAACACACAATACACAAACACATCACACACACACAATCATACACTCCACACTTAACTATTAATATTTAGTTATTAACAGTTTATTTTTTTCATGTAGATAACCTATTTTAAGGTAAGGAAGAGCGGGTCCTCCTGACACAGGTTTTATCTTAAACTTACTAGGAGGGCCCTACTACTCCAAATTGTGTAAAATTTAGAAAGGAAATAAACTATTTTTATTTTTTATATTAGGAACAAAATTGGAACAAATCATACAAAATTAAGATTATAAATAAGTAAGTATTCAAGGAAGGAACGAATATATAAATTCAAAAAATAAACTCGCTCTAGTTACTTCATATTTTCCCCTGACTATGTAGCATTAAATATTAGAGAATGACGTTTCAATGACACTAACTTGCAGTCTATATATTTTTTCACTTGTATTAAATATACTAAAAGAAAAAACACCAAAATATGCTATAAACTGTACTGCATACTCACACCAAATATGATGAACATTGTAAAGCCGTCCAATCTGCGAGAAGTACCCAGCGAAGGCCTCGTTCTTAGCGCGACGGTACGTGAGCCCGCGCGCCCAGTTGTTGCCCCACTCTATCATTGTGCCCGGCTTTAGACTGGAACACAATATTACGATATTCATTCTTGGTCATAACGATAAAACCTCGGGCAATATGTATTGCGTACCCAAGATTAAGATAAAGGAACAAGGGATAATAAATTGTAATATTGTACTACTAATACTGCATTGCTCTTTACTTATGACTTATCTTTAATTGAACAGATTTGAGAATGCCGCTGTGGAAAAAGCATTAGTTCATTAATTAATTCCTTCAGTATTCTTTTACAAGCAATGCTTACTAGACTTGGTTGGCAAAATGTTTTTCGGCATCTATTAGAACAATACACAAAAATAAAGTAGTTTATAAAAGTATTAATGCGATAGAATAAATTAGTTTCACTGCTTAGTTAGCTGTCCGGACATTATTTTTGTTATTGTTCAATTATTAGTACGACTCGTTTTATTGCTTACAAACAACGAAAGAATGTTCTACGCCTGTTTACACCTAAAAAATTTTGACATAGTGGGGATAGAATGATCATATTCGCTCGTTTGATATAAATGCACCATAAGACATGTCGCTTTCATCAACGCAATATAATTTTTTTTTTTTTGGTAAAGATGAGAGTTTTCTATATAATTGAAGATACTCAAGATTTTCGAATTTAAAAAACGATGTTTTGCGTTATACTATTTTATTATACCGTTGCGTTGTCATCCAGCTACAAATATTTTCCTCCAATAATCCTATCATGTCTTATCTATACTAAGTGTAGATCTATAATTGGTACTTAATCAAAATCGGTTGTTGAACTTTATAGACTACAAGCCCGCATAGGACAAAAATATGGGTCAAATGAACCACCATGGGACATATCTAGAACGATAGCAGAGCAAAAAATAATAAGATTCATCACTATGCCGTCACTTGTAAGCTGTCCAACTGAGTGCAGATGAGAATTGAAAAGTACAGGTAGACTCGGTAAATTTTGGTCATATATTTTTGTACGGCATTCTTAACCATCGATAGATCCATTAAAAATGATAACAAACCGCTCAGTGCCGTACAAAAATGGTGGTCCACCAAGCCGGAATTTTTATTTAATTTCCGAGAGTTACCGGGGGTAAATTTGGTCATTTGACCATGTACGGCATCTGTGTCATACTATTGCTATACTGCTCTTAATCCATTATTCCGCAACGCCGTACAAAAATCATGGGGACAAGGGGAAAAAATCGAGAGTTGCAATCCCCTCTCTTTCCCCACTCCAGGGGGTCATTTGACTAAGTACGGCTTCGGTTCCAAAACATTATCTAGCATTCAAAAGTACTATTAAAAGCAATGCCGTCAAAAAATAATTGTTCTTTTAAATGTATACCAATAATCATCTTAATTTCATCGAATTCTTGATATAAAGAGCTGTAAGGTCATTTGACCCTGTACGGGAACTTTTTTTTTAACATGATATTGTAAAATTCAAATGTTGTATAGTATTGCCGTTCAAAAGAAACCGTTCTAAAAAAAGTTATAGAGAAATGTAAAACCAGAAATTTTGTTAAAGTTTAAACATCGTAGATTAATGAAATATAATAGTTTTCTACACTTTATCCGTTGTTTTAAATAGTATTAACATAGATAAATTAGGAAAAAACGATGCCGTACATTTTTGTGCAGACCACATCTTTTAGGCTGATGAAAGCGACGAAAGCTACAATTTTAAGGGTGCTTTATGGCCATTTGATACAGTACGGCATTAACATATTCTTACCCAACTACGGCAAAGCAAAAGGAGGGTTATGGTTGTTTACAGGTCATGTATGTATGTTCATCTATTCCCTCGTAACTTCTAAACTACTTATCAGAATTCGACAAATGACATATCATTAGAAGCGTCTGAATTGTTCACTGGATAACCAGCGACCAGCTAGCTAAAGGCTATATGGGGTTTCACAAAATCTAATGTGGCGCCCTCTAGCGGACAAAACATACAGAGTAAAAAAATAAAGTTAAGATAAATATGCAGTGTTTGGTATCATTTGAAAGCGCTTTACTTGTACATTTTGAATATGTATATATTACTAGCATTTGCTTGTGACTTTACCTGTATTCATGGACTGATTGCATATAATTCGGTTTAAAGAACTTTATTTATCTCATAACATAAACAAGAACAATACAATGATCTTTTACACATATGAGAAATAACAATTTTGCAGTTAGTATAACACAATCAGCTATCGAAATTAGTTAAGTATGTCTTTAACTTATTTTTAAAAATAGTAATTGATGAGGATTCTTTAATTACTTTAGGCAAGCTATTGTACAATTGTGCTCCCTCAAATCTTAAGTTTCTCTTACCGTATAGAGTTCTTATAAATGGTAATTCAAGGTTATCACTCTTTCGTGTGTGGTATTTGTGGGATTTTTTGTTTAGTGTTATTTGTGTTTTTATATTATTAGAAAGAATATTTTTAATCAGTATGCATGTGTGATATTTATATAATTTATTTAAATCAAACAATTTGGTACGGGAGTATAGATCCTTAGTTGGCGTAAAAAAATTAAAGTTAAAAAGGATTTTTACTATAGTCCGTTCGCGTTAAGAAAATAGTGAGTCATCAGTGCAACTACAGGTTGAGGGTGTATTCACAGTGGAGAAAAAGTACAAACATTTTTTTTAAACATTAAATTATTATTAATGGAAAAAAAATGTCTTAAAATTACTTAAATCACTATTCAGTATCGCTAGATTCTTCAGTTACATTTATTATGAAAGAATTTTGTTCTGCGTGTTCCATCAAATCACACAATTTAAAGTACTTATAAACATTGTAAATTATGCGTCTCTCTCCGCTATGGATTATTGATCCACTTTTATTCTTTCGAATTGGTGAAGTATTCATTTTCAAAATTTATTGTTGAACGAGTCACGCAAAATACACAACCGTTTTGTTCGAAGGTCAGATTTCAACTGGTCACTGTGAACTCGACTTTCTAATTTGGGGCGTGGCCAGGCCGGCGGACAACGATGAATCACTATTTTCTTAACGCGAACGGACTATAGTTTGTTTTGCGTAATTTGTAGTTTTTTTAAATTAGTAGGCGCCGATTGCCCCCAAACTGGGATAAGATAATCTAGATGTGGTTTAACAAGCGTGTTATAGATACTATATCGTAATTTAAATGGTATATATTTAGCAGCATTTCACATCTTTTCGTTCATAGCTTTTTTATTAGTTCATCAATTTAACGGAGTCCATTCCACCTGACTCCGACTTTCCAAGGTGATAATTAACCACCTCGAGCTTCTTAATATTAATGTATATTTATATTTTATTATAAAAATATAAAGCAAACATTTCGTTATATGGATTTTTTTCTTTTTCAGATTTTTCCCCTTTGAACCAACGAAAATGTACGGCACATGAAAAAATATTATCTATGCATAAAATACTTTAAAAATAAATTTATTTCGTGTTGTGTCAAATGACCCCCTGGAGTGGGGAAAGAGAGGGGATTACAACTCTCGATTTTTTCCCCTTGTCCTCATGATTTTTGTACGGCGTTGCGGAATAATGGATTAAAAGCAGTATAGCAATAGTATGACACAGATGCCGTACATGGTCAAATGACCAAATTTACACCCGGTAACTCTCGGAAATTAAATAAAAATTCCGACTTGGTGGACCACCATTTTTGTACGGCACTGAGCGGTTTCTTATTATTTTTAATGGATCTATCGATGGTTAAGAATGCCGTACAAAAATATATGACCAAAATTTACCGAGTCTACCTGTACTTTTCAATTCTCATCTGCACTCAGTTGGACAGCTTACAAGTGACGGCATAGTGATGAATCTTATTATTTTTTGCTCTGCTATCGTTCTAGATGTGTCCCCTGGTGGTTCATTTGACCCATATTTTTGTCCTATGCGGGCTTGTAGTCTATTATACCTATTTACTATTATCAACATTGATAACATTAAATAATGTTTAAGATCATGATTATTATTTATTGAACATATTATAGTAATAACAATACATATAAAACTTCGTGTGAATCTTACTATTTATCGAATATTGTACATCTGTATTGCAAGTCATCGGAAGTTTTTGATCTTAAAATAGACTTGTATATTTAGCCGCGCCGCGTTGCGATGCAACTCGTATTATTTATTTTTTGTGAACTTCGAAGCGTGTTTTGCGCAGTTGTTTTAAAAACAAAAATATGTTTGCGTTCATAAGACACTTTTACTGCTTATATAAATTATGCGATTATACTACTGGTGGCTATCATTCGCTTCAATAAATATCATACAGATAGTGAATGTTTTTTGATATTTTAAAATACACAATAAATAAACAAATTATACAAACAGTCAGTTTGTATAAATAAAAATTAAATGACCTGCCTCAACACAACAAAGCAGCAGCACATAGATCTTGTAACAGCTGCCAGTAGATTCATTTCTATTGTTTAAGTTAATATAATCATTTCAAGCCATAATCCTTTAAGGGTTGACTCAACAGTTTGCCAAAGCATAATGCTACTCTAAGATCATAAACAACACAATATGTTTATGTTATCACATTAAACACATTTAAGCGAGAAATAGTGAAAGCAGATTTATTTTACATGACATAATAATGTTAAGTTTATACTCTATTTATAGAGAAATATATCTTATATATAAAATTCTCGTGTCACAATGTTAGTCTGCATACTCCTCCGAAACGGGTGGACCGATTCTCATGACATTTTCTGCGCATATCGGGTAAGTCTGAGAATCGGCCAACATCTATTTTTCATATGTACCACGGGCGAAGCCGGGGCAGACCGCTAGTTTTAATATAAAGTATGTTTCTGTATTGATACAATCATGAAAATTCTTTAATTAACACTAGTTTATCTCTTTCTATTACATACTTTAATCATCTTAAACTACTAAGTAAGCTCTTCCTAGGTTACCATGATGTTTTAAAGTACATAGTATTATATCCAATATGGGAAAGTGATGGTAATACATCACCTACATAGTTTAGTCATTTTTCCATACTGGAAATAATACTGCTTTCATGGTAATCCACCAAGAGTGACATAAGCATATATTCCCCTATGTTTCAAATAAAAAAAATTACCTGTAAGATCTAATTTCATAGATGTTGCTGGGATCTCGTTTTTCGCCAGACGGCCAGAAGCTGAAGGCAAGAAGGTATTGGAGATGACGAGACCTCACGAAATTACCTCTCTCTTTTTCTAATGCTCTGTATTCCTGTTCAAAAGATTTGATTTATTTAATGTTTAATGTTTGTATCTACAATATAGAATCTAAAATTATATCCATAGAGATAGATAGTAAAACAAGCTAGTTAGGAGGATCAGTATCCTCTCTAAAATAACATATGGCATATTCTACTAATATTATAAATGTGAAAGTTTGTTATTCATATGTATAAAAGATAATATAGAGATATTATCGATAGAATTTCATAATAATAAATTATTTTCACTGTGCAGTGTTTATTTTCCTTGTGATAACTAACACTAACAATATTTTAATATTATCAAGTGTGTTTTGTTTAAAAAAGCATACTATAACACTAATCGTATTTTTTTCATAATAATAATAACTGTGTGAAACTTAACATAATATTTTGCTTTATTTATTCACTTACAGGATTTTCTCTGAACAATATCTTTGCTTTGTCAATTTTCTCGAAGCCACCAACATACCGCCACAAATGCAATGCCTGGTCCATATCCCCCACAGAGACAGTCCATGATCCGACGAGCTCACAACCCAACTCAGGCTTACGAGATTCCACAAACTCTACGGAAGTTTTACTGGAAATATTCAATAAAGTGTTTGAATTGACCTGTGTTTTTTATTTACCTTTATTTAAAATGTAATATATTAATTTTAAAGTAAAACTTTCCTTAAAGACAGGAAATTTCATAGGGATCTTTACAATGGGATGATTAGGTAGTATCATGTAGTATGGATGATTTAATTATTTACAACAGCTCTCTATTTGTATTTTGTTACTATTTAAACTTAAAATTTCTCATACAATACTACACTCACAAACAGTGTAATAATATTGGTAATGTATTAAAATTTCCATTTTCAATTATTTGTATTGACTATTCCATGTGATTACTGATTGTATTGACCTATATGCTATAACATTCTTCCGATTTGTTATTGTTGAATTTGAGTTTTACTTATATTTTACACAATATAGGTATAATAATTGCTAAATTCTTATCAAGAACACCATAAGATGTTTATTTTAGTGTGATATATCTTTAGTTATTTGTTAGTTTTATGTAAACATGGATGAGGTCAAAGTTTGGGACATGATAACACAATGTGTGAAGAAATAGACAACAAAAATATAAAAGGTTGTTATAGTTTAAATGGCATACACGCTATTTTAAGACGCTAGTTACATAACCATATTATATTATTTGCCGGTTGATTGCAAGATACTTTGTACCGTGTTTGACTTATTTATAACTCACTAGTTTTTCAGGTATTTATCCACAGAATCCGGCCTTATGTTGTGCGTATGTAGAGCGTATACAATCTCCTTGTCGCTAAGCATACGACTGTGGGATTCTTTAGTAGGTTCGATTTTTCGAACCAGAAGTTTCGAAAGCCATCCATCATCGGCATTTAATCTTGCACTTGTCGTAGCGATGAATCTAAAACAAAATTTTACTTGCAAACTTTGCAGATCACTCAAAGACAACTCACAACTTAATATACCTACAAACTCTACCCATCTTCGAAATTCAAAATTCAAAATATTGTAAACTAAAAAAAAATAAACCTACCTTGCATTTTTTGGTACGCTTGAACTGTACACTATAATTCTATTTAAGGTATTCATCTTCACAACTCTAAAAACATGAATTTACAGTATTGAAGACAGTTGAACAATCTGCCGACGAGTACGATATTGACTTGTTATCAATTCATTAAAAAATAAATCACTTGAAGGTTATCTTGAAAATAGGTTTTAGTTTTTAAAAAGAGACATCTATTGAGCGTGACCTCAACCAACTCGCAACCAATGATAATTTAGTGACAAGTGACACAGACCACAGAGCAAGTAAACAAGTGTATACCACAGTGTATACTTGCTCTAAAAAACCACAGTGTATACTTGCTCTGTACTGTATACCACAGTGTATACTTGCTCTAAACTGCTAAATTATGAAATCTGAAATAGTTTTGACTGATGGATATGTGTTTATTTTACTGTACAAACAAATATTTGTCACTTATTTGAACTATAAAACCTATAAAAAGCCTTTTATTACTACTGTGCTTAGAGTATATAATTACAGTAGTATAAAGCGAGTGTATTGCACAAATTCCTCAGTGCGCATCGTAGGCAGATGAGCTATAGATAATATATAGATGTGTGTGTGACAAATAGGGATGGGTAGGTATCAATTGCGTGCCGAGCTATCGATAAGTTATGTAAATAAATATGTATCTTTTGTAAATTTTATGTTCAATATGTCATTTAAGGAGAAATGTATGAATAAAGTATAAATATGTCATTTTAAATTTGTTTACCAAGAGAATAAAGTGTTTATTCCATTTGAATAATTCTTGTATTAATTTTAAGTACTTAAAAAAAATATGTTTATGAATATCAGAAAAACGAGTTCGATATTAAAGTTAATAAAATAAAAATTCGGGTTTGGTGCTATTTCTTTAATAATAAATGAAACAATAATAATAATGTTTTAAAAATGTTAAATAAAAATAAGAAATAATTAGTTATTTAAAATTATAATATAATAAATCATATAAATAATTTTTTTATTTAATTTTATCCATTCTACTATAAAATGTTCAAAATCAATTTAGCGATATTTCAGAAAATATATCGTAACATTACATACTTTACATTTACACTATAATACATTTACATTCATAATATTAGAAAGTCTATCATACAAAACCTTAGATCATTAAGTAATGGATAACACTCGCAGGCGTTTCCCCTTTTGCTGAGGTATAAGATTATTCGAATCGAAAAATCTTATGCTTTCATAAAAACTACTTGCGTAATCGATTACAAACACTCTGCGTATTCGTAAAACATCGAAAGGACGTCTGCGAGTGCTCCGCTAAAAATGCCGTTTTGCACTGTCAAGTCTTGCAGAAGCAATTCAAACATGTCGAATATTAAAAAAGATGGAATAACCTTTAATTTGTGTATATTTCTTTATTTTTTAACGTACATTTCTAATTAAATGCAATTTCTAATAATCGTCGATGTATCGTTTAGCGATATGATCAAGACAAATAATCGAGTCATGTTTCGAGAGAGAAAGAGACGAGACTATCATGGAAAGAAAATATACAAATTTAATCTTTATCTACTAAGAGAGAAAGTTGAATTTAAAACGCGATAATGAACCGCATTCCTTACGAGACTATCTTTTAAAGAAATACAAATTTAATCTTTATGATCTAAGTTATAAAGTTGAATTTAGAACGCGATATTGAACCACACTCCCCACGAGACAACTTGGAATGAAATACAAATTTAATCTTTATGAACTTAGGGATAGAGTTGAATTTAAAAACTCGTCGCTTAAAAGGTCGTAATTTTTTACGACTTTCGTGACACAAATTATTTTTGTGAATGTGTGATTGTGTTTCAATAGTGTGAGTTGCCCTCCCCGCACCAAAATCAGCAGAAAGTTTAGTTAGAACATTTGCCAGCGTACTCCATCCATTACTTAATGATCTAAGTACAAAACACACCACAAATTTATTTATAATACATTTTTAAAAGAGTTTTAATTTTAAAGTTAAATAAATAATTTGTTAAAATATAGTTCTTCTAGTAAACTTTATATCGAGTACAGCGTTGGTCAGGTCACATCACTATGATCACGTGGCGGCAGTGAGGTGCGCGAGCGAGCCTGCGCGTGTCCGCCTCCCACCTCCCCTTCACCCCCGCGATGCTAGATTTATTTTCATAAAAATAAGTATAACAATCGACTTACTGATGAAATGTGATACTAGATTTCAATTTTGTGTATTTTCTAGTATCGTTTTTGCAAGATATAACTGCAGATTTCACCATGTTTACTCGTGTGGCCCCAGCACTACATATGATTAAAAATCCAGAGCAACGCACTTCGTCAGCACTCAACCACGACTACGAGCGCGCGCGGCGGGAACGTCGTGTTGTTCCCACCTGTGCCTACTGTTCCCACTTGGTTGTTCGTACTCTATAGATACTATCTATACTCTAAGCTACTGTGTCTATAATTAAAAAAAATCGGTATTAGGACCCACATGTCCTTGTCTAAACGTGGTCTAAACGGTAATTTTTGGTTTATTTAAAATGGCAATAAGGCTTGTCAGAAGATCATTGATGAATGATGTCCTCTGTCAAATGTCAGCTGTCCAATCAGCAGAAGTGTCAACATTAAATGGTCTTCGTTTATTTGTCATTAGTTTATATTATAAATAAATTAAGAAAATAAATAAAAAATAAGAAGGGCTACAAATACAACGAAGTTGGTGGATTAATTTCGCTATGGGTAAGTTAATGTGAAATTTAATCACTACATTTCTGGTAGGCTTGTTTTAGTGGGCGTTGTTATTAGTTTCCTGGCTAGTTTATGAAAGTGATTATGATAATTTGTGCAGCATCAAGCGAAGTTACGAAGCTTCAGCAACATTTGGCGTTGCTGAAGGAGGAGTATGGGAAACTGCAAAGTCATTGCGCTGAAGTAGAGAGGAAGTACACCCTCGCTGCGGCGTCCGCCGGCGACTTGAGTGAAACTAGCTTTGTAGCGAGACTTTTGATGACAGTTTCTTCATTGTATGGAAGAGAAACATATTCAGATATCGCGATTAAGCTACAGAACAAATCAATGCCTGGTCATAAGTTTGTATTAAATGCTCGTTCTGATGATTGGAATGAAGAAGCACTGAAAAACCAATCCGAATTAGGTAAGTTGAATATGCTAGCTATAGATATTTATTTAGCCGCATTTAGAGCATTTGTTTAGCCAAAATAAATCATTAGTAATACAAATTGATTTCCTTGATGATAAATACATACTCCATATTGTGAAATAATTATTATAACTATCAGTAGACATAAATCTAATGTAATCTTTGAATGTCATCATGTTGAAAATATTATAATGCTATAACATTCACCTATCTACAAAACTTACTGTTTTAAATAATCTTACAGATTGGTCATCTCTCCCTGACGATGTTGGGTCAGCTCTTCTCAAGTGGCTTTACACAGATTTGGTGGATTTATCAAGAGGGGATTCTTTTGCCCTCCAGTTGATGAAATCAGCTGCAAGTTTCAAGCTATATGGCCTTGTGGGCAAGTGTGAACAGGCCCTAATTGCATCTGTTGGTGTAAGGTGTGTATTATGTGCAAATTTTGTTATTTTTTATTAATAGCAACCCCAAAACATTTGTTAAATAGGGCAAGTGTGAATGGGCACTTACTGGCTAGTGCATCTCACCAGATGTTATAACTTTTACAAGTACACTAAGATTATTTATTAAATTTTAATAATTTAGTAAATATTTGATTTATAACAACCCAAGACTCATAAAATGTACCAATACTGAATGTGTGTTGATAGTATAGCATTTGATTTTTTAATATTCTATTTTTTTATTACAGAACATGTGTAAAGTTTTACTCAGCAGCAGATGAAATTGGTGCCACAGCATTAAAAGAACACTGTTCTGGCCTTATTTCAGCACATTGGGATGATCTCACAGGTATATTACTTTGTTTTAATGTTAATTAATAAATAAATATTTCAGTACAATTTTCACACACAGTAAAATCTGATCCCATACTAAGTTTTTGCTGGTGTTATGGGAACCAGATGGCTGATAAACATACATATATAATTTTAAATAAATACTTATATAGAATATAGATAATTAACAGACCCATGGCAAACATCTATGTTCATCAAACAAATATTTGCCCCATGTGGGAAACGAACCCACAACCTCTGGCTTGGAAGGCAGGGCCACTACCAACCAAGCCAACCGATCAGTCTAAATGAACAATATCTGTTTTTACTATTTTAACTATTACTTGTCCTGTCTTGTAGTTTCAATTACTATTATATTGCATCAGCTAATCATTGCTTGGTAAATATTAATAAAATTGATGTAACAGATTGTCCTGTGTCCCCTAGTGGAGTAATTCATAAACCTGTTTCACTGATCTGTTTTATTTTGGGAAAAGCAGGTAAACAGCCTTCTGCATCCTGTCAGACCAAGATTTGTTTTTCTTTGTATCAACAAGGAATCAAATCCAGCACCCATTGTGCATAGGTTTTTATGGTCACATGTTAGGGAGCGTCCATAAATTACGTGAGGTGTTTTTGTCTATTTTTTGACCCTCCCTCCCCCTCTGGTGAGACATCATGAGATTTTATTGAACCCCCTCCCCCATCCCCCCATCTCACGTGATATTTTTCAAAATGTGGGTTTCTTATGTTTATTTGTCATTGTAAAAAGAAAAAAAAAATTGCTTCGTGCTTTTGTTTACGACTAGTTAAAAATAGTAATTAATATGTATTGCTGAAAGTTATAATAATGGCCGATTTTTCAATGCTTGGATAAAACTTATCCGACCAATAAAGTATTACACGATAATATTAAAATGTCACGTAAACTGTCAAATACGGGCAATTAGAATATGTTTTTAAAATGGTAGTTTTATACATTATTCGACTAATAAGTTTTATCCAAGCATTGAAAAATCGGCCCTTAGAGTTATATAACAAGGTAACAATAGAATATTTAAATCTTAACCGTAACATTAAAATCTTAAGCATGTTATTTGGATTAAATGGACCAAAAGAGTATATTTTGTTGTGTTTCAATTAAAAAAAAATTGCGTGATATTTGCCGACACCCCACCTCTCCCCAACGTAAGGTTAGATGAGGTTTTACTCGACCCCCTCCCCCCCTGAAACAACTCACGTAATTTATGGACGCCCCCTTAACAAGTGCACTAATTTAGTGGTCCAATTGATCAAAATATACAAGTTAATAATTTCATAATTGAAATGTTACACAGCATTTTATACACAATTTTCCGACAACATCCATCAAGGCCTAGCCAGTTGCCTGTAAAATTAACTGGTTAAGTATGATATTCAGTTGGTAGAGTACATACTATATTCCTTCATCCACAATACTTTATATTGTGATAATGCATGACAATCTATTTGGACTATCAATTCTGTTTTAGATATGTCTATAATTAGGTGAGTATATTAATTGAGGTGCATTGCAAAATTATACTATATATTAATTATTTTTGGTGGTGATAGCAATTTTTTTTTTTTTACTGACTGATATAATATATAAACTGATGATTTTTTCTATAGCATAATATTGTCTATGGTTTTTGTTAATTAATGTTGGAACTTTTAAAGTGAAACTTTTATTACATCGTCTCAAACTTTTTGTCAAAACGCGTGTATCGCGGCTGCCGAGTAGGTATACCTACTCGGCAGCCGACTGTCACGCGACATGCGCTACACAAAGCAGTGTTCGGAACCTTTCGTACAGTTTCACTTTTACCGTGGTTTCATAAAACCACACAACATTTTTTTTTCATGTAATTCACTATAATATTTTGATTTTTTTTATGCACATAAAACGTATTTACAAGAAATTAAGAAATTTTACTACGATAAATCTATCAAATAGCTACATAACTTTTTGAACCTCAAAATATATTTTTTTTACTGATTGCATACAAAATCTGTATTTATTATTTTTTTACTTATTTAGGTTCATTAGGATGTGAGTGCTCAATTTCGACCTACTACCAAATCAAAATTAGGGACTTCTTTTTTGTCTGTGTGTATTTTGTTTCCAGTTGTAAATATCTATTTTTAATTGAATATTTATCCTGTGTATAACGATACAGGGGAGGACTTCGCGCACATGTCCTCAGCACTCCTCTACCGCATGTTAAAGAGCAAAACGCCGCAGCCGCTGCACGGCGCGGTCCGCTTGCTGCGTGAGGATGTCGTATTCTTGTGCCTTGTCGAAAACCATGCTAATGTGAGTACACCTTTATTATATTTTTGGTGATGCAATGTGTACAGTACTCCCAAACTGATAATGCGCATAGAAATCTTCGTCATTGTTCGGCAACTGTCATATACCAGTGCTTCACATGTGTTCAAACGTGTGTGCATAATTTAACCAAGGAGGTGATTAGAATCAGAAAAAACCGATAGTGCTGCGAAGGTAGCACAATTTCACTAGTTGAAATGTAACCAGCAACATTCATAAATATGCGTAACCAGATGTCACTGTGAATACAGATAACCAAAAAGATTAATTAAAACACATTTTCAAATAAGTTATCTTATATTTAAATCTAAAGACTTGAGGAATGACAACATCATTAAATATTAAAAATTTTGCATACACATAGCAGTAAAAAAAACGACAAAGTTTTGTATAAACGTACAAGCTACAGCTAATGTTTTATAAACACTATCCTTGGCAGTATAGAGCATTTAACATAACAATTATTTTATTAATAACCTAACTCGATTGTGATTATGACTAGGTAGTTGTTTATAAAGCTCGTGTGATGCTTAACATTTTCACGTGTCTTTGGATTCATTACTCTTAGAAAGCGCTTATATTTTTATGTTACAAAAGTATTTCGTCCCGTCCGATTAGGGCCCTTCCGGCCTCCTCCACTCAAGCGACAGCTCAAGCCGAGGTTCGTGGTCCCCGTCAAGGGGGGACGCCCTTGTGCATGTCGCTACCAGGGTGAACCTTCAGTTCACCCCTGCGTCCGCGTTAAAATGTAGAAGCCCTTCTGGATAACATTGAGAGACACCACACAAAAAAAAAAAAAAAAGTATTTCGTCAAAGTGACTTGTTCATAGATAATAAAAAACTCAACTTTTGATGGCTTACGTATCTTTTAACATATAATAAAGCATTTACTTAAACTAAAAGAAAATACAGAATGAAATGACGAGACAACGCGAGCCATATTTGCCCAATGGTATACAGAATCAATAATTTAAACAGTCCTAAAGATAATTTTCCATCCCGTGACTACCGTAACAAAATATATATCAACGGGATTAACAGCATTGAGAAGTAGCTTAAATGATTTTGATAAGAGCTATTACAAAGATCCCCACGACAGTAACAGTCCAAAGTCTTTGTGGGTCTGTCAAACAAGTTAGGAACTTCTTGGCAACCATCATCGTAGGCATCGTAAATGGTGTCCACTGGTGTCCATTTGCCGTTGATTTTCTCTTGATTACCGCTCATTGTTTGCGCAGCACATCCTCGAGATATGGACACAAACGACTCTGGAAATGAAAACGTTACATTGAATTTGTACGTTTACATTGTTGAAGAACTTTAAATGTATATATAAGTCTTTGTATAGCATTTTATGATGAATTTGGTGAAAAATCTTAATATACATAGTAGGTATTAAATGGTTCAAGAAATGAATAGTATATATAAAGTATACCACCAAGTAGTATTTAATTCATTTTTTTGGCTATGAATATAAAGTTAAACATATGAGGTAGATATTAAGTTCATGACGTCTGCAATCATAAAGAAAAAGTCGTAAACGTAAATAAACCGGAGGAGGGAGGATTAACTTGATTACTTAGTCTCCATACAGCAAAATAAATTTGATAGTCGTGGTGTGGTCGTGGGCAGAATACTTTAATTAGTCTGCTTAAATACAATTGAATTTTATTCAATATAATGCAACAATAATCGTCTGGTTATTTTATCCCTATGTAATATTATCATAAGGAAATTTGCATGCCCTCGAATTAAAGGACCATAATATGTTAGGTACATCCCGTACATGCATTAAAGTGCACCACATCTGTTTACAGTTGACAAATAGGTTCTCATAAATTTTATGGAAAACTGAAATACTGAATATTATGATAGAAATTTTACATATTATAATTAAGTACGATAAGCGCTATAAATAAAACAACACAAAAATGGTAAAATTTAATTTTTATGCATAAATGGTCTTTTGTCTGATGTATTTTTTTTTAATTCTATTGTTTGTTATTAATGCGCATAAATAAATTTTAATTTTTCTTAAATTATAACAAAACAGATAACCAGACAGTAATAGCCGATGAGTTTCCTCTAACTTCCCGCGGGATTACCGATGTGTGTAAGCCCAGTAATGAGTAACTACAATAAAGCTTTGTTACATTATACGGAAAACAATACATTGTAGCATTACTATTAATAGGTACTTTATGATAAATTAATGTAGTTAAATTCATTAATTAGGACATAGTGTCCGTGAAAGGAATGCTTCTGTATTGTTTTCGTTTTTATTATAGAGCATACCTTAACGAGATTTAAGGTAACGATTCCGACTGTATTTTAAAATCCGCCCAAGATTCGTCTTAATACATAAATAATATTATCTATTTCTATATATTCTATAATATAAAAATGATTCGCAAAATGTGTTGGTAAGAGCTTCTCGAGAACGGCTGATTTCGTTAATAGTCCGGGATACATCGCCCATTTTTGCAAGTGATTACTATCAAGCTAATTATTTTTCGTTGAGTAGCTTTATTTTGATGAGATGCCCAATAATTTCATGTACGAAACTCTCGATTGTGGTAGCTTACAGAGGTAACAAGGATAAAAATTTTTGATTTGACGGTTCTCAAATATTTATTACGCAATTTGTAGGACAATATGTCTATTGAATTATATAAGTATTAAATAAGTGAAAATAAAAAAATCAGCTTGTTAGTAATCATTTATGATGACTTCGTTATCGATACACATTGGAAAGGGGGACTCTTTGATTAAACCATAGATTTTGTAGGACAAATATTTTTTCGAATAATTTAGATAATTATCTTGAGATTGAACAAAAAAAAACATTCAGTTAGTAATTAATATTTGAGAACCATCAAATCAAAATATTTTATCCTTGTTTCCTCTGGTAGCTACCACAATCGAGAGTTTCATACATGAAATTATTGGGCATCTCATCAAAATAAAGCTACTCACGAAAAATTAGCTTGATAGTAATCACTTGCAAAAATGGGCGATGTATCCCGGACTATAAATATTTTTTTTATTATATTCCTTGAAATACGAGGATGGATCCTATGGACAGAAAACGTAAACATGTACCACGGTCCACGGCCGAAGCCGGGGCTAATAAAATAGTAAACAACGCACTCTATAAAATAAGCGAAATGTCAAATATCTGAGTGAGTATTCTGAAGACTTTTCACTAATAATAGTTGTGCTAAATATTTTGCAGGTAGGTAGAACAAAATATTGTACTGAATTCTATTAAGTATACTAAGAAAAATGTCAAATGACCAAATTGTTTTAAGAAATCATAAAGGTCAAATTTTCGCACAGGTATTATACATTTTTGAACAGGATTAAAACTGGTTTTACGGTTCTCCTCAAATAACGTTACAAACGAAGCTATCTAATTCTATAACAACTGTCGATAATCTTTCGGTTCAAAAACCTATCAAAATATATGTATTTTGTATTTTCTTTTCTTTTTTATAAACGTGTTATTTAACAACATAGATAATTGAACCTACTTAGTTCACTAATTGTGCTGCTAAAAGTCATCTTCTATTAGCAGCGTTTACTATTGCTAATTGATTTTCTATTACAGTAAGTACATAACGCTAACTGTGCCAAATATAATATAAAACAAAATATTAAAACCATCCGGCTAAATCACAAACGATACTCTGACATGTGGTATGAAACTCGATATTAATTTATACTTGAAATCGTCAGATGTAAAGAGCTTCGGCAATGATTTCACGAATTACGCTAATTGACCGTCTTTGCATTCTGCGACATGTGTGTCGGCTTCTTAGTGTAATCAGTTGACCTAATTGTATGTAGGATAATGATGTACCTTAATGTAAAAGTTAGCGATGTACATACAAGGGTTCTGCATGAATTCTAAGGAATGCGAATCAAATCGAATGAAACTAACACTGTCTTTTTGTTTAACGATGCTTATTTTAAAAATGTGGTTACCCAGCTCCGAAACAGTGTAAAATTTGAAGTTCTATATAATTGGGTGTAGCAGCAATATATTTTTCATATTGCTTTTCGTTCTTCGTAAATGGTTCAACACAAAATTATAAGTATGAGGACAAAATACAAGTTTCCTCGTTTAGTTATAAAATTCTGTAGCAATTATATTTGATTTAGAATAATTTTAATTGAAAAAGGAAACATAAGTTCACACAAGGAAAATCGTATGAATATTAATTGAGATTAAAAACATTTAGTTAATCATGACTGTAACAGACATAACGCCTTTTAAGTGCTAGGTGTATCGCGTATTTAGCAACATTTGACACACTTTGCCTCTGACACATAAGGTCGTTCCAACTATGGCTAAAATATATTTCTTTGCGGTAATGCATATAGGTTTGTTCTTAGCACTGCCATAGATACTCGACATAGTATATTCAGTCAGCAGGCTTAGATATAATGTAGATTGTAGCAGGACGATAATGATAGTCATTATCGTCCGATAGTTATTTTATGAGTTACTTAGTACTTACTTCCATTTCCTAAATCTAATGAGGTTTCTCTCTTAAAACACATAGTGGAATGTTTGCAATCACCCAGGTATCTGTCACTGCCGTTGAAGGTTTGACATAATGGTATACCTTCGTATGTTTGTTCGGGCACACATATGTAGCAACGAATCGACGATGACACTGAAAATATTATAAAAATATGAATATTAAATCGATTGCGTAGGATAGTCGCGAGATATGATGAAAAATGATTTATCATAAGTCTATTCATATTCCAATTTCCAATAAGATTGTTGTGTCATTAGAATTGGATTGAAATTTACATTTGATGATATTTTTCACACATTTATTCAAAAATTATAATTTCTTCACAAATCTAAATAATTAAATAAAAAAGGAAGCGTATAAGTCTATACATTTGAATAAATATTTAATTATGTGGGTTTGTAAATGACAAAGCCCTGAAATACTAGGTCAAACTCCATTGAAAGAAGATCGTATTTCCTGTGTAGGCGATATCATTTTCTTAATTCGATGGACGTGCTCGATTTGAATTTAACTATGTATTATAATAATGAATGTTACAAGCATTGCAATGGATTGGGAGGTTATTAATTCGACTATTATGCCTCTATGGCCGTAACAGTTAACACTAATCACTATGTACATATTATATTGACCATTTTCGTAGGCTTTGTAAAATAAATATTAAATAATAATGATCTGTTTTTTTTTTCCCAAAACATTAAATATTATCTGTCGTGTAACAGTGTATTAATCAGAAGAACATCTCTCTAACCTTAGTTAGGTTCAGTTACAGATCGATAGTCTAGTCTGGCTTTTTGACGTGCTATAAAGATGTATTGCCAGTTAATGTTTTTTTTCTCAAATTATAGTATTATTTTTCTGATGTCACAAATGAAAACACCTGAAACAACTCTACGAAAAAGATCGAGTTATTTTTATTTGGCGTCGTCACACATTCAAACGATATTTTATTATGCAGCTATTGAACTTTTAATTTAACATTGTTATTATAACTGTGTTCAATATTGTTAATGAGCCACTGATATGCCTTATCAAGTGCACTGTAATACAATTTTCAGTTTGCTGTACGCAAAATATATTGTTATACTTCGCATTTATAAATTACAATACAACAATCAAAATTTGTTACGGTTTGTCGGTAAACTCTCGAACTTTTATAACCACGTTTTAGTAAACTATTCCCAAGTTAGAATATTAAGTAATAATTTACTTACATAAGCACCATATATTAGCATTCCTAGACCAGACTCAAAACAGATGCTAAAGTGTTATTTTTATATTCTAACATCGATTAATCTATGCCACGCTTGTATAACACTCGGTTCGATAACCGTATAATGTATTCTTTTTAATATTATAATTTTCAGACCATGTCTACCATATTCCAGTAAACTATGATGATAAATATTGATGAAAGCACAGTACAATTAACGTATGCTAATCAAATCAGTTCGTATGGTTGGTGCTGCAAGAACAAAAGTGTTTAAAATTCACAATGAAAAATAATTTTATTTAAAATATTTTGATTTGTGAACATTTCACTGTAATGTCGGGCGGACCATTTAGAAAAGGGAATGTGAAACAAAAAGGAAAAGTTGCTAAATAGGTACGAGACTTATCTTATCAGGTACCTATCAGCCAAAATTTTGTGCTACCGAAAGTTCTAATCTACATATTACCGAATTTTATTAATCAATTTATTTACTAACGTAAAATAACTTCATTTCATAAGATTCTTGTTCTATGTATTTAATAGATACCTACCTAATAAACGTTTTGCGTACGTAATACAAAAAAAACATCGTTTTGACTTTTTCAGACATTAACGTTATCATTTCGGTTCCCCATTTATTTCTGTCTCCAATTTAATCAAGTCGTTTAATTAATTGCTTTGTACTGTCTGGTGTTTATTTAACTTTCAACTATTCGTGTATAACATTCTTTAGTCAATTTCAAAAGTTTTAATAATTGTCTTTACAAATATTTTGTGACACCTTCAAAAGAAAATAAAACTTGATTGTAACGTAGACTTATTAAAAAAAATAAGAATAAAATATTGTAACAGCTGTGTTGCAATAATTTATAGGTATTTTGTCCTAAAATATTTTACTGAAACATCCATCATATTTTAATATCCAGATAGAAATAATATAAGACTTGTTTTAAGTACATACTTAATTAGAGAATAAATAAATTTAGTTTCACCGTTTAAACAGTTTACGTTTAGTACATCGTTAAATTTACTTTTACTGCCTTAAAAATATTAATTTTCCGTCATTCGCGCGCGTACTTTTGTAAAGCCGAAAGTAACCAGCAATTATGTTTGAAGTCAAATAAATAATATATAAGTATCATAAAATATATTGAAATTGAATTTATACAACGAATGTGTATATTTACAATTTTATTAACATCACAGCAAGGTCAGTAATAAATACAAATAGGATATCAGTTTAAGTTTTGATAGTACGTTTTAATTCCGTCTTTGTAGTGTTGTTCTTCCTACTTAAAAATTTGACTTGAATACTAATTAGATTTCAATTTTATTGATGTCCGTTAGACAATAAAAATGTGTTACGCTATATGTCACTGTCCTACTTAAATAAAAAAAATAGAATCATAAAAATTCACAAATAATACTTACTTTTCCAAAACAATGTTAACACGAGATAACGTAAGAGCAACTCCATAGTGAAACACGGTTCGCCACTCAAATGCTCTTAGAATCCATAAATCAAATAAACAAACTTGCATTAAAGCCGCATACGAGTTTTAAGTGTCGAAATTGCGTTAAGTGTGTAACGCCGACTTACGCGGTCGCGCGCCCGGCGCATATTGCTACATGTGCTTCGGCTGGCTTCGACCCACTGAAATCGCTCAAGTCATGATTCACAGGAAGTAAAGCCAGCAGTGGAACGGGTCTTGTCTAAATATCAAAGGAATAAGGCTCTCGGATCCGCGCGCTGGTGGTGATTCACGCGATCGATGCTGGCGCCGGCGCATTACTGAATCGCGGTTTGGCGCTCCGCTAAAGAATTTTATTTTTGTTACACTACGCGGACGATTTGCCCATTGATTTGTTTTTTATCAATGCCTACGTCATGCGATAGATAATGGCCGTTGTCATATCCCGCCCATAGTTTTATAGATGTATAATAAATTTAATTATTGACAAATACAGCCCTGCTCTACATTTGCGTTTTATGACTGCCTTCGACTTTTCTTGTCGGCTTGTTAACAGCAAATAGCAATGGTTAATTAGAATACGATAGTACATAGTACTAATTAATGATGGTTTGGTGTAATTATTACTAAATATTGTTTATGATATCTTTGCAGTTTCTTTCATTTTTGATTCAAAAGATAACTCTTTCTCCAATTGCATCAAAAACAACGTACCTAGAAGTATTTCAAAATTGTTGGCAAGTGCCAAGCGTACTGAAGAGTTTATTTGTGTTTATTTTTAAACTTTTTTAATATTTATAGGTGTGGTTTGCCAATTAGAAGTGAAATGAATATATGAAAAAATATCACCTTGGCTTATGTCTCTTTAGCATGAATCGATACATTGTTGGCTACAAAAACTAATACAATAGCTTACGAAGATTTGTAGACGCTCTAGGTAGAGCTGAATCAAGCTGTTGTGATTTATCATTTAGTTATATTATTTGTCATGGATATCTTTTTTGTTAAAATGGAAGCCAGAATGTAAATCTATAATATAAAAATGAATCCCAAAATGTGTAGGTAAGCGTATAACTTGAGAACGGCTGAACCGATTTCGATAATTCTTTTTTTATTATATTCCTTGAAGTACGAGGATGGTTCTTATGTAGAGAAAACGTAAATATGTACCACGGGCGAAGCCGGGGCGGACCGCTAGTTTTAAATATTCACATCTGTGTTAGCAATAGGTAAAATAAAGTTTACGTTATATACCTACAATAATTATTTTCTAAATAAATATAGTACTTATCACTACCATAAATTAAAAATGTAAAACCTTAAACTTTAACTACTAAAGAGTAGTGTTTTATTGCAAATACGTGTGGTTGTGAAATATTTCACATGATATCAGTATCCACATCCTTTATAAAATGTGGCCACGTGATCGGGCAATCTGGCGAAATTTTTTATGTCACACGAGCGCTTTATCTGCATTATGATAGTCTCGCTTTTTAAGATATTTTTATCTGTGCAGTGTAATTCGTCTGTAGTGAACATTGCAGTTTATCTTTCTCAATTAGATGTGTATTTGATGATATCTTGGAAATGACTTAATGACAACACAAAATTAGCACTTACAATTTGAGATTATATGGTCCCTGAATTTTCATATCCAACTGCATATATCCAACCGAATTTGCTCTCATAAAAATCGACAACTCTGTAAAATTTGTGTTTGTGTTTAGGCTAGGAGTTAGAACAAAGAATTCTTTGAGGACTCATTTACTGTAAAGCGTCGTAAAAAACGTAGGATTTGTCCTTTGTTGTGTTTAGAAACCGAGGATATGTCTCAAGGATTTTTATGTATGCAGTATTTATATCAGACATGTGTCGAACAGAATAAAGTGACACACCATTCGCCAAACAATGACCCTTCCACGAGGTCACAAACCTCTTGGCGACGAAATTCGTAAGGAAAACTGAACAAATACAGCCTTTAGTTTGGATTGCTTGTTACGAATATTAATATCAGTGCACTGTTTATTTGTAGCACGGAATATTCATATATTATGTATTAAGTCACTATGTTTGCCTTCTTATCATCAAGCTGTTTAATTACAATTTTCTAATTGTCAGAGTTTACTACGTAATAAAGATTTGTCATAAAATCTACCCTACTAGAGTAAAATATCGTGTCCCTCCTCTGTTCGTAATAAAGCAAAAGGGCGCCAACCTTATGGTAATCGTCATATATGTATAGATATTAGATACATCCTGTAGGAAACATCCAATGAATCAGACAAAGTATTGTATTACTTGCTTTACACATGGACTTTATTTTTTATTTATTGCTATTTAGGTATATTCAGATTTCCAAAATAAAAACGTGTATAATTCTAATATTAATTGTAAAGAGCATTTTTTATCTACCGCTATCTTAGAAGCATTAGGTATACAGCAAAAGTATTTAGGTGGAGTGATATAAATTAATACCTAAATTGTCTCTGTTATAGTTTTAATGAAAGTGTGCGTCTAGGTCGTGTCGTGTCTCCAGACAATTTATAAATTAGGACATTTAGAATTTAATTAATAAATTGGCACGCAAATATTAGGTTAAATGTTTAGCATTAATATAGTCGGCCGAATATGAAACTATTTTTTTACATTGGGTATGTTATTATTTACTAGGTTTCCGCCCGCGGCTTCGCCTACGCAGTCAAAGAAAAACCCGCATAGTTAAAATACTAGTTTTTTTTGGCTTGCCGTTAATGCCATACTTTTTTTCATCCCCTTTACATTTTGCAGTCGCCATAAATTCTATTCCATCTATACATGCGAATCAATTCGGTGTTTCAGACGTGATAAAACATCTAAGAGACATAATTTATTTTACATATAATATTTTTAATATTAGTATAGATTAGAAGATTTACCCAAAAGAAGATATGAGGGAGGGTCACAGTTCAAAATAAACTCAATTAATGATGTTTATAAACATATATATATATATATAAATATATCTCTGACTAATTGTTCTCCTCGAAAAATATTTACAAATTCATTAGGAGATAAAATTTAAAGCCGTATGATAATTTGTTAAAGATAAGAAATGTGTACGCATCGCAAAATTTTGAATGCCTGAGAAAAAATAAGTGAGAGTTTTAGTTATTACTTTATATAATCCTAACTTCTAATTAAGTAACACAACTTATAAGTCTAGAACTACTGAAATTAGCATAATAATTAATGAATGTTATAAATAGACCAGACTCTTAGTGGAGTTTCGTTTGCAAAAATAGCGGACCTAAATCTGACTTCTGATATATGTATATTGTATAGATCCCAGACATCTTATAGACAGATGTTGCCAACCAGTTTTGTGGTCCCCCTCTTCCCACCACGGTAATTAAATATGGCATACAAAGAAAAATGTGGGGGTAATGTGGGGTATTGAATCGTAAACAATGGACTATTGTTAATTATTTAAAATAATAATTTAAAAAATATATTCATGAGTTTTCAATCTATAGTGGTTTAAAGTTAACTCAAAAATGGAGCATTTTCGTAAATTTTCTAAAAAATCTTAGTGAAAGTGTAAGAAATGTTATAGTATGCTATATATTCGTGATCTACTCAATAAGCTCTTTCATTTGATACCCCACACGGCATGTTTTGGAATTTTTTTTTTATTTTTTTCTTTGTATGCCATATTTAATTACCGGGGTAGGGAGGGGGACCACAAAACTGGTTGGCAACGTCTGTCTATAGGATGTCTGGGATCTATACAATATATATCAGAAGTCAGATTTAGGTCCGCTATTTTTGCAAACGAACATCTCCTTGGAGCCTGCTCTAAAAGATGAATGTTATAAAGTTTCACCACGGTGGAATGTAGGTTATGTCACTCCTGAATATCATAAGACAAAAAAATTCATATCGTAAAATTGATTCGTTGCTATGTGACATAATATATCATACACACTTTCGCATTCATAATTTTAGTTAGGATTATTTTATATTACAAAACCTTAAAATATTATTTAACTTAATTATTATGACAAAATGCTCCTCGCACAGAGGAGGATAAAAATAGTAGAGAGGAGCATTTTGTCATAATAATTCCGAGCATTATATAGATTGTAATAAAAAGCACAAAATTTTTTTCACTTTTTTATTGAAAACAACTCGAAAACACGATAACAATATTCACAAAATCATTTTGTTTCTGAATTCAAGATAACCTCACATCAAGTATGAAGCCTTCTTCTTAATTAGTAAGCATTTAAAGTACCGTTATCCAATGAAGGTCTTTGCCAATGCTGATATTTATCACACATTAAATAACTATTTGCTTATGAATTATTCAAAGATATTTCGGCAAATAAAAGCTTTGAAAATAATATTTTATGAATGCTACGTAAAAAATGCAGTGATGAAGAAATATCAAGCTGTTTTTAAGATTTGACACACTACTTATTTATATCTATTGAACTTGAAATATCTGAACTTTAGCATTCTATGCATTTTGTTCTTAAAATGTTTATAAGGAAATGAAGTTTTGTACAAGTAATTAAAATATATTTGCTACTAAGGTATTTACAGTTAGAGCCCTTATAACTAACGGTTTGAATATCACAAATATGATTTATCACATAATATTGGTTAAGCACGAACATTTTGAATACATAATATTACAATTTACAATGATTTTTAATCGACAATAACATGAAATAATTAGGTGCATAATGCATACTCATTTTATTTTTTATTTTTCGACCACATTTCTCTTATGCTTGTTATATAGTACAAGATATTATAGACTACAGGCCCATGTTGAAAAAATTATGGGTCATTTGACCCACCACCTGACCTATCTAGAATGATATAAGAGCATAAAATAATAAGATTCAGCACTATGACGTCACTTGTAAGCTGTCCACCTGAGTGCAGATGAGAATTCGAAGGTTCAGGTAGAGATTTTCTCCCCTTGTCTCCATGATTTTTGTACGGCGTTGCGGAATAATGGCTTAAAAGCAGTATAGAAATAGTATGACACAGATGCCGTACAAAAATGGTGGTCCACAAAGTCGGAATTTATTTTTATTTTTCGACAGTTGCCGGGGTAAGTTTGGTCATTTGATTTTGTACGGCATCTGTGTCATACTATTTCTATACTACTTTTAATCAATTATTCCGCAACGCCGTACAAAAATCATGGAGACAAGGGGAGAAAATCTCTACCTGAACCTTCGAATTCTCATCTGCACTCAGGTGGACAGCTTACAAGTGACGTCATAGTGCTGAATCTTATTATTTTATGCTCTTATATCCTTCTAGATAGGTCAGGTGGTGGGTCAAATGACCCATAATTTTTTCAACACGGGCCTGTAGTCTATTACAATCGTTTGTAGAATGATTATAATATTCATATTTTATCATGGAATTATGTATTTGAAAAAATTCACATTTTGTGAAATTATATTGTTTTAAATGTAGATATTTTAGGTATGGAAATTCACATGTCGGCTTAATCATCAATCACATTTACCTAACATGTCAGTCTATTCTTGGAATGATGTTTCTTGAGATTGCTCACTCCATTCTAGAGGTCCGCGCCGCAGTCCAAAAGCCCAGCGGCGGCGCGCCGGGTACGGCACCCGGCGCGGCGCGGCGTCGCCGGCGTGGGCTAGTTATTTTTAAAGTTATTAGGGGGTGGGCGGGCAGTAGAAAAATCTCTCTTTAAGTTTAATAAAAAAAATATTTTTATTAAAATCAAGTAGCTTAACCATTTTAGTGATGAACATGATAATTATAAACATTGCCAATAATTTTATTGGCAATGTTATGTCAGAGCAAGCAAAGGAGCAGGTGGGCCACCTGATGTTAAGTGGTCACCACCGCCCATAAACACTTGTAACACTAGAAGTGTTACAGGTGCTTTGCCGGCCTTTTATGGACAAACAAGCTCTTTTCTTGAAGGCCCCAATGTCGTAGTTGTTCGGGAACACCGCAGGTGGCAAGTCGTTCCACAGTTTCACCGTACGCGGAAGGAAGTTGCGGGTGAAGCGGACAGTGGTGGAGCGCCAACCATTCAGATGGTGCGGATGGAACTGGTTTTTACGGCGTGTGGTCCGTTGGTGGAACTGTGCGGCTGGTAAAAGGTGGAACAATTCCTCAGAGCACTCCCCATAGTAGATTCTGTACAGTATACAGAGAGACGCAACGTCTCTTCGCACTGACAGTGGATCGAGCCTATCGGAAAGCCTACGATCATAGACAATTCGAGCTGCTCGACGTTGGATGCGGTCAAGAGGAAGGAGTTGATACTGTAGGGCTCCGGCCCAGAGATGAGAACAGTACTCCATATGCGGTCGCACCTGCGGTCGCACAGCTGAGTCGGTGGGCCGGCTTGAAGTAGGTAATGTCTCGATCTACTGAGCACACCAAGTTTTTTCGAGGCTAATTTAGCCTTCGCTTCCAAATGACTGCGGAATTGAACGTCACTCGAGATTTCAACTCCGAGGATTCCGATTTTCAGCGATATACTAAGGGGAGTACTCTTAAACCGATGTTCTACGACAAATGGGGTCTTTTTAGCGGTGAACGCGCAAACCTGTGTCTTTAGGGGATTGAACTCGACAAGATTAAGTTCGCCCCAATCCGAGACTTTTTGGAGAGAAGACTCGACTTCAGACACAAGTTTGTTTCGACTCTCATTGAGGCTTTCCTTTGAGGTGTTTGCACGGCCGGGATAAAGAGCATCCTCCGTACTGTCGTCTGCATAGCAATGAATGTTACTGGTTTGTAACAAATCATGTTTATAATTATCATGGGTAAAAATAATTTTGTTAACTTTTGCAGGATTTAGACGCGATCTCTTCGCAGTTAAGACTAGCCCAGCTTCAGAAAAAACCCTTTCATTTGGCGTGCTTGTAGCTGAGATAGATAGAAGCGATCGTGCTAATCCGGCAAGCCAAGGAAAAACAACTTTTTTTGTTCCCAGAACTTAAGAATGTTGTCCTCTACATCTCCTAAATCTGAAGGGTTAGCCGTAGCCATATATCTCCAACACTCTTGAGCGACATCGTCATCTTCATCAATAAATCTATTGGAGTGTTTTTTGGCTAGCTTTTGGAGTAAAACATCTGGCATCGATATACCTAGTAGACATTGTCTACTATATCGATGTGACGTTGCCGTGTTGTAGACAACAACGCGTGCGTGACACATGGTTCGCGCGCAAAATTTGAACTCGGCGCCAATTTTTGTGTGACCCGGCGGCGGCGGCGGCGCGCCGGGGTCTCTCGGCGGCGGCACGCCGGCGTGGCGCGGACCTCTACTCCATTCCCACAATTGGCACTTATCACTCACAAGAGTATTAGTAACATTATTCTACATTCATTGTTGACTACCTAAGACTGTTGATATATTTCATTAGATTAAAAACGACGATGACACCCATTATGTCGGTGTAGCCCTCGTGGTTCGTGTTCGATGAATTGCATAGGTTGCTTCGACAGTAGCAGTACCTGTAAAAATGAAAATTTGGTAACTAGTAAATATACACTAACTATAGTACACTTCAATTTATAAATTTAAAGTGGTAATAATTAATTTTTCGTATCGAAACAATTTTTGATATCGTAGACTTATTTTGATCGTATAGTTATCTATTAAGTTATCACTAATTAACACTTAATAGGTAACTATACTGGTATAATTAAATACTGATGGATATCCATTTCATCTGTATGATGCATTTCATCATTATCATGCTGAAATTTCTCGTCTCAAGTAAGTATGTATCTTAGCTCTTGTAAAGATCACTCAAAACCACTCGATCTTTCTTTTGTACGTATTGCCTTTAATTTTTGTGTCAAGGTGAACGGTGACTAGACGTATCTTTTATTATGCTTATTAAAGAATACATGCTAACATCATTAAACATACTTACTTTGTAACCACTGCTCTTTCGCCTTTGTAGTCCGGACTCGAACAACCTTCCTCGTAGGCCTCAACGACCTCTGTTTTTGGTGACCATTTGCCATTCTTGTAATCCTGGTACTCGTGTTTTTGCTGAGCGCAGTCACGAAGAACACCGTTTATCCTCACTGAAATAGATAATAAGTTCCAATTAATGAACAGCTCTGTTGTTTGTAAATAGTAATTTGTTTACGTATACTTTGTTTTGAAACTTAGCAAGTTCCATCAGAGACGAGTCTGTCAAACATTTGTACACCGCGTATGTTTAACGTCTGTAAACAGTACCCCGGCTTGTTTGTTTGGCTTCAGTTTGGAGTGTTAATTGCTGGGTTCGCGCCGGTGAATAACATGAAACCTTTGCCCATTGATACTAGACCGGGAGATACTGACACAAAATTTCGAGTCATTTGTAACAGGATGGCGGTTCTACAGGGGTCTTAGTACGCAATGACAAAAAGAAAAATGATGGTGTGAACGCTGGTACCGGTGGGTTAGTCGCGTGGGCGTTAGTCGAACTCGTCGGAAAAATAGCAAAAGTCAAACGATTTGTAACACAAAAATTTTAGAATTTACCGATAGCCCATAAAAAAGAAGTAGGCGGTAGTGTCATGCCATACTTTTCCGGTATGACTTACAGCCCGCCATACCGACGCGAATGTGTTGATTTAAAAAAAACAATTATTCAACCATTTGTACCAAGCTAACTTTTGCACAGGTAACCATCGTCGTGCAGCCATTTACGGAAATCGCCATGCCATACTTTTCGGACGATTCCAAATGGTCGCCATACCGCCGAAAATCTGCAATTTTTTTTTATTTCGCCTATCTTTTTGTACCAGTATTGCATTTGGCTTTTTGGAGAGTATTTGATAAAATGTGACCATTATTATATTTGCCATACTTCTAGTAGGGGGAAAAAGTGCTGTCATACTTGAAAAATAAATTTATTATTAATTTATATAAGTGAAGATTTCCAACACCTAGATCTTTGAAATTTTGTATTTATATTCGTTGATCCTCAAACTTACAGGAAAAATAAGTGCCATACTGTTACAAATCGTTTGACTATCGCTATTTTCCGACGAGTTCGACTAACGCCCACGCGACTTAGCCGCCGGTACCAGCGTTCACACCATTATTTTTCTTTTTGTCATTGCGTACTAAGAACCCTTAGTCCATTGAATAAAAAGTTCTAGAGTGCGTGAGTTAGTAACGTAAGATGTTTCTTCGGAAACATGTCAAGAGTCCCTAGGTAATAAACATACTAAAACCCCGGGCCACTAGGAGGAGCCCCGGAGTGGGGGGAGGGGGAAAATGGGTCCATTTTTTCATTTTTCGCTTAAATCTCAAAAACGGTACATGTTAGAGAAAAACTTTCAAGGAAAAGTTGAAAGGCCATAAAATTATCTACAAGTTGTACCTGAATCATTTTTTCCTATATCCTACCGTTTCTGAGTTATACGCAGTAAAACATGATTTTGGCTCAAACAATTTCCACATCAATCGATCAAAAAATATTTCTTTCTTCCAAAAAACTCAAAAGTGCAACTTGTGACCGGTACTGATAGATTGCTCTTAATTAGGTCTATAATTGGTAAAATAAACACATTCCTCCATGGAAGCCTTTAGGAGGAATCGATTGTCAAAATATTATATTATGGTAGTTTGAGTTACTGAACTTGATCTTTTTATTTTTTTCTTCCAAAAAACTCATAAGTGCAACTTGTGACCGGTACAGATAGATTGCTCATAATTGGGTCTATCATTGATAAAAATACCAGATTCCAACACGGAGGCGTTTACGGGGAATTGAATTTTATTAGGGTAGTTACGATACTTGAACTTTTTATTTTTTTTCTCCAAAAAAACTCAAAAGTGCAACTTGTGACCGATACTGATAGATTGCTCTTAATTAGGTCTATAATGAGTAAAATAAACACATTCCTCCATGGAAGCCTTTAGGAGGAATCGATTTTCAAAATACTATATTAGGGTAGTTTGAGTTACTGAACTTGATCTTTTTATTTTTTTCTTCCAAAAAACTCAAAAGTGCAACTTGTGACTGGTACTGTTAGATTGCTCTTAATTAGGTCTATAATTGGTAAAATAAACACATTCCTCCATGGAAGCCTTTAGGAGGAATCGATTGTCAAAATACTATATTAGGGTAGTTTGAGTTACTGAACTTGATCTTTTTATTTTTTTCTTTCAAAAAACTCAAAAGTGCAACTTGTGACCGGTACAGATAGATTGCTCATAATTAGGTCTATCATTGATAAAAATACTAGATTCCACCATGGAGGCGTTTACGGGGAATTGAATTTTATTAGGGTAGATACGATACTTGAACTTTTTATTTTTTTTCTTCCAAAAAAACTCAAAAGTGCAACTTGTGACCGGTACCGATAGATTGCTCATAATTAGGTCTATCATTGATAAAAAAACCAGATTCCACCATGGAGGCCTTTAGGAGGTATTGAATTTTATTAGGGTAGTTACGATACATGAACTTTTTAACTAACTACCCTAATAAAATTCAATTCCCCGTAAACGCCTCCATGGTGGAATCTGGTATTTTTATCAATGATAGACCTAATTATGAGCAATCTATCTGTACCGGTCACATGTTGCACTTTTGAGCTTTTTGGAAGAAAAAAAATAAAAAGTTCATGTATCGTAACTACCCTGATAAAATTCAATTCCCCGTAAACGCCTCCGTGGTGGAATCTGGTATTTTTAGCAATGATAGACCTAATTATGAGCAATCTATCTGTACCGGTCACAAGTTGCACTTTTGAGTTTTTTGGAAGAAAAAAATAAAAAGATCAAGTTCAGTAACTCAAACTGCCCTAATATAATATTTTGACAATCGATTCCTCCTAAAGGCTTCCATGGAGGAATGTGTTTATTTTACCAATTATAGAACTAATTAAGAGCAATCTATCAGTACTGGTCACAAGTTGCACATTTGAGTTTTTTGGAAGAAAGAAATATTTTTTGATCGATTGATGTTGAAATTGTTTGAGCCAAAATCATGTTTTACTGCGCATAACTCAGAAACGGTAGGATATAGGAAAAAATGATTCAGGTACAACTTGTAGATAATTTTATGGCCTTTCAATTTTTCCTTGAAAGTTTTTCTCTAACATGTACCGTTTTTGAGATTTTAGCGAAAAATGAAAAAATGGACCCATTTCCCCCCTCCCCCCACTCCGGGGCTCCTCCTAGTGGCCCGGGGTTTTAGTATGTTTATTACCTAGGGACTCTTGACATGTTTCCGAAGAAACATCTTACGTTACTAACTCACGCACTCTAGACCCCCCTTGGAGGGACTCATTCAATGGACTACCTGTAGAACCGCCATCCTGTTACAAATGACTCGAAATTTTGTGTCAGTATCTCCCGGTCTATACGGAATGTTTAATACTGTTCATTGGAGCCCCTTTTTGCGATAAAATGCAAATATTTTCTTTAAATTTAAACTGTAGTAAATTTGATGTTCTATTATAATGTGTTTATCAAAGTAATCATACATTTTATATTCAAATTTAGATGACTTGCAGTTTCATACTAATCAGTAGTGTAGTTAATTATAAAAGTTTTTTTAATAAATAATAAGTAGGTACTTAGTAAATCTTACATGTTGATACTGACCTCCATTCTGTATGTCAAGGTAGAAATCCTGCTTCATACACATAGTGGAGAATGGACAGTCCACAATGAACTTATCAGAATAATCGAAGTGGACACACAATCGTTTCGTTGTGTTGTAATATTCTCCAGGTGGTGGATTAATTAAACACTGGTAGCACTGCAACGAAGATACTCCTGAAAATATAGTAAATATAATTAAAATAAATGTTTTCTGCAGTATGATACACCGGAGCATTTTATTTGGGGAATTTTACATAGTGACATAAACAAGTTTCATTTCATTGAAATGTTTAAACCTAAAAGGTATCTGAATACATAAAAAATTACAAAGCACTTCTTAGAAGATTATTTTACTCGTACTATAATAACATTGAGATAGTTATCTTGTTAAAAAGGTATAATCAAGTACAAAACGTTCTTGGTAATTATATACACAGGAATCAGGATACAATTAAATTCATAACAGCTAATAATTTATCCGCTTACTTAACACATAGCTATCAAATGGTTATGTGTTAGAAAAATTATCTTTAAATGAATGGAAGTATGACGTATTCAATGTATTCCGTGATACCATAATATTTCTGATGAATCAGAGCGCGTTGCTCCTTGTACGCCTACACATAGCATCGTACACTATAAAACTAATTGTTCTCCGAATTGGATCGTCTTAATCACTTGCCAGAATTAATGGTTGTAGAATAATAATTATTTATGTATTATATGCAAAACTTATTTGAAAAGGTTGAACCTGTATTATAGAGACACATTGCGTATTAAAATAATATGTCAAGTATAACTGTATTTAAATAGACAATGATTTATGTAAATGTTCGTTAAATATCAAGCTGGCCATGTACGACGACAATTAATGAAAGTTTAAAATGTACGTTATAGGTTTCTTGAAGATATTATTTCTTTTGATAACTGGTTCTTACCATATTGATGTTGACTATTACGACGACGATAATAATAGTGATCAAAATGAAAATATAAGTTATATTGATTCAATAGAACGAAGACGCGGTTATGATGATTATAATAATCTAACATTTAACCTTGAATCAACAGAATACAATAACTTCTATCCACATAATAATATCAGTGATCGTACTTTATTATACAATACAGAAAATAATAAAACAATTGATAATTTTCCAACTTTAAATATTACTAAATATTCCGGTCAAAACATTAATATCGATAATCTGAACAGCCAAGATAAGTCCGGATCGACATCGACTTTCGTGCCAAAATCAGATATATTTAAGGATTACTTATATGCATATGAAGATGATAAAGAAAAAATATTACGCCAAGTAAATATTTCGCAAAATAAAGATAATGAAGAAATAGCCAACGACACAACTCAACTAAAGTTGAAGGATCATTCCGTTCAGTTTTATAATTTAGAACCAGCTGTTGAGAATGATATTTTAAAGGATATTATTAATGATACACAAAATGCTAATGTATGGTACGTTCCAGAAAAATATCCATGCTGGGAACTTCCACTATTATATGGCGAGTTAGGACGAAGAAAAATTACGTCAAAAATTTTCGGTATTTATGGTGGCCATTTAAACAATGTCATAGATCCAGGGTATAATATCAAAGGCGATAGGTCGTTTCACCCACCGTTTACGCAAGTTATGAACCGATGGTGCGGTGTACAACCATGTTACGGCGATCATACTCTTTGCTTGTTCCCAGATGCAACTTTGTCAAAACTATGTGAGAAGGGGTATACGGTTCAAGTGCCGACTATTTTGGATCATATTGCTTTAGTAAATACAATTAATTCTATGCGTAATCAAGTTGCAAGTGGCGATTCTGATAGATATTCTCATTTACCTCCTGCAGCAAATATGCATCAAATAACTTATGATTATGATTTACAAAAGATTTCTGAAGCATGGTTACGTCAGTGTCTTCCTGGGCCTGCACCATGCTCTGCTCTTGACGGGAAGTTTGTAACTCATCTTGAATGCACTAAATATGCTGATTTTTGTTGCGTTAGGGCAAGCGATTCAGCTTTTAAATGGTAATTAATTAAATTAAATAATAAATTTATAAGTTAAATCAACAGTGGATTTAACTTTAACTTTAATTTCAGCGCACCGAAATTGGAATGCTTTATCTCACCAGTAATAGGTTGTATTCATGAATGGTTTTGGAGCGGTGGGCAAGAAATAAAATTAGCAGACGTACACTGTGGACGAACATCGATTAAAAATTTTAATTCCGTACAATTGCTTTGGGCAAAAACTATAAAAGTTGGATGTGCCTTCGGCCAAAGAAATAACGGTGATGTACGGGTTGTATGCAACTTCGCTCCTGGTGCTCCATTTATTTTAGATACAAAGTTATACTGTGGAATCATAGGGCATAACAATATGTTAATAGCAAAAAACAATTCTGTCGAAGCAGATTTTCTCTCTTCGATAGGAATTTTTTGGGATGATGTAAGAGAAAGTGAAAGAAAGTTTCCTGAATTTAAACATACAAATAGCGTTCTAAGTTACTTTAATGTTCAGGAAAATGTAAAAACTATATGGGGTGTACAAAGTTTACACAGAATCTATAAAGATGGATGGATTAGAGATCATCTAGAAAAGCGGCAGAACGGTACAAAAGGGATGATTGCTCGCTTAGTAACGAAGTACACTTTTGTTGATGAAAGTGGAGCTCGTTGTGATACCAACGAATCCATGTATATTGCAGGAGAATCAGGCTCTTTGTGTGTGGAGCGAGGAAGAAGATACAAAAATTTATGCTTTGACTTCAGAGATCCAACACCTGGGTATAGATTAGTTGCAGTCGCTGCTCCCATTGCATTGTTTACCCTAATATTATATGACTTATTTAGCGGTGTTGTTAGACAATCTGAATAATTAATATTTTGTTGTGATTCATACATATTACTAATGGTTTTTGGAATATCGGCAGAAAATACATATTATATGGAATTTTGTCCATATGGTTATTTACTCTGCCGTATCCACTTATAGCGTGACTCATTGTATAGTTCAGCGCACCGCATCATTGAATTATTATTATTGGGCTTTAGTTACTGTTTATAATTTAAAAATAAAACTTGTGGTGTTGTCACTTATGATTCATACCACGTACGTTTGAGTGACCTAGAAATAAAAATGCTTTGGCTACTTTAATAAATCACTAAGTGTTTGATTTCAATCGTAATAAGGTTTCCTTTTTGAAGACTTTACATTAACGTGCACTTGCTTACATTTATGCAATTATTTGAGCACTAGCTGCGCTCCACGGTTTCACCCGCGTGGGTCCGCTCCTGTTGGTCTTAGCGTGATGATATATAGCCTATAGCCTTCCTCGATGAATGGGCTATCTAACACCAAAATAATTTTTCAAATCGGACCAGTAGTTCCTGAGATTAGCGCGTTCAAACAAACAAACAAACAAACTCTTCAGCTTTATAATATTAGTATAGATTACAGCGTATCACGCACTATAGTCTGTCCACTATAAGAATTGCTTTTTGACAGCTCGACGGGTGATACCAGAAGTGATGTTCAAAAGATTATCGATTGTGATACCATTTCAATTATAAATTCAAAATATTATCATAAATCGAATCAGGTACGTAAATAATAATTACAACGTAAACGTACTAATAAGATATGTAATAATAAGACCACATATCTATGCATTGTATGTTAAAACTAAACTAAACTAATATTTTATTATTTATTGGTTTCTATTTTACAATTTTGTTGTCTTTACGTTTAAATTATATAACTTAATAGAAGAGTTTTTCTGTATCGGATATATTTTACAGAGTATTTCTATCGATTATTTTAATCTATCGACCCATCATTGAATAATTCTGTGTAGGCATCACTAAGTGGGCGGGACCTGTCCATGAAGTACGATAATTATTTGTATGACATTTTAACATAGACAATACAATTGTACATAGGCGTGAAGCTGTCAAAAAGCAAATAATATAATGGACAGAGTATAATTGTGGTTTTATTTTCAATTGTGAATCATAATTTAGTTTATTGGTTGTAGTCACAAATAACCTTCAGTACTGTTGGTTGTGGTCGGTGATTGGGAAATTATCTGAATGAGGATGCTCGCATAATGAGGCTATATTCGTTTGATAATAATTAATTAATAAACAAATTGTGTTATTTTAAAAAAACCTTCACGATATATTGAAGGTTCTATAAGAAACATTACACAGTAACACGAGATTTGAATGGATCGTGAGTCATGTAATAAAATGGATTTTAAACCTTTTTAAAAAGGTTCAATTTAATATTCCGAGTGCGAATTTCATCCCATCATTTAACGTTTACAGAATAAATAATATATTTTTTTAAAGTGATCTGAATTTTTTATCTGCATCATTATTTGAAATAATGTAAGCAAGGTAAAAATTTGAACGAGAAACATACCTGTTGTAATCAACGACAAAGTCACCACGGCCAGATATTGCTCCATACTCGGTTCTGGCTCTCACAGCGCGTTTAGTCCAGTTTAAATTTGTGCAATTGAACTACGCTAATATTAGTTCAAAAGGTACACTCGTTCGGCTCTGAAATATTAAATTTTGTTCCATAATTACTTGTTCTCTGGGTTACAGAGAAATATTTACTTTATTAAATTCTACAACAATTTTGTTTTGTATAAATATAGTTTACGTGAAAGATTCACAATTTCTTAATTAACAATCGTCAAATTATATGGTAACAATTTGAACGTTCAAGTGATAATAACCAATTAAAAAAATGTAGAGCACATTATAATCAATCATTGGAATTGTACGTTATATGTACTCTGGGATTTCCATTTTGCACTGTAGAAATTAACAACAACATAATTTAATTCAATATGTATATGCAATGTGCACCTTAAAATTTTGTATGCCTGATCAGATTTTATTATTTCCAAGGAGTTCCAAGGACAAAAAACACTGACGTGATAGTTGATAAGAATCGAGCTTTTGCAGATTTAGATTGGCTAATAGCTTGCAACTTCAAAATAATCTTTTCAAGTTATAAAAAGATACGTAATGGTCAATTTTTTTATCATGTTTTTTTTTCTTGGCAGCAAACTTGCCTGGTGTGATCCTGGATCTGTGTTATTTCAATACTTCAACCACAATTTATTTTTTAATTCTACAACTCACTACATAACTATTACTATTTCTCGTTTATGTGTGTCGTATGCAAACTAAGTAAGAGTTGGTAAAAGCTGTGTAATCTGTGTGTGTAATAATATGCTTTATGTGGTTTTTCGTAAAGCGTTGCCGGTAAATTATGGTCTATCGTAGTATAGGATACTCGTATTATACCATGGTTTCGTAATGCATAACCGGTACGATTATAAAATACTATAGTATTTGGCTCGTTCAATTTTATTGTCAAGGCCATGACCGAATTTTTTAGCCTTTCTATTTTTTATTAATTTTGTAATTTATGTAAACTGGTTGTATCTAATACAAATATAGACGTCAAGGCTAGTGACCCTGTAGTAAAGAAGACTTTGAGCTAATGAGAATAGAGGAATTTTTTATTTATGTATTTTTTTTCAATTTTACCGTTTAGTAAACTCATGTTTACAGAAAGCAGAAATAGACAAAGCTATATTTTCTACAAAAAAGATAATGGACATTGCCTTTCATAGGTACAGTCTCTTCTAAGGAAATGTTTGGTAAAATATAACTAAGAAATAAAACAATCGATAGGTATTGTTTAGGTGAATTTGCAAAATAAAATAATTGTTTTCAGAATAAATTTAAAAACGTAATCGGAATTACAATTATTGTAAGGTTCACATATATTTAACCTTCTGTCTAAGCTGTAGGTAGGTTTAAATCGCAGTTTCAAGGTGTAACGTTGATAACGTACTTACATATTTTAATACGATTCAATGAAGAATTTACGACATAAAAAGTTAACGTATAATGACCTCATATTATATGTTTGCATTAACTTTAAGTAGTATGTATTTATTTCAGTGAGTGTAGATTTATCTATCAATTCTTAATATGCACGGTGATTTATTATGTCAACAATAAACATGTTTTATCTTGTATGTACATTTACTTCTTAATTTTTTTTTAATTTGAGGATTGTTGCGAAAAAATTCATGACATTCAAAGGGTCTTTATTAATATTTATATGTTACTGAAAAGCGAATCTGCGAATAAGGTGCTTTCAACGCGAACTGCGAAACGTTTTAAATCCGGTTATAAGACTTTATGTGCACTTACTCACTATACCTATTTAGAGCAAAGCCGCTGTCTCTGAATTTTTAGGGTCCTCATTGTTTTATCGCTTCTAATTCCAAATTGCTTTTGGTTTTAATATTTCTGCCTCTCTGTTCGTATTGAGATAACCTTGATACACACTTCGTATGCAGACACTAAACTGCGTGAACTTGACACTATTTTGAAGAATCTATTTTGGCATATTTGTATGTATTAGGATAATAGATTTTTATTATACTTCCGATTTTGTACTTCCACAACCCATAACATGAGATCTTGATAGGACGGTAGATACTTATTTCTGATTGAACAAGTAAACAATGTGTAAGTAGATACTTATAAAAAGTATTTTTAGGAACAATGTTTTCTTCTTACGTAATAGAATAGAAAAACAAATAAACAATAATTATTGACTGACAGCGCATTTATAAGTTCCATTGCAGACGTGACAGTGCGAACTGTAGGTAAATAAAAGATTGAATGCGCTGACCTAAAAGTTACACATGTCGTTTGTCAGTTTCACTAAAGTACCTATACAATATGAGTAGATAGTTTATGGCCAGAAAGTTGCACGGCGAGGATGTGGTAACCGCACTCAAGGATATGGGATACCGCACAATATCGGTTGGAGCTTTTATTTTTCAGGTTAAATGGCATACACGACCCTTTATCAAGTCACTTAGATTTTGCTCTTTCCGTGTATCGTTTGAAATGGGAGATACATCATCAAAATCATCAATATTTATATTGGTTTCCTTTAAGGGCTTTCCCCTCATTTGCAAGAATTAATTTTTATTACTGCATCTATTTATCTTATAATTTCAACCTAAATTTATCGTTATTCATACTTTTTTTTTACGTGAGGAAATTCTCATGAATACCGACTGCTTCGGGGGCAGCAGCACGGTTATGTCAGACTCCTACTGACTAAAAAGTAAAACCTCACGGTGGCCTACTTCCGCGCAAGTAAAGAGGGGATCCCGGGATCTCCGGTGGGAACGATCGTTATTCATACTAAATCAATAACTAGTCGTGTACCGACAATCCACAGACACATTGTTTTTATAATTATTTTTTTTCTAGAAAATAGTAGAGGCCTCGTCTATGTTTTTTTCTTGAATGATGAGTCTTAATCTGACTCACTGTGGAGTTGTAACAGCTTGGGATAATGTAATAAGAGATAGTAATAGTATATTAATGATCTTTGTCCTAAGAAAATTTGTTTATGTATGTATAATTTGGCACCGAAGAAATTAAGCGATGTGTAAACACGCGTATGCGTCATCTTTAAATTCATACGTTGCTGCTGATCGTTGTTGACATAAATATTCATCAATGATGTTTTCAATACCTTAATTTCATACCAATCAATGATAATTATTATTCTTTTCAATTTAAATGTCAATTCCAATTGTATTATTTTTACTTCGACGTAATTCAAACAATGTTGTTTAATCGTTGAATTCAAACCCAATGCAATAGCAATAATTCGAATATTTTGATTATTGGGTTATAGCTGACACAGTTGAGTAGGCCAGCAGCTTCTAAAAACCGGGTCACTCGGTTCATTAGACGGAGTAAGTCCCCGAGTTACATCACATTTGATTGTAATAGGCTATTTGACAGTATAAAAAATAAATTACTTTTTTGTGTAATCCATATATATATAAGGTTTTTGAAGCGATTTAAATTAATAAATGATATAAATGATAACTTATTTATTTATAATTCGTCGAGAAAAAACATCATATTTTTTAAAATGACCACGTGACCGAAAACATCCATGATTGGCTGCATCTGCCATGACGTCACAGCGGCGTAAATAACAAGTGATCCCAACGTTTACACGTCGTTGCTGAATTTCGCTTTTGGTTTTGTTTCTTGTATAACTTATTTATTGTGATTCAAGGTGTCTGTAATCAGTTTTGTTCTTTATGTGTTATTTTTGTTTGTCATGGAACCTAATTTCGAAAAAGCAGACAGTAGAAATCTACCTAAAGTGGACGCTATAATTAGGAAATAATATTCTAATACTGTGCTATAATGGTTCTTTAAAAACAACCAAGATTTTTACGCTCCTCAATTGAGAAATGTGAAAACAGCTACGTAAGTTAATATTTCAATCGTCATTCATTACCTTTTTAGTTAATTCAACCTACAAACATGAATCACAATAGCATAATAATAATTATGAAGTATACATTTTTTAGATTAAGTCCTTTATTTTTCATTTCAGCCATCCAGTTTATAGGATTGACGTGTTTGTATTGATTATTTTCAATATCAATACAAACACGTCATCATCAATTTATATATATTATTATCTTACCTCAAGCAGGTAAGTAATGAGACGATTTATACTATGTATTGCAAATAATATCTATAAACTGCCTGCTAGGTATTCAACACCATACTTACATCGAAGTGGTCTTCACAAAAAAATATAACTGTTTTAATTGATATATCTAATATCACTTGGATTTCTGCGAGCTAACTGCAACCACTTTCTACGCATTTTTATATCTTTTGGAGCACATATAAATAATTTGGAAAATCCAAAAAAGCACGCCTCATAATTTTTTTTTAATAAATATTTATTAATTATTATTTTTGTTTATTTAATAACAATTAAACCACATCGAATCAGACCCTGAAAAATGAAAGGGTTCTATTCCTGAGCATACTCAAGCGTAAGAGAAAAAAAAAGACTCGATTAGTAAAGTATTTCGGTCGCTATCGTGTTAACAAGAAAAAGGATCCGCACATACAGACACACGGACGTCCAAGACAGAACTTTTTTAAACTGTTTTTTAACTAGTTTAAATAACAAAAATGACATCAAAAATATCATGAACGTTATAAATAGTGTTTTTTCTTAATATGTGTGTGTATGTATTATCTTACAAGTGCAATGTATGATACATAAAGACATTTTAAGTTTGAAAAATCAGATGTTTTGCGCGAAGTGACAGTAGTACCCACCTCAACGCTTCGCTTATGAGGCGTGCAATAGTTTGTCAGGGGTTTTAATAGTTGTATTTCTGCATCCAGGAACTACACACCACCTATAAGAACTCATTCTCTGGTTTTTAAACAGATTAACTTAATTGTACTATAATTAAAACAAAAACGAACAATAAGTACTAGGAGCAAGTTGATGTTTACGCCGCTGTGACGTCACCATGGTCGCGAGACGCCATATTCTTCAAAATTGTGTTTCGGCGGCGTATTTGAATATCATGTTTTTATTTTCCATTTTCTCAATGAATAACTACAAAAAATTAAGAAACATGTGTTTTGTGTGCTCTATAAACGTATCTTAATAATTTGAGACAGTTTTCAAAACCTTGTCAAATAGCCTATTAACATTGCCGCGACAATTCTTGCTACACTTGATGACCGTATCATAAGGGATTGTAGATAGAGCTTCTCAATAAAACGTTCGAACGGCGAGTCATCAATGAACACAGCGATCGCGTAATTCTCTTTGATGAAGATTAAGTAGATAGTAAATTTGTATGAAAGAACTCGTCTATTTACAAGCTCTAACTATTTCATTATTTGGGTTTTTTTGTTATTGAATGCTCTAGCTCGGTTGTGTTTAGATTGCAATCGATAAAAAATTAAAATTAAAATGGATTTAATAATTCGAAAACAATGTACATTTGTATTATAATATTGTTTTTATAAATGCATTTATGTCTGCTACTTTTAATAGGTACTAGATAAATCAGAATTTTATTTTATAGCTGCGAGCAAACTACGATATCAAATTTTATTATAATATGAACCTAATGTGGATGTAAATACTACATGCTAGAGCAAAACATTTCAGATACATATTTGTATTTCGTCTAACCTGTTTTTTGTCGGAGCCTTAATTTTATTATTTGCTCTTAAATTATGTATTTACAAAAGTTTACCTATAGGTACCTACTTACTAAATTTACGATTTACAAAATAATTAAGATGTTTTTCGAATTTGGTTTAAGAAGGAAATATTTTCTTTACCTGATTTCATAAAAAAAACAAACAAGAAACAAGAGCATATTCTAAATTACCCAAATTTTTATATTTATGAACAAAAACCCTAATAAACTTTCAAGGAATATTCTTCATATAATATTTACCTTACTATTAACGAACAATCACAATACTCTTATCACACTGGCTTGTTATCACAAACGCACAAGATCACATTAACGACTACAATTTCTATCGTGTTACGAATGCAGCGAGCCGTCTTGGTATACGCGTGACTCAATGTGTAGTTTAGAGTTTACTGGGCGCACGCTCTCCGCCCAACCGCCTTACCTCAAGGACTTGTGTCATACTACGTAACATATTGTGTACTTGACCGTTCGATGGCTAGCTCGCGAACAATTTAAACCTTGCTCGAATTAACAGCTCTAATAGATATAAATAGTTCTCACCTATTTGATTGGGGTTTTTTTTAGCTGTTTCTGTAGTTTGGCGATTGCTATTTATAGATTTTATAGTATGTGTAGTGTTGAGATGTTATGATTGATAGAAAATGCATTTTACGCTAGCTAGTCTTGTTTACAAATCGCGATTGGCAATGCAATAAAATCGATAGGTATAGGCGTTGAATTCGGGAACCTCGTCCTTATCCTTAATCGTTGGATCATTCTCAATTGTTTTATTTTTGTTTTTCAAAACTGTAACGGTAACTGGTTCTTCGTTTATTTGGGAAGATCCCGATACTTTTTATCCAAACAGGTTACAAAGCGTCAATATTAGCGTGCATTTATCGGATAAACACAATCTGTCGACAGTACTGATTTTACTCACAGTAATTTTAACGAAAAATTAAATTTCAAGGGACTTAAAATAAAAAGGCTCGCTTTTAAATTAATAAAACCGACAGGTTCGTGTTCGAATAAATAATTATTAAAATACAATATAATATAATTACTTTTACGTCAGAATATTAGTAGGTAGAGTCAGGTTATTAGTATCGCACACTATTTTGCGCCGTAAATGTAAAAAAAATCAATGTAACTATTCTAAAAGAATGCTGAATTTTGGTTACCATGATGTATCTTGTATACACTTAACGGTACCTTATACGTTTTTTGCGTTATTAAAATAATATATTATGCTTTTAACATATTAACATTTTTATTGATTAAATTACATAAACATTTACAAATCCTTATCATCGATCACTCGATATTTTTTTAAATTTATGTTTCACTAGCTGTGCTGCGCGGTCTCTGACCCGTGAACGATCCGGCGTGCAAATTCTAGTATGTATGTGTATAGTTTATGTGATACTTAACTGTAAAGTTTTATTCATGTCCGTCCAGTAGCTTTTCGTGAAAGAGTAACAAAAATACACTCATCCATCCATCCATCCATCATCATATACACTTTCGCATTTATAATATTATGTAGGTTAGGATATTATGTTATCCTCTTTGCAGCCAGGCGGGGGAGATATCGTCGTCCTACACTCCACAGTGTATGACTCCCTGTGGGGTCCATGTGGGATTTGTACCGATGCAACAACTAAACGAGCAATAACACGTGCATTATGCACACTTATTCAATAATAATTTCCCGCTATTTTATATTGTTTATGGTTAATGTGGTATGAGGATGTAGGGATGATGTAAGTTTGTTCGGATTAGTGATTGCAGATATTGTTTCCAAAATTTTACAGAAAGTTTATCCCGCAAAATTAATACAAAGATTTACTAATTTATTAGGAATTATCTCCAAGCTATAATTAACTTCGATAATTATTATTAAAAAGTGTACAGTCAGAAGCATAAATATATTACCATTTGCAGATTAGCAAAAATATCTGTCATAAGAACGGGTTCAATAATATCTGTCTGCCCGTATACAGCAAAAATATCTGACATTAGTAGGCAGCATAATAAAGTGGCATCAAAATTATGTGACGAAAATGTACAGCAAATAATTGTGACAACCTCTCACGGCATAAATATTTGACATCAACTAGGTGGCAATAATATCTGACACAATTTCATACTAATGTCAGATATTTTTGCTGTATACGGGCAGACAGATATTATTGAATTAGTTCTAGTGACAGATATTTTTGCACATCACCCCCTAGGCATATATTATTGCTCGTGACTGTACAACTGTAAAAGTTGTTTATCATCTTAATAATTAATATTAACCTTAACTTTAACTATAAATTAAAATTATTAATCGACAATCGACAAAGGTAAAGCTAAGTATATGTTTATTCAATTCTAGAAACATATTGCACATGACGCTTGACTTTTAAACGTTGCTTTTAAAGGTCTTAACACTTAAACATATCTGTATTTTTTTTTTGTAATATACAAGAAATATACGCATCTACAAAAACGTATGGAATAATTTATTTACGATTATTATTCGTTTGAATGCGTATTAGAACATAAATTTATCATATCATTTACATTTCTATTACCTTACATTAGCAAAGTTGGCAGACGGCATACGTATTGTACGATTCCACGAGCGGGTTCTACATCATTTCATAACTACTTCGCAATTAACAACTATCTATAATTAATGTATGTAATGATGTATGTCTATTGTTTATATAGTTATGTAACCGTGAAAGTATTCGATTACCATTCATCACATAGCACATGGCAGCTACGGGCGCGGTGTGTTCAGCATCTATAACATGTAGTCCATTCCATCTGTTGATTTTTGTCGATCGCTCTGTACGCAAGGAATGACACTGTTAGCTTCCGTTACCTCATTCGCATCATTGTCTCCACTTACTTAATAATTGAGTAAGCGTGACGTGAGATATTTTCATAATTTTATGATCGTCAAATATCGTTACGAACTATGGATCGAATAAACCAGTTCACCGATGTGTGAACTACGTCTCGACTGTGAAATTTTTTTGTTAGATTTATTAAAATCTAGAAACTATGTTTTATGCTAAAGTGCTCTTAAAATTAGGGTATACGGTGCTTTTAATTTAATTTAATTATTTAATGTAACGAGTTACTTTATCTTTTATATTAAAATGTATTATATTACTAAGATACGATTTTTACTTCTTAAAAAGTTATATAACATAAGGACCTAAATATGTTAAAAATAAATGCTATGTGATCATTCTCTTTAAATTAATAAAAGTATCACGCAAATGGGCCACAGAAACCCAATGAAATTGATATACAGTATTCAACTTTTATAGCACTTCCCTTTGTAATAATCAGTTAAGTATTATAACAATATTACATTCATTAGCATTATGCTAACATTGCGCTATGAACAAATATTCTTAAATCTTAGTCTCGCGTTACCTTCGGCCTGTAGGCTGTAGACTGTAGTGTTATTTGCTCAAGCGGCAGCTTAGTGTTTGGAGACGACGTGAATAAAAGGGATTGTTAACCTAAATCTCGAGTGCTCATTTTCCATTCATTCTCAATGCTCTCCACTCTGAGCGAGCCAGTAAAAAAGCATAGCTTTAAGCGTCTCCATAAAAGGACGCAGTTCTTGACACGAACATCCAAAAATAAGTTTCTGATGTACCTAAATATGGTGTACTTTATTTATTTGTGAAATGTTTCTGGTATATAAATAATAATGGATACTTGTCCGAATGCATTATAACTATCATGATTAATTTTTTACCCGTTCGTACACTTTAATATTTGAGATATTTGAGGAAAATACTACCAAAAATGATCTTGAGGAAAACAATAATTAGGTACCTACCTAAAATGGAATATTTACGAATAATAATATGATTAAAATACAAAAAATAAATATGTATCAGTAGGTAGGTTATTACTTATTAGGTACCTTGAAAACTGAACATGTTTGTAATAATTACACACTATATAAATTGTTACAGTTAACAGATATAGTAAATGCGATGTCCACGAGAGGGGAACTGCCCCTAGAGCTGGCGTTGCGAGGTCGCAGCGCGTCCATCGCCACCACACTCCTCCAGCACTGCGCTGATGCAGATGCTCGAGGACCCAGGGGGAGGACATTGCTGCATAGAGCCATTGACGCGAGAGACGCCTTCTCAGCTAAGTTCCTGGTGGAGAACTCGGCAGATCCCAATCTGACGACAAAGTAAGTGAAATTAGAGGAAAGAAAAACTTGACAATAACACTATTAAGGAAGCTTTATACTGAAATATTTTCGGACTCTTCACTCATCTCATTTAAAATAATGCAACCGTATATGTCTATCAATGAATTGAGTCATTCGAAGATAAATTATTTAAGAATTATTCATGATTAATTGAGAATTATGAGTCAAGTTATTAACGTGCTGGTATTTGCATTCTTGGTTTGCACATTTTGAAATCACTTATGCAAAATTAAACGTAGCTAATAAGTATGTGATAAACTGGGGAAATGCGATTGGCAAATCACACGATGCATCGATAAGCATTCAAATCCGTATTCATTATTTATCACTTTCCCTATAAACTAGTGATCAATAACTAGTTAATTGGAAAAAATTATACATATTTGTGTTTCAATCGCTATTTCGTCATACAAAATTGGTACTGCTTACGTCCCTAGGCGTGACTTGAGTACTCCAATACAGGTTGTACCAACGAACGTCAGCGCCTAAACTATTGATTTATTACGACATAACCTGTTACGTTTAAACCAGCGTTAAATTTTATCAACATAAATTATTTTTATTGAATCCCCATTAAGAATGCGAATTGCCATATACATCCAAACACGCAAACGTGTTCCGCATCGGGTCAAGGTTTAATTTAAATTTTTATATTATATAATAATGACTGAACAGCAATTTGGGGCACTACGTATTAAACATGCTTTTCAAATTAACTGCCTTATAACATTACCATGTGGTCTTTTGCTAATGATATATTTAATGGCAAATTGTCTGTAATAAATTGCGAGAAAATTATTTGCCCTTTTTCTCTGCATAGATAATTACTGCGATTGCATTGTTATCGTAAAAATACTAACCTACTTTGATTGTATAAAATGATACATAACTGTTATAGATATGCTGTATAATCAAGGTAATATGTACTCCAAAATGACAAAACAACTACAATTACCTGACTCAACCGGCTTATGAAGAAGATACTATTTGAATAAACATGCTTCGATAAACCTGTAGAACATCAGTTATTATAGACGTAGAATATCGATTTAATTTGCACATAATTTGTCCATATAATAGTGGAATTTAATGCGCAATAAGGATAAGTGTTGCTGGATGCTATATTCTCAGAATTGTTAAAATATGTTGTAAGATGATCTTGGTTATTATAGACAAGTACTGATTGCAGAGAAATACCCAAGGCTTTACTTCACTAAGCAAAGGAAATTAAGCATGGTTTTGTCTTGTCTTTAATAAATGTAATTATTATTACAATATAAATGTACTTCCTTGAACGTATACGTAAGTATTTGACTTACCAAGCTAATGAAAAGATTTATTTTATCATACACCAGGTATTTAATTTTGTTAATCGTAAAATTTTATTGATGTAACCTACATTTCTTGTGCGAACAATGGTTTCGTAATAAAAATATATAAGATTATGAAATTGTAGACTCTGGACTCTCACAAGAATATGACGTTGCATAAAGTTAACTATAATGTTAATAGATTAAATTACCGTTGACGGAAACTAAACATTAGATACATATTGAGTGTTATGTACTTAAACGCAACAATATTGTCTAGTTTTAACTTTAGTTTTCAATTTAAAATTATTTCTTCTATTAAACGTTTGGTAACTGTTATTTATTAGTTTTAATAACAGCATAGTTACCAAAATATAAATCATTTACGTTGAGAGTTTGAGTAACTCAGATTTATTGTTTTGTGTTATTGCAGAGAAGAGGGCGACACTGTTTTACACCTTATAGCCGGTCTTACGGCAAGTTCATGCGATCCGGAAACAATGGAACAAATGGTGGAAATTGCAGAAATTGTAGTGCAAAAAGGAACCGATATTAACCGACAGAATAGGAAAGGCTTGTACGTAATATCTTTCCACTGAAATTTGCATTTAAAATAAGCAATATGTTCATATTTAATAATGTCTCTTTTATTTCAGTACACCTCTTCATCAAGCAGTTATAGCTAGGAATCAAAAGATATTCGATCTCCTCCTTAAACAGCCTACCTTAGACACTAATTTGCGAACTACATCAGATGAGCATCCACCTTTGTACTACGCACTCGTAGATGACAGGCGAGCGTCAATATCTTCGAGCGAGACTTTAGTCATGAATGGATCCAATCCTTTCGATACACCAGTCACGAATAAGAATGCATTCACTGAAGATCCCGTTGAAGGAAAGACTGAAAGTATAATTGAGAGAGGTTTCGCTGCCAAATTGTTAGAAAAGGGATGCCAACCAAATCCTCTTTATTCTGCATCAGGGGATAGTTTACTTCATATTTTGGCTCAAGGATGGTTTGAGGTAAAGACCGATAGCTTTTATCTTCCCGGATGTTTACAATAACTGCAAACTTGTTTTCATAAATAAATATATTAAAATAATTAAAAACATGTTGTGTTTATAAAAAAATATATATTTTTTATGAACACATAACTTGTTTTTAATTCTATTTTTATAGAACATTTTGAAATATTCTCCATAATAAACAAATTGAAGGTCAATGATAATTTTATACGCTTTCCGAAATCTATTAATAGTTTTCTCAAGTTCAAAAACAAAAAAGAATGATTACATAAATGACGTGTGATATTAAAAAAATCTTATAATTTATTTAATAGTCGAATTTTATCAGGAATCAGCAGTTTTCTTAGCGTCTAACCTCAATGGTGATTTAAATCACACGAATGAAGCGGGTCTAACAGCACTCCATGCATCTTGTGCAAGTGGCTTGACCAAACTGACGGCTACTCTGTTAGAACATGGAGCGAGACCTAACCTGCAGACTGCTTATGGGGAACATGAAGATACTGTTTATAGGTATGTATTTAATTTCAACAACACTGGGTTAAATCTTATTGGTTTATATCGTAAAGTGTAAAAGAAGTTTTCCTCCCGCATCGCATATTATCGTTTTGGGTGTATAAAATACCTCGGAGTGATCCTAGTGTCCGCTGACTAAAGGTAAAAAAAAAAACAATATATGTAGTTTCATAAAAAGGAAAAGTTTTGCTCTTTTCATATATTTCTTTTGCCAACAGACATAATTTCTAACAATACCTCTTCTTATTTCAGACAGACACCATTACACTTAGCAGTACTGAACAATCACGAGGGTTGTGTATTGGCTATCATAGAACACAAGAAGAACATCGAAAAGGGAGACTTGCCAGCGAATGATAGATCCAATGTTAGTCTCGTGCCGAATCTTAATTTGAAGAATTCGGAAGGAGATACGCCTCTTAGTTTAGCTCTTACAGAAGGTAAGATCATTGAGCTCTTGTTATTTAATGTTCTGCTGTGTTATGTGCATGTATATCAAAAAAAGATACCAAAATCGTCGCCTTACTCCATTACGTGACGGTATTGCCATGACATGACCTTGAAATTTTAGTCTCAACGCCCCTAGCAAAATTTCACTTCAAAAATTCATTCATTTCCAACTTTTTAATATTAAAAGTCCTGTCTTTATATACTGCAGTATTACATACCTAAATTCTGCTAATGATGTATCCAACTGTAAACTGGAATAAAATTTATATGTATCCAAACACCTGGTTAATTCTTACGTAGAAACGTTGTGTGAATATTATTGGAAATTTTTTTTCCCACTCAATTCACTTTTTTTCCTAATTAAATATTTTGTTTATAATACCAGGTCACAAGCACTTAGTGGCACCATTAATAGACGGTGGTGCGGATCCAAACGTACGCAATGGAAAGGGATTCACACTATTGCATCAATCCATCATCGAAGAAGATTCTAGAACTGCCATATACTTACTGGACCATGGCGCTGATATGAATATACTGTAAGTTACTTTGACCAAGGATTTTAATCCCTTTTAACCATTGAGGTATTATTATACACGCTTTTATTTTTATTAGTTTCACCTGTATGTTTGTATGTAACCGCCCCGATTTTGACTTTAAACGGACAGATTGTATTCCAACTTTGTATACTTATCAAGAATTAGCGACAAAACAACAATTCGGGACCAGGCAAGCGTGCAAGAAATAAATTGATTTTTTATTTGTACGCGCATATTATATCATCACTACTGCTCGAAACGGTGAAGGAAAACATCTTGATGAAACCGACATGTCGAAGAATCAAAAGTTCGATGACATGTGACTTCTGCCAACACTTGGCCAGCGTGGTGGATTACGGCTTGATCCCTTACGGGAGGCCTGTGTTTCCAGCAGTAGGAACATAATGTGCTGATGATGATTGTTTATTTTTTTCAATAATTTGAGTTGAACTTTGATTAAATTAATTTGATTAACCAGGTATAAATAACACGTTCAGGTTTAAATGATTAATATAGATGTTGATGAGCCCATACTAAAATTAATCTAAATAACGAGATTATGTGGCACAGCTAAATCTCATCATGTAATGTTCAATTAATCCGTACTAGTGTAATAATCGCCTTAATCAACTATTATAACGTATGTTTTGTTATTTAACAAAGTAGTGTTTGTGTTGGAATTTTTTGGATGCATATTTTTTTCTTCTTTCTTACTCAATAAAGCAAGGTAATAACGAGAGACTTATATAAACCAATAATTTTAAATTATAATGATTAATTATCAAATATAATATGATTATTAATTATATAAAATAACCATATATGTATAAAGTATAAACATTATTTGTGTATTAGCATATTTTATTTGTACCATTTGTAATACAAACGAATATGCCACGTTTTCAAAATTTCTTTATTGCAGTTCTTACATACCAAACCTTCCAAACTCTCCTACCCAAAGGAATTATCTATTCTCTCAATTTGTCTCCAGGACAGACGCGGGTGAGACCCCCCTTCAGCTAGCTATACACTGCCGCCTGGGTTTGGTCGTGGAAGCTCTATGTGTCCGTGGAGTAGATATGAGCAAGTTGGACGCGAATGGCGTACCTCCCTTGTGGGCAGCGCTCGATTCGGGACAGGAGGAAGTTGCTAGTGTAAGTATTTTATAATGCAGAAGTACTGGGATAAGCTCAAGGTGACATATATTTTAAAGTATTGAGTGTTTTTCAATGTAATTTTGAGAAAGTAGGCAATTGAATGGAGCTCAAAGTGATTATGTCCAGATAACCTGGGCAAGTGTGAGGCAGCGAAAGCAAAGTGAAAACTGAATAAAGTAGAAGTGTGCTGAGTAAAGCTCGAAAGAAGAATAAGAAGAATTTATTTAGATTAATTTGTTGATATTGTATGACCTTAAAATAGTTGCGTATATTGCATTATTTTTACAGATTTTAGTAAGAAATGGAGCTGATGCAGACTGTTGGGGGCCGGGGCCCGATGGATGTCTACAAACATTACTACACAAGTGAGTATTATATATGCAATTCAATTGGATTCAGTAATTAACATTAAAATACTTTTAAAAGCACGTTATTTATTCCTAATTCATAAATATGTTGAAAATAATTCTTAATTATTACTTTAGCCCGATCAATGTTCAAAGTTACAAAAATTCCCATTCAGCTGCAAATTGGTGTTTGGTCAAATTCCCCATCATTCCAGTACTTGGAAAAAAATACTCGAGTTCAATGGTAAAAAAAAAATAATTTTCACGGTAACGGCAAGTTCAATAATAGATAATAAAAAAAGACGGGTTGCACTCCGGGAGTGCCGGCAGAAGTGAAAACTTGATTATTAACGTTCAGCATGTTTGATATTTTGGAATGGTATCCGTCTTACGCATGGAATATAAGGGCTAAAAAAAAACATCCGTCTAACGCTTTTTCGATCAGGCCACGTGTCCTGACGCGAGTTTAAGATTTTATACCCAACGCCGCTAAAGAATTTTTCACTTCAAAATATTATAAAAGTTATCGTCAAAAAGTGCACAAATTTCCACTGCGTTTCCACCGCTGATGAACTTAGTGCGTCTTTATTGACGTAGGTAGGTTATTTAGGACCGTGCGGGTTATTATCCTCTTTTTTTTCTTATTTTTTGTTTTACCCGTCTTTTTTAAATTTCAACTATGTAGATTTTCTCAAAAATAATATTATAATATTAAATTAAAAAATGCCAATATTTTATAAAATGATATTTAAACGGACGTTTTGACGTCTTAATTTTCAGTTCTGATGAATTTAAGCACATAGATATGAAATTGTTAATTTAATGAAGTGTATCTTCGGCGCGTTGAGAGTAAAATTTCAAGGTCGCGTCATGGCAATACAGTCACGTCATGGAGTAAGGCGACGATTTTTGCATCTTTGAATATTGCCAAAGAAGTTTCACTTCTGACACGTTTGCTTGGCACACACGCTCTTTTTTATCTATTTATGTATTTGACAAAAAATTGTGTTTGTGTAATGCTCAAAGAATGAAATCGTTTATTGACCAAAAAAATACACACAAAAATTTAAGATCTTTATCGCAAGAGACGAGTGGCAGAATCGACTTTATTTTATATATGAAATTCAAGTTGTTTCAAGTCATAAAATGTTAAATGATGTTCTTCGTGTAAAACTACTTAATTTTCAGAATGCATTATCATTTTTCTTGACTAGGAATAATAAACTTTTACGTCGTTATTTTTTTAGTGAGCACGACGCGTTGTGGTGTGGTGTTTTCGGTTTTTTAGCATAATACATACATGTATTGTATACCTATAAGATCTATCTATCTATCTAATGCGCGCATACTTGAGTATTTTTATTTATCTATCAAACAAGGGCAATAGACGAGAACAAAGAATCACTGGCCACGTTCCTGATCCGCTCTGGCTGTGACGTGGAGTCGCCGCGGCGTATGGGCCCCGCGGGCGAGGGCGCGGACGCAGCTGCCGACCGACACACGCCGCTGCACCTGTGCTGCACTTGGGGACTTACTGACGTTATACAGGTGACTTGTATAGGATATAGATGGGAACAAAGCGTCGAGGTGACTTGTATAGGCAATAGATGGGTACAAAGAGTCGAGGTGACTTGTATAAGCAATGGATGGGAACAAACAGTCACTAGCCACTTTCCTAGTCCGTTTTGTCACAAACCAACACAACTTACTCGTACACTTGCCATAGACTTTTCTGCAATGTGAAGAACTAAGGATTTTTTTAAACACAATTTTCAATTATCAATTTGCAAGATTTATCAAAATAAATGTATTGCGACTTCGTGTTTCGGAAAGGTAAAATGGTATGATTAGGTTTTTGCCTTCTTATATCTTCTAGACGCTTCTCGAACACGGCGCAAATATAAACTCCAAAGACGCAGAAGGAAAGACACCTCTCCACATCGCGATAGAGAACCAACATGCGACGATAATTTCGCTACTTCTTTCACAACCGGGAGTTGATCTCTCTGCAAGGGACAATAAAGGAGTGACTCCGTTTGCGGCAGCACTCACTGCAAGGAATAATAAGGCAGCCCAGGCTATATTGGAAAAGAATCCTTCGGCCGCTGAACAGGTATTTTATAATATATTAGTTAAAAATATCTATGGCAAAAATATGTTTGTTAATTTTTTTTCTTATTCCATTTGAGATTAGTAACAAGGTAATTTGTTTGGCATAAATTAAATATTTTTATGAATTTACAGGTGGACAAAAAGGGGCGAAACTTCTTACACGTGGCAATACAGAAGTGTGATATGGAGAGCTTGATGTTTTTGCTATCCGTGAAGGTAGATGTAAACTCGCGCGTGCAAGACGCCACACTAGCGCCACCGTTGCACCTGGCGGCCGCTGCGGGAAACGAAGTGCTTTTGAGAAGTTTGCTATTGGCGGGAGCACGGCCCAACGATAGAGATGCACATAAGTAAGCATTTCATGTTAAATGTAATATTATAATTTGTAATATTAAAATGAAAATAGTTTTTGCTTATAGTTCATACGATTTATTTATACATTTGTCACGGGCCGCGCTATGCACAGGACGCTACAGTACAATTTGCGTTTCGCACAACCGCTGTGCGCAACGCGTAACGGGTTAATCTCGTTAGTTTCGCTGTTCGATATTATGTATGTTGACACTTAAGTGCTATAACCCCGGGCGTAGTCGAGGTGGACTGTTTGTAACAATAATTATATTCTGTCTGTAGGCGCACGGCGCTGCACGTGGCGGCGGGCGCGGGCGGCGGCAGCGGCGCGGCGCTGGTGTCGGCGCTGGTGTCGGGCGGCGCGGAGGTGGGCGCCGTGGACGCGGCCGGCGACAACGCGCTGCACGTGTGCGCGCGCGAGGGCCACGCGCACGTGGCGCGCGCGCTGCTCGCCGACTCCGATATAGACGCGGCCGCTACCAACCTGAAAGGTGACCCTGTGCCGTGCGCGCTGTTCCCCGCTACCGGCACAACGCGCTGCACGTGTGCGCGCGCGAGGGCCACGCGCACGTGGCGCGCGCGCTGCTCGCCGACTCCGATATAGACGCGGCCGCTACCAACCTGAAAGGTGACCCTGTGCCGTGCGCGCTGTTCCCCGCTACCGGCACAACGCGCTGCACGTGTGCGCGCGCGAGGGCCACGCGCACGTGGCGCGCGCGCTGCTCGCCGACTCCGATATAGACGCGGCCGCTACCAACCTGAAAGGTGACCCTGTGCCGTGCGCGCTGTTCCCCGCTACCGGCACAACGCGCTGCACGTGTGCGCGCGCGAGGGCCACGCGCACGTGGCGCGCGCGCTGCTCGCCGACTCCGATATAGACGCGGCCGCTACCAACCTGAAAGGTGACCCTGTGCCGTGCGCGCTGTTCCCCGCTACCGGCACAACGCGCTGCACGTCAAACAATAATTATGAAAAAAAAAAAACGACAAACTAAACCGCCTTCAAAAGTCGAGAATTGAACAAAAAATAAAAGGCATTTGATTTGAAATATGTATAAAAAAAAAATTCAAAATCGGTTCAACCAGTCGCTATTGCTGACTGAGGTAACAAATCTAAAATAATAACGGAATTGAGAACCACTACTACTACTACTACCTCCTTTTTTGAAGTTGAAAATGAGTAAATTAATATCTTATCATTATAATCTTGGTCCTTCGAGCCGATAAAGCCGTTTTTAAATGAACAAAGTTTGCAACATACTTAACACACGTATACTTACAGGTCGCAACCCACTCCACGAGTTATGTTGGTGTAAAAAGGATAACGCAGCAACGATATGTGAAATTTTCCTCGAGTTTATGCCAGATTTCCCAATCAACAGGACTGACTTACAGGTATATAAATATTATTCGTTTTTTTTTTTTTTTCATAAATATGTATTGTGATATTTTTATATTATTTTACCATGATTTTTTAGGGTAACACTCCACTTCTCTTGGCGTATATGAACGGTCAAGCGGCGATGTGCCGCGTGTTGGTGAAGGCGGGAGCTTGTCTCGCACACGAGAACAAGGAAGGAGTTTCTATATTTAATTATCAGGTAATCCTAATACTTTCAAATTGACGTGTAATTATATCGGTCTGTTGTGTGGTGGTGTGTCTCTTATAAAATGGTAATGTGATCTGCATAAAATTTACAATTTCCAGCCTCCTAACTTTCTCATATCATAACGTTCTAAAATAAGCATTTTAATCAAAAATACCATATCATCGTGAAATAAAAACTTAAGTAAAAAAAAAACATTCAGGTAGCAACAAGACAGCTCCTTCATCGATTGTTGGACGCCTTGCCCGCAGAGGCGCCGTGGGCCGAGAGCGACCTGTGCCAAGAGTGCGGAACCAAGTTCACACTCACTATGAGGAAGCATCATTGGTAATTGTTATATATTTTCATTAAATTAATAAAGATATCAGCTTTTTGCCTATCTTGTTGTTGGTTGTTGAAATTAATTTACAATATATAATTGGTAGGCACAGGTTTTATTGAAGCTAAAGTCCGGTCGCGGAGCAGGAAGAATTTCGTACATTAACCTGTTATTACCTGTCATTGTCACTCCCTTGTAAAAATAATGTGTCTTGCTCGCACAGGTGCAATGACCGCCGTCCTTAGGGATTGTAAACCTTTAACCTGAGAGCGTAAGGTTTGTGTTTGCTAGATTGGTGTCAGGTGTTCAATTATGATTTTGTGCATTCAAAATTTTTAAGAATAAACTTCAAACTCTTTATGTCCAATCAAAATCCGCCTAAGTCGAAATCGCGTGTTAGACTAACGTATTTCTGTAATATTGTACATAGTAAATTATTTTTTGAAAAATAAGGTCATAAAGAAGTTTCATTTCTTATGTGTGTACACGCACACTTTTTTTTACATAATATATCGTGGTTATTGAAAAAGTTAAAATGTAACTAACTAATAAGTATAGTAAATGAATAAAGGACATTTATTTAATAAATTAGTAAAAAACATTTTCTCCTCCAAATATTTCATGTAAACTGAACTTCATTCAAAAATGTTTGTGACCACTGTGTCCGATTGAATTGTCATTTTTAGTCGTAATTAAAGTATCATACAAGCAAGACGTATTTTTCTTTATAAAATCACCATTCAGTATATCGCAATCTAAATTGAACCCTAGTGACCGTACATATGGCCTATAACGAGCCGGATAGTTTTGCGATAACGAGAACAATAGTGCATCGGGCCGGCGAGCAATCCTATATAGAAAAAGTTGTTTACGAGTTACAAGTTTGCGACGCTTTGTTACAATTGATGTCAAGACAAAAGAAGTTATAATTAATTATTAAAAATCGAAGATTTTGAAGTGAATCGTTGCATTTATAAGAAGATAATATTTAAGAATATAATTAAACATAATGGCTACTACTATTACTTCCGAACAAGAAAGTTATATTAACATGTTAGAAGATTTAGCATCGAAGTTACAAAAGACACAAATTAATTTTAAAAAATCACCTAAAGTGAGATTAACGGAGGGCTATATTAAAGCACGTTTGGAGTGTATGGAAGACTATTGGAAGTTATTTAATGAAGCACATTTACAATTATCGAAACGTACGACGAGAGATCAGCGCGGCGTGATTCCTTATTTTTTAAACGAAGAATATTATAAATACGAAGATGTGTATATCAACTTTAAAGCGGACATGATAGATTTATTGGGTGCGAATAAAAACGTGATGCAACAAGGTGAAATGGGTGTTTCAATGGTCGAACCGTGTATTTCGGGGGTGAAACTTCCTCACATCGAGTTACCTACTTTCTCAGGAAGATACGATGAATTTTTATCATATCAAGATTTGTTCACTACACTTGTGCATAATAATTCGTCATTATCAAAGGTACAGAAGTTACATTATCTTAAGTTGAGTGTTACCGGTGAAGCCGCATCTTTATTGAAACATATTAATGTAACCGAAAATAATTACGAACAAGCTTGGGACACTTTAAAGAATCGTTACGGTAATAAAAGGATTATTATAAACTCCATATTTAAAAGATTTTTTGGCATACGTAAGGTAAATACACAAACTCCGATACAAATTAAATTCATTTTGGACACAACTAATGAATGTTTAAATAGTCTACAAAATATGCAAATTTCTACCGATACATGGGGTCCAATTTTAATTTATATTATACTACAAAAATTAGACCAGGAGACACACAAATCATGGGAAGAATATATTTATCAACAAGAATCGGAAGAGTTGCCTAGTTGGAAAGATTTGAATAAATTCCTTGAGTTAAAGTATCGCACCTTGGAAATGATAACATCGAACAGTCAACAAATTACAAATAAAGATAGATCGTTAACACAAAAATCATTCCATGCCGCTAAGAATATTAAGAATTTACATTTAATAAGTAACAATCAGCCGATGTGTATCTTTTGTCAGCAAAACCATTATATTTATCACTGCAACGAATTTTGTAAACAAACTATTGAAGACAGACATCAATTTGTACTCAAGAATAAGCTTTGTTTTAATTGTTTAGTTCCCAATCACACTGTTTCACATTGTAAACAACAAACGTCTTGCAGAATTTGTAGAAGAAGACATCATTCCCTATTACACTTAGATAAGAAGCAAGGGATTGATTACACAAACACAACGACTCCAACAAGCGCAACAACATCAGAAGCACAAGTCACAGCGCATTACTCAAGCGAAGCACAATCTAGTAGAAGGGTTCTACTTGCTACGGCGATAGTCTACATAAAAGGCAAGTCAGGTGAACTTCACCGTTTTCGTGCACTTGTAGACCAGGGATCAGAAGTATCTTTCATCACGTCAAGAGTTGTCGATTTACTTAACCTAAAGAAGAAAAGAGTACATGGTACAGTTTCGGGTATAGGTGACGAAAAACAAGATTTAAAATATACGGTCCAATTGTCATTGCATACTAAGTCGTCGCCTATCGAAGTGGAAGCTTACGTGATGAAAACAATATCATCTATTCTGCCTGCCAAGAAGATTTCACTGCAGATGGAAATAGAAACTATCGATTTAGCTGACCCTACTTACGGAACACCTGGCAGCATTGACCTTCTACTAGGTGTAGAAGTTTTTGCAAGAATTATTGAAGACGGCATCATACGCCTACACAACGGTTTAGTAGCCCAAAAGACTAGTCTAGGTTGGATCTTGTCTGGCCAGACTACACATGCTGACCGTAACAACACAAAGACACTAAGAAGTATGTTAATCAGAGAAGACAATGACTTACTTAAATCTTTTTGGGAAATAGACACGTTCTTATACAACAAGAAGAAGATATTTACAAAAGAAGAAGAAGAATGTGAAGATATATATACAAAAACAACCCAAAGAGATCACGAAGGAAGATATAAAGTACAACTACCTTTAAAGCAAAGTTTAGAAGAAACAATTGAACGAATAGGAAATACTAAGGATACTGCAACAAAGAGGTTCAAACAGTTAGAAAGAAAATTTGCTAAAGATAAATCACTAAAAGAAGAATACGCTAAGGTTATAAAAGAATATATTAGTATGGGTCACATGAAGAAGTTAGAAGATGATGATGACAAGAACACTATATACTTACCTCATCATGCTGTCATTCGACAAGACAAAGAAACTACAAAGGTCCGTGTAGTCTTCGATGCTTCAGCTAAGGGCTCCAACGGGTTTTCATTGAATGATTTAATGCGAGTAGGTCCTGTTCTACAAAGAGATCTTCGCAGTCTTATTACTTTATGGAGAATTAATAAGATTTGTTTCATTGGAGACATAACAAAGATGTACAGAATGGTTAAGATGTCTGAAGACCACTCAAAATTACAATGTATTGTTTGGAGAGACAATCCAGACGAGGTATTAAGAAGTTATAAACTTTTAACAGTTACGTTCGGAACGGCCGCAGCACCATTCCTCGCCGTCAGAACACTGAAACAATTAGCAAATGATGAAAGTGTAGAATATCCTGAAGCTGCTAATGCAATTCAAACATCATTTTACGTTGATGATCTAATGGGAGGTCATGAAGATGTAGAAAAGGCAAAGAGGCTCTGTGAAGAAATAAAGGTTGTATTAAAAAGGGGAGGATTTAACATGCAAAAGTGGTCCAGTAATGCTGAAGAAGTCATACAATACATTAAAGAAGATGATAATACAATTAGAGAAAATTTAGAAATCAAACTAGATAAAATAATAAAAATATTAGGCTTAACATGGGATAGAAGAAGTGATACATTTAAAATAACTATAGACTTACCTGAATTAATACTTCCTGTGACAAAAAGGTCTATTCTCTCAGATGTTGCACGTTTGTTTGACCCTTTTGGGTGGTTATCTCCTGTAGTAATAGTGGCAAAGGTCATGATACAAAAACTTTGGCTTTGTAACAAGGGATGGGATGATGAGTTACCCTGCGACATAATAGAAGAATGGAAATGCTATAGAGATGACTTACTTGAACTACAATCGCTTGAAGTCCCACGATGGTTTCACACAGCTCCAAGAAGTAAAGTGGTGGAGATACATGGTTTCGCAGACGCTTCAACGAAATCATACGCAGCTGTCGTTTACCTTAGAGTCGTCGATGAAAGAGATGATGTCTATGTTACCATGATAGCATCTCGCACAAGAGTTGCTCCGTTGAAACAGCTTACCGTACCTAGACTTGAGTTATGTGCAGCAGCCCTTTTGGCAGAAGTCATTGAAGAAACATCAAATCTACTTAAACTGACGAACACACAGATATACGCTTATACAGATTCAATGGTAGTTTTATCGTGGCTGCAGTCTCACCCAAGTAAGTGGAAGACTTTTGTCGCTAATCGTGTGGCAGATGTTTTACGAGTTGTGGACTGCTGCAGATGGAGTCACATACGATCTGCTGAGAACCCAGCAGATATCGCGTCGAGAGGAATTAAAGCTTGCGAATTAAAGAGTGCGAAACTTTGGTGGAATGGACCAGAATGGCTGAAAGATAAAAGTAACACTATCACAACAAAAACGGATATTCCAGAAACAGATTTAGAATGGAAGAGTTTATACAACACAAAAGAAGAAGATTTTGAAATACCAATTTGGGAAAGATTTTCGAGTTTATCGCGGATGAAAAGAGTTTTGTCATATTGTAGAAGATTTTTGAGACCTAAGGAAGAATGTCAGAAAGAAAGATACATACAAGTAGAAGAAATGGAAGAAGTATTAAAGCTGGTGTACAATCTACCAAGAAACATTTGATAAGAGTGAATAAAGACACAAAACTAACATATTATGAAGAAATGTCTACACTATTGGCCCAAGTAGAAGCGTGTCTTAATTCTCGTCCACTTTGTCAACTAGACGAGACTATCCACACACTAACAGCACTCACACCTGGACATTTTCTTATTGGCGAATCATTGATTGGTGTTCCTGATGTTCATTATAAGCAGGCTGATGCTGGCCTACTCACAAGATGGCGATGTATTCAAAAAATGACACAGGATTTTTGGCGCCGCTGGAAATCTGAGTATTTAAACACATTACAACAACGAAGTAAATGGCACACCAACATTCAGTCACCAAATATTGGAGATGTCGTTGTAATTAAGGAAGAGGATTTACCACCTACTAAATGGTTATTAGGTTGCGTGAAAGAAGTCCATCCTGGCTCAGATGGTTTAGTACGAATAGTAACAGTAAGATGTAAAGGCAGTAAAGAGTTAAAAAGACCTTTATCAAAGTTAGTTTTACTTCCAAATAAAATTGATTAAAGAGAAATGAGTTATGTATTATACATTTACAAGCTAAATTAATATGTATCGCTTGTTATTGAAACTAAATTAATTTATATAAAAGGCATAAAGAAGATAAGAAATTGTAAACACATTAATTTAAAGTTATTTCTTTGTATTACTTTACAAAAGGTTTGAAAGTTATGCTGAGAATTGTTTAAATTTTAATGGTTTGAAGATCTAATGTATGAAGTAAAAATGTTTATTTACCTAAAGTTAATGTAAGATTTTACATAATATTTTGTTACTTTTTTCAATGTGATAGATTGTAAGAACTTAATGTATTCCTGCCAAAACATAACATAATATTATATAGCTATGTACAATCAAGTTTTTAAGTACTTAAGTAGTTAATTATTAATAGTTTTACAGTTATACAGTCCACTGTACTCAATCATAATTGTTAAGTTAAGGTTTTGTTATTTAAATGCTATCGTTTATTTTTGTTAATGAATTTAAGTTGAAAACAATATGTTTTGGTGGGCGGTATGTCCGATTGAATTGTCATTTTTAGTCGTAATTAAAGTATCATACAAGCAAGACGTATTTTTCTTTATAAAATCACCATTCAGTATATCGCAATCTAAATTGAACCCTAGTGACCGTACACACTGTCAGTAGGTAAAGAGGTCATTGTACGAAATTCTTTCTGCTCCGCGACCGGACTTTACCCATATTTTTATAGTATTTTATTTTTCAAATATATTTACGCTTAGCAGGCAAGAGACAACTCCAGCTAATTAAAAATCATGATTCAAACGAGTTGGGTAATATAAAGTACAAAATGTTAAAATATTTACGAACAGAAATGTGTGTTAAAATCACATTGACATAATGTAGGTATTCAAATTAATTAATTACTAATTACCGATCAAATCACATATGCTATTACACAATGTGGTTAAAATTAAATAATTGTTTAATAAATTGTTCTTTTCTTCAGTCGACACTGCGGCCGCATGTTGTGCAACAAATGTTCCAGCCAAGACATCCCCATACTCAAGTTCGGAATGAACAAGCCCCAAAGAGTTTGCGAAATTTGTTTCAACGTGCTACAAGTTGGCGCCAGTTAGTTTATACGAGTGATATGTTTGATAGGAATGAAATTAGGGAAGGCTTTTATACGTTAAACGCGTTTATACATTTTAAATACTGACCTGTATAAGTACGTTAAGTATTTTATTCTGGATATCGGTTAAGCGATATTGTTTTGTTTCGGAAGTATTTTTTTCCTGTCACAATATATGTTGCCAGCTCAATGACGACATTTACGACTTGCTTGGGGAAATATTTAAGTAAAATTAAGATTGATGGAAATATGCTGTGTTTAGTGATGTGCTATAGTGTTAGTGCCTGTTAGTGATACTAATTATTCTGAGTACTATAAATATTTAATTGCAATAATATGCCAAGTGACCTTAAAGTAAGCAATGTTCGAAATGCCTCTTTTATCGTAAATGTCGATATTAAGCTTCTTCTATAAACAGTCTAAATTTATTATTGCAGTAGATTAGACTTGGTGCCTCGCTTCACCTTAACGATAATGCCAAAGGTGTAGTGTGCTTTTTATTATATCGACACTCATCGATTTTATAAATGATCTTCATTGTGTATAAATATTTATGTTTGAAATTTTTATAGATTTGTTTAATGTTTCAAAAATTTTATATATTTTTTTATATACCTAATTATAATGGTGTTAATCACGATAATTTTGGAATTTGCATTTGATATATTACATTCCAGTACATCGGTATTATTTTAAATATTATTTATATCTGTAAATGCACCATTTGAGTAAGATGTGTGAAAATAGTCAGGCTATGAATAACATTTTCTATTTACGTAATGATTTATTTGCTGAAATAAATTGATATACTAAATGTATTTTATTTTTGGTCTCTTGGTTATAATAACACTAATAATAATAATATGATCGACTTTTGAACTCCTGCCCCCCTAGACAAGTGGCTTTCTATTAGCGTAAAGTTCAATAGAATAGATTATGAATGTATGAGATTGACGTTTGATTACGACGACGACGACGATTGATTACGTCAATCTCATACATTCCTAATCTATTCTATTGAACTTTACGCTAATAGAAAGCCACTTGTCTAGGGGGGCAGGTATGAGTTAAGTGTGTGTTAACAGTAAATGGGCCCCGAGGCAGTCCGAATTTTTCCAGTGCTCCTAATAAAAAACTTTTCTTTTAAAGGGATATTTATTGATTAGTTCTCAAAATCAATACATGTCTTGATATTATGTGGTATAAGGTAATTGACAAAAATAATAAAACATAAAAAGATTAAACTTTGATTGTTTATTTACAATAAATCTCCACAAAACGTCATACAGATAAATTAATTAACTAATTGAATCTACAACCCAACTGTGACATTACTAGAACATATGCAGTGAACATAACGGTTTTAACAAATAACAGCGGGGCAATAATCAGCTGTTTACTTTAGCCTTTTGAAGAGGTCTTTGTTGACACATTTGTCGAGGACATGTACATAATCAATAAGTTCTTCTTCACAGGTCTCGGCGGTGTTTGAGCGGGAATTTACTCGGTCATTGCATTCTTGGAATTTTGACCACAAATTTTGCAGTTCAGGTTTTTCAGCACACTGCTCCTGTAACAGACAAATAAAAAACATTAAAAAAGCAAACAAATAAAGGCTGTTAAACAGACTAGTTTTACTTTTTTATATAATTCACTAAGTATAAATTCAAAGTAAATTAATTAGGTTATATTATGCTGTAATGTAAAACATTTTCACACAGAATAATTTGAATTTTTTAATATAATAACTATAGGCACTACATATAACCTTATTTTATATAATTAACGTATACCAATAAAACTGATACTGATTTTGTGAGTAAAAATAATTTACTACCTAAGGAGTTTAGACTAAAATACAAATTATGCTACAATCAATTAACATAATTTTATTAATACTTTATAAGTAACTACCATTGAAACCATAGATACCCATAATATTTAGGGCAGATTTAAAACTCTTCTTGATGGTGCCATCTATAAAAGCAAAGATGTAATGTAATATCAATTAAATTTTTAATATATAATTGTCACTGATGGGAAATGTTTCCGTGGACAGAAATCAGCATTATGCTTCACTGAAACTATTTTTGTGTCTCCACCAGAACATAAATCCATAACGAATTCTCCTATCCTATGAATACCCATCATAAGTATAGTATTCTAAACAAGTAAAACATTGTAATTCATAAATGACAGTAAAATGTATACCAAATCAAGAACAAGAAGCTGATATTAAAAATAATCACAAAGATGTAAATTCCAATATTCTTCTAAAAGACTGTTTCCTTGTATGATGGAATGAGAATAACGGGTACCCAAGGATAAATTCTGAACAATGTATGTATGTTTAAAGGTTATGTCTTAGAGGTCACAATTTCCCAACAATAAATATGAATTCTAAATGAAAATTACCCTAAGCTGTTGTTGTGGGTCAACCATTTCTTCTTCCTCGGCTTCTTCTTCATCAGCCTTTACCACGGGAATAATTTTTTCAGCCATTTTTCCTGAAACCACGGAATAACTTGCTTGAAAACTATGTAGACAATAAACTGACAAAGTTTACTTATTAAAAGCGTTTATGTTATACAATTTCAATCACGTTAAATTATTAAAATTTACCAAAATCGGTGACGCAACACCCTTACACCAAAATTATCAAATGCAAAATTCTGATTTTTCTGGATATCTGGCATCTGCTAACGTGAGTTGCCAGTTGCAATTGCAATTTTGAAGTTTGAACTTTGACACTGACTTTGGTTTTTATTATTTATTAAATTTATTAATTAATATCATGATGTTTAGTTCAATAAAAGGGATAAAATTGAAGTGGAAATACTTTTAATTAATAATAGAAACAATGTGAATAGTATATAATACTTATTAGAAATAATACGACCGTCAAAATACTTAAAAAAAATGATCCTACCTTTTTTCTTTTTGTTATCCTCAGATCACATATCATGAGCAATTTTGTTTATAAAACTTATCATCTGAAAAAAATTTACTAATAAAAACACACGTGCATAAAACACAAGGGAATTCAAGCAATATTTTTTTAATATGTAAACACAGGTATCAATTCCAACAACATTACGGAACTTTAAACGTTCTGAAATTATATATGAAAAGTTAATTCTGTGAACTATCTAAATGCTTCTTAAATTTTTCAATACAAATAATTATTATGTACAAAATCTTATCATTTTTATAAAAAAAATATTATATACTATAAAGTTTAATGATCCTTTATTTTGTCATTATGTTATGAATTTTGTAATGTGTAGATACTGTTTTATAATTTATATGTGTATTGTGTATCATCATCTTAAATCGAGTGGTCGTCACCATGGAGAGTGCTTGCTGTGAAATTTTATTTAAATAATTACGTTTTATTAATTAAAATAAAGAATTGTTTTGTTAAACATGTGTTTTGTATGTAAGAAATTTGTACTTTCATACGGAATTGAAAATGTTGCGTCATTGTAGCTATATTCTTACAATATTTCAATTGTATAGATATCATAAATTACAATAAAATCATTCAGGTTTGTTAAAATGATTGTATATGAGACTCTTGTTTAATTGTCAAAGATTTGTCTAAAAATATTTATCATGTTTTCTCTTTTATTGTTTTAATTTGAAGAGGTTATGTTTTTACAGTAATAATTGTAATTTAACTTTTCAGAATGAATGGAGGAATGGAGCATAAAACGCCAGGTCACAATGCAGTGCTTCATAAAGCACCAAAAAACTACAAGTTATTAATAGATCCATTTCTGGTAAAAGGTGCAACAAAACTGTACCGCTATGATGGAGTGGTACCTGGAGATCAAACTTATCCTCCAGTTCAATGTAGAGATCCTAGATCACAACTATCTAGAATATGGAATAAGCTGGAACCAGCGGACTTACCAGTACCTAGGTATTGAGCAATTATTGTTTATCTTATTTTGTTTATATGCAATATTACCAATTCAAACAATCATTATAATGGAGTGTTTCTTGTAAATTGCACTCTGTGAACAGTTTATACAGCAATTTGTTATAACACTACAGTAATTTCTGATAAAATTAACCTTTTATAAACTATAAAGTGTACATTTTTACAAATTATACTTGATGATTTTTTGTTAAACTGTTTATACATTTTTGATCTGAATATCAATTTTTTAATGAAAGTGATTGGAAATTATGGAGCATAAATATAATTTAAAATTAAAAATACAAAAACAATTACAAAATAACTTGAATTTTACTTAAAATTGGGTTATAAAATTCTTTGTTTTTATTATACCATTTGCTCCAGTAGTACCAACATTAGCATTTGACATTCAATTTTAATGGCGGGAGTTTTAAATGCATACTACTTTTCATGCTTTATTTCAGATTTAGGATAGATAAAAATTATATAGGCATTCCACCAGCAGTTGAAATAACAATTGGAAATTTAAATGACAACATAGATAAAGCTTTTCTGTCTGATATGATGAATAAAGTAGGACCTTATGAAGAATTAACAATTTTTTATCATCCTTTAACAAATAGACATTTGGGATTTGCAAGAATTGTATTCCAAGAAGTCAAATATGCAAAGTTGTGTGTTGAAAAATACAATGGGAAATCAGTTATGGGAAAGGTAAGCACTTTCTTCATTATTTCAAAAAAAAAATAAAATTCGTATTTTCTGCCTCTATAAGTAAGTTCTCCTGCTTCACCAAATCATTCTATGAAATATATAAATATAAGGTATAAACTACAAATTGCCCAGTAAAATAAACATACAATATATTGTGCAGATAATTGACCATGTACGCAAATGAAAATTGTTATAGGCAGAAACTTTATACATATCCATTGAGTTACTATGTACTATGTACTAGAGAGGACATCGCTGCTACACTACTTGTACCATGAGTTAGAGCCAAGCTTCTCAAACATCGCTTATATCTATGACTAACTAGCCTCCCCACACGCGCCCCGCACCGCCGTGATTCTCGCACAGATTTTGTTTGTGGTGTCCTATCTATACGTAGTAATAATACCTCAATGACCATATCAGATGTTTTTGCTACTACTTATGACAAGCAAGAAGTAACAAACTGAATGTTTGCTTAAAGGAACTAGTAGAAGTTATTAGTGACCATTCAATTTTCACTTCCCAGTACAACTTGTCACTAACTAATTTCTTGTGTTGTTGCACAGAAAGTGATAACTTTAAGCAACATCACTATTGCCACTCAACAACAATGTTTATTAACTGTTGTTATTCAAATGTTTACAAATTCAAAGTCTTAGATGTTACAACAACTGACACAAATATTAATGTAACAATTACTATAATTTACACATTGTGCTTTTGGGAAAAATTATTTTGCAATAAGTATTTTAAGTTAAGGCTAATTTGCTTACAGTTCATTGAAATTCTCTATATGAAAAACCATTACGTATTTAGAAACAAGAAAATGTTATACATAATATTTAATAGCGTAAATGGTTTTATTATGAACTCGGATATAATTCAATTTTTGAAGTGAAAACTTCTTTAGCGGCGTTAGGCACTTTTTCTGTAATGGGTATAAAATCTTAAACTCGTGACCTGATCGAAAAAGCGTAAGACGGATACCATTCCAAAATATCAAACATGCTCAACGATAATAATCAAATTTTCACTTCTGTCGGCACTCCTGGAGTGCAACCCGTCTTTTTTTATTTAGTTTCTTATATGTGCCAATACCTAATCTTTGAAAATATAAAAAACTAAATGGTAGATTATATATTTGTTTTAGGTTTTGGATGTGTTACATGATGCTTTCGGTAAGAAATGTCAAGAGATGTACGAAGACAAGACAATGGATAAGAAACCGCAACCAATAATTCCTGCTATAAAAGTACCACCACAGGAAGATGCACGGCTGGCCAAGATTGACCCAGCGCTCAGTAAGAGATTAGAGGATACGAAAATAGTTGAAAAGGTAAGTTAGATTTTAGAAGTTAAACCTTCATGGTAGGAGTGAAATGGCCAATAAATAAAAGAAGTTTTTTATTTTAAAGGCAAAATTTAAGCAGTTTTGATCTTAAATTCATTTAATATGCAACTTATTAATAGATATTCGTATTTCTCTATACTATGTATTAAAATAATTGTTAACAAAATAATAAAAAAACAAATGTTCATTTTAGGAGCCATATTCTCGTTTCAAAGACATAGAACATAGCGATAGCAACACGCGGTGGTCGGACGACGAGCGTGAGTACCGCAGGGAGCATCGGCACCGCCACAGGAGCGACAGGGACAGAGACGGTGACAGGGATCGCGAGAGGGACAGAGACAGGGATAGGGATAGAGATAGGGATAAGGATAAAGATCGGTAAGTAACATATTATGGTCATAGTTTATCTAAAAAAAGTGCTTTTAAAAAAGAATTTGTAACATGCATCCTATTTATTATGTTGTAACATAGAAAATAGATTTTTTTATATTAAATTATAAATTTGTTGGAAACTTTTTGTTTTTATAATTATTTATGTGTTAATTCACAATAATAATGCAAAAATTTTATCTTATTTATTGATGTAAGAAGATTTTCAATTTTTTATTTTTTACAAGCAAACGATGCAAGAGGAAATGTAGAAGGAGGTAATGGAAACATAGCTTATTTCTTTAGCGTTAAATTAGATGAAGATATTGAATTTGAAAATTTTCTGTAATATGTTACAAACAATTTAGTTTTGTATTTCTAATTAACTGTATGTACTATCATTGTACAACACACTCATCGAAAAAAATTTTTATCCTCAATACGGTTACAGACATCGTGACCGCTACGCGCGCAGTTCGGAAACCGTTGAGAGTTATGCAACATCTAGCCATGCCTCTGATGTGCCCTACACACCTGCTGGACCTATGTCCTATGATCCTTACTATCAGTCTGGGTGAGTTGCCCTATCTCACAATGGATTTTAACTTTTATTTTCATACATTTTAAAAAGAACATATTTAGAAATCGTTATTGGCATATAAATCTTTTGAAAAAGATAGAAGACCGATTTATACTGGATTCTCTCTGAAAAATTTCCATGATTGATTTTTTGAGTATTTGACATGTCCAGAAATTGTGATAATATAGTGACTTTAAATCTTTAAAACAGATGTAGGGCCGTATTAAAGCCTCCCCTCGTTTTCACCAAAGTATAATACATGTATTTTACAAATTTGATGCAATGTTTTCGTTTCTCATAGACATGTGTAAAACATGTTGTATACAAAATTTGATGCATGTAGGATAACTTATATGAAACTTGTTGGTTGAAAACTTCTAGTTGCCTGATCTAAGTTGCCTACATGTTTATGACGATCTCTTGTTTTTGTTGTAGCAATACTTGTAGAATTCGAGACAAATTCAGTCGTACCTACTTTTATAATTTCTAAAAAAAAAACTTGTGATATGTATGTATGTTGAAAACTTTATCCAACAAACATGGATAAAGTTTAAAACTTGTTTGTTACTAGTATTATACAGAAATTGCATTAAAATAAACAATACTTATCTAAACCACGACTGTGTTTTGTAGGTGAGAACGCTATCAATGGATCAGACAAGTTCTACCATGTCACAGACTTCAGTGTAAACGCAAATGTGTTTTATACTTGTATAAATACTTGTTGGCTACAAAGTGTGAACGAAAGAATGTTTGAGACAGTCTTAATACATGTGTAAAATAAATAATTATGTTTTGAAAAGTATTCTACAAGTTTTGTATCAAACTAGTATTTAACTTGTTTCTTGGTGAAAACGAGGGGAACACAACTGCAAATTTCCCCGGATAGCCTATTTGACATTCTTATGCATTTCAATATTAGATAACAGAACTTATCTAGTATGGTATAATCCATACTAATATTATAAATGCGAAAGTAACTCTGTCTGTCTGTCTGTTACTCAATCACGCCTAAACTACTGAACCAATTTTCATGAAATTTGGTATGGAGATATTTTGATACCCGAGAAAGGACATAGGCTACTTTTTACCCCGGGAAAATGACGCAATCCCGGAAATCCCACAGGAACGGGAACTATGCGGGTTTTTCTTTGACTGCGCGGGCGAAGCCGCGGGCGGAAACCTAGTAAGTTATATCTCTCGTATGGTATAAGTTATATCTCTCGCAGTTACGGGTACGGGTACGGTGCGGGTGCGACACCCGGCGGGTCGGGCGTGTGGTGGGACTGGCGGCACCACACGCCGCACACGCCGCACACGCCTCACACGCCGCACACGCCGCACCATCACACGCCCGTGAGTATGCGCTAGCTGTATGTGTTAAGGAACCGGTCCTCTATATAGCTGAGGGTACGAAACGGATGAGACGCGACGGCGATGTGTACAAAAGCAATGCATAGTATGATGACAGGCACGAAACGGGCGACAGCGGGGAGGGTCGATCGAGATGTACGGACGGCGGTGGTGACGGTGCGGGTACACAGAAATGAAATGAAAATGAAAATAAAATGAAAAATATATTTTTCATTTTATTTAATTTTTTTTTGTATGTATTAAATGTGTATGACATTGTGAAACAGCCTTACTCATAAATCATTCCATGTAAATTAAATTCCATATGAAACTCATTTCATGAACGTTTATTTCATTCATACCTATGCTGCTTTACTTGTAACAACCTGTTTATTATAATCATGTGTTTTTTGTGTGTATTAAACAATTAAAAGTGTATCACAGAATTGGTCCAACCCGTTAATGGCTGAAATGTCCTCTTGATCATTTCTTTGTAAAATATGTATATTTTATTGATAGGTTTTAATTGTAAAACAACGGCATTTTTGGGTATATTTGTTTATGTTTTTAACTAAAAGTTTTAATAAAAACATGGTGAAAAAAAATTACCCAAAAAATTATGGGTTGGATCTTTTCTTTTCTGAGGCCATCGACTTTTATATCAAAGCCGATGGTTATATCATAAAAATGTATGTAAAGTCGGAGCGGCGCTCGCACGTGGCGCCCGACTGGAGCGCGCCCAGCGTGACGTCACGCGTCTCGCCCGAATGGAAGGAAATCAGAGAGAAGGAAAAGGTTCGGCATTAGAGGATTTATTAGGACAAGTAGTGGTTATTGGTTGCAAATTGAAAATTTAGAAAAAAAAATATTTTTTTTTATTTAAAGGTCAGAAATTCTGGGCAAAAGCACGGGAGATGTAGATTTTTTACAGGTATTTCGCGCATGTGAAATACTGCATAGATAAGAGTTGTATAGGATAATGGTGAGGGGTAGTTTGGAGTGATTAATTGTAGAGGTCTACACTGCATACCTTTAAGATAAATCAAATTACTAGACTTTGTATTTTAAATAACAATTTTATATTATGTAGTCAGTATGGTTAATTTATTGATAATTGCATGAAAATTTTAGGAAGATAGTTATAATTTTATACTTCTTTTATTAACTGCATGATAAACCTTTCGCATGTGCAAATTTCCTTTCATTTCATTATCTAAGTAGATTTAAAAACTCTTCCATAATTTCATTTTAACATTGACATTATTAAGAAATACAAACACTCACTTTATACCACTTTTTTAATACTACAAAGTTATTAAACGAAAATCTCATTTTTAAAGTGAAACTTTTTAGCTTATATGTTTTCAATAAATTAGGAAATAAAGAGCAAAAATGAAGAGGCACCTCCTCCCAAAGAAGATTCTTGTGAACCGGAACCGAAGCCTCCCCCACCAGCAGACGAACCCAAAAATGTCGATTTAGATACTAGGTAAGTGATTTCATTAATGTTACAATACTTATAATATTTTTGTATAATTTTATTGACTATTTTGGACTTCAAAATGTAAGTATGTTTATCTAATAGTTTTATATTTTGGCCAATTGTCACGTTTTTACAGACAATTTGTTCGTGGACTGAGACGACTAATTTTAAAATCTCCAGGATTACAAGATAACTATCATAGAGATTTCACTTCTAGCGACGAAGCCGCTCTTTACACTCTTTATTGTTTATATTTTTCTTTGATTCATCTATACTAATATTATAATCTATACTAATATAAAGCTGAAGAGTTTGTTTGTTTGTTTGTTTGTTTGAACGCGCTAATCTCAAAAACTACTGGGCTGATTTGAAAAATTCTTTCGGTGATAGATATAAGATAGCCCATTTATCGAGGAAGGCTATAGGCTTATATCATAACGCTACGACCAACGGGAGTGGAACCACGGGGGTGAAACCGCGGGGAGCAGCTAGTTTACAATAAAAAAATTGTAAACGTTCATTGCTGAATTCCAGCATTTACTTGGCATATAATATCTATATTATTCACTTTGTCCAGGATCGCCATGCTCCTCAAAGGTGCGAGTGGGGGCGGAGGCCTGGCGCCTCCGTTCCTCTCGTTGGGCATCTCGCCGGAGGAGGAGGACGAGGACCGCCTGCCCGCTAAGATACCAGACTTGGACGCACCGCAACCGCCTTCTGATGATGAGGGTATGGGCAATTATATGGATTTTTTCTTTTTTTTTTATTGATAATAGGGAAGCGCTTGACCACAATCTCGCCTGATGTTAAGCTGAGATGTGGCCTAAGATGGAACGCGCTTCCCTAGAAGGTACCTGTTCACTCTACGTTTGAAGACCCCGATATTGTACTCGTCGGGGAACTGTATGTATGTGATTCAAATAAGGTTATTCTTATCAACATTACATCAATGATCGTTTTAATGAATTATTATATTGTATTTCTTTCAAATGTAACTTCAAAATTATGATATGCTAAGAAAATCAATGTCACAGCTACAAATTAATTTGTATTAACAGCTGTGGCGTCACAATATGGCGCAAAATGAATCCTGTTCTTATTTGAATCGCATTGCATGGGTATTTTAGATCACAAGAATATTTAAGAAGCAAATAAATTTATTAAAAATAGACATGTTTTTATGATATTTATTCATACTAATAAGTATTGAAATATTCTCACTGTATTGGTTAATTTAAGGATCGATAAGTGAAGACAGGGAAAGCATCATCACAGTAAATCAAGACCAAGACTTCAACGCAGAGCCGCTGTCGAAAACACCGTCGCCCTACCTCGATAGGGATAACTATCTCGAATGTCTCAAACTGACTATTAAAAGGGTGAATATTTATTATTTTCTTCCACATTTTATGATAGGAATATAAGAACGTTCCTTTCTTATTTAATTTAAATTATATTGTTATAATTTTTTATAATTTGATAGCAATTACAAGAAGAAGAGAGGAAAAAGCTACCCCAAATAGACAAGATAGGTTCGGATATATCATCTTCAGAGGACGAATTGTTAACTGGGGAAAAGAAACACAGATCTCCAGCACCGCTTGATAAAGACCAGGATAATTTGGATGATGATCAGGTAAATAAATTGTAAATTGTCCTGATTCATGTATGAAAGGCTAGTTATTTCTTGTAATGTGGTTTCTTCGTATGAACAGTATGTTTTTATGCACTATTTGTAGTTAGAAATAAATTAAGATAAGACAACTTGTTTCCTACGCAATACATGCGTCATGTGCTAGTAAATTATTATCATTTTTGATGAAATATTTATAAATGATCATAAATTTATAAAGAATAGAAAAAATTCGATCACGAGGCGGGACTCGAACCCGCATCCTTTCGCGCCATTCCGGGGTGGATGCCTGACCAACTCAGCCACTCGTGACTCGCACAGAGCGTTCGAATTTATTCTATTCTTTCTTTTGTATGTGTCTAAGGGACACACAAGCATTTTAATGCCATAAAACCAAAAATATAAATTTCAATAAAAATGATCACATAAGTGACACAAGCATCTAAATAAGGCAATTCTTTCGTCTTTAATATTATAATGTACATTTTTATTATCAGATGTCGTTATCATCACTATCGTCAACGGAGGCGAAGATAGAAGAACAAGTGCCCGCAGAAGCGTACTTCTACCCGCCCTCACACGCAAACGCGCACGCACATATGCACCCGCAGTACTATCAGACTATGTGGCCGCATGCTGGTATGTTTACTTATTTATTTGTTTTATTTTTATTTTTATGAAAGAATATGTCATCTGTGATCTAGTAATAGGTGTGTCAATAATCCGTAAGTTAGAAAAAAATGCTATTTAGTTTATATTAAAAACGTTACAATAATAATATAAACTAGCATCAGATAACATCAAATGCAGACCGAGCAAAGTGGAATACAATTTATTTTGAAATAAGTGTACTAACAAACTCAATACTAAACTTTTACTCCATAATGAACAAAAAAAAATTGGTTGCCTGTAAAGTCGGTATACGGGCGAAAGTTTTACGTGACAACGACTTTTTATGTCTGTCTCTCTCGCTCTTAGGCGGGCTAACCATGCCCGAGTGGAAGGGACGCGTGCCTCTCACTCGCTCTCATTGTGAGCGCATAACGTGAGCGGAGCGTAACGCAGTTTCTTGAAGCAAACCAATTTATAAGACGTTTGTCTCGTCAAAAAGTTCATAGTTCTTTAACAAAAAAAAACACATTATTTTTCATTAGCATACGGTGGAGCACCATACGCAGGTGTGGCCCCCGTGGGCGGTGTGGGCGTGGGCCCGGTGGGCGAAATGCCGCTAGCTTATAGTGCAGCTTTCCCACCGCCCATCATTCCGGCTTTCCCACCGCCGCATCATCAAACGCAAGAGGTGATTATAATTTATAATTTCGGCGTACATTTAATTTTATCTGGGTTCATATAATTAAGGAAAGTGGGCTTATATACATATATACGCTCGTTCAATTTTGCAAAGTTCTTGATTTTCACATTATAGATAAAAAATAATATTTGATTGTACATATAAAATATTTGATTATTCAATATTCCAATCACCAATAAAATATTTATTCAGTATTTTTCATATAATTTTTCAATTATCAGGAACTCGACAACCCATACTATCCAACAATAAACTGCGTGATAGAACGAGTAACGGAAGAGTTGAAGCAAATCTTAAAGAAGGATTTCAATAAGAAAATGATTGAAAGCACAGCCTTCAAAAACTTTGAAATATGGTGGGATGAGCAGAGTAGGAAAACGAGAACTAAACCCGCTAAGGAAGAAACAGGACAACCCTTACAAGTAAGATACTATTAAATTGAATGTCATAAAAATGTATCCAAATAAACATCTTTTAAATACGATTATTATCTTGCAGGATATATCCAACAAAAAAGAAGAAACGGTGGACACGATAAAATGTATTATTGAGTCCAGAGACTTAGGTTTAGAACTAGGTGGTTATGGAGCGGGTATTGGTCTCGGTCTGCGAGCTGCCATTCCAAAGATGCCAAGTTTCCGTCGTAAGAGGAAGATTCCTTCGCCTGTGCGCATGGATGATAGCTCCAAACGCCTCAGTGACCAGGTAATCTATAATCTCAATGTAAAAACTACCCTTATTTCCTTATTGTGCACCTTCGAAAGTTAATTTTATATCACTTTAAGGGCTTGGTCTAGTAGTGCAAACAAATGCATCCTGTCATCCTATATGTAAATAATACAAATGTACTAAGGGAAAGTTGCTCCACTTAATTTTTAAAAATTAAATCATTCGTATAATTTAATATTCGTAATAAGTACCAAAAATGACAATTTGAAACAATTTTCGTGAAAATTACACCGGGTGATTTTTTTTATCAGTACACAAAATTTGCGAATACTTTCTATTGATATCTTCAACTTCATGTTTATATAACTGATCAACTTTTACAAAGAAATTTGTACGAAATATAAAAAAAATAAGCTTTCCATACAAAATGCATAACTCTATACATTTTTTTCGACCTAAGTTTCTTAGTGAAAGTTGTTCAGTTTAACTAATAAAACGGATAAACAAATTTTGTATTTAATAAAAAAAATGTAATGTTTGTGTTAAAAAATTATAAAATAGAAAAATACGCAAATGAAAACAAAAGATATTTATTTCTGACTAGCTTCCGCCCGCGACTCCGTCCGCGCGGATGTCAGTCTTCGCGTCTTCTACAGATTTATTATATTATGTATAATATATAGATTTATATTGATAAACCTAATAAATCTTTTGCTAGCATTCTGATGCTTTATCGGTTGCACTGGATTTATCTCTTTTTTTTCAATCGCTTGAATGATATAGGATGGGTCCTTGATGGGCATCGAATGCTGAAGTCTCGAATCAATCAATTCTGACAGTAGGCAATTTATGTAAAATCCAATAATGGTCCATCATTTTATTTTGCCTAAACGTTACTTACTTTTTTATATATTCTATTTTATATATTCTATTTTATATATTCTATTTTTAACGAATGATTCACTCCAGTCCAAACAGCAAATAAGCAGACTTCTGCTTCTGCAACGTTTAGTTGTCCCTGAATTTGGAAAAAATAGTCATGATTCTTATCTATGACAAAAGTGTTATTTTTTGCATTGTATTTCAAATATTAAATTTTTTTTTAACCGCATCTTCCGCATTCATGTCTTTTGCCGGAATTAGACATTTAACTTCTACTAGTCCCATTTTCCCTTTTTGATATGGGAGTGTATAAAGTAAATTTTTTAGATATTTCTCGTTATACTTTTAAAAAGTTATTATTGTCATTTTGCTCATTAGGTAAAGTAATTTCGATATCAGTTTTAAGTTTTTTGATACCTGCAATAATAACGTCATAATCGCCTGCACATACTTATCGATTACACCCTGTATACAATCCACCATCCACATTCATAATGTTTTCCTGTCCTCCTCTCCTTTACGCTGTTCACCGATACATTTTAAATGAGTAAATCTGCTACCACTGAAGGATGTTTCATTGTGATCAGCAAATTTTCACCACTGTTGTCGATTATTTGTTTTTCATTTTTAATCAGCAATTGGGAATCATCAGTTTTGTTTTTTGCAGATTGGTGATGTACCCTAACAATACGTCGAAAAGGGAAAGCATCAACGAATTATCGTTTTCGTCCTCTTTTTTTATTCTTCGCGTCTCTGTTACTTCTGTTTGTTTAGTTCTCAACCCCACTGAATTTTGATGATGTGATGATAATCCATTCGTTTTAATATTGGTACTTAGAGTTTTTTGGTAGTTTTGTAGTTAGACTAAACTAGAAATGGTGGACTAAATTTGTCAGCGCGTCTGTAAGATCAGAATATAAAACCAACATCCTGTATTTAAGTTACAAAATTAATAATCAAACAACATGCCGCTACGTTGAAAATGACTAGAAGAAAAAATTAAAACACCTCGGATCAATTTTGGAGTAAACAAATCATTTTCCCCGTATGGGGATTTCCCCGGATGAACTTGGGAAGTTCAAGTTCTCAATACAAGTTTATATTATATTTCTCAAACGAAAAATAAACATTTTTGGAACTTCAAAAAAATTATATTATAAGAAAATTTATGAGCTTACTTTAGTTTTAAAGAAATATACATCCCTTTACTGACACCCCGTAAAATAAAGAAATTGTTGCCAATCACCTTTGAAATCTATTTGGTTTCATTAACTTTATGTTCGAAGATAATTTTTTTTCTAGTAGTTACTAGTTACACGCGTATTTTTTTCGTTTATTTTCCATATCGAAATCAAATGTTTAAAAATACGAATATTTGCACAAAACTAAGATAAAAATAATCAATTAACAAAAATATTAAATTTAATGAAGTAGAGCAACTTTCACTTCGGTATGAAGGAAAATCGAGCGTAGAGCACACGTCAGAACGCTCCGGCCCAAGGAGCGCGACTAAAGAAATTCGCTAGGATTTTTCCTTATTATTTTAAATATTTTTTTAATATTTAAAGAATTATCAAAATTCAAAAAAAAAATTTTTTAAAGGATTAATACTCATTGGTCTTCAACCAACTCGAATAAATTAATGGAAAAAATAACTTTTAGCAGTATTTATCAATCGATTTTGTAAGGCAAAAAATGGGAAATTTAATGAATTTATAACGCTCTAATTAAGAAAATCATAAGTTTTTCGGCAATTGTATTCAGCAGTTTTTAATACCGACTATATAAGGATAATAATGCGCTGATCAGATTATGTAAATTGTAATCGGTTGCAACGTAGTGAGTGCACAAACTTAGCTCGAAATGATTTTGGGGGAAAGAGACTTATCTTGAAGGCCTGATTAAGGTAACATAAAGTAACTTTATAAATGTGAAAAAATTCACGCGCATTGCGTATATAACACTAATTGATAAACAAGAAAAAAAAATTCAGTTTATCATTTCATTAGCCGGGAAAAAATTGTCAAATAACTTGTTGAAAACGCAATTTTGCTAGACTGCAGCCTTAAGATCAAAAATGGAATTGTTAAAGTATGTCAATTTAATTGTTTCGGAAGTTATTCTCAGGAAAAATAATTTGAAACAAAAAATATGGCTGTATAATTTGTGTAACAAATAACAAGACCGTGAATCAAGATAATTATTATGTTAGTAGTATTAATTGTTGGGTAAAAATTAACAAGCTATTTTATTGCAGGAGGAAATTGTCCAGAACTCAGACGAAGAGAAAGAAGTTCCAACGAGTCCTCGCAACCGAACCGCTGGTTCATACTTATCTACGAGCAGACGGCGGCAGTCCTCCAGCTCATCACGGTTTGTTTTATTATTTACATATCTACAAAGGGAAGTTGTATTCTATTTAAAAAAGAGGAAGAGTGTGGGAAATGGATTGATTATCTATTATAATGATCGTGTGGCTGCTGAAAAAACAAACGCAACAGTGATTTTAGATTTTATACCTTATTATTTAAATGTGATATTCCGCAAAAAAAATATTCGTCAATTTCATTTGTAGATGGCAAAACGATATAACGTATATTTTTTTTATAAATCAAATGGAATATTTATACAGAGTTCAGAATATTAGACATAGAATTTTGTTTGATAATATTTTCAGCCCTCTTACTCTACACTATTTGTGAAATCTTGTTTTTATATTATATCCTACTTTATAAATATAATACAGGTCGTCGTCAAGTTCGTCGAGTCGTTCGTCCTGGTCGGGCTCAGAGCGTGCAGCCGCGCCGCGCATCTACTCCGATACAGATGACTCCGACTTTGATGAGACGCAGGTGCGTACATATAGCACTTATATTATTATAATCAGTTTTAAATCTTCGTATTTAGAGTGGAGTTGTCTATTTTTTATAATAACCTTTAAAGCGTTGTTCCGTGGCTGCATTGCAATATAGAAAAGTCTTGTATCGTAAAATTAATAAGAATGTTGTTGGATATTATTCTTACTGCAATTACTTTCTGATTCAATAATTTATCGCTTTACAGTTTAAGGTCATATCGAATAAGGAAAGGCTCAGGAAGGTATACTCGTCGTCGTCGGATAGCGAAGAGGAACAACGGAGACGAGGTAAATTTTTAACAATTAAATATTGAATATTAAATTCTATATATGCTTACTACTTATCACTTTAATATTTTTTGAAGTCTTGAACTTGAAACGAAGCCCGAAACTTTATCTTATACTAGCTGTTCCCCGCGGTTTCACCCGCATTGCTCCACTCCTGTTGGTCTCAGCGTGATGATATATAGCCTATAGCCTTCCTCGATAAATGGGCTATCTAACACCGAAAGAATTTTTCAAATCGGACCAGTAGTTCCCGAGATTAGCGCGTTCAAACAAACAAACAAACAAACAAACTCTTCAGCTTTGTAATATTAGTATAGATCTGTGCGACCAAGTCCGAAAACTCTATCTTATATCTTTGCGTATTACCATTGTGCATTGTGCCAATTTGAAGCCAGTAGCACAGCAGAGCACTTAAAAATACCTCAATATAAATTTCCCACTCATAAAAACCCTCAAATTACAGAGAAAACCCCGATCCCTCCGGTGGAAGCATCAGACGACCGCCTGGGCTCGCCCGCGCTGTCCCCGGAGCCGCCGCGACACTCGCTGCTCGACCGCGTGTACTCCGACTCGGAGGAGGAGAGGGAGTACCAGGTAATTGGAGAAAATTGGGTATTTAGAATAGACCCTTAATAATACGGTCAACGGTGTATCTTGCTGACCTAACTTTGTCGGCTCTGAAAAAAAATTATTTTGCAACATCTTTCATTGGTTCGCTCTGAGAGATGTGCCCAAAATCAGATGGACCGCATTCAGATATATTAGTCTCAGCAATACTTAACTAATTATTGTTAGGGTCATTGTTCACATTGTGCTTCCAATCAAGAGTAATCGGTTTTGTTTTGTATCATTTCCTTACCAAAATAATATGCATACACTTAAAAATATATTACATGACTGTTACTTTTTAGGAGAAAAGACGGCGAAACACAGAATATATGGCGCAAATTGAAAGAGAGTTCTTGGAAGAGCAGCGACGGAAAATGGAAATGGACAAAGAGCCAGAGCCCGATAAACCACCTGACAAAAGGTAATTGAAAGAAAAAAGTAGACATATTTTCTTCTATTTATTTATTTTATGAACTATAGGGGACTGCTTGACCACGATTTCGCCCGCTGTTAAGCGAACATGTAGTCTAAGATAATTCATAGTTCTAGTTACTTTAAATTCATAATTCAATAGGCATAGGATGTCGGATGTCGGAATTTAGACAAAACTGCATTTTCAATCAATTTCAATTTCAAATAATAAATAAATTCATTTCATCAAAAATATTCAAAATTGAATTATATCTACAGTATACTGGAAGAAAAGACTGAAGAGAGCCGCGTCAGCCCAGTCAAGAACCATTTGAAATCTCCCGACAAGAGAAAACCAGATGTAGAGGAAGGTGAGATCAGTACAGACGAAGAGCCGCTCGAAGCGAGGAGAAAGAAGAGAAAGCAGAAGAAGAAGAGAGGAGAAGTTAAGCGGGAGAGAGCGGTTTCTGTTAGTGATAGCCACACGGATACGGCTGCTAGTGTTAATGGGATTAAGGAGGTTTGTTGTATTTTTTTATACCCCATTAAGTTTTAGACTGCTTCATAGGTTTCTAGATCGGCTTTTGAAGATATTAATGTAATGAGATATGACTTTCATCAATGCTTAATATATATTTAAAAAACCAATATGGTAAACATTAATGATAATATCTTAAATAAACTGAGATTATAATAATATAATCTGCATTAAATATGCAATTCGTAACAAGGTTCAATGTCTTATAATTCAGACCTTAAACTTATTTTATAAAACACTTATTTGGTCCTTTGAAACCATCTATCAAATTTATTATTCATATAGACCTTCGAAACGTACCGCATATCGCCACCTATACTAAACTACAAACCTACCTAAACTTCAGTTTCTTAACGTTAACAAAAAAACGCTCTCACTCGGATTGGTTTTTGCGCCATGGTGCACAGTCAAGTTAATAGTATAACGTGTTTGATACTAATGTACCCGTTACTAGGGCAACGAGGCAGCGTCTCCGCCATCATCCCCCGTGTCGCAAGCGTCGCAAGAGTCGCAAGAGTCGCAGGAGTCGCAAGCGTCGCAGGCGTCGCAGGTCGCGCTCGACCACTCGTACTGCCGCCCGCCGCCCGACGCGCCGCCCAGACGACCTTCTAACCATCTGCATCATGATCACGGTAAATGTGGAAATATAATTGTTATGGCAATGTTTGTGCTCATCGATGACGTCACTACGATTTAGGGGATTAACACACGGTACCGCGTACCGCCGCGGTTGGCGGTGAAGCGGTTCTCAAGTTGCATTGGCTTCTATTAAATCCGTTGATACCAAACACACATACACCGCCCGACCGCGCGGTCGAACGGTCCGTACCTCGTAGGGCTTCACTGCCAACCGCCGCGGTACGCGGTACCGTGTGTTAATCGCCTTAGGGTTGATTTTGCTTTTGACATAGGCATTTCTAATATAAAACATTTACCGTGACTGAATTGAGCATACGAACATGACCAAACACATAAAAATTGTCAAAAAATATATTTTTATGTACAATTTCCAAATTTTTTATGAAATGCAATAAACAAAGAAGAATCGTCAATTCTTCATATCCAGTCGTTACAGTATAACAATACATTCAATTTTTAAACAGGTTACACGTGGATGGCGGAACCGGAGGCCGAAGCGCCCGCCGCTCCTATCGAAGAGATCAAACCCAAGAAGGAGACCAAGAGACCGTACAAACGGAAACATGAAACTAAGAAACTCGCTGAAATACAGAATAAGTATGTTCTGCTCACATATTAACTACATTCACCTTCAAAATATATTAACCTTAAATATACTCAAAAAATAATACATGTCATATTCACAAGTACTTACTAACATCATGTTTTTATTTTTATTTTAGGCTGTATGAACCTCTGGAAGACTATAGCAAAATACACTCAAGTGTTGTGTTCAAACCTCGCGATATTATGGCGGAGATGCAAGTTATGTACGAATTCCTGACCAGAGGTATTGACAGAGAAGACATAGAGTATTTGAGAAGAGCGTATGAGGCGTTACTAGCAGAGGATGCTCAAGGATATTGGCTTAATGACACGCATTGGGTAGACCATCCGCCCACAGATGTGGTCTATAGCCCGCCAAAGAAGAAGTCCAAACGGCACAATAATATCTATGAGGATCTGCAGGTAGGTTTATTTTTATGAACGCATAGTTGAACACTGGTCATTTAAATTTGTATGGTTTAAAATAATTCAACATAATTAACGAAAATAGAAATTTTCTAAATAAAAAACACATTTTACACCCCCTTGATAAATAGCTCTTGCTCACAGCGGATTGCCCTCATTCGTCATTATTATCATTTAACCAAATGAGGAAAGTTTTAAAGAGATTGTGTCAACCCATAAAAAAAAATAGTTGCCCTTAGCTATTAACATTTTTCACCCAACTATAAAAGAGACTAACCTAACGTAAAATTGTCCACACTAGGGCCACTCGAGCGGGTCAGCGCGCACAGAGGGCTACTACAAGATGGACGCGCGCGAGAAGGCCAAGTACAAGTACCACCACGGGCGGGCCGGCGCCCACCCGCTGCCGCACGACGACAAGCTGCGCGCCAACAAGATGCAGCTGCTGTCCCGCGAGGCGCGCTCCAACCAGCGCCGGCTGCTCACCGCCTTCGGTACGGTATCATCTTATATTATTTAGACACTAGCTTCCGCCCACGACGTACGTGCATCCCCGTTTTTCCCCGTTCCCGCAAGAATTTCGGGAAATCCTTTCTTAGCGGATGTCTACGTCCTAACATCTACCTGCATGCCAAATTTCAGCCCCATACGTCCAGTGGTTTGGGCTGTGCGTTGATAGATCACTATATCAGTGACCATTGAGTTTTATATATCATATAGAATATAGATGAACGATATCCAAAAGAGGCAATATGGGGATCTTCAAGCGTAGAGTGAACAGGTACCTTCTAGGGAAGCGCGTTCCGTCTTAGACCACATTTCAGCTTAACATCAAGCGAGATTGTGGTCAAGCGCTTCCCTAATCCCAATTAAAATAAAAAGGCAGGAATAATATGGCTTGATAGATCGACGATAAACCGTTTTTCGTTAGAACGACTCGTTCTAATTCTATCAAGATAAATTTTTAATTTTTACTTAAAATTATCTCTTCTTATGTAAATTTTTATATTTCAGGTACAGACACGGATTCAGATCTTCTCAAATTCAATCAGCTCAAGTTCAGGAAGAAACAGCTCAAGTTTGCCAAATCTGGTATTCACGATTGGGGTCTGTTCGCTCAGGTATGGAACTGCATCTAATAATATCAAAAATCTCTAGTTTATATTTTTCATAATGCATAAGACACACTGTCATAACCATAGAAATCTAAATAACAAGACACTAGAAGTCGTAAGCGTGCGTGACCTTGTCGCCACTCAGGTGATTTGCACATCACCAGTTGCATTCGTCACTGTTCAGTTGCTCTGGAGACGTATGAGTGTATACATGGTGTGTTTCAGCAATTCCCATTGCGGAAATTCTTCCACAAGTTGTAATTATACTTATAAAGGAATAATATTTCATCGGAAAATATTTTTTTTTAGAAATAATGCCGTTTTTCCTTAAAATTATAGAATATTTACAAGTATTACGAGTGTCACCATAGTAATCGAAATAACAATGAATGACACAGTCTACCATTCTTATTATCACGTTTGTTCGTATTGGAGCAAAAAGTCTCATATACTTAGGGATGTTATTCTAAAATAAACCGTAAATTCGTGCGTTAGGATACATATTCAAAAGCTTAATTTAATAGTTAAGTTAGTTTTCACTAAAATCGAGCTGTCCAATAAAAGGCATAGTTTACTTGTGTGTACTGTTTAGCTTTCGGTTTGAATGTGTTGATTTTGGCGACAGCGGTTTTCATACGAATTATGACAATAAAGCACTTCTATGTGTCTTGTTATTTAGATTTCTATGGTCATAACCATTTTCCATTAAGAATTGATCATCACTATCAATATCAAAGCCATGTCATTTTGAATCGTATAACCTACAACACAAGGTCGACATTCCAGGAGCCGATAGCGGCGGACGAGATGGTGATAGAGTACGTCGGTCAGATGGTGCGGCCGATAGTGGCGGACGTGCGCGAGGCGCAGTACGAGGCGACCGGCATCGGCAGCTCGTACCTGTTCCGCATCGACCTGGATACGATCATCGACGCGACCAAGTGCGGCAACCTCGCGCGGTTCATCAACCACAGCTGCAACGTGAGTGTGTCCACTGCCCTTACATGTGTGTGTGTGTGTGCGCGCATACATATAGCGTAGTGCTGAATTATTTGTATATTGTTACTTAGGGAAAAGTTATACTTGTGTTGTGTCGTGAATAGAACGTTTGATAAATCTCTATTTTTTGGATGTTATCTGAACCTTAAAATGTGGTTAAAACTTGTAATAGATAAAAAAGAGCGTGTGTGCTGAGCACACGTGTTTGAAGTAAAATTTCTTTGGAAAAAAATTAAATTCAAGGATAACAAAATCATCGCTTACTAACTTCAAAAATGTACAGTCATAATTCCATATATTATTCCTATAGTAATAACCTCATATCAATCATGCCATGCGTGCAAAATACTGAAACACTGCAACAAAATATAAATCCATATTTTCCTTACAGCCAAACTGCTACGCAAAAATAATAACAATCGAGTCGCAGAAGAAGATCGTGATCTACTCGAAGCAGCCGATCGGCGTGGACGAGGAGATCACGTACGACTACAAGTTCCCGCTAGAGGACGAGAAGATCCCTTGTCTGTGTGGAGCGCCCCAATGTCGCGGATTCCTCAACTAAACTTTTATTTATTGGCGTATAATAAACAACTAGATGTTAAAAAGTCGCCCGCGGTTTCCTCAACTAAACTGTTATTTATTGGCGTATAATAAATAACTAAAAGAAGATATTAAAAAGTCGCCCGCGGTATTCTTAACTGGACTATTATTAATGTTCAAACTGAACGTACAATTAAAAGTCGCAAAAAATAGAGTGCATAAAATATTCACTGAAATTTACACCTTATTTCGTTGCAGTAATGTTCAGTCTCTTCTAAAGTTGTGTAGAGTTTTGCTTCGGACAATTTTTCAGTGTGATTGTGAATTATTGTTTCTTGTACGTCAATGCTATTCTGCCGCAATTGCGGCAATAAATAACAAAATTAATGAATATCCAAATATCCAATTGGATATTGGATATTTGGAGTTTTAGGTCCTCTGTTGCGATTGAAACAATAAGATGGTTATTTGAAATTTGTCCAATAATTTAAATTTAATTTTGAAATTTTTGTAAGCACTCCGTACAACTCGAACTGGAAACTTCATGCAGTGTAATTAAATCGAATTAATTTTACACAAGTCAATATATGCAATTTGTTATAGGCTGTTTTATACAAATGTATTGCTGTTTTTTTATTTAAAAAATATCCACAGTGACTAACAATAGTAGTTCTGTTAGAGCCTCATTTATGCCTATTACAAGAATGCGACTGTAAATATAATGCATAAAATTGGTAATTAGATTCATCTCAATATAAGGCCCTTCGCTCACGGAGCTACTCAAAAATGACTGAACTAATCAGTAATTACGATTACAAACCAGTTACAAATTGTATCTCGCATACAACGCTACTCAAGTTATAAGGTTTTAGTCACTTGTCAATGTTTGCTCGTTCATTTTTATCATAAAAAACAAAGAAACTCGGGAAACCAGTAGCTTGGAGACCGGCACGACGCGTCGCGCGTGATTGGTTGCTAACGCGTTACTCACCAGTTAGTAACTAGTCGCGTCGTGTGCGAATCTCCATAGAACATGTATGGGCTGTGACGCTCAGGCAATTCGTTAGTAATTTGAGTTTGTGACTAGTTCTTTTTGAGTAGCTCCATGAGCGAAGGGCCTAACTGTCATATAAATCTCATCTAACTGGTGCTCTTGTTACATCTAGTTCGCCTTGGTCAATCAACCAATAAATATTAAGCAATAAAACTTCATAATTATTATGTTATGAAATCTCAAAACGTGTAACATTTTACATATTATATAAACTAGAAGAATAAGGAAAACGATCTGGTCTGCGACCATAGTCCATGATACTATAGGTGTCACTAATGTTAGGTATCAACATCTGAAGTAACTCCATTTACGCAGGATTAAGCACGTGTAATCGTGACAATAACAAGTTCTTCCGAGGACACCGGACATGACTCGGCTCAAAGCCCTCAATTTGCACTAAAATAAATGATAAAACTGCCTCATATTGATTGATATATTTATGTATTGTATAAAGTAATGTAACTGTGTGCTAGGCGTGTGGTCCGTGTGTTTTGATAATAAAGACCAGTGAAACTCGTGTATGCTATTGAAATCTATGGTAATATTTTGTATTATATAAAAATAATGTAATGACTGAGTATGAGATGTAATTCAATAGGTATAGGATGTCGGAATTTAGACACTGTATAATTTTGTGTTGTATATTTTTTCTGTGAATAAAACGATCTCTACTGTTCGTCAGACTTTTGTAGTACAGTTTTTAAGTACATTTGTCCTATCGGCGTTGTGTTTGACGGCACCAAATATCCGCTATTAGGAGATTATTTCGTAATTCTTAAGAAATTCTCTATGAGAGATGCGTGAAGGCTATTATTTTGTAAATGATGCTTAGATTGGCTCACATCCTTCCAAATGCACGTCTTTTATTGTAATTTCATATGTATAAGAATGTAAATAAAAATTCAACAATTATAATTGTCGTTTTATTACAATTAAAAATAATTCCTAGTATTTCCTAATTTTAATAGTTTTCATAAGGCTAACGCATTATTCTTATTAATAAGCTTGAGTAAAGTATGTCCAATATTCTAATAGAGTCCACGTTCTTTGATGAAATAAGCTGTCTATTTAATAAAAATGATACTGCTGTTAGAAATGAAAACTTAATATTTTAGTATTCAAAGTATAAATAACTTCGCATGCATGTGGGTCACGCGAACCCATAAAATTTTCCGATACCGAAAAGCGCATTTTAAAAAGTGCTTCAAAAAATACAACGAGACATAATACATCTATTATAAATTTGTAATATACAGTATTGGACGCTTAATGAAAAGGAACGCATTAATTTCGACAGTAGCGAATAACGTACAACAAATACAAGGATCATGGGCGCACCCAACCATGGGGTTCAGGGTGTGGCACTAGTATAAAATAGGATGTAACTAGCAAACTATACCCGAGGTCTCTCCCGGTTAATTTATTCATACAAAAAAGATTAAACCCTATAGCACCATGTATCTATAAGTACATGCAAAAAGTAAACATTTCATAGATTTAACAAGGCGCAGCCACCGCGTGTGCCATGAGCCAGTATTGCAAGCGCACGTAGTACACACACAGCACAAGACGCAACACGCGTACGGGTAATCGTGCGCGAGCTTTTTGTTTTTATCGCATTATTTTGTGTCGACTAACGACTTTCGAGTATGAATTTCTTATGGATATTAATTATTGCAGTTAGTTCCTAGATAATTTTGTTTTTTTTTTTTTTACCAAAACCTAAACGACTCGTTTTAACACAAGAGCCAGGGTGGGACAAGCGCATGAAATCGCGAATAGAAAAGGCTTGCTCATGTTGCAATATAAACTATTCTTTTCTATATTAATAAAATGCTCCAAGTACTCGCAGTAGGCTCACTGTACGAAAAATGTATTATTGCCTACATTGTTATGTATTTTTTTCCAAGTCTTCTAATCGGAGTAACTATTATATTTTCTGTCGCTGCTTCTGGTCAGTTTTTTGTTACAACTAAACAACTTATGTGCAGTCATGAGTGCGTTGGAGCACTTTTTGTGTAGGGGTAATTTTAGCCCTCTCTGTGCAATTTTAGAAGGAAACGATACACGGAGGAAACGGTACACCAAAATAGGTGTTAGTCTGACCTTTATACCTTTTTCTATTTTAATTGTATGTATTACTCCTGAATGAAAGTATAGCGTAAATGTATTGTAGAAGGGCGTTGTTGTAACTTGTAAGGTATGTTAGATGTTCATATGTTTTGGTTTGAGCAGGGATTAACGAGAAATGAAACCATTGTTTTTAAAAAATTACTCTTTTATTGTTATAATAATAATTCAAATAATAGACGACACTTGCGTACTTACATACCAACGAAGACTTATCTAAGCACATAAGATAATCTTTTCATCAAATCACAGTACTCAATAATACAATAGTTAGAAAAATATCAATATATTCGAGAATTTCGAAAGGCAAGTATTAATATTAATTAAAATCAATAAATTAAAATTAAGTCAAAACTAAAACATGACTTATGAATAAAGTTTATCCAAAACATAAAATCGAGACATCGTTTACAAAGTTATTATAATTATTATTAAGTACATACATAATTGTAATTAATCTTACAACTTACGTCTATATTAAGTTAAAGCTAAATAATTATATCGTAATTGTTAAAACATTATTCTAAATGACTAAAAAAGTAGGAGGTATCGAAATACATATAAACAGTAGGTTTTCCTTCAGTCCAAATATAGTTTGATATCTTCGGATAATCCGAGTTTGGTGTTACAATAACTGGAACATTATTATGTTTAGTGGCATTAAAAATATCAAATAAAATAAAAAAAACACCAATTATTGAAATCGAACCTGTCTTGTAAATATTTCTGCGCATACATCTTGTGTATTTTTGGTTGAACCAGTACCTTCTTCGCTATCAGTTTCAGAATCTGAATCAAACTCCGATATGACCGGCGAGCGCCTGCCGGTCGACGGCCGTCTCAACCCAACTTCCGTCGTCAATATCTCCTTAATTATATCATCGGAAGACTGTATAGTTTGCATTTCTTTTCTCTGTTTGGTGCGCAATTGTTTCGCTCTGTTCCTGATATCGGCCAGGAATCCCGTGGTAACTTCTACGCTTTCGTGAGAATCGTCTTGTGGCGACAGATCTGTTAGTGACTGGGTTAGATCCGTCGAGGACCCTTTAGAAAACGTCGCTAAAGATTCTAGAGACGCCCCAATACTTTTAAACGCCGCCATGCCTTCGACGATAGAGACTCCATAGCCGGAATCTGTTTTCGACCGGATTATAATTCCACCCGGGGCTTTTCCTAAGAGATATGGTTCGTCAACTTTATAATTGAATATTTCTGGGGCAGAATAACATTCAGAGGTTGTGGATGCGAGTGATGTCGTGTCGCACGTGCAGGGCGGGGCTCGGTATGCATCTTCACTGAGATAAATAATGGTAACTCTATCTTCGCCCACCGCATATAGGAACGGACTGATATATTCCCAACTGTGCACTGCTGAACTCCATTTGGGATCTTCACTTCTGGACCGTTTGCCATTTTCGTCAACAAAGACACCACATTCAGCGTAACAGAGGAGAATTTCGAGTGGTTTTTCTTTTATAAGAACTATTGCTTTAGGGGGTGAATGCTTTTTAGCAGCTGCAGCAACGATTGGCTCCTCCATACCGTATGTTTCTAGCGCTCCTGAGGGTAAATTGACTTTGAGAGGTTTCTCTCCCGCGATGTAAACGGCTTTGGGTGTCAGGAGGAGGGAAGTGGGGGGTCGGTCGACGGTCAGAGAGCGAATAGCTTTGAACTCAGCGTCAGCCGCGTCGAATTTCAACAGGTACACTTTGCGACCGCATGCTATGGCCACACAGATGCCGTGCGTATTGCTCGCATCGCTTGAGATTGCCTGTAAAAATAATAAAATTATACTATCCACAGCAAATTGATATTAAATAGTTATTTTTTTATTTGTTATAGAAGTTGTGGAAAGACAGAAAACATTTTTTTGTTGTTCGATTTGCATATATCGATCGTTTTTTTTTGTTGCAAAAACACCTTACATAGCTCTAATTAACCAAGGAAAACTGCTTATACTTTTAATCTACTATGAAACTTGATTATTACCAATTCGAAAATAAGTATTTTAAGACACATACCTTAATCAAATGCGGCTTCGTATTGTCACTCAAGCGCAGCGTGCGCACAGGTAAGGCTGGTTTCAGACTATTGGCTCTCCTGAGCGCCGAGCCGAGCGCTAACAGGCCAGTGTGTGCCAGCCTTCTGTCAGCCAGTAGTAACGCTCGGCCAGCGCAGCAGGACAGTAGCGCTACTGGCGCCAGTGCGGGGGACGGACAGCCTTCCCACTCTATGGATACTGAGCCGCGGAGCGAGTACAGCCCGTCAGGGTAACCTGTAGAATATTGATATTGTTTATTTCATAAGTCCCTATGCATACTGAATAAAGCATTCGTTTAAATCAAAATTATAACATCTATTCTATTCTAACATCTATAATCTAAAAATTAATATATTTCGTTATCTTGTCTTTTAATATCGCTATCTATCAGAATTTATACGTTTTGGAGTGAACTAATGCGCATCATAATGGATCTTTTCATGGGTGTGAGATATTTATTTTTGTGTCACTGCCGTTGTTGTTTTATTCTTCCCTGTTTCAGATATATAATTCACGTTTTTTTCCTATGAATAACGTATCTATCTTATAAACTTACCGATAGCAACAGCATTGGGCGCGACATACAAGGCCGCATCAGCCGGCTTTTCCCTCGACAATAATGTTTCAGGCACATATCCAGTTACTCGTGTTGCGTGTGACGCGAGACGCGAAAGCCACTCGCTGCGGTCGGGAATGCTTGAACATACTACAGTCGCCGTTTGTGTGCCAAGCGCTGATTGTTCTAGTTTTACCTGAGGGAATAAAGTTTTTGACGTGACAACGTCTTAATTCGATAGAGCCGGCTGCACGCACGAAAAAACATGACTCATGCGGCGTTACCTCGCTCTGAGGCGTTCCATGTAAGGCTTGAAGTGCAAGCGAGAGCGCGGAACGAGCGACAAAGAAGCACAATCGGCCGTTGTCACGTTCAACTATCGTTAGTAAACCGACTTTACAGACAAACAATTTTTTAAGAAATTATTATCACTTCAAACAATAATTCGATAGAGAAAAAACATTTACATTATTATAGAAAAAACTAGCTGGTGCGTTGTGCGCGGGCTGCAAGCAGCCCGCGAGCCCCTTTTGCCCCTGGGTTGAAGCAATAGGGCAGTCATTTGAAAATGCATCAAAATCTCCCGTCAATTTGTTATTATTTGCCAACAGCGATTCCACAGTCAATCGGAAGTGCTTATAAATTCCCAATTCAAATATTTTCTATTTTGAAATGCTGTCGACCTTCGAGGGTGCGTGGTGCGCGGGCTGCAAGCAGCCCGCGAGCCTCTTTTGCCTCTGGGTTGAAGCAATAGGGCAGTCATTTGAAAATGCATTCGAATTTCCTGTCCATTTGTTACATCTGCTAACAGCGATTCTACAGTCAGTCGGTAATGCTTATAAATTCTCCATTCAAGTATTTTCCACTTCGGGAGGCTGCCCACCTTCGAGGGTGCGTGGTGCGCGGGCTGCAAGCAGCCCGCGAAGCATCCCAGGGCAGAAATCTTCAGTCAGTTGAAAATGCATAAAAATTCCCCGTCAATTTGTTAATATCTGCTAACAGCGATTCCACAGTCAATCGGAAGTGCTTATAAATTTCCCATTCAAATATTTTCTATTCCGGGGGGCTGTCTACCTTCGAGGGTGCGTGGTGCGCGAGCTGCAAGCAGCTCGCGGCTCATTCCAGGGCAGAAATCTTCAGTCATTTGAAAATGCATTTGAATTTCCTGTCCATTTGTTACATCTGCTAACAGCGATTCTACAGTCAGTCGAAACTGTTTATAAATTACTTATTCAAATATTGGTTAAATTCTTGAAACGTGATTCCCGAATTTCATCATTTTGAGGTGTCTAATCGATAGTGGGCAGTGACTTTTCATAATAAACTGTTAAAGAGTTTACTTAACACGCTCGTCGCTTCGCTCCTCGCTACCTATTTGAATATTTACGGCGGCCGCTGACGTGACTTGCTCGCTTCGCTCGCTTGGCTAGTGCGGTAGTTCAAAAGTAACCTAACTCGCTCGTCGCTTCGCTCCTCGCTACTTCTTTGAATATTTACGCCGGCCACTGACGTGACTTGCTCGCTTCGCTCGCTTGGCTAGTGCGGTAGTTCAAAAGTTAACCTAACTGGCTCGTCGCTTCGCTCCTCGCTACTTCTTTGAATATTTATGCCGGCCGCTGACGTGACTTGCTCGCTTCGCTCGCTTGGCTAGTGCGGTAGTTCAAAAGTAACCTAACTCGCTCGTCGCTTCGCTCCTCGCTACTTCTTTGAATATTTACGCAGGCCGCTGTCGTGACTTGCTCGCTTCGCTCGCTTGGCTAGTGCGGTAGTTCAAAAGTTAACCTAACTCGCTCGTCGCTTCGCTCCTCGCTACTTTGAATATTTACGCCGGCCGCTGACGTGACTTGCTCGCTTCGCTCGCTTGGCTAGTGCAGTAGTTCAAAAGTTAACCTAACTCGCTCGTCGCTTCACTCATCGCTACTTCTTTGAATATTTACGCCAGCCGCTGCCGTGATTCGCTCACTTCGCTCGCTTGGCTCGTGCGGTCGTTCAAAAGTTAATAAATATTTTCTACTCCGGGAGGCTGTCGACCTTCGAGGTTGCGGGGTGCGCGGGCAGCAAGTAGCCCGCGGCGCCGTCTTTTGCCGTTGCTATTCAATTACCCTTCCTACTACGGAAATTTCCATACAAAATTTTCGAAAAAAAAAAATTTCGCTTTTTACCAAAAATTTTTATATGCCTGGAAGCGGACCAGGTTTTGAAGCATTTTTTACTTGGGTGACCCCGACCTAAGTGCCACCAGTTCAGAGAGCCGTTGAATTTCGTGATGTATGGAAAATGGAAACCAGGGGTCGGAGAGAGATTCTGAGTATGCAGTATTGTAAATATGGCCGATAAGAGCACAAAAGTAAATTTTTAGACCCATCGTAAAGTAACCGGCGCCACCATCTTGCTTTGAAAAATTGGCCATTTTTGAAAAAAAAATGGCGTCCAATTTGAAATTTCTCCATAGCCCTGGTAGCGCCCCATCTTCCTGATCATTTTTTAGTTCTACACCCCCCACCTATCTCCCGCCGTTTCGGAGAGCCGTCGAATTTCGCGTTGTATGAAACTCGGAAACCAGCGGTGAAAATTCAATTATGAGTATCCCACCTTAATGTGCGGCTCGATTAAAGGACCTGTGCCAAGTTTCAGCGCGATCGGACCAGCGATGGCCGTTTTAGCATTTGTATGGCGGCGGCCATTTTTTCCGCCATTTTGAATTTTTTCACTATTTGTGGTAATTGCTCGAGGTCTACTACACATTTAGTTTGAGCACCCCAGATTTAGCTGCTACCGTTTGCGCGGGCCGTTGACCGTCTCCGCGGGCTGTGAGAAAGTTCAAAATTTTGGATTTTTCTGGATATCCTGGGAGCTGGGCGAGTATGAATGCATCATTGGTGTGTTTCTCCGTTGCGCCACCTCGTCTAAATTTACGTTTTTATGTTTGCGCCAAAAATGGAAAAATTCCAAAATTGAGCGTCCCACTATGGCTCCCTGGTAGCGTCCCAGGATGGTGATCATTTTTAGTTCCGGGACCCCCCACCCAACTCTCACCGTTTTCGCGGGCCGTTGGATTTTACGTTGTATGGAAGTTGGAAACGGGAGCCCGGAGCCACTCGAACGGGGCACCGATCGATTTGCCGGCTCGAACAGAGCACGTGTGCCAAATTTGAGACGTAAGGATTCATAAACGGCGATTTTGGCAAAGTACGGCGGCCATCTTGTTTTCGCGAAAATCGCCATTTTTCCACCACCCCTGGTAATCGCCACCAGTTCCGAGCATTTTTTGTTCAGATACCCCCCTCCAGGTGGCACCGTTTTCGCGCACCTCCAGGGGTCCACTTGGTTTTCGAAGATCATCGAGATCGCTATATTTTTCCGGTGGTCACTCGGCGCACCTCTACACGATCACGTCAAAATCCCCCCAACTTTCCGCGTAGTTTCCGAGAAACCCGATGTCAGTGAGTGGTAGTGTAGCTTTATATTATATAGTGATAGTGATAGTGATATCTTGCTTGAGCGAATCACACAACTAAAGCTATTTAATACAGTACATAACATGAAACTCAATCGTACTACATACTCTATCTAGTTATAAAAGTTGTCTCACTCTGGTATTTTTATGTTAAACTAGTGGTCCGCCCCGGCTTCGCCCGTGGTACATATTGACGTTTACTCTACATAAGAACCATCCTCGTACTTCAAGGAATATAATAAAAAAAGAATTATCGAAATCGGTTCAGCCGTTCTCGAGTTATCCGCTTACCAACACATTTTGCGATTCATTTTTATACAGGGTGGCCCGTTTATAGTGGTCCAAAAATTTTTTTCAGCTTGAGAGCATCATGAGTAATCATTTAAAACAAACTTTAGTTAAGCGAAAACTGATGGTTTAGAAATTATGATTTTTTTTATAAATAATCCGGAGTTTCAATATTTTTGTCACAAAACCACTCTGTTATGAAAACTACTGGACCGAATTGAATGAAATTTGGTATAGGTATAGCGCAATAACCTACCTATCGCACTATAGACTCATCTTGTGTAAATAATTAAACTGCATTTTTTTATTTTAACTTTTTCTGTAGTTTTTTGAATTTCTCGGCAAAATATTGATTTTTCGAAAAAATCCTGTGAAAAAAAAATGTACCACCAAGGTTTTGCTGGTACTGCTAAAAACTACCTTAACATAGGGTTATTCTTGACACAAAAAATCATAGTTGTCCTTCGATTGTAACATCTTCAAAAACAACATCATGTACATTAAAGAATGGAAATCGAAAAATTACGAAATTTACCATAATTTAATTTTAATCATTTGGAACGGCCAATTTTTGATTAAAGAACCATTTATTTCCATAAAAGTCATTACAAATCAGTATTCACATGGCTATAAAACTATTTGAATGAAATAAAATTTTAACCTGCCAGCCAAGATAACGTAACTTTATTCTAATGTCAATTTATTGAGTTTTTTTGTTGTTTAGTTTTTATGTTTAAATCTTAATAAAAGGTTTGGAGAATTAATAAAACAAAATAAATATTAATTAACATATTGTTTATTTTTTACAAAAGGTTTTCAAAATGCCGTCCGCCTTTCGCTAAACATAATCTGCATCTGCGTAAGAAATTTCTTCGCAGCCTATTAAATGGCTGCCGGCTTTCTTTAATGATTGTTATATCCACTTGAATTTTTAGGTATGAACCTATGGTAATAAATGGTATAATACCATAAATTGGTATACAAATGTACCTATGTATAATGAATGTATGGTTATTTATAGGCATAAATTCAAGTGGCTATAACAGCCATTAAAGAAAGCCGGCAGCCATTTAAAAGGCTGCGAAGAAATTTCTTACGCAAATGCAGATTATGTTTAGTTAAGGCGGACGGCATTTCAAAAACCTTTTGTAAAAAATAAACAATATGTTAATTAATATTTATTTTGTTTTATTAATTCTCCAAACCTTTTATTAAGATTTAATCATAAAAACTAAACAACAAAAAAAACTCAATAAATTGACATGAGAATAAAGTTAAGTTATCTTGCCTGGCAGGTTAAAATTTTATTTCATTCATTTTAAGTTTTATAGCCATGTGAATACTGATTTGTAATGACTTTTACGGCAATATATGGTTCTTTAAACATAAATTGGCCGTTCCAAATGATTAAAATTAAATTATGGTAAATTTCGTAATTTTATCGATTTCCATGTGTTAATGTACATGATGATGTTTTTGAAGATGTTACAATCGAAGGACAACTATGATTTTTTGTGTCAAGAATAACCCTATGTTAAGGTAGTTTTTAGCAGTACCAGCAAAATCTTGGTGGTACATTTTTTTTTCACAGGATTTTTTCGAAAAATCCATATTTTGCCGAGAAATTCAAAAAACTACGGAAAAAGTTAAAATAAAAAAATGCAGTCTAATTATTTACACAAGATGAGCCTATAGTGCGATAGGTAGGTTATTGCGCTATACCTATACCAAATTTCATTCAATTCGGTCCAGTAGTTTTCATAACAGAGTGGTTTTGTGACAAAAATATTGAAACTCCGGATTATTTATAAAAAAAATCATAATTTCTAAACCATAAGTTTTCGCTTAACTAAAGTTTGTTTTAAATGATTACTCATGATGCTCTCAAGCTGAAAAAAATTTTTGGACCACTATAAACGGGCCACCCTGTATATAAGAAGATAAGGAAGGAATGACAGTCTCCTCTCTTAACAACAAAAAAAAATGTAAGTACAAAAAATGTTTTCAATGTTTTTCTTGCTACATTTTTATTAATATGTAACAACAAATTTAAGCCATAACTATTCATAACATAAGTAAATAATATCTCACCATAAACGCCCGGTTGGCTTCATTATGAGGCAAGTCGGTAGCGTCTTGAGCATGCAGATGCGCCCGCAGTTCGCGCTGCTCGTTGCTCAACACTAGCGCACCGTCTCTGTACTTTGCTATCATACGCTCTCGTGTGCCATCGGCCCTGAAATATCAAATCAATATTTATAGAAAACATTAAAAATTTTATCATACAACTTTTAAAACTTATCATGCCAATCATGTTGAGAACCTTTTTAGTATCTGTTAAAAAGTGATTGTAATTTGAGATTTTATTTATAATATGTAACATTTATATATGTACATATATTTGCAACGTTGGAAAAGATGTGAACTGAAACGCATAATATTTTGTAATAGATTGATACGTCCATCTTTAAAATGATTTTACTTACCATATAACTAATAAAGAATCCTTCTCTGGCACATTATCGCTTAATTCGAAGTTCAAGGGGCTGAAACAGTAGAAATAATACCCATTAGAGTTTAGCACATTTTGGAAAGATTATATTAATTAAGAAAAAAAGTATATTTGAAATTAAACACATTTAAAGCATCGGTGGACGATTATTCATTAACAAAATACAGATTACTATACCCATTAGACAGTTTCTTCACTTTGCTTCCAGACCTTTCTCGCTTTGGTGTTGGTGGAATACTGAAAATTCACAATGTTAATTAAATTTTAAATATCTTTACAATAATGTAAAGTAATTAATTTAAATATTATAATATCAATTAATTTGCCTTCACAACTTACTTATGATTAGATAAATTAGCAGCAGACAGTTTAGCGCGCAACCTTTCTACTTCTTCGCGTAATTCCCTGAAAGTGAAACATAATATGTTAATTTTTACATGAAAATGATTTACTTTAAAAAGGGTATTTCACAGGACAATTATTCTTGAATGTAAATTTACTGACTAAGATTTTAAGTTATAACATTAATAAATTTTAACCTGTTAACTCGTAGAAGCGGTGGCGATGCCGCTGTCCGCCGACCCGACCTTCCAAACAACTTGTTACTTAACGAACATTTCTTTCGCCCAGCCTCTTCCACTTTTGCCTATGAACACCAAAAAAGATTTCAAACCATTGAATTAGGTTTAATTAATATCTAACTAGCATCGTACTAGACACCATGACAAAAATGTTAATTCTGTGAGACTGTGGTAAAATCTTCAATATGGGTGCGAAACAATACTGTATTTAGTGTTTTTGAAGTGAAACTTCTTTAGCCGCGTTCAGAATAAAAATTTCAAAGTCGCGCCATGACAATATCACGTATGGATACGTCACGTCATGGAGTAAGGCGACGACTTTGGTACATTTGAATCTTGCCAAAGAAGTTTCCCTTCTGACACGTGTTATCGGCCTACACGGTTTTTTTTTGTTGCTAGAAAGAATATAGACAGACATCAATGGTATAGACTATAGAATCTAGACTGTCAAATAGTATACCTGCAGGAAATCGATGAGTTTGGCCTGTTGGCGTATAGTGGCGTCAGCTTTGGTCTCCCGCGTGCGCCACCACGCCGCCGCCGCTTCGTGTGCTTCACGAGATGCACACGCTTCCTCCTGTGTTGTTTTAGAATTATTATGTACTTATCCATAAGTTTTTTGACGTGACAACGTCTTATAATTCGATAGAGCCGGCTGCACGCACGAAAAAACATGACTCATGCGGCGTTACCTCGCTCTGAGGCGTTCCATGTGAGGCTTGGGAGAGCGCGGAACGAGCGACAAAGAAGCACAATCGTTGTCACGTTCAACTATCGTCAGTAAACCGACTTTACAGATAACCAATTTTTTTTGAATAATAATAGTATATTCCGCATTTCACGCTTATACTTTAATAATCGAAATATTTATCACAACAATACGTAACATGTGAATAAAGAAACGTTTTCAGTGTCCTTTGCATTTCTTATTTGATATTTTTACATTCACGTAATTTAGTTTTCACACATCATCATCAGAACATTATATTCCCTCTGCAGAAATACGGGCCATCTATGCGGGTACAGGCCATGATCCACATTCAATTTTTATTTCTTTCACATATTTCCTTTTATTGTGATAATCATGCAGTCATGTGGCTATTTTAATTTCGTCTGTTAGGCTAGCTTACAAGAATAGTGCAAGCAAATTTACCTGTTGGTCAGCGAGGCTGGCTTGCAATCGCAACGCAAGCGAATGATCATGCAACGCACGCGTCCGTAACGCCGAACACTCCTCTTGCAAATCGCGAAGTCTTCGCGCCGCTGAAGCGAGTGCTGCGCTCTGAGCTGCAGTTTCGCTTTCTAGGTTCGCCACGCGCCCTTCTAACTCTGATACGAGAGCTTCGCGATTCTCCAAACGATCCTTGCGATATTAAATATAAAAGTAATTAATTAATTTATATTCAAAAGTAAAATTTCAATTTGATTGTTAATTTTTAAGATTCTAAAAATAGTGGACATGTTTGATGAGAACTTTTATAGCATCAATTTATGTAAGTAGGTATAGTGCATCATCGAGGGTCCTGTGGAAGTGGGGTTACTTCAAAAAAACTTTAATTTCTCTTCAGATGTTTTTTCTCCCTGCAATGAGTACGTATCGTGAATGTATTTTATGGAAACATACCGATATGACAATAAAAGCATTCATATTTATTTAATCAATCACTAGTTACGTGTTAATTTCATTGTATTGGAAATACCCCGTCATACGTCATTACCAACTTAAATTATTTTATTTTATTCAGTAAAGTACAAAACTAAAATATGTATGTCCTTCTCGACTCACCTTCAAGCAATCGAGCTGCGCAAGCGCATCAGCCAGCCGCTCTCGCGCGTCGTCCTCCCGCTGCGCGGCGCGCGCTGCGCTCGCCGCCCGCTCGCCGCTCAGCCGCTCCGCTTCCACCGCACGCCCGCGGCACGTGTCTAGCTCGCTGCGCATGCGCTGCACTTCGCCCTACACGCATGACATGTTTTATTTAAAAAAAATAAAAAATAATAATACTTACAAATAACTAGCTTTTCGCCTGCGGCTTTGCCCGCTTTTACAGAAACCTAATAAATTATATACTAAAAACTTCCTCGTGAATCACCCTATCTATAAAAAAACCACATCAAAATGCGTTGCGTAGTTTTAAAGATAAAAACATACTTACATAGGGACAGAAACCGACTTTCTTTTATACTATGTAGTGATACTGTACTTTTGTATGTTGATGATTGACTTTCACTTTAAAACTTGAATTTTACAATTTCAAAGTTTAAACTTAAAAAATATTAAAAAAATATATATATATATATAAGTAGTTAGGAATCGACGTAAATTAATGGACTTATACATTACAATTAAGATTTAAAACATACCTCGAGTTCTTTGTTTTTCATTTCATGAATGTCTGCTAGTTTCTCTAGATCAGTCAGCTGCTCCTCCAATAAGCCACAGGCCTCTTGCAATGCTTTGTTATTCTGCCAACAAAAAAAAAAGTTAATATAATCGCTACAAGTAAATCATTTACATGTTAAACTGAAAGATTTATAACCCCTCGTATGTTGAACCACCGGCTCCCGGCGGTGTCACATTTTAGCCGTGTATGTTGAACAACCGGGGGCCGGTGAGGGTTCGAGTGTTTTGTTTTTACTATAAACAACGTCATTGTATATCAACCTATCCTTTCTAACACATTACAAATGCTTAAAGAAGAAACAGGCCGGCTAGTGACGCCAAAACTTGCGCAGCGCTAGTGAAAAAAATTTAAACTAGCGTCATTCAAAACTCCGTCATCGCACGTGGTGACTACGTATTTTTGTTTTGGTGAAAACTTGTACTAATCTTAAAGTGATTCGCTGAATATTAAAAGCAACGATGGATGGGTTATTAAATATTGATTATTTATACTAATTATATAATAGTTCTGTTAATTTTCACTAAAAATCGGTCTGTAACTATCAGCATGTGCAAGGTCGAACGCGTGATAGCGATTTTATTATCGTTATATTTCAGCCAGAAATGGATAAAAAGGCAAGTTGATGTTAAATCTAAAACGTAAAACTACTTAGTTTTGATATATTTCATAGGTATAGCATTATATTTGTTTCAAAAACATGAAAATATGTAGTGAAATACGATACTACGTTGTATCCACCGGGAGCCGGTGCGTCAACAGATTGCGTATTTTTAGGATGCTACCTAAGTATGGATATGCCTCAGGAATATTTTTGTATGCATTAAAATTTTAATTTATTGCTGACTGCGACATTACCGAAATATGACCAGAATAGATGTTTTGAATGTATGATAGTAAAAAACAAACACATCTAATAAGAGTCATACCTTGAAAATATTATGTTTTACGAAAAGTCGTATCCATACTTTTATAGCCTCCAGGTACCAAAATGAAAAATTTTTTGCTACTTTTAACAACTTATATCTTGAAATATTTCCTAGAACTGTACTGTTTTGTTGATTTGTTTTGATGCTTGAATCTATCTAAATCTTAGAAAATGTCTTAAAGTTCCGTTAGTTGCAATATTTTTTCCAAAAACTATGTTTTTAAATGTACGTAATTTTTGACCCAAATTTTTGACCCATTTTTGTTTAACTCCTACTCAAGATATATATAATATAGTGCTGCGATGCTTTCGTAATACATAGTTTATAAGCTTAAGTTTCTAATAAACAAAACATCGTGTCCATATCGGCATGCGTCATTTAAATTAAGGTTGAAATACGATACCCACTTTTGATGACTCGTTCAAGTGGCGGTTTTTTGTGACGATATTAAGATCGTGTGTTGTGTAAAAAATTTGTATGGTGGCACTTGAATTTTGTGTTTTATTTTAAACCTAATGTGATAAGTTGTAAATAAAATGTCTTAATTACTTCCAAATGTTGTTTTAATTCAAATTATAACCGAAACTTATCTAAATATCACAGTACCCTATGTTGAAAGTTCTATGTTAGCTTTGATTGAGTATTTATATAGAAATGGTTGAAAGTGAATAAAGATTATTCAATTGACAATAAGATTTATAACTTGAATTAACTTAATTCGTACTAGATACGGAGAAAATCGAGTTACAGTAAAAGTCTATCTCAAAATTTCGCTGTCTGTTGACCAACCGGCTCCCGGTTGCCACACGTTTGCGAAAATCGCGAAAATGTCATTGGACATATTAGGGGTTAAACATAATTTATATTTGCGTTATTATAATCTAATAAGCGATTAATATCCCTTTTTTGCCTTCTTTGTTTCCATTTCACCATATAATTTACTCACAGTGGTTAAATGTGCGTGCAATGCAGCCAAAGCAGCATCAACCGCTCGACACCGTCCTTCCATCAAGTCCCCAACCAACGCGACTCTCATACGTTGCGCCCACCGACCTCTTATCCTCAAACTACTCGGTTTCGGCCATACAGCCGGCTTCATAAAACTATTGTATGTACTCTCCATATTGACTATATTAAAATTAACCATCTCCCATATTTAAAGCGGAAAAACTGTAGCCCATAACGTGTCAATATTGAAATTAACTGGGGATGAATTCATAACTGTAGGTAATGTTTGTTTGGATTCAATTTTGTTTAAAGTAATTGATACGTAAGTATAAACAATAATTATTATTATAAACAAGTGACAATGGACTAAAATCTCCGTGTCATAATAAATAAACATAGCGATTATTATGTCATGAGTAAGGTAAAGGCAAATCAAACGATGATATTATTGCTACGGAATTAAGAGATTACGAAATGAGAGCTAACAGATATATTTGGTTTATTCATATTCATCTGTAGGAATACGTGGTAAGTTTTTGGGCAAACTGATACCTATATTTATGCATCCAGTTTGCAACATGTCCAGAAAATGAAAAACATATATCCTATATAAAATTTTCAACACAATTTATGTGCCAACAAAATTTTTTTCCTATGTGATATATATTTATGTGAAATTCTTTCTGATTGTTCAGAGATCTTATTGATACACAACAAAGATATATAATTCCAACTGACCATCAGCAGTTCATTATTCTGCGCTCTAAGCGGCGACAGTTCGTCCCGCAACTGCGCCCGTTCCCGCGACGACAACTCCTCTTGTTCTTCCGCGTGCATTCTGCGCTTTTCACTGTATTGGACCTCGCTACGAAGCTTGCGGATGTCGTTGCGAGATCTAAATGTATGGATGAATTAATTAAAAACGTTTGAAGAATAGGGTATTCAGACAGTATTTGTTTCACAATGTGAATTTATCCGGAAAGTAATAAGATCTACATATTTTGTTCGTACATAGTTTGTTTTAACAGGAGAATATCGGATAAAAGTCCAATGTATTAACCGCTATAACAGACAATCAATAAATTAATAATAAAAAAAGTCGGAATTGAATTTTATTGATATTATAAAATATGTAATTCTTAATAGAATATTAACTTCATTTGAAGATTTAATTGAGCTTCCTTTTCGTCTTTAAAATAAAAATGTGCAACAGTTTAATTTTCTATTATCATTGCATCCATTTATTATATTGAAAGTTCCTGAATAGAAAATAATAAAAAAAATTAAATACAATACCTGTCTACTTCAGCTTGCAGCACATCGTAATTTTTCTGCAATTTATTCAACTGCTCCTGGTACCTCTCCATTTCTTTCTTTGTTTGCTCGTATTGAGGCTTCAAAGTGGCTATTTCCTTCTCAAGTTTCGACGCCTTTTCCTCAGCGACCTTACGCCCTTCTGATAAGGTCGATATTCTCTCCTCAGCACGTTTAAGATCCCGCGCTGTGACCTTAGCGTCTAATGACAGGTCGTTAAATTCTTTTTCCTGTGAAAATTACATTATTTTTTACGAACTTAATTAACATATTGAAGAAATATAACTTATTTGATATTAAAAAATTTATACCTTATTCAGGAAAAATATAAATCGTATTAAAATTACAAAAAGAAAACTTACCTTTCGCCACCTGGCGAGATTCGCACTTCTTGCTTCTTGACGCAGAGCAGCTAATTCATCGGCACGCGCCTGAACAGGATATTATTATAAATAAATCTATCTAAGTAAAAAAGGTTATTTCCACTTTTCCCTTCATATGTCGAACTTCCGTTACTGGAAAACTTAAAAAACTTATCTTGATTTTAAACTACAAAAATTGTCACATTAAATTAACATTTCGTACATAGTCTTCTTGAAACTAAGGACATATAATAGAACTAAGAAAAATATTTCTTTTATGACAACAATAGTCATCTACACCCCTTTCAAACAACATTTTACACCTATAAATGTAAACTCCAAGTCATGTTATAATTAAAAATAAATATTTACCTGTAACTGAGCTTCAGCCCGTTCCAATTGCTCCTTCAACACCGTAACTTGCACATTGACATGAGCATCCGCAACACTCTCCGTATCGCTCCTTGAATCCAACCGAATATCCGAATCCGAGGTATTTGTCGCAACGTTGTTGTTGTCGTTGACTTTGTTGCTGTTGATATTGTTGCTGTTGATATTGTTGCTGCTGATGTTGTTGCTGTTGTTGCTGTTGACTTTGTTGGCGTTAGCAGTTGCTGCGTCGTGCGCTATGCATCTGACGCATGCACGATTCTCCATAGCACTCACTTCGCGTTCCAATTGACGAACCAGTTGTTCTAGTGTGGTGACCTGTGGAATATTAAAATCCATTTAAGATTAGTGATTTAATTTACGAATGTTTAAGTTAGGGAAATAGACAAAAAAACACAATCCTTGACATATAAAATGCATATTATAATTTATACAATATACATGCATATAATAATAATTTATTTAGAAAAATAATTGGAATAAATTAATAAAGCAAACTTAATTTTTTTCTCTAAAATCATTTTGTGAAGGTTCCCGTAAAGGTGAAGTTTCACAAAGAATATAATTATGAGAAAGGGCATTTGTATACTATTTGCACAAATACAAAAATTGTTATTAAAAAGAAGTTGAACAACAACAAATCAACAGTTACATTGATTAGTTTTTAAGAAACTATTTAGTTTTTTCTTAGATTTTTGATTTTAAATAATTTCGTTTCTAAAAATAAATTAATGACTTACTGATGCTGTAAACATCTGATATTGTAACATTTTTCAATATTAAAACATACAAGATAATATGAACACTAAAAAAATACATTTTTATTGATTTATATTTTTCACATTATCAGTAAAAACAATAATATTGAATGAACTTTCAAGAAAACGGTATAAAAATATCATCAGAGTTTCAAGAACGAACTGGTATTATCTTACTATCTAACCAAAAAAATGTTATCTATCATATATTTATTATCTTGAGTATCTCACTGACATCTTAAGTTGCATCGAGAATGCGTTATCAATATCTACCATACTCATTATGTAGCCACTTAGAAAGACGTGTGCCAAATTTAAAAATTTAATTAAATATTTAACTACTTAAGAAACATTTTTGCTTTTTATTAAAATATCGAGCGTGGTTTTGATGTTGTTATCTTTCAAGAGGATGAATAAGAAGAACAAAGAATACCCACAGTGCTAAGTCGTTTTAAAAAGAAACGAAAAAAAAAATCCCTTTTATTTTACATGTAAAAATCATTAAAATTTCCCATAATTTTAATTCCTTTCCCAAAATAGAAAAAACATCTTCAAAAATACCACCAAATTTAATAAATAGTATTTTGCTAATATACCTTCTCCTTATGCCTAGAGTCGTCTTGCAGCGCGCACGCCGCCCGCGCTTCAGCCGCTTCAAGCCGCTGCTGCAGTCTCACCTCCGTTCGGTTACTTTGCTCTTCAAGCGCTGCTTCGCGCTGAGCCGCTGCAGCTAAGCCGCGCTCCAGTTCCTACGTCAAGAATTATAATATGAAAAGGTCCTAATAAACTCAATAAGTATTAACAAAGTTATTTATGTGTGTACATAAATAACTTTGTTAATACAGGTATCAAATTATTAATCAATTTTTTTTTTATAATTGGTTAAACTTTTTTTAGCAGTTAAAATAACTTCATTCAGAGTTCATTCTCTTTTTAAAAATATACGAATGCATTAAAAATTACAGATTTAATTAGTTGAAATTATTACACTATAAAAATGGCTTTTACTTGCATAAGAAAAGTGTATGTAATATTTTACTATGTACCTGAACTTGTGCTTGCAGTGAAGAATTTTTCATCTTCTCCTGTGCGAGTTGTGTTTGTGCATCATGCAGCTGCTGACTAGTTGATGCAACCAAACGATCCTTATCGCGTGCTGAGTCCTATAAAATATATTTAAAAAGGGCTTTATTTCGTATTATCTTATCACTTCCGAAAAATTTTAGCTTTGAAATAGCGAAACCAATATACATTATTCACTAATAGAATGGTCTGATAGACTACGCATCCATGTTCCCTCCACTCTTTAGCTGCGGTGCGTGCGCGTATATCACTTTGAAACGTCTGATTTGTGTACCTTTGGGTAGTATAACACAACATAGTCACCTGCACAGCTACCAAGCTATCTCTTGCGCGTACCCGTAGTTTTTTTTTTTTCTTTTTAGTAGTGCGTCTACATCCCCATTGGCCACAGCAAGTCGTTCTTCAGCAGCAGTTCTTTACGTAGTTCCCGCGCAGCGCTTGCTTCTGCAGCCGTCACGCGGACCAACTATTTACTCCTACTGACGGTTTAGCAGCGCAGTGCGTGCTCTATGGCTAGTATAACACAATATAGTCACCTGCACAGCCACCAAACTATCTCTTGCGCGTTCCAGCTCTACCCGCAGTGTATCCACATCCCCATTGGCCACAGCAAGTCGCTCTTCAGCAGCAGTACGTGCGCGTAGTTCCCGCGCCGCGCTTGCTTCAGCGGCCGCCGCTCGAGCGACTTCTGATTCGCTTCCACTAAGCGTTTGGCGACGGAGTGCTCGCTCTTTGGCTAGCGTGTCCTGTTATTGTATGGATATTAATGTACGTGTACATCTAAATGTACAATTGTGAAAAACATTCCCGACTATAAAAGTTGTATCACAATACTGCAATACGTTTTGTTTATAATAAAGATAAGAGGATTTGGAAACAAATCAAACTTAGAAAAAAAAAATGAATACTGTCTTACCAGTCGTAACATTATATAATAATGTTATAAATAATAAATAAGAGTACTAACTACTAAAACCAAACACCAAACCTACAACTTACATACAATTTTCAAATTTACGAAAATCTACAATACTACAAAAACTATGTTAATTAAAGATTTGATATAATTTAAAAAATACCATTAAATACTGCTTAAAACAATAAACTGATAATAATTCTAATTAAATAAAAGTAATTCAATTCACAAAAAAAACTCACTATAGGTCTGACATTAATTTCTGTTAGCCACCTATGACGTAAATCTTGAACGTTTTGTATAATGTCCTGAGGATGGTGTTTTATTAATTCACTTATGGAAGAGTCAAATAAATTAGCGTGTTTTATAATGACAACATAAATTAATACAAACAAAAAATTTTGTACCTAAATGAAAAAGTTTATAAGTTCCGTCATGAGGCGGGATAATGACCCCCGGGCCGTTTACATTTTTTACTTTCGCAATACTGCTAGTCTACCCACGATATTTTCACAGGCATAAACTTTATCGTACTTTGTACTACGATTGGATGATTATACAATGACTAACAAAATCGTAAAATGTAAATTAATGAATCTAAAAATTAAAAAAAAAATGCAACTCACTTTATAGTGTTTATGCTGCGACCTTGCAGTTTCCGCAGCCGCCAAAGCATTGGTGCATTCCACTTGCAGTTCCCGCACCCTTGTTTCTAGTCGAGCCATGTCTTCTCTTAGTAGATCTCTCTCACTCTGCAGTTCTGACGCTTGTGCTTTCACAGCGCGGATCTCAGCATTGCTGCGCTCTTTGATACCGGAGCTAAGTTCTTGGTTGCTCCTTTCTAGTGCCATTCGCTCTTCTTTTTCCACTTCAAGTTGACGCTCCAGTCGCCTGGTTAACAAATAAGGATAGTTCGTAAAGTTTGTTTGATGTTTAGGATTCGGGATCTTATAGTCCAGTCTACCCCACTTACCGCGGTTTGGTCATTATGATTGATTTAAGTAACTAGTATTTTAAGGGGTAATATTGATGGTAAATTTTCGTTGAGAGTAAAATTTCAAGGTCACGTCTTGGCAATACCGTCACGTTATGCAGTAAGGCGACTATTTTTGTATCTTTGAATGTTGCCAAAGAAGTTTCACTTCTGACACGTGTACTCGGCACCCACGCTCTAACTACTAATATTATAAATGCGAAAGTTTGTGAGGATGGATGTGTGTGTATGTTTTTCATTCTTTCACGCAAATACTACTGAATCGATTACAATTAAATTCAGCACACATATAGAGAGTAACTTGGATTACATAGGATAGGTTTTATCCCGGAAATCCCACGGGAACGGGAACTATGCAGGTTTTTTTTTGAAAACGCGGGCGAAGCCGCGGGCGGAAAGCTAGTATTTTATATTTTGTCCCCCCACTCACTTGTTCTGCAGCGCCAGCGCGGTGATGTCGGCCTGCAGGCGCGCCCGCTGCCGCTCCGCCTCGTCCTCGGCCTCGCGCCGCGCGCGCTCCGCCGCCGCGTGAGCCTCGCACTCTGCTGCCGCTAGCTTACTTTGTAGCGAGGCGATTTCTTTAGCGCGAATGGTTGCTAGTTTTTCCGCTGATCTGATTGAATAATAGTTTGATTTATAGTTTCCACGTATTATGAAAGCTCGCTCGGGCTCCACCAACTGTTTTTTGTAAAATAATTTTTCAATTTTTTTAAGTTTTTACTTTTCCTGATGTTAACCGAAACAAATCCGATAAAAAATGGATAATTCGAATCCGCCGTTAATAAATTTTTGAGTTATTAATGATATAATAAAAATGATTTTTTACAGAAAAAAATTAATGCAGTGCTAATGTTCTCCTCGTTTGTCAGAGGATTAAAAATGATAAAAAATACGTGGAGCAGATAATCAGATCCATGAAATTATCACGACACTTGGAAGAATTTCCTTTAAGATGAATAATTAACAAAAGAAATGTAATAAAAACGACTTATTGCATCTTATATTACTTATTTTTTTATACTTACTTAAAAGTGGCCAAATCAATTGCAGTACAATCGTGAGAAGTTGTGAAACTACTAATTGTTTCCTCGCTCTCCTCTGGTGCCACAAATGAATATCCTATTGATCAAATTTTAAATACATTTTAATATCACCACAACATTTTACATTAACATGCTATCTTTTATAATTAAAAATAACGTAAACATCACAAAACCTGGTTACTAATGTACGACATAGCAGTAACTATATTTTAAATATTAGATAAATATTGAAAACAATCAGACTATACAAATGTACGACATTAATTGTTAAATACAAATGAAGTGTATACTGTATGAATCTATACAACAATGGATTGAACATGCATCATTAACAATGGACAATATACATTTTTTATTCTATCTGATATTAGTATCTTAATATTGCAATTCTAAAATATGTAGTCTATCATATTATTATAGTCAACTAGAACCAATCTAGAATTCGGTTCCTAATGGAAGCAATACACAAAGTTTGTTAATATATAAAAAAACATGTTTTATTTTATTAATTTTATTTTTAAATTTTTTTTTAAATTAATGAGATCTTTGAAAATGAATCCTGATAATTATAGCCTTTACTTATTTTAATATAATAAATTATCAGTGTGTGGGACGAATATAAACGCGAATACAATTATTGGATTTTATATTTACATGTATGTATAAATATTTTATTGCCACAAAATTAATCACCAATTCCACAAATTAAAATTAATGGTTCATTTTTTGTGCATAAATGAAGTAGAGATTGTCTAATCTAAAAATGAACGCCCCTCCACTGTGTTTACGCTCACATTCAAAGTACGTGTATAGACGCAATACACACAAATTGGTCTGCCTCATTGGTCGTTCAGTCCTCCAGTCCAATCCATGCCCGAACGACAGGACCAGTTGGCCAACTAGTGCATAAATGACGCGATGCACGACAGAACGGACGTGTCATTCCGTACATAGCGCGCTCTCCCCGCCATACAATGCTAGGCACCTGAACTGATCGCCCGATTAGTTGACAAATCAGTGCGCGAGACAGTCAAAGTTTGCAGTAGAATCGCCGCGCGCACACATATAAAGTGGTTCAATAATTATTTGTCCTCACACATTGAAACAATTAAGTTTAGTGGAGGGGCGTTCATTTTTAGATTAGACAATCTCTACCTGCAATAATTTTCACAGTGTTATTACTAAATTGCACAAAACACGTTTTTCCCAAATTTTTTAGACTGACCTTTGTATGTATGTTGACTGTTGAGTCATCTGAATTTAAAAGATTTGATAAAATACGAAAAAATAATTTGTTACCTTTAAAATACTTTTGTGACTAAAAAGTAAACTTGATTTTTTTTTATTGTTTTTATATATTGTTGAAATCATAAAACAGAACTGAATTTTAACTTTTTTTTTGTTCCGGAAAACACAATTTGCAAGGTTGAAAAATAACGACCGAATTTCAGTCACGACACTGAACAATTTCAACTTTATTAGATAAGAACTTTACGTTAGCGAAAATAACACTAAATTAAATTATGAGAATATTATTAAAACAAAATTTCTATGTAACCGGTTAAAAATTCCTTTTTCAAATAGCGCATATTTTCTTCGTCTAATCTTTCGTACTTCTGAATTATATCAAACTCAAACAATTATTTATTCAAATAGACTTCTTCTAGAAGCACTTTTGAATGTGTTTAATGTGTGTATTATAGTGTTATAAAAAGAAAGTGTCCATTAGACATTGTTTATTATGAATAAATAATATGAAAAAATATTACATATTATAATATGTGGAATGTGGAAACCATATCAACCGTATAAATAAATATATTTCAAAAGTCCTCACCAACAAACGGTAACTGTCCCGCAAAAGGAGGGCGCGTGCGGAAGGGCGCAGTGGACGCGGGCGCAGATATTCGTCCTGGAGACGACAAGTATCGCGCGTCTTCTGGCCCGCGCACGCTTGGTACCCATGGTGGAGCCTGGTGTTTGAACATACATATATTTTTTATTATTTTTAAAGTGAAACTTTTATTACATCGTCTCAAACTTTTTGGTCTGTGTAGCGCATGTCGCGTGACGGTCGGCTGCCGAGTAGGTATAAAGCAGTGTTCGGAAAGTTTCACTTTTACCGTGGTTTCATAAAACCACACAACTTTTTATTCGTGTTCTATGCTTACAATATCCTACCAGAGGGATGTGTTAAGAAAATGGGTATGTTCTAATTTGTATGAAACAAACTGCGATTTTTCTGTGTATTGTAATTGTGATGGACAATTTGAATATAGATTTACAAATAAACCTGTAGAATAATTTTGTATTTAATGATAATGTTGTTCTGTAATGTGGGTAGTTTTTGAAATATGAGCGAATTTACTCTAAAGTTGAAACAATAGGTCTATACATTCAATTTAATCCAAATAATATAGTGTATTAACGTAATTAATTGACAGAATTCAGAATATCTAAAGACACAAACTTCTTCATTGATATTTCTAAAATTTCTCAAACTTCTATGCTGTTTCTTTCTAATGTTAGTAAAATAATAACATATGGAGAACATTACCTGATCTCGTATAGCAGCAGCGTGCAAGGCAATATGCGCCAACGCCGGGTGTCGCAGCGTGTCTAGATAGTTATATCTCCTCGCCGGTTGCACGCGCAACAGTCCACACACCAACCCGCGCCATGCGCTTGACGGACCGTTTGGTAACGCATCGAATGGCGGCTCGGAAGATGGATCGCGTTCGTACCTGGTATTAATAGGTTAAGAGACATTTATTTCAAAGAAATTAATAAAAAAAAAAATGAATACATAACTGATAATAGCCTAAAATTCTTAATTTTAGTGTAAGAGAACAATCTTCACGTGTATCGAAATAATTTAATAAATTTGATAACATCATACCTGAAACTATTTTTTTTATATTTTAGGTATTAGAAAACTCAATTTTTCCTTTACAAATTAAAGGTTTTGTGCTATATTCACTATCGACTGGGCTCATTTTAAAGCAAGCAGCATCATGGAATATTTTTTTATTTTTTATATTTCTTACTTACGTTTGTATATTGCTAAGAACTTGCGCGACGGAGTCATCGTCGCTCGACGAAAACGGGCGTTTGAGAGTAACTAACTCAAATGCTATGACCCCCAAGGACCAATAGTCACATGCAGACTGTGAAACAAATATATCATAGTATGAAGAAAACAATTTGAAACTAAAACTAAATAGCTATTAGACAAAAAGATTAAGTTTAGATGCCAGAATACCATTTGTTATCTAATTAACCCAGTTGCTATTCAATGTTCATATTTGAGCCAATTATTAATAATTTATTGTCAATTCTACATGCAATGCAAAATACATATTCAAGTTCACATTGTATCATTCCTATTCGAAACTACATACATGCAGCATCATTTTAAGTGTCAATAACAAAAATATGTTCTTGAAATAATTATAATCAAATCTACCACAATACACTTTTCATGACCATAAACTGAAAATATTTCAGACATTCATTTCAAAATAACTTCAATTTCTACATATCCAGTAAACTCCATACATTCATTCTCAAGGCTCCTACACTACATCTGCTACAATTAGTTCTACAATCTACATAAATCTAAAGGCGTTAATAGCGAACCCACAAGCGCAGTAGTAATGTGGCAGTACTGCATACACACAGTGTGTGTGTGTGACGCGCAATCGGCCGCGGCCAATAGCTCTGGGGCTACATAGTCAGCTGTGCCTCCGGACACACACCCGCCCTCTGAGAGACGGGCGCAAGAACCAAAGTCACCTAGTTTTATGTGGCCACATCTGTAAAAAAAGGTTTTTTAAGCTTTGTAAAATTTTCAGTAGAATTTGAGTCAATAGATAGTTGGGAATTAAAATATTATTTAGAATAAGTTGAATATTATAGGGGTGAGAAGGGATAAAGTATTGGAGGGTAAATATAATAAATAAAAATTGAATATTTAGTATAAAAGTATGGTTTCTATGTGTATCCATCATGTGATTGGAAATATACTATACTTAAATATACTAACTTTTTCATTAGTTAATTGGTGGCCATATAATTTGTATTCAGAATAGTTATTCTCAACACAGGATCTTTTTACAAAGATTTTCCAATAATAAATTATTGCAGTCTTTGATACATACCTATCAATCAGAATATTTGCTGGTTTAACATCCCTATGAACAAATCCCATCCCATGCAGTGCCTTCAAGGCGTGTGCAACTTCAGCTACATAGAATGCAGCATCTCTCTCTGATAGTGGGTGACTACAGCGGGCCAGGAAACTTGCTAAGTCGCCACCATTACATAGTTCCATAACCAGGTATAGATTACTGTTGTCCTGTAAACAAAAAAAAATTATAATAATTCATGAGCATGAATAAAAGAAACTAAAAATATTTATCAAAGTATCAGTATAGAAAGATTATTTCAAATATTAAGTACCTACACACTAAAAAGGCAGTCATACAAATTTATTATTCAAATCATGCAAATTAGGGCTGATTTTTCAATCCTCGGTTAAAACTTATTCCTCAAATAATGTATAAAACATATTCACATTTAATAACCATTTTAAAAACATATTCTAATTGCCCGTATTTGACAGTTAAGGTGACATTTTAATATTATCGTGTAATACTTTAATGGGCAGATAAGTTTTAACCAAGCATTGAAAAATCGGCCCTTAATATAATAATAATAAAGTTAAAAAAAACAGGAAACCGAGTATTATTTATAGATACCATATAAAAATAGAAAACATTCCATAAATTACTTAATACATGAACATAAATGATGCTATTTTAATAAGCAAGGTGCACTGCAGCTGCACCTGCCCTTCTACAATATGTTTTAATTGGCTACCTAGCCAATTGTATAATACCTGAAATGCATATTGCAATTTAGGAATCCACTGTCCTGATGCAGTTGCTAGAATGTCTCTCTCATCTGCGGCTCCTGTAACCCTTTTACGAGCTTGCTCTTTACGAACACTTTTCAAGGCATAAACATCTCCTGTTTGTTTTTCACGTACCATCTGTATTTAAATAACATTAATAGATTATAAAATTTACATCTTCATGAAAGACAGAACCCATATTGGTTAGTTCTTTCAAACAATCCAATAGTTTTTCTGTTGTTTTAAAGATCTAACCATACATATGGACTGCATACACACATGCATATAAACATACAGCCGAAAGTGATTTTGTTTTGTACTATGTAAGGATTATAATGTTGTAGCATTGCGCTTATTTCGACTCGAATATTAAATAGCATAATATTGGGTCAACAGCTCTAAAATATAGATATAAAATAAAGTGTACTTACATGTACTTCTCCGAAATGTCCCCGGCCAATAGTTTGTAGTATCTCGAAATCTGATATACTAATACGAACGCTACGTAGTTCTGCCAAGGCACTACGATCTAAAAACAAACAAGTTCATTTTAATATCTTAATCTTTAGTACTTATGCTGTTCCGTTCTATATATTTGTGAAAGCTTTAAACTAAAACTATGTACAACATGCACTTACATTTATCCACAAATATACGAACAAGCTCATCAGCTTTCTTGATGGGATCCTCATTGCATTCCTCGTATAACACGGTTAATGCATCCAACAAAGTTTCACGATCTATTTTCTTGCTTATTTTATTAGTTCCGTTGGTCACTTTACCAGTTATTAATCGGTTTAAACGCGTGATCCGCACGGCAATTGCATCTTTTGAGGGCTCCATTATCTTTGTATTGTTTCAATTTAATTAAAACACATCATTTTCCTATTTTCTCTTTGTTTATTTTAGTTAAATATAACGTATACTCCGCACCAACCCTGGATCATGGCCGTTAATTTGAAATCCGAATTCCGAACTATTTTACACTGACAAGCGACATGAGACAACAACAGCTGGAAAATGACATAGCTTTATTAGAGTTACCATCTGTAAAAATAATAAAGAAAATTTTATGTTTTGGGGGAGTTTGGGGGTGATTCAGAGTATCAGCTTCTCTTTATACTCTTGATTTATAGTATGAAAATAAATAGAAGATTATGTATAATTATTTTCCGTAACTTTCTGCTATTGGTAAATTTTTTTTAAATGAAAGTTAACTATTTAATAAAAAAAATTTATGTGGTGGTGGTACTTTGGTGATTCTAATAATATAAATGTATATATTTTATTCTTATTCTATTCTAATTAGTCCATAATAAAGTTGTTAAGAAAAAAATTCTTACAAAATATTGTTTTTATTTCTCTACATTAGAAGCAATCATTATTATTGCTATTGCTATAGAATGAAGATATATTTTAAGATCATTAATTGCAGGCACTGCAGGCATTGAATAAATTAAAAAGAAAATGAGGCGCTAATAGTTTCTTGGCAAACACAGATTTCGACGTGCGCTATAGACTACACTAAATTTAGTTCACTGAATTTTTGTTTCAGAATGATAAGATATTAATTGAATTCTTATTTTAATTAAGGAACTGTTATAGCTAGCCTTATAGCTGGCATCCATAATTCAAAAGTCAGGATGGATCAATTTCGGAAAGTACATCATTCTGTAAAACGTGAAAAGTCATGATTTCATTTATTTATTTCATTTTTAAAGTGAAACTTTTATTACATCGTCTCAAACTTTTTGGTCTGTGTAGCGCATGTCGCGTGTATCGCAGCTGCCAAGTAGGTATACCTACTCGGCAGCCGACCGTCACGCGACATGCGCTACACAAAGCAGTGTTCGGAACCGTTCGAACAGTTTCACTTTTACCGTGGTTTCATAAAACCACACAACATTTTTTTCATTATTTATTTATTTTTATTTAGTTCATTATTTTTTTTTATTACTAGCGGTCCGCCCCGGCTTCGCCCGTTGTACATGTTTACGTTTTCTGTACATAAGAACTATCCTTGTACTTCAAGGAATATAATAAAAAAAGAATTATCGAAATCGGTTCAGCCGTTCTCGAGTTATGCGCCTACCAACACATTTTGCGATTCATTTTTTTATATAAGTTTTATTTATTGTGTCATTTCCAAGGTCATTTCTATTGATGTCGTCGTCCAAGGCGTCCACAGACATCAATATAATATCTGTGAGAGCGTCGAATTTTTTTTTTGTTTTGTCAACATAATGTTACCCTATTTACAGAAGGGGATTTTTTGGCCGTTGGATGATAGTGTCCGAGGGGCGTTGTTATGAATTATAGCGTTTACCTGATGTTCTAATTTTTATTTACAAATAAATAAATATAACTATTGAATTAATCCACCTTTTTTTGAAGCACGAATAGAGAGGCGAATAACGAACATGCATGTACGTATTATAGTTACGTGTGATTCGCGAATACGTGTAACGACTGTAACCGATTTGTAGACAGGAATTTCGACCGTCGACATCGAGATATAGTAGTACATATATCTCGATGACCGTCGATCGATTAGTGATAATTTGGTGATAATCAAAGTTGAATTTGTCACTCCTATACGAATGTTTCGTCAAATTATATTATAGTCGAGACACGAGGTGAATAACATGAATGTGTAAAATGCACTAGGAATGATGCTACGCAAAACGTGGTAAAACCGCAAGATTGCAGGAGCTGGCTTGGAACCAACTAGTCAGTTTTACTCCCAAAGTCTCGTTTATATTTTTTTGTTAATTTTTTCAGCTTTACTATCTTTCTCCAAAGTGGAAAAATCCCAAAAACTTGATATGTAACTTTGAATGAAAGCAAGAGTCGAACATAGTATTGTTGTAAGTATTCCACCGTTCAACCGAACTTAAAAAAGCAGGACGTTCGTCTCATAACTGTCGATTTGGTGAACCAATTTTGATGATTCTTCTGTAATCTGAACTCTATTAAAAAAGGAATTGGCTACAACAAATCGTATTATATTTCACATCAATTTTGATGCAGTTAGCCATAATATGCCTCATAAACTATTATGTATTTAAAATCGGTTATTTAAAAAATCTATAATGTGTTAAGTGTACTTAACTAACGTAACTGTAACTTAACGGAAACAATATGTACCTACTTCATAACTTTTTCCTTATATTAATCACAAATAATAATTAATTATTTGCGAATTATGTAAGTAGGTAGGTAGATATATATAATTTTTTGGGTTTGAACTCCATGTTTCCTGCCTTTTTATTACGAGTTATAATAAAATGTTCTTTTAATGAAACATAAGGAAGACACATACCTACCTATGTCGTATTTATAATTGTATAAGGATTACCTATTTGTTATTTTTAATTTGTCCTTACGCCTTAACCGGGCGACCTTTTTTTGCTCTTAATTTACCTTTCATTTAGTTACCTGCTGATGTAAATACAGTTATTATTTTACGTCATCAATGGATTATAATATATATATGCTATTTTACTACAATTCATGACGTTTTGCTTTATTTAAAAGTTGTAGTAAGTAACTAGTATATTTTAAGTAAGTGCCTCCATAATAAAAGTTAATGACGTATTCCATATTGTATAGTTAGCATGGATATCATAGGAATTATTGTAGAATTAAGCAATTGTCACATATCAGCTAAATAGAATAAGTACACATTGATTCGAAATCCATTTATGGCTCGTCATTAGCACTTAATTTTAACATCGCAAAAATTATTCGTCTAGGTCAACTTGTGTGTAAGTAGTTACCTATTTGAATGATTAGACAATAATTTAATTAAATTGTATGTATAATTTACAATAGCTTAAAAGAATGTTACGAAAAAATACTTATTGGTAAATCGTTTTTATTATTATTTGGAGTTGTCAATTTATATCTTCTAACAAGATAAACAATAAATTTATTTTAGGAATAAAGCTACATCTGTGTGTGTGCTTTTTGACTTGGGTTCATAAGTCATAACCTTTTGTACCTCAAAACCAGTATTAGGAAAAACGAGATAGCGACGAATACAATTAAATGATTCACGAATCTTTGCCTTTTTTACTACCGAACTAGAACTTCAAGTTTCCGCAATAATACATCATAAAGCTTAATAACTCGTGTAATAAACCATGAATATAATAATTATGGTCCGCCGTTCGTAGGATGTTCACATAGACATCATATTAGGTAGGTGCATAACTGACTATTTAAAACAACAATATCTTCCGTAGACAATTATAAAAAAAAAAGCTTAAAAAAAGTAATATCTACCTGATGAAAAAAAAAAATAAATAGTAATGCGTCAACATTGCGTCAACTAATAATCCTAAAATGTTTGCCCCTAGGGTGAACAATATATTTTCAGGTTGGTACTTTATTCAAATTCAAATGCAGATCTACAATTTAAAATATTTCTAAGCTAATATTAATTTACTTACCTTATTATAAAAAAAAAATATCGCAAAAATTCACCGTCTAGGAGTAATCATATTGAAATGATAATTCCGTCGCGTTAGCGGTCATCGTCAAGTATCGATTGTTTATAAAAGTCGTGAATTTCGTTTTGCTAGCAGTTTTATCCTTACTCAGCTAGAGCGCGGAACGTAACAGTTTTAAAATTAGAACAACGATTTTTTTTTAATTTTAATTTGTGCAGTGAAAGCGATGGCTTTTCTTCAAGGACCTTCACCAAAACAGGCGGAGATGATTAAGCAAGAACTTGGCGAGCATCCCGGTGACATAGAAAGGGGTGTGATTGATCTCCAAAGCATGTGTGCCGCAAATCCATATTTGCCACGACCTGAACAATTTGGTAATTTTTAATCATTTGTTTTTAAAGGCATGCCTGTGTTATTAAAACAAACTTAGTTGTTAATGCGATTTCCAACAAATTATAAATCCAAAGTGTATGACTATGACCCGAAATTCAAAATTGTTGACTGTTACATTTTTACGTGCTTATATCAGCAAATTACCTATGATACCTGTCGACTATTTTTTTCTAATCAATTATTTTATTAATTTACGTTTATTATACTTATAGGTAATTAAAGGTGAAACTCATGAGCCAAAAAAAGATTATAATATTGAGAACTATTATATATATACTTTATTATCTTATATCTATAGGGTAAATCTGAGAATCAGCCAACATCTATTTTTCATACCTCTTTATAAGTAGTTCTAGGAGTAAGGCAGAACGTTTGCTGGGACAGCAAGTAATATGTATTATTTTTTATTTTGATAGATAGGGTATAATTATGATTTTTTTTACTGGAATTTTAGAGTGTTCATGCACCTATGTCCTATAATACTTTGTTCAGCCGGCTTTTATTTTCTGCAAAAGATATAAGACCACTATCTTAATTATTCGACGTTCCTCAAAATGAAGACAGGTTTTTCATCAATAGTATAATATCTTTTTTATATTAGGGTATATAAATTAGACTCTTTAGTGTTCGTAGTTCTAGCAGGATATAAATTCCTAAAATACATCTACCGCTAATTTGAATAGGTATGCCGTAGGTATGTGTTACCTATATAACAGACGTTCCCAAAAAAGTTCAGAGGTGCTATATGCGTAGTTTTTTTTCGAAATGTGTTTTAAAAGGTCAAGAGTTTAGTCCGTTTTCGAAGTAGTAATAAAAATGTGTGTTTATTATATAACTTGTAACTTAAATTGGTGTACTAAGATATTGAAAAATTAACATTTTTGTGAAATTAGCATTGTTTTGTTTTTTTTATTAGCTTAACTATGCGGATGAATATACATATTTTAAACAATATGCGTAATGCGTAAATAATATAAATAGTTCGAGTTTGGAAGATCGACCCTACGTACCTATGTGTATATGTGCTTTAATTAGTACGATGATACGATCACGTAAAAAAGTACATACCTACCTACTTAGTAACTATTTGCTTATCTGTGGCTTTACCGTATAAATATTGTTCATTCAAAACTAGTTTCGAGTACTTAGGTTATTTTCATTTTCTCAAAAGCTCCGAAATCAATCGTAAACAGAAATTAAAAAGTTTTGAATCATTTTATCTCAGAAACCGTGACTCCTACGAAAAAGAGTTTTGAACCCTTTTTATAGTTAATTTTATGATCTACAATTTCGGTCAAAAGTAATATTAAGTATGATAAGATAAAATTGTAAAAACTACCATTTTGGTATATGAACAATTCATGCCTTCATAGACATAGTGACTCTCGATTTTACAAGGTTTTAAAATATATATCAGATTTGTAGACCTAGATAGGTAGGTATATTGTCACGTTATTCATAATCAGACACTTAAAATTTAATACCTTATTCATGGTGTTTTATAACTTAACTGCCAATATTTAAGTAATAATCTTTATTATTTGCAAAAAAAGTAACTAACTACATATTTATTTTAATATCGTGCTAAATGTACAGCGTGATATAATTATTTTTACCTTTTAATTTAGACAATTTTAATGTAAATTCTTGATTAAGAAAAGTTGGACCTTGATTGTATGATACCTACGATTTATCTCAGGAGCTCCTGGAGCAATTTCAATAATTCTTACTCTCTGGACAATGCTCTGGATACGTCCATGTTCATACCTAGAAAGACTGAAGAAATGGTGCAATGACTTGCTCGTTCAATGTACCTACGTCATGAATTTATTAAAATGTTCCATTCTTTGTACGTATACCACAACCATTTCGATAGAAACACAATATAGAAATTACGATAAAGGTAAATCGCCTCATCCATCTAACGGGGCCCTCGCTTTTCTATTCTTTAAATAAATCAACAAAAGGTCTTGAATCGTTTCGCTTTGTTCATGTTATATAACAATAAACAACATAAACATAAACCATTCCAGTATTTTCATTCATTGGTAGTTATAACTTATAAGGTAATAACTAATAATTAAAAATAATTGTTTATTTACGTTTTGTATAATATTCCTACTTATACGTATAACCACATATTACAAAATATTTACTACGGCTACGTTATATCGTACTATTTTGTGTCCATTAAAATATAATGTGGGTACTTCAGTGATCTATACAGCCTTATTGGCTTTATCTATTATACATATTCAGTTAGGCGCATAGAAGAACTCATCTTTATGTAGATATATGAAAATGACGTTTTTGTAGTAAGTAGTATACCTATATATACATATATACTTAATTACTTGAGCTAGAAACTTTGAGCCGCAGCTTACGTTATTTTATTTATATAATTTTTATTGTTATGACATAATAGAAGAAACATCTCCTCACGTCTTTGGGAATTCGGCTTTTTACCAACTTTAAGGAACAATCAATAGATGCTTGAAATTTAAAAGTCTGCTTGTAAATACTTGATATTCATAATAAAATCATCATGTTTAAATTAAAGGAAGGATAAGTATATGACGTAAGTAGGAACTTAATGAAAATGCAACAAATTAAAATGTAATGTGAATAAAAAATTAAAATGCACCCGAGAAAATACCTACATTTTAAATTATTCCATACACGTGCACACGTAATGTTACCACGTTACAATATAAAGAAGGTAATGCAACCTTTTTAGTATTCGAACATAATACGCTTTCGCAAATAATTGTAAAGCGGACTTTAATTGTTATTTTATAGAAGTCTTGGACCAAATAAACACAACAATGAGCTATCTCATTACTTTCTGAATTATTATCTACTAGCTTCCGCCCACGACTTTGTACGTGCATCCTCGTTTTTCCCCCTTCCCGCAAGAATTTCGGAAACTCCTTTCTTAGCGGATGCCTACGTCCTAACAATGCTAACATCTACGGTCTGCATGCCAAATTTCAGCCCGATACGTCCAGTGGTTCGGGCTGTGCGTTGTTAATGATAGATCGCTATATCAGTCACCTTTGAGTTTTATATATATAGAAGATTATGAAACAATTCGAACTTAGTTATGCATAGATACAATACAAGTAAAATACTCTTATTTAATATTTTAATGATTACTTCGTATCACCTTTATAGGGAAACGGAAGTCAAGATCTAGTAAACAACCTCCATGCCATTACTCCGTTTCTTGTTTCAATAAAGGCCTGATAAAATATAAACTACCGAAATAGAGACTATAGCAGATAGAATCTTTAAGCCTGTGAAGGGGGTATCTATAGCTCCAAGAAGAGATTCATGTCTCTAAAGTTGCAGTATTATCCTATTTCAAGCCTATCTAGTAACACACTATAGTAATGAGTATACCTAATGCCATGTTGGTCATTGCATATATGCATCAAGACTAGTCAATTCAAAACAAAGAACAGGAAGGATGCAACGGGAAGGTTACATAGATTATAAGCCTTGAGCTTTGTGACTTAATTGAAATGCAATTGCACTTTATTAGAGGTTATTGTCGTGTAGTCCTCGCGCCGATGAAACTTAGCTTGTTAGACAAGTTATCTCTATTTTTAAAGTAGCTGGCGTAGGTATAACCTGTTTAACGTTTTACATAATATTATATAAACGACAGCCTATAGGAGCCCATAGTAATTAACGGATATCAGATTGATAAGGTGTTTCGGGGTAGAGATACATTAATTACTTATTCTACGGAATCGTAACTATTTAGGGTCCAGTTATTTTTTTAATACTTTACTTTCACTTTTAAGAATAATCGGCATTTGTGGATTCTACTCATTCATTGTTTCAATAATCATGTTGCACCAGCAGGCGCCACCAAAATTTATATCGAAGCGAAGAACTCACAAAGACTTAAAAATAAATAGTCAATCCAATAATTAGGTACATTATTGCATAAAGTGCGTAATACAATAATTATAGTGCATTTGACTACTGTCCCACATTAACGTATACGTATAGTATGCAATTCTATTAAATGCTCCCTGTGTTGAAGGCTCAAGGCCCAGCACATGTACCCATCTCTAGCAACATGATATACAATCTGAACATGCAAACCCCAAAGAAACATAAGGACTCTCACACACGGTTCAGCTTGTAATACTTATCTTTAAAATTCCCATGGTAGAGTTTTTCGGTTTTCCACCATCGCAATATTTCTCTCCTACACTATAGAATAGATATGAACTTCTATTCAAGACACGCAACAGAGGATGCGTATAATATTATAATTACAAAGATGAGCAGTTTATATACAAGATAAGTAGAATGAAATGCGGAATATATAGGCTACTTATAGCTAAACGCACGTAATGTATTCAATGATTAAGTGTCTATTTACGCTACTCATGTAATAAACAAATAAAACACTGAGTCTGATAAAAAAAAAATAGAATTATTGAATCAAAGTTTTCGTAAGAGCTTTTTCTTGCATATTGGTGAAAATTCAGTAAAAAGCTCTAATAGGTAAAATTAAGAAAAGAGTATGGAAACCAGCATGTCCAAGAATAACAAAGTTCGATGACATCTACCAAACCTGATCTGATGACCCAGGCGGATGAAATAATACTGTCGCATATTTCGTTATAGGTATAGTCAAATAAATAAAAATTATATGGAAATAAAAATGCCCCTAACTTACATCTCTTTTCTGCATTAGGTACAAAACGTTGGTCGGAAAACTAGTTGGTTGGTTGTTTGAACGCGCTAATCTCGGGAATGAAAAATGTTTTTTGTGTTAGATAGCCAAGGAAGGATCGATATCGAGGAAGCTTACCTATAGTCTATATTATATCATCACGCTAAGACCAACAGGAGCACTGCGGGTAAAGCCTTGGGGCACAGCTAGTAATAAATAAGCTTCGTAAATCGTTGTATTGTTATCCACAGATAACGCCTTAATGGAAGTATTCCTCCGAGGATGTCGAATGGACTTCGAGAGAGCCCGAAACAAGTTGGAGGCGTATTGCTACGCACACTCGCGGTATCGAGACCTCTTCATTCATCGGTCCCTCAACGAATCACCGCTAAATAATGTTTTCAAATTTCTGTAAGTTTATAAAATTTAATGCGTTACCTATAACACATGTTTTCATTTTCGTTCATTTCTTGATAATACAAAAATAAAAGTTTTTATTTGAAAGCTAGTGCCTTCCAATTGGTCCCTGCATATTTACATTTTGTCCAGATTATCCAGATCTGATAATTTTAAGGCGGTTTGGGATTTGGTACAAAATTAGATATTAATTAAAACCTATATTAGATATTAATTATTATCAAGCACTTAAATGCTATCTATATAAAACGAAATATTAAATTAAATGTATATTGTTTACAATAAATTAAATAATATTATCGATTCGCCCATTTAAAAAAATAATAAAAACAATGATTTCTGGTTGCATATAATATCAGCTGTAAATTATCTGACCTTTGAGATGTTGTACATTTGTTGATTCTTGTTTAAGTGCAATCTTGTATATTATGTAAATCGTCAAAATGAATCTATATTCCAATATACATACAATAAAATATTATGATCACGACCACGGAAGTATTTAGCGAAATATGTTTGTATTCATATATCTATACCTACCTGCATTTAAAAAAATGAATCGAATCTTTATCAATTAAAAAAAAAAACATTGGTGTTCAAAAATATGATTGCCGTATTAATCAATAAAACAAAAAATTATAAGAATCTCTGTCCGCCGATTAGGTATGGTAAATCATGTCAATTTTATCGACCACATTAATTATTATAAAACTTATTCTGTTTATTTTAATTCAATATATGCGGACCTGTGCGGACGAAGTCGAAAATGCTTACAAGGTCGTAGAAATTATAAATTTGAATAGGTTCATGACATTACAGAAAATGAAAAAAAATAAAGCAACAAAAATCACATTTTTTATACCTACCTAAGGTACCTATGTTAGTCTGTGTGATTGCACTTGCATCGCGTGAAAACAGCTATGACGGAATTATATTATGCCTGCCTAAATTTAAGTTTATTATTCGTTTAGGTACATTAAAATACTTTGATTCATAGAGGTCTGATAAAGTAAATAACGTCATAAGTTTAGCCTTGACCTTTTGTATTCACCAAATATCACAAGCACACTATCAATAGCTTTTTTATTAGAAGGATAATAATATTAAGACAAAGATGTCTAAATTATCCTTCTAATAGAATAAATATTAATTTGCATCTTTCAGGGATATAGTACCTCTTCCAAAGTTAACAGACGAAGGTCTTCGTGTCACAATCTTCAGAGTGAGACCCAACTATCCAGAAAATTGTGTTGATATAAATGCAGCAGTGAAGGCTATATTGACAATCAGTGATGCACGCTTACGAGACGAAACACTTATATTGGGCGACGTCTTCGTTTGGGAGGTAATACTGTCCTATAATTAATTTATTTATTTAACTCTGGTCCGGCTATAGCACTCAGGGAATCAGGGATTATATACATATATTCAACGGTGAAAAAAAAATTAAAATCGATCCAGTAGTTCCTGGGTTCAGCGTGTTCAAACAAACTCTTCAGCTACCTATATAATTTAATTAGTATAATATATATTTGGATTTCCTGCTAGGTTACCACTTATCATATTACATCTATTTGTTAAATGTAGACGTATTGGTAAATGCTACCTATCCAATTATTCCAATATCGACTGTAAATAAATTGCCATAATCGAACATAGGTTTTATGATTACCACATTCACAATTAAAGGTACTTAGACCAAATTGGCCAGAGTTAATTTACATAGTTACCACCTATAATATTATATTATTAAAAAACGAAAAGTACTTAGTTTCTGTATAGCACACCTCACTACTTGTCAAAGCCATCAATCACCATGAGGTATGACTTAGTTCACGAATGCAACACCAACTCCTAAATTGTAACGACAGTTGCACATACAAATGTAATCATCAACTACAGGCGACCCACGTGCGCGCGTCCATGGCCGCATATGTAGCAGCCGCCGCCAACTCCGTTCGACGCAGCATCTACCTCGCGCAAGCAGCGTACCCCCAACGCATGAAACGTATCCACGTGGTCGGCGCTGCGGGCCTCGTCGCCTCCTCTCTTAACCTCATGAGATCGTGCGTCAACGAAAAAGTCAGGAAACGGGTATGCAAATTACGTCATAATTCATATTTCAAAATGGTTATTTCAACGTTTATGTTAATTTCACGGTTGATTGAAAATTTTGTGTATTTAACACATAAAAGGATTTCTGAACCTTTATTGTTACGTGGTTACAACGCATAACAATAAACTTTCAGAAATCCTCACTTGTGTAAAGGTCAAGCAGCTTAATAATTTAAACACATAGTAGTACTAATGTATATATTATGTACTTGCTCGTAAATCATTTTTCAGACCGGAAATCAATCCAAAATAACTACTTAACTAGCTAGTAGCTGTGCATATTTAGATTCCTTTAAATTTAATTTTTTAAATAGGTAGTTACTAGGCATTTTAATTTTTCACATTTTGATAGTTCACCGCATTTCTCATCACCTAACTTAACTTAAATTTCAAGCCCAACGGACAAAATATTGTAAGATTGATCGGATCCCTGATTATCATTGATCAATTCACCTTTTATAAAAAGTAGGAAAGCAGTTATTTGATATTACTCATTTTTCGTAGACTATAAAAAGGAGTCCAGATTTAGATCTGATTAAACTTAAATCTAAAACTTGAAGCTTTTTGGATACGCTAATAAATATCAATTATTCATTTCAGTATTACTTGCACTCTAAAGTAGATGAATTGCTAGAACATTTCCCGGCAAGTATAATACCTGCGGAGTGGGGTGGTGAAGAAGAATCATTCGAAGTTCTCACAAAGAAATGGCGGCAGAGAGTCGATGACCTCCGAGAATATCTTAGAGATTTCAATGAAATCTGTCAAACTGCCCCGGAACCACAATTTGATATCGATATTTATGGAACTGTTGGAGCATTCAGAAAGTTAGAAATTGACTAATGTCGCCGTAACGGTTAAACAATAAAACGAGCTCCAGACAATGTTATGATCCAATCGTTAATAGAAACACATTATTGTATAAATGGGCTGAAATATTGATTCAGCCAGTTCATTTTACATGACATCCAGTTAGAAAAATTATAAAACAATTACCTTTAATTTATAGGGCCTATCCGTGCTCAAAATAAAGGTGATAAATGACCATAACCTATTGTTTCATGAAATGTTTGACCAGCAACATAATAAAACCATGTTATAAAAAGAAATTATGTAATTGGTATTAAGTAGTGATTAAGATGGTATTAATTGTAAGGACGGACGAATGGATCCGTAGACTTAGATTTAATTAGATAATTTAGCTATGTAATATAAGTATTAAACTGTTTATTATTCAATTTTGTTTCATTGTGTCTCTAACATATAACTACCCTGGTACCAAAAAGTTTCGGATAAAACATGCAAATTACTAAAATTAAAATATGAAACTTGTTTCTGGGCCGCAGCTGGGCTCTAAAACCAAGGCGTAGCGTCGGTAAATCAAACTGTTAACGTTTGTTATATTCAAGCGAGTCATGTTATAATTTATGAACGATTCAATAAAATGGGTATAACGGCCTGTGATCTTTATGGCTATAAAAACAAAATAATTTATTTCAAAACAAAAATTACGTATTCAAAATACTTGGGAAAACCAAGCAAATGTGAGACAGATTTCGTCTCGAGGAGAGCTGGAAGTAGGTAACATTTTGATTACCTACCGCGTGAATGGGATTCCATTAGTCTACCGCTATTTACCTAACTATTTCCAATTAGCATTTTATGTATCAATATTAAGTCATCTCTAATATATTTAAAAGGGTAGTATTTAAACGAGTGACTGTAAATTAAAGTTTTTGTTATCAAAAATAATTAATTGGGGTAACAGAATTACTAAGTGAGCGACTGACTGCGAGCTTAGATCATTAATTAATGATCGATTACTGCGAGCCATGAAAAATTAATAGATCAGCAACTAACAAACATTAATTTGCGTTACATAAAATACAAAATGAGCAGCTTCATAATATTTGAGCGACCTAAGTAATAATTGTTTGAGTGACAAAATTACGTCTTGTATTATATTCATTATTTGGCATATGATTTATATGGATTTATTTATACTGAGTGGCATTTTATCTTAATTGAGGCATTTCGAATAGAAAAATCACTTTGAAAAATACTATAATGGACAGAGTAGGTACATGGTAGGTACTATCAGTTCAATTTGTTTTTGAAAGTTTTATCAAATAACTATTTGAACAATTTATTCCAGTGTTTTTAGTCGCTCTAGATGAACATAATTTAGGCGCTCACTTAGTTAAATCTATTCGCTCAACTAGTAATTTAGTCGCTCATATAGTAATGTAATCACGCAGTTAGAATTCTAATATATCAATAATCACAATCCTCGACCTTTAGTACACTCAATCTATATTTTATTATGAAGTAATATTCGTTGCTTGTTTAGTTTATTTGTCGATTACTCAAATTCATACCGCTCAAGTTATTAAATCAGTATCTCATAATCAGTCGCTCACTTTATTTTCAGTCGCTCGATTTATTATTCCCCTATATTGCACGCCTCATAAGCGAAGCGTTGAGGTGGGTACTACTGTCACTTCGCGCAAAACATCTGATTTTTCAAACTTTAAATGTCTTTATGTATCATACATTGCACTTGTAAGATAATACATACACACACATATTAAGAAAAAACACTATTTTTAACGTTCATGATATTTTTGATGTCATTTTTGTTATTTAAACTAGTTAAAAAACAGTTTAAAAAAGTTCTGTCTTGGACGTCCGTGTGTCTGTATGTGCGGATCCTTTTTCTTGTTAACACGATAGCGACCGAAATACTTTACTAATCGAGTCTTTTTTTTTCTCTTACGCTTGAGTATGCTCAGGAATAGAACCCTTTCATTTTTCAGGGTCTGATTCGATGTGGTTTAATTGTTATTAAATAAACAAAAATAATAATTAATAAATATTTATTAAAAAAAAATTATGAGGCGTGCACTTTTGGATTTTCCAAATTATTTTAAAATATCTTCAGAATAAGGTCCAAATACCACGATTCCATCATCCGCGCTTTCAGGTTTTAAGTTTGTCGGAGAGCTATGTTCCGACAAAAATCATGTTTGATTGAACAATAGATTCACAAGAGATTTACATATTAAAGAAACTTGATACATATAATATATTATGTATATTGTATTCAATACTTAAGTAGTCAATAAGCATTAATTCCGTTTTCAGTTAACGTATTTTTACCATTGAGATAGATGTCTTTAAGCCACACCTCCGTGCCCGTCCCCGTGGAGGGGGGGAAGCGTGAGGTATTTTCGTTACGGAATTTCTGCATTCGGTCCCCGCGCTCAAGGCCCGCGATAGAAGCTATGTAATAGCACAAACTAAGTAATAGCATGGACAAATAGAAATAGCTTAAAAGTTAAAAGTAAATACCATGAAAACTGTTTGGTCATCCCTTTTATTTTGTAATCTAAGTGCTCATCTATATGAGCTTACACAATTTAATGCAATAGAAGACCATGAAAATTAAAAATACGAGACTGAAATATTTTGGCCAACAGATAGTACTTACATGGTACTTACTTCAAGGATGAAATAATTGATTGACGTAAAATATTATTAATTTACATGAACTCTATGCTCAACCTTATCAGAAACAAGCCGCTCCGCGCGGTTTCACCCCCGTGGCTCCTCTCCTGTTGGTCGTAGCGTGATGGTATATAGCCTATAGCCTTCCTCGATAAATGAGCTATCTAACACCGAAAGAATTTTTCAAATCGGACCAGTAGTTCCCGAGAGTGTAGCGCGTTCAAACAAACAAACTCTTCAGCTTTATAATAATATTATAAGTAGACATCGGATTATATGCATTTGCATATTTGCATATGCAAATGCATAAAACTCGCTAATTACGGCGTTAGTGCATATTTTTGCCTTTTTCCCCAATAGTGCATATTTCGTTAAGTAACGGGAGTTTTGATTGGTCGACTAACCTTTATTAGCCAATCAGAACGCTCAGCGAGTAAACAAACCCTATTTTGGCATAGTAAAATGGCGAAAAATTACAAAATGGGCTCCATTTTAAGTAAATTTTGAGCTATTCAAAATAGGGCTAGATTACCCTAAAACTTAAAACATGGGTTGAATTCCAAAAAAGGGCTAGATTTAGCCCGGAAAGGTCTAAGGTGGCAACACTGGGCTCGCGGGTGACAAACGTCACAAATTTGCGCTCGAAAATTAGGTAAAAATGCCTAATTGTATATTGGCACAAAAACTATACTAAATTTCATGAAAATTTCACTGTATTTGTACAATCTTTGATTTAAATATATAAAATAATAAAGGTTTTTTGATTTTGTATTGTGCATATTTTAGGCATATCAGTCGTTTTTAGTGCATATTTCGGCCTTTTTTAGTGCATATTTGCATGCATATTTTGGCATTTTGTTAGTGCATATAATCCGATGTCTAATTATAAGTATAGATGAAGCGTATATATGCCACTTGACTAGGCCCTCAGGTAGATATATTATACAGGAGGAATTTGATAGTTAACTATTATTAATTATTCACACAATTAAAAAAAAGGAATTGGTATATACCTAAACATTTTTTTTCCGTTCCAGTGTTCCAGGGAAGTGGCGATGTCAGTTATATTCAAATTTGTTTTGTAGGAGAGTGTAGGAGTAACGATGGTCCATATTCATACGAAAATAATAATTAAATTATATTATAATTACTCTATAATAGCTCTCTATAATAGCAACGCATCATGCCACTGAGGGTGGATTCTTCCATAGTGCAAGAGGGTTCAGGGTGGATTCTCCATAGTTAATTCAGTGAAGTGTAATAATTTAGGAAGTATTCGATCGCAATCTATATGATTTATATAAGTCCTCTTATAAACGAACTCTTATAAATAGCCCATTTTGTAATGTTAATAAAGGTTACGTGGTTTTGTAAGGTTAAAAAAAGATACACGGGACGTGTGACAAGATTATGGATCGCGTCAAGGTATTGATGATCTGTGTGTTGATCGAAGTAGGCAAGGTAGGTCTCGAATTAGGTAAAAAAAAAAGAAAAAAAACGACGGTGTACATCACAACCACAGATTACAATGCATTAATGGACTTTGAGAGGCTGAACCTTATTTTAATATTTTTATTGTTTGATTGTTAACCTTTGAAGGGGTCGTCTATAGAACGCATGCCAATGAATTCAATTCATTATATTTTAATTCAATTTTTTCGAAGGATGGCAATTAAAATATATCTTTTGAACGTTTTGTAATACGTCAACGTTTCAAAAATTGTTCGTGACGTATGACTATGACAGTTATTTGACATGTTCAACAGCTTATGTCATTACGTGGCCCGATGTTGGAGTCTTGGAAAGCGAAAGAAAAATAATACGAAAACAATCTGTTTTTAGTGTAAATTAGTACTATAATTTAATAAAATGAAGAACTGCAAAAGATGTATAGTTTTCCTATTGACTGTATTTGCTTTAATCAATTTAGGAAACAGTTATATGATCACAGTAGATGCTCATGCCGAAGAATGTTTTTTTGAGAATGTAGAAGCCGATACAAAAATGGGTAAGTTCAATTGCTAAAAGTTTGATAAAATGAAGGTATAAACGACACGTTTTTGTTAATTTAAACATAAATTTCTACACTTGCTCTTTAATATCATGCGACATAGATACAAATTTAAAAATCTTTAACAGCATCGCATTATCTTAAGCTTTCTCATGCTCTATTCTATATATAATTACAGTAAATGTTTGCTTTAGAAATAATAACCGTGTTAAACTCCATTTACACCATTGTTTTCTTACAGGTTTGACTTTCGAAATAGCGGAAGGAGGCTTTTTAGACATTGATGTAAAAATTACTGGACCAGATGGTGCAGTCATTTATAAAGGAGAAAGAGAATCCTCTGGAATGTACACATTCTCTGCTCCAACAGCAGGCCGCTATACTTACTGCTTTAGCAATCAAATGTCAACAATGACACCCAAGGTACAAATGCATCCAATTAAAAATATATTATATGTTGAATTACCTTATTTAACCTTAAATCAAAATATTTGTACAATGAAATATTTCATGATTATTTGAATTTACCTTTTTTTTTAGGTTGTTATGTTCAATTTCGAAATTGGAGATGCACCTGGCAAAAAATCTGGTGAGAAGGAAGATGAAGCCAATCACAACAAACTTGAAGACATGATAAAAGAATTGGGAACTACTCTCAAAACTGTTAAACATGAACAGGAGTATATGCAGGTTTGTTGAAACATCTCTAAAACCCATTCAGAAAAATGGCTTACTAATTTAAAGTTGAGTAGGTGCTATATTATCTTCATTGAGCCAAATATTCCTTTGCCTTATTAAGAAAGTAAAAATAGAATGCACTTGTATTTCCATACTACTATCTTTGCATTCAGATAGTCTAAAATAGATTGTTTTTTCAAATTGTCTGTTATTCACAGATCTTGTCATCTACTATATAAAGATAAGTCGGGTATTCCTTTCTGATGCTATAACTCCAGAACACACAAACCAATTTCCACAGTTTTGCATTCGTTGGAAAGGTCTCGGGCTCCGTTATATATTTATAGCAAAGAATATGTGTCTCTGGTGGCGAAACGGAGTTCGCTGGGTTTGCTAGTAATATATAACTTTTTGTCTTATGTACTTATTAGATTATCCATAATCTTATCAGATGAATGAAGTGAAATATTATTCAATAGCCCTATTAAATGTATAGGATAGATCTGAATTTTTTTTGGTGGATGAATAAATTTTTTTTTTACAAATTAAGTAGATCAGACATTTACTTTGTCTATTAATGGGCTGTGAATTTGTTTCACGCATAGCTATGTACAGCTGAGTAAATGCAAAGAATGTGTTGTAATTTCAATTGTTTTGCAGGTGCGAGATCGAATCCATCGCGACATCAACGAAAGCACAAACTCGCGTGTAGTGATGTGGTCAACATTTGAAGCTTGTGTTCTCATTATTATGACAGTCGGACAAGTTTATTATCTCAAGAGGTTCTTTGAAGTCCAACGTGTTGTGTAAATACTAGTATATATAGTTTTTATAATAATAAATTATAGATTTTTTTCTACAATCTATTTATTTGACTACAATCTAGATCTTTTATTGAATCTTGTGAATGATGCCTGTTTTTTAAATGTAAATGTGTGGAAGTGTTGATTTTCAGTTCTTTTTGGGCAGTTTATAATTTATATAAAAGTAATTTTTTGTCTTCATATTGCACTGTTGTAATATGAAATTGCTTATAAATACATATGCACATATTTAATTGTATATACAGAATGTTGATTTTTTTAAGGTACTCGATTAAATTGTTTAAAAACTTTTCATAATTGAAACAATTGATTTGGTAATAAATAATACAAATAAATATTTATCAAAATAGTTTTATTAAACAATATAAAATATATTTTATTACAATAGCAGTGCTTATAGCACGGAGCATATTGATCAGATCTAAAGATATACTACAATAATCTATATATATAAAACTCAAAGGTGACTGATATAGTGATCTATCAGCGCACAGCCCAAACCACTGGACGTATCGGGCTGAAATTTGGCATGCAGGTAGATGTTAGGACGTAGGCATCCGCTAAGAAAGGATTTCCCGAAATTCTTGCAGGAACGGGGAAAAACGGGGATGCACGTACAAAGTCGTGGGCGGAAGCTAGTATATCATAAATCTTCAACAATACACCAAATGATATTTATTCCTTTTTTAAAACTAATTGAGCTTATTATAAAACTGGTTAAAAATCTAGTATGTGATGAGACACTGGCATAGTGAAATTAAAAAACTACATCGCAAAAACTAGTGATTTTATCACTATAAGGAACGCAAAAGTGAAATTAAAAAACTACATTGCAAAAATTGGTGATTTAATCACTGTAAGGAACGCAAATAATTTGTGATAACTATATTTTTCTTGTATAAAGATGCTAAGTATACATATCTAAGGTCGAGTTAAGTCAATCCTTCCTGTGATAAGAGCGGGGACAATAGTGTCAGCGGGTAGATGTTTAACCTTCTCTGTAGCTCCTGGTAGTTCGAGCAGCACACTGGCCCCACTTGCGCTGAGTAAGCGACTGCTGCACTATAAACGATATAGAATGTGTAATTACTTATTTATTACGTGATTTGTAATTTAATAATAATTGATGTAAATTCATTCATAGTCTGGCGGTAATAATGTAAAGGCAACATGTACAATAATTAATTCATTGATTTCGTTAATTTTTACCGTCCATCTTATTAAGTATAGATTCTCAAAAAAGAAAAAGTTATTTAAGAAAATGTTTCATATGCATTGTGATAAAATTCATCGGCATAATTTATTATTAACTTGGAACGCAACCGATTTAGTCGCGAGTTTGAATTTCTCCTTTCATTTCAAAATTACTAATTTATAATGAATAATACAAAAATTAAAATCACTATAGTTACTAAAGAGTTCTAACCTGATTGCCCAACACCGTGGCGACCGGCAGCTGATCCCCCGGCGGGAACTCCAACACCGCGCGCGCGTACTCGGGGCGCGGGTCGAGCGTGACGTCACGCGCGAGCCGCACACGCATGCGCGCGAACTCGCTGCTGTACCGCGTGCACTGGCGCAGCGCGCGGACCACGAACAGCAGGCAACACACGTACGCTGATACCGGGTTGCCTGTTCAAATAGAATAGATAAATAATAAATAAATAAATATTATAGGACATTATTACACAAATCGACCTAGTCCCACAGTAAGCTCAATTAAGGCTTGTGTTGTGGGTACTAGGCGACGATAAATATAATATTTAATAAATACATATATAGATAATAACACCCAGACCCAAGAACAAATAATTGAGTTCATCACACAAATATTTGCCCTGACCGGGGATCGAACCCGGGACCGTCGGCTCAGTAGGCAGTTACTACTGTTACAGTTACCACTGCGCCAACCGCGTCGTCATGGTAATCACGGTCATGGTAATATTTTGTAGTGTTTATTTTATGCGAGTACATTTAGAAATTAAAGATTTTAAGGGAAGACTAAGGGACTCTCCCTCCCTAATAATTCACCTGGTAATGCGAATATGAATTTAGTTTTTCCTTGGTACACGCAGGTCGCGAATGTGCTTGGCTTGCCGGGCTTCATGCGCACCCGGCCGAAATGGATCGTTGCATTGAAATCCTGTAAAAAATTCATTACATTATAGCAAACAAACAAAAATAAATAGTTGGTAATGAATAATTAAATATATAATTATATTAAGTATGATAGGTTCATGAATAAGTCGTTCAATCATAGACGCCAGGCCAGGAAACACTCTTTCCTCGGTATAATGTTAAAAACGACCTTATAATAAGTTTCAGAGTCCATATTCTAAGGTCACTATTATCCAGTTAAAAAAGAATATATAAAATTGCAAGTGAATACATTTAAAAGTGAATAAATACTCACATTAACGAGCACCGGTTTGAGCAGATCCCGCTCGCCCATAGATACGCCGCCCGTACAGACTAGGATATCCGTATTGGGTAAAGCGCGCGCAATGGCTGCCGCTAAAGCTCCTGGCTCGTCGCGTGCGATACCACAGTCTGTACTTTCGTAGCCGTGCTCTCTGTTACACAAGATTAAATATATTTCATTATTATTACATAATAAAGTTGTAACTATCACTACATAGTATATAATAAAAAGTAAAACAACTAAAACCCAACTACGACAAAAAACGACGCTGAAAAAGTATAAAACAAGATTTTCAGAATTCCACTATGTAGAGATAAATTTTCATGTTTGGAAAGGCGTAGTCACACGTTGTCAAAGTGCTACGGTAGATATAGGTATGTAACGTGTGACTACGCCTTTCCAAACATGAAAATTTATCTCTACATAGTGGAATTCTGAAAATCTTGTTTTATACTTTTTCAGCGTCGTTTTTTGTCGTAGTTGGGTTTTAGTTGTTTTACTTTTTATTATTTGTACTATTTTGGTGTTAAAGTGTATTTTTGGCGCATAATATTGACAAAAGTTAAATTGATGAACTAATAAAGAAGCTAGGAACGAAAAGATGTGAATTATATGCAATCAGCCCATGAATACAGGTAAAGTCACAAGCAAATGCTAGTAATATATATATATTCAAAATGTGCAAGTAAAAAGCTTTCAAACGATACCAAACACGGCATATTTATCTTAACTTTATTTTTTTACTCTGTATGTTTTGTCCGCTAGAGGGCGCCACATTAGATTTTGTGAAACCCCATATAGCCTATAACCAGCGGACAATTAAGACGCTTCTAATGATATGTCATTTGTCGAATTCTGATAAGAAGTTTAGAAGTTACGAGGGAACAGATGAACATACATACATACATACATACATACATACATACATACATACATACATACATACATAGCCTGTCAAAATCATAACCCTCCTTTTGCTTTGCCGTAGTCGGGTAAAAACAAAGTCGCTTTCTCTGCCCCTATGGCCCTTTGTATGCCTAAATCTTTAAAACTACGCATCGGATTTTGATGCGGTTTTGTTAATAGATAAGAGTGATTCAAGAGGAAGGTTTTAGTATATAATTTATAAGGTTTTAGACAAAGCGGGCGGTAAGCTAGTAGATAATAAAGAGAAGTTATAGATTACTCGATGGTAAATGGTAAAGCGTTTAAAAGCACTTTTGAATCGTGCTTTTAAACGAAGTCTAATTGATTAAATAAACGTTTGAGTTATACTCTTTATCTAAGTCTCATGATGGAATTTTCTTCTATAAAAATTTCGCATTAAATAATAGTTTAAATGCTATGAAACTAAAAATTAAACACCATGCCGATTTTTTAAATTCATTCAAATTTAAAACTTACTTGAGCAACATCTTTAACATTATTCTATTCGAATCTCTAATGTGTGATGGACGCAAAACTTCATCCGAAGGTTCTTGCAATTCATTACCCGTAGACAATATCGATACCTATAAGTTAAAAATTAATTAATAAATAAATATTTCAGGACAAAAGTATTTATTACACCCAGACACAGAGCAAACATCTATGTTCATCACGAAATATTTGCCCCGGGTGGGAATCGAACCCACGACCTCTGGCTTGGAAGGGGGACCACTACCAACCAAGCCAACCGGTCAGTCAGTTATTGAAGTAAGAAAAAGTAACTTTTTAATCCAATAGTTCTTGTACATTTCTTTTAATAAATTAAACAAACCTTAGGATGAGTTCTAACAGGCACTTTCAGATACCCAGCTCCTGCCAAGATACCGATTTTTGCAGCATCTATGACATCTCCTGGAACGAGATTAAATTTAAGTTTAAATAATTTTCATACCTATGACTAATTTTAAGCCACTAAATATTATTATTATTATTATATTGTATACGTAGTATATTATTATTAGTCTGTGTTATTATCTAGATAAGATATAGATTAAATAGATTGTAGCTTGATTATATACCTTTTTCTAGAAGTATAGCACCCAATGGTATGTCGAAACCAATAGGGCGTACGTCTTGGTGAGGTTTCGGAGCCACTAATATTTCTACCTCCAGCTCTGATTCATGATTGTCAGAAGCCTTTACTAGCGCTGTATCTTCCACCTATAATAAAATGTTTAGAATGAACACATAAATATAATAATAATATGTTTACAATTTGAATTATCTTATCGAATCATTCAAAAATGATGCAATTTGAATTATTCACATTATCTAATCAAATCGTTAAAAAAAAAACAATCAATGTTTTGATTTAGCAGCTAATTACGGCTTAATGAATCAGTGAAATACTGTTATGCTAAAAAAAAAATTCTACATTATTTATGTATTAACTAAGTAAGTACTTAAATAAGTCATGGGAGAATTTACAATAAATTTTTTGATATCTAGTTTTTTTCTTGCTGATCGTTGATAAAACTCGAGAACTTTGAGCTTCTTTAGTTGATTTGCCTTTTGAAATGTTTTGTCCTAGTCCAAGGAAGGTTTGTAAGGTGAGAGTTTATCGTACTCCTAGCAATATTAAAACGGTGAGAATCATAAATAAATGACACGAAAATTAACAGGTCAACCAGTAAAAAAATTATTAAATCTTGAGAAGTGTCAAGGGACGGAAGGAATTTAATTTCTCTATGACAGAGAGAGAGAGAGACAGAGAAACACGCGCACGCTGCACAACTATAGCAAAGTGTCGTTAGTCGTTACAACTTGTAGTCTATTTTTTCGCCATTTTCGCTTTCAGCCTCCTTTCGCAAAGTGCGAAGGAACATACCTGCACAACACAATCAGCGCCCGCCGGTATAGGCGCGCCGGTGTTGACGCGCGCGCACTCGCCCGACACGAGAGGCGCGGGCGGCGTGTCGCCTGCCGTCACTACCGAGCGGACGTGACGTATACCCGCCCCGTCGTAGCTTAGACACGCGTATCCTAAATATTATTTGTTTTATTTTTTAATTTCTGGAAATTAAAGCGAATGCACTGTTTACATTCTTGATGGTATATAAACAGTACATTCGCTATTCGCCTTGAGATTCCCCCTTGGACATTAAAACTGCCGAGGGGGATGCGTAAATGCATTTCCTAACGTTAAAAAAGGCTTATTCCAATGATGAAAAATGGCGGAGACCTGCGGGTAAAAACGCGGGCAACAGCTACACACAGCTAAAATTTTGGAAATTAATTACTACCCTACATTTGCAATTTACCTTAAAATTTACCTAGGTACCCAGTATGGGATGAATATGTGCCTACTGCCTACACTATTAACAATTACTCAAAATTACACAACAATTGTTGTCCTTTAAAAAATAATTTCGTACAAAGTAAATATTAATACCTCTAGGTAATTGAATGCTAACCAATTGCGTCAACATCACGCTTGAACGGTTTTGAAATCATTGTGAAAAGTAAATAGTTTTTAAGTACTAATTTATAGATTTAGTTAGTGGGCGTGGTCTGCTGTTCCAAAAAAATATTGAGAATAACTTTCATCCCCTATTTTTTTATTAAAATGTTTATCCAGTAGGTACAAAGTATACCATGCCAATCATTAAGTTTGGTCATGGTATGTGAGCATTGATACTGTTCTGCTCTAATTATTATTGATATATGCAGACATTTTCTATTGAAATTAAGGAAAATAATATAATAAGCTAAATAACATGGAATGTTTTTCTACATATTTTCACCCACACATCAGTTTTTCAGTTTAAGGCTGCAGTCTAGCAAAATTGCGTTTTCAACAAGTTATTTGACAATTTTTTCCCGGCTAATGAAATGATAAACTGAATTTTTTTTTCTTGTATATCAATTAGTGTTACATACGCAATGCGCGTGAATTTTTTCACATTTATAAAGTTACTTTATGTTACCTTAATCAGGCCTTCAAGATAAGTCTCTTTCCCCCAAAATCATTTCGAGCTAAGTTTGTGCACTCACTACGTTGCAACCGATTACAATTTACACAATCTGATCAGCGCATTATTATCCTTATATAGTCGTTATTAAAAACTGCTGAATACAATTGCCGAAAAACTTATGATTTTCTTAATTAGAACGTTATAAATTCATTAAATTTCCCATTTTTTGCCTTACAAAATCTATTGATAAATACTGCTAAAAGTTATTTTTTCCATTAATTTATTCGAGTTGGTTGAAGACCATTAATCCTTTAAATTTTTTTTTTTAATTTTGATAATTCTTTAAATATTAAAAAAATATTTAAAATAATTATGAAAAATCCTAGCGAATTTCTTTAGTCGCGCTCCTTGGGCCGGAGCGTTCTGACGTGTGCTCTACGCTCGATTTTCCTTCATACCGAAGTGAAAGTTGCTCTACTTCATTAAATTTAATATTTTTGTTAATTGATTATTTTTATCTTAGTTTTGTGCAAATATTCGTATTTTTAAACATTTGATTTCGATATGGAAAATAAACGAAAAAAATACGCGTGTAACTACTAGAAAAAAAATTATCTTCGAACATAAAGTTAATGAAACCAAATAGATTGCAAAGGTGATTGGCAACAATTTCTTTATTTTACGGGGTGTCAGTAAAGGGATGTATATTTCTTTAAAACTAAAGTAAGCTCATAAATTTTCTTATAATATAATTTTTTTGAAGTTCCAAAAATGTTTATTTTTCGTTTGAGAAATACGAAATATAATATAAACTTGTATTGAGAACTTGAACTTCCCAAGTTCATCCGGGGAAATCCCCATACGGGGAAAATAATTTGTTTACTCCAAAATTGATCCGAGGTGTTTTAATTTTTTCTTCTAGTCATTTTCAACGTAGCGGCATGTTGTTTGATTATTAATTTTGTAACTTAAATACAGGATGTTGGTTTTATATTCTGATCTTACAGACGCGCTGACAAATTTAGTCCGCCATTTCTAGTTTAGTCTACCAACTCTAAGTACCAATATTAAAACGAATGGATTATCATCACATCATCAAAACTCAGATGTAATGGAAGATCACAATAACATAGAAAATTCAGTGGGTGTTGAGAACTAAACAAACAGAAGTAACAGAGACGCGAAGAATAAAAAAAGAGGACGAAAACGATAATTCGTTGATGCTTTCCCTTTTCGACGTATTGTTAGGGTACATCACCAATCTGCAAAAAACAAAACTGATGATTCCCAATTGCTGATTAAAAATGAAAAACAAATAATCGACAACAGTGGTGAAAATTTGCTGATCACAATGAAACATCCTTCAGTGGTAGCAGATTTACTCATTTCAAATGTATCGGTGAACAGTGTAAAGGAGAGGAGGACAGGAAAACATTATGAATGTGGATGGTGGATTGTTTACAGGGTGTAATCGATAAGTATGTGCAGGCGATTATGACGTTATTATTGCAGGTATCAAAAAACTTAAAACTGATATCGAAATTACTTTACCTAATGAGCAAAATGACAATAATAACTTTTTAAAAGTATAACGAGAAATATCTAAAAAATTTACTTTATACACTCCCATATCAAAAAGGGAAAATGGGACTAGTAGAAGTTAAATGTCTAATTCCGGCAAAAGACATGAATGCGGAAGATGCGGTTAAAAATAAAAAAAAAATAATATTTGAAATACAATGCAAAAAATAACACTTTTGAAATACAAATAAGCAGACTTCTGCTTGTGCAACTAAACGTTGCAGAAGCAGAAGTCTGCTTATTTGCTGTTTAGACTGGAGTGAATCATTCGTTAAATATAGAATATATAAAAAATTATGTAACGTTTAGGCAAAATAAAATGATGGACCAGTATCAAGATTTTACATAAATTGCCTACTGTCAGAATTGATTGATTCGAGACTTCAGCATTCGATGCCCATCAAGGACCCATCCTATATCATTCAAGCGATTGAAAAAAAAAAGAAATAAATCCAGTGCAACCGATAAAGCATCAGAATGCTAGCAAAAGATTAATTAGGTTTATCAATATAAATCTATATATTATACATAATATAATAAATCTGTAGCAGACGCGAAGACCGACATCCGCGCGGACGGAGTCGCGGGCGGAAGCTAGTCAGAAATAAATATTATCTTTTGTTTTCATTTGCGTATTTTTCTATTTTATAATTTTTTAACACAAACATTACATTTTTTTATTATATACAAAATTTGTTTATCCGTTTTATTAGTTAAACTGAACAACTTTCACTAAGAAACTTAGGTCGAAAAAAATGTATAGAGTTATGCATTTTGTATGGAAAGCTTATTTTTTTTTATATTTCGTCCAAATTTCTTTGTAAAAGTTGATCAGTTATATAAACATGAAGTTGAAGATATCAATAGAAAGTATTCGCAAATTTTGTGTACTGATAAAAAAAAATCACCCGGTGTAATTTTCACGAAAATTGTTTCAAATTGTCATTTTTGGTACTTATTACGAATATTAAATTATGCATACGGATGATTTAATTTTTAAAAATTAAGTGGAGCAATTTTCCCTTAGTACATTTGTATTATTTACATATAGGATGACAGGATGCATTTGTTTGCACTACTAGACCAAGCCCTTAATATCATTTAACACTACTTAAAATGATGTCTTTAAAATATACTGCTCTACCTGTTTAATTAAACTAAGTACCCAAATATTTACAAAAGTAATGTTTATCACTGAAGGCGAAACAGTATTATTATGGGACCAATTTAGATAACAATGTTGGTTAACTTCATACATATAATTATAAATTATTAAAACTTGATAGCACATTAATTAAATAAGAAGTCTTAAGTTATTTAAAAATTTAAAGTAATGCATAAATGGTCTCACCATCTTTGACAGAAGCTGGAAAAGGCGGCATTGGTTCTTTCGCCAAAATTGCTTGGGCTGCTACACGTCCAATGCTGTCTTCTATAGCTACCATTTCCACACCTTCTATCCATTGCATCATCACGGCATCAACAGTATTGAATGCTACTGACATTTCCAACATGGGGTATGGGGATTCCCGATCTCTCAAAGCCACCTTACTGATATCAACTTTACTCATTTTGTGCGGACAACCATCTTCTGCTTGCATTTTATCATGGACTAATCTGACTTCCGCTAGATCATTAGCTAGCAGAGAAACAGCATGAGACAATACAGGCTTCACAACCTCAATACATTCAATAACAGCTTTTTTACTACCAGGAAAATTTACAATTAATGTTCTATCCCTTATTCCTGCTGTTGCCCGGGAGAGCATTGCCATTGGTGTCTTTTTTAAACTTTCTAGGGTCATTGCTATAGGTATTGCTGGTACTTCCCGTTGGATCACAGCTTTGGTAGCCTCTGGAGTTACATCTCTACTGCTTAACCCTGTACCGCCTGTTGTTAAAATTAAATCAACGTTTGAGTCGCAAAAGTACTTGAGCTCTCGCTCTATAATTTCCTTCTCGTCTGGTATAATGATGGTGTGTATGTAGGCATCGGGAAACTTTTCCTTTACCAGCTGAACCAATGCTGGGCCCGACTCATCTTTAGAATGGTCTTTGAAGCAAGTATCACTTACTGTGATAATCACAACACTCTTCACCATTATGCATGTATCTGAAATGAAGAACTCCTAATAGTCAAGTCTTATTCCCAAAATTATTTTGAGTGTCATCTTTATCTGATAAGGGTGCTTCGAACATAATTTTTATCTATTAAATAAACAAAGATTTGGGTCAATATTAATTTTATCATAAATATTGTATAATAAATAGAACAAAATATTTTTTGAAGATTACCAGAAACTTATCAAGGTTAATTCAAAATATGATGAAATATATAATTTTCAATTTTTAAATATTTTACTTTAAAATATAAGTATTAACTGGTTTTAATTACTTATTAATCAAAACAAACATACAATTTATGCGTTTCTAAAAATATACCCTCTATTTTTGTTTTGGCACAGCAGCAATATAACTTTACGCAATTCTATATAATACCTAAACTAAATTTGCACTTTGATACGCAACCGTTCATAGGTGCAAACCGCAAATAAACTACTGAAAACTTTGTGCGAACTGCGAACTGCGAAGTCAATAACTCAATAGATGAATTCAATTAACAATAGCAATCGCCAATCACAATAGCAATATAGCATTCTCTCAACGAGAGTTGACATCAGACATATTGACAGGTGACAAACGTCAATCCAACAATACAATCGAAATTCAAAATTGCCGCTCTTCTTAAAATGAAAATATGAATCCAATGTAAACAATACATAATATTATGGTTGTGCTTGTGACGAAATTAAGTATCATAGAAATTACTTCTTTTATTACAACAAATGTGCAAAACAATCATAATGTTGCAATAGCTTATACTTAGGTTATACATAAAAAAAAACATATGTAGGAACTTGAAAAATACTTTAATACTTTTGCATAATTTTTCACAATATAATCACACATAATTTTTAACAATATTAACACATAACACAATTTCAAGTCAGCAGTCAAGTATGGCAGGAACATTTTTATTTAGACTTGACCTCTACATAAATTAATAGATAACACTGATTAAACGAAAACTAATAAATCAGAATGACATAGTCTTACAACATAATCACAATACACTCCATAGTCTATTCATTTAAACTTAAGTATCATTAAAAATATAACATGATTATTTTATATTTACTTCACACAGTCTTTATATTTACTTAACAAATGATCAACAACAGAAGGTTCCAATTGAATAACTTTACACGTATCTATTAATTGTGAAAGGGGTTTATATCTTCTTAGAACTCGCTCATTGCCGATTGCTATAAATTTGTGTTTCGCTCGAGTCACACTTACGGCTAAACGACGTTGGTCGTTCAGAACCTCCCCATCCTGTTAATGAAAAAGGGTTTTTTATATAATATAGGTATATTTTGTGCAAAAAATGAGGCATAGGAAATTTTAATCAACCTGATGCCTATTTATTATATAGATATAAATTTAGAAAACATTCAATAATGCAATGCATGCTGTGTTTTGCCTTATAGCGAAAAATTACTATATAAAAACAAACAGTTATCATAATTCATATTCATAATACCATCGCATAATACAATAAGTATCTTTGATAAATATTGCACATATTTTCCTCACCTTTACTTTGTCATCTCGCAACTCCCGTCTTGTGCACGAATATATTATAACAGACTTATCTCTCCCTTGAAACTGGTCGACGGTACTGACTTCTATTTTGTGTGAATCTAGGCTTCTATGTAATAGGGATACTTGGTCTCTATACGGAGCTATTATACCTATATCAGAGTTTTGTACACCACCCTGGTAATCATAAAAAAAATGTTAATACTTATGAATTTACCACAAGAATCCAACAATTTTCTAGTTATCATATATTAAATATTTATAAACAAACTTAGTACTCTGTTTGAAATGGATATAATTCTCAAAATTTTAATCTGAAATTTCAAGTACCTTGTAAAAATAGATTTTTACCTCAATAAGAGCTTCAACTAGCGCATAGACAACACAAGCCTCGTCTATATTTGTAAGCGCTTTATGAACCTGTTTTAATTTTGCCGCTTCCATGTTGAAAAATATTGCTGCGTCATCATTTTCTTTACTACAAGCAGTCTGAATCCAGGGCATACTACTTGATATTTTCTGTAAACAAAAACACAATATAGAATTCAAATTAGTAGAACTTAAATGAAGGATCGCTTATATATATTCTAGGTTTACTCAAAGGCAAATGTTCGAAAATAACAAAAACCAAACTAGGTAAAGAGTATTAAAGCACAAATATTATATTTCTCCTTTCACTTTGTAAAATTCCTATAGTTGCAATGTATACAACTTGCAATTACAATATTTTTGTCTATGGCACGATAGTATATAAATCCCACAAGAAGACATTTAAATACTTATTAATTACAATAATAAATTCTTACCTTCACATCAATACTCATTTTAGATTCAGCAACATTCTGGTTAGCACACTTAAGTCTCTGGTTATACGCCACTTTATTAGCAATGTCGACGAGGGCTTGATTCATACGGTATTGTAACCGTAGTGTACTTGTTGAGTCTTCGCTCATCAGTCTATGGAACAGACTCTCTTCCATGCCTAGGCGCCTAAAAACGTTTATTTGATAAATACTGTCCACACAAATGTATGTTAAGCATAGAGATCTAGGGACCAATCATATATAAGTTTTACAATTACATCACAATTGTTTGCAATTTTACATTTTTTTTTTATCCTCCTCCCCTCTAGCCACACAAAAATTCGATATTCATCAATGTAGCACGGAAGAGTTGATTATTGATTGCAATCATGATCGCTCTTCTATGGGAATCTTAAAGGATAAAGAAAGGTGCGCAAATTCGTTATTTCTACAACATTGCTTTTGAGCAATAAATGCCGCCCTTTCGTACATATGTGCCTGTGTGTTATTATTGTATAAAATTATGGTGTACAGCATAAATAAATAAACATTGGATGTTGATAAACAAGTCGGCAGCGCGTATCAAATAAAACTTATAAGTTATTTATTAAAAAGGATCACGCATTTACACATTAATAAATAAACAATGTTATTTAATAATTACAATATGAAATATACCTGGCAGCTTTACTTTTAACAACGGGTGGCAATTGTTCCGGATCGCCGACCAGCACAAAACGCTTAGCGGCAAACAGTGGCCGCAAAACTGTGCATTGTAGCACCTAAAATAATGGTTTAAGAGAATAATTGTATTGTTTAAGAGAAAAATTGATAGTAGACTTGGTTCTTTTTACAGTAATTAACTAGTAACTTCTTATTCCAGGTTTTATGCGCGTGATGTATTAATGTGCGGTAGACGTCGCTCATACACATTTTATTCTTATTCTTGTTAGTTTTGTTCTTGTCTATTTAAATAGACATATGTAAATAAACAATTTCCACCGATGAACGGTTTTCAGAATATCAGACTAATTAACAGATTTAGATTATATGTATATTATTTATTACTCAATTTTCTCATAACACCAGCATCAGCTGCACTAATGACTAGTGCCTACCATAGTACAAAGGGTTAAGGGAATAAGTAAGTTATCTTCGAACAAAATTGTATGTATGCGGCCGCCCGTTCATATACGTACGAAAGCTTGACGCACACTGCCCCTCGCGAGTACAGATAAACACCGGGACACGGAGACGGCCTACTTGTTCTCTTTATACTATAACTAGCTGCTCCGCGCGGTTTCACCCCCGTGGCTCCACCCCTGTTGGTCGTAGCGTGATGCCTATAACCTTCCTCGATAAATGGGCTATCTAACACCGAAAGAATTTTTCAAATCGGACCCGTAGTTCCCGAGTTTAGCGCGTTCAAACAAACAAAGAAACTCTTCAGCTTTATAATATTAGTTTAAACTAGCGGTCCGCCCCGGCTTCGCCCGTGGTACATATTTACGTTTTCTCAACATAAGAACCATCCTCGTACTTCAATGAATATAATAGAAAAGAATTATCGAAATCGGTTCAGCCGTTCACACGTGATGCCGTGACAACGCGAAACGGGTGCAGACCCGCCGCCTTTTTATAGCTCCCGCCGCGAAGCGCGTCGAACGCGGCAACTGATACACAAAAATAATCCTTATGGCATGATTCTACTATATTCTCGCGCGATGGCGTATTTCATGTATAACTTTGGTGTTTCTACACCGATTTACATGATTCTTTTACTGTAACCTGCCCAGGAGTATGAAGAAAAATTGTGCCAAATTTGGTTAAAATCCGTCGTGTAGTTTTTGTTTCTATAACGAATATACAGACAGACAGACAGACAAAAATTTTACTGATTGCATTTTTGGCATCAGTAGCGATCCCTTATCACCCCTTCATAGTTTTTTTTTTAATATATTTCATGTACAGAATTGGCCTCTCTACAGATTTATTATAAGTATAGATTATACTCGGATTTTTAATTAGATAAAGTAAACTGACGTTTTCTGTGTTGTCAGTTTTTGATGAAATAAAAATAGCGTTGTCACAAAGTGAATGATTGAAAATCGGGAATGAATGAAATTGAATCGATCGTCTAGTGAATATTTAGTTTGTAACAATATAACATCAAATAAACACAACAATGACAACAAACACAACGTAATTAGTTACAATTAACGAAAAAATTACAAAAACAATAACGTAAACAGCGTAACAATAAAAATAAAAAAAATGATTATAATTACACTCTACTAGTAACTTATATCTTATGTAGCTTTATATATTATAATTAGAAATAATGTTATTTTATAGTTTGAAATGATGAACTATTCACAGTCATTGTTCATTCATCTGATTGAATGAGAACTGAATTCCTCACTATTACTTTAAATGTGGCAACATTATTTTACAAAGTGACATTAGCTGCTGTCAGTTTACTTTATCTAATTAAAAATCCGAGTATAGTTCTGCTTACTATAATAGTACTGATTATACAAATTCAATTGCCCACCTGAGTAGCTTCATCAACGATACAAACATCGAACGTGGTTTTGGACAGTAGTGCGTGGTTCGCGCCTAAACATGTCACTCCAACCACTTCCTATGGAAATTAAGTATATATTTACATATTAATGACACAAATGTTTTTATAATGAAACAAATAAACAGTCATTTTAAAATGACTACCACCAAGACCTTTTTTGCTATAACTTTCAAATAGTAAAGTTTAATTAGTCGCATTAAAAAAAAATAAAAAGTCATGATTACCATGGAATCATAAATGTTTGCTAGTTCCTCGGCAGTCGTGCAGGTTTTCGTCAGTTTTGCTTCGGTTTTTTCTAAAAGTTTGTGTGTGACACGTGATGTGGAACCTAACCGCATCACGCGTAGAGAATCTGGTAACCTATCAAATAATTAGTTACTATTAAAGATGTTACCTTAGTGACAAAAGAAAAATATTAATTAAAAAAAAATCTAGCTGAATTCATGGAATTAATTTTTTGGTTATTTTGATTATTTAAAAAATATACATCGAAATCGAATACATGTTATTGAAAAAAAAATATTTTTGTAGCGATTGATAAAGAAGGAATGAATACTAAAGTATAGAGAAATGGTTGAACTAAAATAAATACCTACCTTGCTAAAACCGTATCAACAGCGGAATGAGTGTGCGCAGTGACCAACACACGTTGTTTGAGCGCCACCAACATTTGTATGAGGACACTGATTGTTTGAGTTTTACCTGTAAAAAGTTACACTTAACTTGGCATTTTATCATATTTTTTCAGAAATATTCAGTATTGTCAAAGTTCTGGTGAACGAGACATGGAATTAAATTTACCAAACAACAACGATTCGCAAAAAGTCAGTCATCTATCCTATACACAGTTTATAGAAGTATAAGATAGATTCATTTGTAGATTAGTAACTTAGCTTAAAGCTCGTAAAATATTCTTACCAGTGCCAGGCAAACCCTGAAGCAAAGCATAGTCGTTAGCAGCGAGGGCCTTCAACACAGCGCGCTGTTGTTCAATGTTCAAACTACGCATTAATTTGGACCCAAGTCTACCAACTTCTCTTGGTAATTTCTGTGTAAAAACTGGTGACTCTTTGTCGATTATAAGCCTGGAAATATAATTATTTTTTGGGATTTAAGTTTAAAGGTTTTAAATATTTAATATTAACATAGCTGTTTAGGTTGCTTTCAGTTTGTCGGTAAATCATAATATCACAAATAGAAACTTTGTTTTACCAAAATGCACGGTTTTTTAAATACTTTTAAATACACTATTTACTTTACAAAAAATACTTACTTCCTTAATCTCAATGCTCTGTCGCTATCTTCCATGAGAACCCCTAAATTAGTTAGATTCTGTACTGTTGTAGCGTATGATTCATACGTGTCTATATGAAACTTTGTGGTTTTACTGAGGCGCAAACCGAGGTTCCTAAAAACAACAATTTATCAACAAAGGTCACAAAAGTGTGTGTTTTATCCCAATATACTATAAGTCGATGAACAGATTTCCATTATTATCTAATGAGGGAGTCCTTGGGTATCCCTTAAAAAGTTAAAATGATAAAGAAGATAAATAAAACCGATCTAGTTTATTTTTAACATAATCTATTTCAGATGTATAACAAACTAGCTGCGCCCCTCGGTTTCACACGCGTAGCTCCGCTCCTGTTGGTCCTAGCGTGATGATATTATAGTCTTCTTCGAAAATGGGTTATCTAACACATTTTTTAAAACGGCAGTAGCTCCTGAGATAAGCGCGTACAAACAAACTGCTTTATAATATCAGTAGTATAGATAAGACAAGTAACGAGTACAGACCTCTCTAGATGTATATGTATTTCATTCTGATTAGCCACAGTGACGACTCCAGCGGCAATCCACGGTCTGTCCTCAACACTAACTATAGAAAATTCGCCCTCCTTTGGTCCATCGCTTGCTTTTGTACTTGGCAATTCGTCGCCTATAAATATTTAAAGAAAGTAAAATTATTGAATCAATATGAATGTAAGACAAATGTATAAATAAGTAACATTATCTAGAATCCAGGGGTACATAATATTTAAATAATGTATCTTTTAATAAAAATTAAAGTATAATAACAAACCTTTCGTTCGTTCAAAAACATGTGCATATCTGTCCTCCAATAATTTTACTGATTTTAACGTCAAATTCGCTGCGCAAGTACCCCGCTTGGCTCTGAAAAATATTATTAACATCTTGTTCATTAATAAACAAAATCGTTAATGTTTGACTTGCTTGTTTACCGAATAACCCATAGAACTATACCTGACTAGAATCACTCCCGCGACTTGTGGTGATCGATTTTTTTTCTACATATCAATTTGAAATAGTTGTTGATATCAAATCAAATAAAGTTCTATGCACAAATATCTGCCGGTAAATTATAATATAATACAAAATTCTTATTAAATAAATAACCAATCATATTCACCTTTTCTCAGCACTATCCGTCCACAAAGCGTGTAAAGGAGAATTGGACATTTGTGCCTTTTCTTCAAGCTTTAACAAACTGGTCCAATGCAGGAAGTAAGTGACATGTGTCGATTCTAAATGCCCAAGAGCAAGATTTCTTAGTTTAGTTAATGGATGCGAGTCTGAGACTTTCACGTCGTTTGTATGCCTGAAACAGTTCCATAAATAAAAATAAAATACATGTATTAACAGCAGTTAGTTTATATTTATACTTTAAAATAATGTCATGTCAAATAAATAAATAAATAAATAAATCATTTATTTCACTTAAAACATTTAACAAATTAGAGCGACCCAGGCTCCTAAGATAGTAAGAACTGTTTTTCAGGAGCCTGTGTCTTCTATTTACAAATCAGAGAAAAATCAGAGACAAATTAAATAAATCAATCAAATAACAATGAACAACTAGATTCCCAATCTCACTCACACATTGTCCGAATCAAAACTCTGCCTTCGCGTATATTAGGCAGAGTTTTCTTATAAGCGTTACAATATAGTATTATGCTGAAGAAACTTAATATTTTTTGATATGAATGGTGCAAAGAATAAATAAATTTAAAAACACACCACAAATGTATGGAACAGAGTGTCAAATAAGGGCATTTCGTGCATGCACCTTCGTGATGAACAGGATCCGGCAGTGATTGTTGCAGAACCTGGGATGCGTCTTCTATATCTAACACTTCTTCTAAAAATAAAAAACTCATTTATTACATGAGAATAGGTAAATTAAATAGATTCAAATAATTACAACATTAATCAATAGATTTTTTTCAGTTTTTGGGTTTTTACGCACTTGAAGTTTGTAGTAGTCTCGAAAGAGACTTGAGAAATCAAAATTGTAGATTTTTATTATACTCAGATTAATTTTCCGTAAATTATGTTTAAAACTGTATTCGTAAACGATTTTTTGATTGCTCTAACAGATGGCATTTTTATTGATGACCTTTTTAATACCTGTTTTCATATCGTTCGGTCCAGCCGCTAGATGCTGTACAAGCTCATTTCGCAACATTATAAGATCGCGTCTCTCTGGATACCCACAACTTACTTCTCTTACGTCCACTTGTTCTCTATAAATAAAAAATTTTTACATACCCTATTTCAATATGAAATTTGGTACAAATATCGAGTCGGTATCAGCATTGTAGCTCTAGTAACTAGCTTTTAGAGCTACATTAATTATAAACATAAACAATAAACTATAGGTAAGAATTCTATTGGGTTATTAATAAAAGACGAATATCAATCAAAACTAATCAGAACACTACAGATATTATTTTGATGCTATTTATCAGCTACACCACAGACTAAAGATTTTTATATATAATTTACTCACTTTAAATACAATAAAAGCCCTCGCTGCAAAGTGACAATAGGATCCTCTTTCCGCTGCAAACTCAACATCATGCCATACAACACAAGTTGTCCTCTGTGCTCGGCGGAACCTGACGCTCTCCCACTTTTTAATTCTAATGGCATTATTTCACGTTTTTTCCCTAAAATATTTATTGAAGCATGTTTATGTATGAAATTCATTTTTACAGACCGTTTGGCTTAGTTGGTAGTAACCCTGCATTCCAAGCCAGAGGTCGTGGGTTCGATTCCCACCCAGGGCAAATATTTGTGTGATGAACATAGATGGGTGTTAATTATCTATTAAGTATTTATTTAAAATTATATATGTATGTTTATCAGCCATCCGGTTTCCATAACACAAGCGAAATCAGCGGATCAGACTGTGCCGTGTGTGAAAACCGTCATGAAATATTCAAATACTAGATTTCCGCCCGCGGCTTCGCCCGCGTTTTCAAAGGAAAAACCGCATAGTTCCCGTTCCCGTGGGATTTCCGGAATAAAACCTATCCTATGTGTTAATCCAAGTTACCCTCTATATGTGTGCTAAATTTCATTGTAATCGGTTCAGTAGTTTTTACATGAAAGAGTAACAAACATCCATACATCCATACAAACTTTCGCCTTTATGCAGCAAACCAAATACCGCATTGCTGTGCGTTACCTATTTAGGAAACGCAACGAAAGTTTTTATTTGAAATGAATCATAGCGCAACTACGCGCATGAAAGCGTAAAAAACCTTCACGATGCTGCAGTTTTATCCAAGATCGCGCATTCCCGGACTGTGCTGCCTGATTCACAGTAGTGTAATAATCGCCTGTCTGTTTGCAGGCCTGTTTGTGTCTAGACGAATTTTTGGAATGATAGGGTCCAATTAAGTGGATGTTTTAAAAAAGAAAGAGAAGTTTTGCTGGGCATGGTAAAGGTGACATTTTCGTCGGTAAAAGAAATAAATTTTCATTAATTTACCACTTCTCTCGTGAATAGTCACTTGGAGAGTAGCATCTATTTTTCCTTTTAGTCCCAATTTTGGGCAGCAGACATTTTCTTCTATATCCAGAACCTCATCTATATGCCCATTCCATTTGGCTTTCTTGTTATCCTGTAAAAAATTTGACCATTTTTATCTGTCTCTATACTCTCTTTTATTTGATGCTAAAATCTGTCTTCGTTTTGATTTGATAACCATTTTTACCTGCAATTGATTTTTTCCCACATACAACTGCATGAAATCAGCTAAAGGTGTAATATACATGTCCATGTTATTGCGCGCTTCTTTTTCACATATACCCGCATCATAGAGCCTGTGTATAGACTCCTTTATTAATTCGTCACAAATAGCTCGTAACTCCGCCACATTTGTAATATGTTTTGTTAATGCTTTTTGCACTAACTCATGTATTAGGATTCCTATTGTCATCTAAAATGGTCAAATGATATTTTAAACATAAAAAAATTACTGTCTGTTATCAAATAGTACAAATACTCTATTTCATTTTTGAAAACATTGAGAGCAAAGATGAATAATTTTTCAATAAATAATTTCTACTTTGACTGTGTTAAAACTTACATTGCATTAAATCCATAAAAGAGAGCAGCAGAAAAAGTAAGAAAAATTAATAAACAAAAATCATATGTATATAATATAAATAAATATAAACAAATTATTTTTTTATTATTATTATTTTTTTTGTAATGAATTATTGAAGAATATAATAATTAATAAAAATACAAACAGCAGTATTAGCAGAATCAATGCCTTTCCAGCGTTCTTGAAGTATAGCTTTCCGTTTACAAAACACTCCTGCAACTACACTTGTTGTTGATATCAGATGGTCTGGTCTTAGGGACAGTAATCCATATGTGTTGTTTATAGTAAATTGACCCATTTCATTCTTACAGGCTAATAGGCTCACTATTTCACCAGGTTTTAGAGGTGTATTGATCCTAAAATAGTAATTCAATGCAAAATACAAATAATTATATCATATATCCATACTTATATTATAAATGCGAAAGTAACTCTGTCTGTCTGTCTATTACTCAATCACGCCTAAACTACTGAACCAATTTGCATGAAATTTGGTATGGAGATATTTTGATACCCGAAAAAGGACATAGGCTACCTTTTATTGCGAAATATGTACCACGGGCGAAGCCGGGGCGGACCTCTAGTATAGCTATATTTATTAAAGTGAATGATAAAATAGCTGTGATACTTTCACAGCTGAACTTTTGAACTTGTTTTGATTGAATATAGTAAAAGAATATTTCAAAGAGTAAGCTTGATAAGGGCTTTTCAAAATTATAAAATGCCCATAAGCACTACTATTGATTGCCAAAGCTAAAACATTTGGCTAGGTTTTTGTTAATAAAATACATACCATACACCTTCCACAAAACAAGTACATCTATTATCTAAATCATTTTTCAATCTTAGTTCTAACTTCATGGGATGGGAAGTTATTGATAAAACTTCACAGCGCTGCATACTACTTAAATCCAAATCTTCTTTACAATCCTAAAAATATACAAAATAAAGATCAACCACACCACACTATTTAACAACAAAAAAGAGTAAATAATAAAATATTTTATTCACTCTAATAAGAATAAATTCAAGCATTGAAGAGCTTTCTTAAAAAATGCTTACTTAGTAATTTTTATTCTTTATTTCGCATAACATATGATTTTAAAATCCTAATTAACTTAAATGGCATAGCCATATAATCTGTTTATTATTGAAAGAAAGAAACTTGTAGCTTTATATTGCATGCCAGTAGAATGAATCAACGCCATAAACCATACAATATTGCTTACCTCATCAACTTCACCAATCGCCCATTCTTCACCAAACAGATCATCAACATTTCCATCAATTTGTTCAAACTCCAATACTCTCACAGTGGAACCACATTTTGATGGTGAACTCTCATTTAATCGCAATGGTAATTCTCTTAAGCTTGGTGATCCTACGCTATCTGGGAAAAGGACAGTTGTATAAATATATAAATGCTATATTGTTCCCAGGTGTTTTATTTATAACCAGGTATATGAATATTAATAGTTTGCAGGGTCAGTTAAACAAAAAATCAAGTGAAAACTAAATATTTTCTTTTGTTGCTGCAATAAATGATATTAATCCGTCAGTCCTCGGATCACAGACACAATAGAAAATCTATTGTGTCTCGGCCCGATCGGGCCGCTCGGTGGTCAATGGGTTAAGAATAACACAGATTATATTTTTCATTACTAACTTAAGAAAAATGTGATAAGAAATTATTTTTAGACATATTGTATGTTTTAAAGCTAAAACATAGCTACAAAGATACTTACTTTTTGGACTTTTAATTAATGAGGCATTTGGACTGCTTGATTTATTCAAACTATTAGATGTTTTTTCAGGTGTCCTTAAAACTTTAATCAGTTTATTTGCTTCATAATCTTTTGCATTTGAAATAACTTTGTTAGGTGACATACTTTTAGAATTTCTTTGTTTTCCATGGTCAATATTTGATAGGGGTGATCTGTTTTTGGTATTAATACTTTTAAAATCGAGTCCACAGTCATCACTGCTATCTTGTAAATTATTTCTTTTCATACTAGTTTCATTGCAATTATATTTTTCCTGAATGGATTCTTTATTCTTAGTATTTTGATCTACTTTACATTTCTTAAAAATATTAATATCTAAATTCTCTTTTACTGGTGATTTTTTTAAGTTACAGCGTTCTTCTTTTGGAGGAGATGTTGCTTTACGTTTTCCCAGTTTTATTTCATCAATCGTTATATTCTCTGAAGATTTCTTTTGTATTCCTTTAGGTGGAACTTTGAAAAAATGTGTGATAGACTTTTGACCGTTAGTTGCTTGAGGCTGCACCTATAATATGACAATTTTAGTTTTAAAATAATTTGGAAAATACAAAAGTGCACGCCTCATAATTTTTTTTAATAAATATTTATTAATTATTATTTTTGTTTATTTAATAACAATTAAACCACAACGAATCAGACCCTGAAAAATGAAAGGGTTCTATTCCTGAGCATACTCAAGCGTAAGAGAAAAAAAAAGACTCGATTAGTAAAGTATTTCGGTCGCTATCGTGTTAACAAGAAAAAGGATCCGCACATACAGACACACGGACGTCCAAGACAGAACTTTTTTAAACTGTTTTTTAACTAGTTTAAATAACAAAAATTACATCAAAAATATCATGAACGTTAAAAATAGTGTTTTTTCTTAATATGTGTGTGTATGTATTATCTTACAAGTGCAATGTATGATACATAAAGACATTTTAAGTTTGAAAAATCAGATGTTTTGCGCGAAGCGACAGTAGTACCCACCTCAACGCTTCGCTTATGAGGCGTGCAATAGGTTTTTATTGCATTATTATATTATATGAACATTGTAAGGCGTATCATTATTATATTTTAATAACTTACCTTCTTCAAACTCAAACCTTTAGGCATCTTATCTCTTCAAAAATAATATACCTTATCAAAAATAGACGTGAAGCATGTTAACAATATATAATCTTATATGAGAAATAATCAATTTCCCATGATTTGCTTGATTATTTAAACTTTATTCTTGTAAAATATCAATCAATGATTATTATTTACAAATAAAACCCCGCGAAATTTGCAAATTTTGACCATTGACATTTGACATTTTGAAAGTGTCACTTTGATTCCACAGAGAGCCACAGATTTGCCGAAAAAAATAATACCATTCCCCTTAAGTCAAACCACAACTCATATTAAACCTTACCACCCGAAAACACGGCAAAACACAAAATAATATTAGGTAATGATATTAATTATATTATAATATACTAATAGCGTGATAATAGCAATGCTCGCGTCACGAATTCACGATGGTTCACGTTCACACGCCCCGTTTTCCACCCCGTTTTCCAATTACAGCACTAGAGCGCATTATGCGGCATAATGCTTAACGTTGAATGTTCCAACTACAGCAACGCTTCGCACAATCGAGCACTAGAAAAAGTAATGCGCGTGAATTGATGCGTGCAATCGATTTATCGTTAGTAATATAAGTTAGTAATTATTAATTGTTGGAAAAAATTGTAAAGCTTTCGTTTCATTGTAGTTTTTTCGAAATAATCAAAGTTAATTCAAGTTGTGTTAAAAAAATAAATATAAGTATGGATGAAGGTACAAACATTGGAAAAAATGTTAATGAAATAATCAAAATCCAAATTACTTAAAATAACCGTAAATATTTTTCGACCAATTATTAAGTATACCACTTTATTTACACATTAATGAGGTTATTGCTAAGGGCGTATTCAGAAAGAAAGCTTGAAACTTATAAGCGCTTATAAACGCTTATCGGCGCTTGTCATGTTCATTGTCTTGCTTGTCACATTTATATGAACATGACAAGCGCCGATAAGCGCTTATAAGTTTCAAGCTTTCTTTCTGAATACGCCCTAACTCTATGAATATTTTTTTTTTCAACACTGAACTTAGCGCAACCTGCTGGTGCGTTTCATGTTCCAAACCCTTATTCAAACGCGAGCCTGTGGAGGAGCTAACAAAATAGTAAGACACGTTCCTGGGTAATTTTGGGTCGTAGATTTCAAAAATACACACAAAAAAGGGGTTAGTGGGGGGGAAGTACCCTTTTTTCGGTGGGAAGTATATATCCCGTCATCTGTTCTCTCTTGTAAAAAGTTTGTAAAGGTGGGAACTATAGCTCCCAGTGTCCACTCCAGACATCAATATTTTAAAACACTAGTTAGTTGCCCTGACTCCACTTGTGAATTTAATGTTATCGTAAAAAATTATAAAGATCAAGTTTTTTAATAAAAGAGGTGAAAGTACTCATCAATGCAAGTTTCTTTTACTGAGGGAAGAATTCGGGAATTGAAAAACGAATGACTTCAACATAAAAATGGCATTTTTCTACAACAAAATAAAAACAATAGGTAAATACTAATGTATTGAGTTAAGATTTCTAATTATCTGATCAGGAAATAACGAATAACAATAAATAAGTTGCTTATACCAACTAAAAAAGAATTTTTAAACACACAGATTTTATATATAAAATTTCCGAATGTCGTGTGCAGTGACGAACACTGGGATGATATCTTCCCACGTAGAGACTTAATTTCAATCGACTCTACCAAGGTATAAAAGAAAGATTCTGGGCATATTTTTACGTTTCACGCAACCGTAATATAGTCTAGTTTACATAGCTAGAACTCAAATCTACTTACAGTGCGACACAAAAGAGATGAAAATAAATGAGGGCGCCACCGTCGCTCATATAGCAACACTGATACTGCGACGCAAGCGATCTTGATACTATAGAATAAAAATCCAAAAATCTATATATATAATCTAAAATAAATACCGCGATTTAAACCGTTATAATTGTTTCATTGTAGCAATAGTGTAAATTTAAACAAAAATACATTAGTATTTTAATTGACCTACCTAGGTCAAATTTTACTTAAATGTATTTGGAATTAGTTATTTTATAAAAATCGGTCAAGTGCTTAGACTGCAGAGGCGCACATAGAATCAAACATACAAACAAACAAGCATACATGCAGCTCAAACACATTACTCTCTTTCTGGGTCCGTCGGGTAGAAAAAAACAAGGCGATTTGAAAACCACATATTTTTATTTTTTTTGTAGATAAATTTTGTACATTAATATAATTCATCAAAATCTAAATATTCTACTCCTTCAAAGGACTGATCATCACTCTGTTTCGAAGTACTGGCAAGAGGGTACGGGGCATCTTCAGTATCTGTAAATATGATACAGTAAATATGATTTTTTTTCTTATGGTTTGATTGATTAATATATTGATAGCTGTATGAAAACAGTTATCACTATACTATGTAGTAAAATCTAAACTAGGTACTTTATCTGAGGCTGGTTGGATTGGATATAACTTCTTGACTCAAATTGTGCTGGTCGCACTATAAAAACTAGTTTTTGTTTACATACAAATAACCTCAAATTAAATTGCGAAAACGTAATAATCGCCATACATACATACATTAAACACTCGTCACTAATGGAATATTCTATTTTACGTAGTACTGAGCAAAAATAAATGGAATCTCACCGGTATATTCTGCTGTACGTTTGTAAACGTTTTCCAAATCAGTCAATAAATTTCCAGCTTGAAATTCGGACAAACACCGAATAAAAACTTTATACACCACATCACGGACACCGCTACGTTTAACCTTTTTCATGATGTCTCCTTTTTTATTTAAATTTTTTGTTCTAAATAACAATTTTATCTCAATAATTCTCCAGTTCACGAAAAAAACAACAAATTTTTATTCAACTTGACAGCTACATTGCCAATTCAGGGTTGCCAGGTAATGAAAAACGAATTAGTTCCAAAATAATTAATTTCATCTCTTTTATGTCGTACTATATCTAATTTTTTTTGAGCACTACACCAAAAACTAAAAAATAACGGTCGTTTTCGACTGCAAAATCACGTCACCTGACTTTGACGTGTGTTTACCATGACATGTAATAATTTTCTGAAAAGTGTTTCCATGAAAAAAAGTTCTCTAAAATGTTAAGATTGCGTAGATAAATATTACACTGCATTAGGTTTAAGCATATAAAAATAAAACACGATTTACTTCAAACTGAGACGTGGGAAGTATAGCTCCCAGCGTTTTAATAAGGGTTAAGCATCAGCATAATTCGGCATTGTGTGGCACTGAGTCGCATTATGCTCTGTAATTGGAAAACAGCCTATGTGTCGCGGTTTTCTCTACCGAATTGGTTTTTGCAGGGTTCGGTTTAGTGGCACTCACAGGTGGCACTAGTATTTCAAATTTAAATGAATGAGTTCACACATGTATTCGGTTTCATCACTTGGCAAAAAATCGAATCTTGCTGAAGTTGAGATCTGATTTTGCGAGTACAAACCGATCCGGCCATTATTATTAAAATTTCAGATGCGGTGCATTTGGGTGCATTGTATAGTGTACAGTTTAACATTCAATACGTATCGATCCTTATGCCGTTTCACATCTGTGCTTCACAGACACGCGCTCTTGCAATAAAAGAACCGCATGGTGCTTATATACGGGATCTCTAGATAAGAGGCCGTCGGATACGAAAATTCAAGATACAGTGTTGTCAGGTGGCTGAATAGCTGTGTGAATACAACCTTCGGTTTTTCCAGATCCGATGAAAATAAGATTCGGCAAATCGTGTCTCTGTATGAACGTAGGGTTACGTAGACAGAGAAACCTCTGTCTACGTAGGCCCGTAGGGTTAGGTGTTTTTTTTTGTGACACTGACACTGGACTGACATGCGTCTCTATCTGTGACAGACACTTGACATTGACAGATCTGCTGACTGCTGGTTCACATGTGTTTATTTTTGTAATCACACTTCTAATGGTTAAACATATAATTTATTTTTGTGAATTTAATAAAACAAACATTTGTGGAAATGTCTAGGAGACCCGAACACCAAGCTCCCCCGGAAGTGGTAAAGTGACGTCCTGACTTGATTTTTTTAAATTGTAGACGTACATAACTTTTACTTAACTTTATCTATATTTTAAACATTCTTCTTAATTTTCAGTTTTATAACGAAGATGAAGCTCGAAAATATACACAGAAGTAAGTAAATAATAACATATGACTAAAATTTGTTAGTCTATATATTTTGTGAAAGTATGAGTACTTACCTAAAATCTATTTCAAAAGAACCTGTAGACACAAACCTCTTAAGCATGGAGGAATTTCATAATTTTTAATATTAAATCTGTATTGTTAGTGTATTTCATGTTTGTGTTACAGTTCTAGAATTATAGACATACAAGCACAAATGACAGAAAGATGTATTGAGTTACTGTTGTTACCGGAAGAATCTCCCTGCTTGCTGTTAGACATTGGCTGTGGTTCTGGACTCTCAGGCTCTGTGCTCGAAGAAAATGGCCATATGTGGATTGGTATTGATATCTCTGAAGCTATGTTAGGTAAGTTTTAAATCCTTTTTTTTACGATAACATGAAAATCAATGAAAAAAGTAATAAGTGTGTCAAATTATAGTGTAATGAAGGTTTTCTATCATCTTATAATATAATTTTAAATTGAAGTTAATTGATTTATTGAAGTATTTTTGTATAAATATTGTTTACCTCTAAATATAACATCAAATCATATTTTCAGATGTAGCAATAGAAAGGGAAATAGAAGGAGATGTAGTCCTATCTGATATGGGCCAAGGAGTTCCATTTAGACCTGGCAGTTTTGATGGAGCTGTCTCAGTATCGGCCCTCCAGTGGTTATTTAATGCTGACAAAAAATCTCATAAACCAGTCAAAAGATTATACACATTTTTCAGCAGCTTATATGCATCACTGGTATTTACTTTATTTATTAATTTTTTTATATGATAAATTAACATAATTTAAGCTTGTTTTATAATTGATTTAATGATCAATTTACTTAATCAAATGAAGTAAAGTTAAATAGAATCATTATGTGATTGTATATTTGCATAGCCATCAAAACTATTGTCTTGTATAGTTGTACTGATTAACATTTTTTGTGTGTTTTTTTAATTATTTTTTGTGTGTTTCAGTCTAGATCAGCAAGAGCAGTATTTCAGTTCTACCCTGAAAATGAGAATCAATTAGAGTTACTGACATCACAAGCAATGAAGGCTGGTTTCTATGGAGGTGTTGTTATAGATTTCCCCAATTCAGCAAAAGCAAAGAAATTCTTCTTAGTACTTATGACTGGTGGGGCCGCACCTTTACCAAAAGCTCTAGGTATTTTTATAAATAAATTATATTACATTCAATATAATTTTTTTCAGATGATTGAGATTTTTTATTAAAAAAATATTTTATTTTTTACATTGCATGATTTTGGACGATTTATAGATACCTTTTTATTTTATTGATATAGGCACAGATGAAGGGGATGACAATAATCTTGAAATAAAATATGCAAGGCGAGAAGCATCTAAGAAAGCTCGGGGTAAACCATTAAAGAATACAAGAGCCTGGCTTTTAGAAAAGAAAGAGAGAAGACGGAAACAGGGCAAAGAAACCAAGCCGGACACAAAATATACTGGAAGAAAAAGAAGTGGAAGATTTTAAATACCTATATTTATCTAGTTTATAAGAATATATAACAAATTTATTGAAGAACATTTTTGTTATCTTTTCACAATATACTTCCAAACAGTATCAACACCATGCCCTATTGTTTCTATAGGCAACATGTTTGGTAAGGGAAACCTACATACAACTATTACAGTTTCGTTTTCTACTTCCTTTAACACCTTTTTTTCAAAGTCATTCATCATTTGTTCAACTCCAAAAATAACAATGTTGTTATACGGCTTCAAATCAAAAGTCCATAAATTTCTTTTGAAAAATCTCGTTTTGTTATACTGTTTATTAAAAATAGACGCTATTCTCGAGTAATACACCAAAACTGAGTTTAGTTCTACACCATCTGCTGCGAATCCAAGCTTTGCAGCCGTAAAAACAATTCGACCATCCCCTGAACCGACGTCTAGCAAGGTGCCTTTTCGACCTTTCAGAGCTTTTGATACTCCAAGTAATTGTTCTGTAGTAGCCGGCACGTAAGGTAGACACACTTTTCGAAAAGCTGGAGATACAAATGGTATGCATATAATACTGACTCCAACCGCTAAACCTCCAGTTGCATATATAAGCGTCTTTCCTACAGAAGATAGTCTCGCATTATTTTTCGTCCCCGAATCCTCTAGTAATGATAAATCCATAACTTTAATTCAAAAAAGATTATTGTTATCAAATTAGAGTACACTTACGAGGTTATGTTATGTATAAAATTTGACATTAATCAGCTGTTAGTAGTTGTCAGTTGTCCTTGTCACTATGAGTTATGCTAGGCGTCCACTAGGCGGATCGGGCCGGGCCGCATCGCAACGCAAAAATACGCCGGCCTATGTTTTGTATGAAACATCGTCCATTAGCGATGGATCGGGTCGGGGCGGGCCGCAACGCATTGGCGGATATCGCTTCGCAGGCGGATTTCTGCCGGCGGTGCGCTGCGGCCCGGCCCGCCCCGACCCATGGGCGTAGCGAGGGGGAGGCAGGGGGGAGCAGCTGCCCCCCCCTAGCAGGCGGGCGGGCTGGCGAACTGAGCGAATTTTATTTCACCTCTTTATAGAAATTTACTGAGCTAAGCTATGTCATACTCATAATTATGGTAATATTGTTATCTTTCGCCTCGCTAGCACAGTTTAGTGTTATTCTATAGTTTAGTTGAGTTTAGTAGCTCGGTAGACAGACGTTTGTTCCTGCCCAGTAATCAATCTTACACCTACCCTAAATAAACTAAACCTACCCTACACCTACCCTACCCCTATCTATGTATGTGTTATTCTGAGTCTTCAGCTACCTACATACCAAATTTCATCGTAATGTGTTCAGTAGCTTTTGCTTGAAAGAGGTAACAAACATGCATCCGTCCACACACACTCACAAACTTTCACCTTTATACCTAACTAGCAATGCCCTGCGGTTTCATCCGCATAAATAGCGATATCGTTACAGTGAAAAGTCTACTATAGGTCGGACTATAGGTTTAATTTTTAATCACATGATAATCACCTTTACCCCGTCCCGCACTACGGCCTTTTTTTTTTGTTTTAGTGGGGAAATCTTTCATAGATACCCACGGCCTCCGGGGGAGGGGCCGTGGGTTATGTCGGATTCCTACCGACCAAAACCCCACTGTGTTCCGTCAAGACGCATATTGGTAGAATTCCTCCATGACCCCTGCACTACGGCTTGCTCGAACAGTATACCTACTATTTTCTGTAGATTGACACTTTTAAAAATTCGTTATATCTTTTGAATGGAATATCCAATTCTTTTCATTTAAAAAGTATTTTGCTGGTATTGAAACAGTCTATAATAAAACATCATTTAATGGGATAAGGATTAATATATGTGTATCGATAACATGGTTTGATTACTGTCGGCACTTCTATTTACTTTGAAAACGTAAAAAAGTTGTTGTAGTAACATAACTACTGAAGATGGACATATGGTATCGCGGACTTTCTTGTAGATATTGATCCATTCTATAATACCGTAGAACATTTTTTTGTTCTATCTTCAATAGATTCCGCAGCGCACGCGATGACAGATTTTTTATTGAGGATTTTTTTACACCTTGGGTTACATTATTGCATTTTTGGTAAGGATCTCTAATTTTTTTGAAAATGCAATATAGCCTATGTTGCTCAGTAAAGATGCAGCTTTCTAATGGTGAAAGAAGTTTTGAAATCGGTCCAGTAGTTTTTGCGTGAAAACCATACATACATACATACATACATACTTACAAACTTTTCCTCTTTATAATATTAGTATAGATGTATGAAAACATAAATTCAGTTTCTCTATGATTTTCTCAACCTGCCCCCCCCTGTACAAAATCCTGGCTACGCCCTTGCCCCGACCCGTCTAGTGGATGTGAGCGGCGAGCGTCTGTTAGATAAAATCCGCCTAGGCGGTCCGCCGCGCCCCGTACAGGTGGACGCAGAAGCAAACAGCGCGTCCATTAGAGACGGACCGTTGCGATGCGACCCGCCCCGATCCGTCTCTAATGGACGCCTAGCATTAAAAGGTTTTTCAAATTAGACTATTTGAACATGTAAGTTTAATTAGCTAATACATTTATCTTTAATATTAACTTATCGTATGTATTGCGAGCAGTTTTATAAGCGGAGAATTTTCCGAATATCCAATCAGTCTATCTATTTATGAACGCGACGCTATTACTTGCCAATGTCATTTGGCATTCGAGTTTCGAGCATTGAGAAATGAGAATTGTCATTGTCAATCATTTGTCAATTATTCCGGGTCGGCTTCTGGATTTAATGTGGATCTAATAAATAATTGATTACAGATTGTGCTGATTATATTATTTTTCAGTCAAGACAATTCTTTAAAATGACTGCATTCGAGGAGTTCGGTGTCCTCCCTGAAATAGGGAAGGCAATAGAGGAAATGGATTGGACGTTACCGACAGATGTTCAAGCAGAAGCAATTCCTCTCATATTGGGTGGAGGAGATGTTTTAATGGCTGCAGAGACCGGTAGCGGAAAAACTGGTGCATTTTGTTTGCCTATAATACAAATAGTGTGGGAAACACTGAAAGATATTCAAGAAGGGAAAACGAGTAAAATTATAACGCAAACGTCCACAGAATGGACAATGTCATTTTTTGATCGAACCGAAGCTTTAGCGGTTACTCCAGATGGCTTGCGGTGCCAGTCGAGAGATCAAAATGGCTGGCATGGCTGCAGAGCTACGAAAGGTGTTCACACAAAAGGCGCTTATTATTATGAAACTACTGTTACCGATGAAGGTCTATGTCGCGTAGGCTGGTCAACTCAAGCGGTGAGTTAAAATTGTAACCTATAACATGAAATGTCACAGCTTTCCAACAAAACAAAATACAGTAAAAGTTCCTTATTCGCGGGTAATAGGTTCCGTAAATGTGCCGCGAATAGAGAAACCGTGAATAAGGAATGGTAATTTGTATGGGGTTATAGGGAATACGTTCTTAGGTGACGAAATAAAAAAGCAAATACATAAAGAAACCAGTTTAATTTAAGTTTTTGACCAAACATATTTATTAATTACCATTTAATTAGGTATTATCTTCAGGTTTAGGCAATGGCTTGTCACTTTTTACTCGTTTTTCATTTTTTTTAGTCGACATTATAAATTCGTAGTTGTAGTTCAAGCGTTTACTAAGGATAACGAATGGTTTTTATTTAGGTAAATACATATATGTATGTACCGATGTACCGATTCGATCCGCGAATAACGAATTTTAGGCCGCGAATACAGGATTTAGGTCGCATTTTTTCCATCCGCGAATAGTGAAACCGCGAATGAAGGAAGCGCGAATAAGGAACTTTTACTGTATATTAAACAGCTGTTAAATTGATATCTTAGCCTCTATTTAACTGTGCCTATTCATATTCAGCCATGAAACGAAGCTGCATGGCAAATGATCTAGATCTGTAATATTTAACAATTCGAGTTAATATGTTGTCCTAATATTTATCCATTTATTATTTTTTCCAGGCAAGACTAGATTTAGGTACTGATAGACTTGGATTTGGATTTGGTGGCACAGGCAAAAAGTCAAATGCAAAACAATTTGATGATTATGGTAGTGCCTTTGGAAAAAACGATGTAATTGGTAAGAAATAAGTTTTTAAATGCTCATGAAACATGAATTATAATGGTAATAATATCATGTATTCTTGTCATAGGTTGTATGTTAAATTTGAATAATGGTGAAATACAATACACTAAAAATGGAGAATCTTTGGGGGTAGCGTTTAAGCTGGACCAGTCTCGCAGGTCAGATTGTTACTTTCCTGCTGTTGTATTAAAGAATGCTGAGATGAGCTTCAATTTTGGTGCAACACCATTTAAGGTAATCAATCTATGGTTCATCATCTTCTGTATAAATGAATTTGCTATTTGTCATACCATACAACTATATTAATAAATAAAATAAAATAATAAAATATTGTAAATAAATAATAAAATAATTACAAAGAAGGTTTTTAATTATTTTTATCATAGTATTAAGCTTCCTCTATAGTCTATAGCTTTTTTTTTGTTAACCCATTGACCACCGAGCGCCCCGATCGGGCCACGACACAATAGATTTTCTATTGTGTCTGTGATTCCGGGGCCTGATGGATTAATTTATTATTATAGAATAATAATAGTTAAAACTATTAATTTTTCTTGCAGTACCCACCACCAAAAGAATACATAGCTATTTGCCAAGCACCAAAGGATTTTGTGAAAGTTAATATTGTGTCTGCTGGTGCAGCAACTGGAGCTACAAAACCAGTGAATAATGCACCACAAGCAATTATTATTGAGGTATTTAATAGTGTAACTAATAAAACTAAATTAGACTTTATTTGTGTTTTGTTCAAGGTCTATATTAAAGTGGCTTAAGTTATTTTATAATTTAGTATATCATTCTTTAAGCTTATAAGACTATTGTCCGTCTATCACAAAAAAGAACTGTTCATTCGTAAAACAAACCAAAGAAATGTTTAATGATCTATTCACATAACTGTTTGTTAATACAAATTCATAATTCTTGCAGCCTTCAAGAGAGTTAGCAGAACAAACTTGCTCTCAAATTACTTTATTCAAAAAGCATCTAGACAATCCTAAAATCAGGGAACTTCTAGTTGTTGGTGGCATAAATGTTAAAGATCAAATAAATCAATTGAATTCTGGTGTGGACATTGTGGTGGGAACACCTGGGAGACTTGAGGATCTTATACAAGGAGGTATGTGAATTTTACAATTACTGTTAACATAATGACTAAAATAATTAGGAAAAATGGTATGGTAATATGAGAGACTCACTTGAGAGGAACTTTGTTACAAAATTATGTTATTGAATATGGGCCATAAATTAAATTAACAAAAAATGGGTAATTTTTTTTTATCATAGTAGCATGATATTTTTGTAACTGAATGAAAATGTGGTGTAGCAACTACATATTTGTAAGTATCAGCTATATATATATATGTATGTTAAGATTTCAACAAGCAGTAGCATTATAGTCAATGATATTATATATAGAAACAAGAGGTAGATACGTCATCAACGCACCAAAATTGCTTCCGTGAATTGGTCCTATTTGGGACCAATGCAATCAGTCAGATTGTCACCGGTCCCAGTGAGCGTATGTGCCGATAGGTACATTAAAGTTGTCGAAAATGCCTTCCTGTGTGTTCAGAAAGTGCACGTATTCGTGCAAAAAAGTAAAGAAAGATAAAGGAATATCATATCACAGGAAAATATATTAAATTATTACAGTTTATGAGTAAAAATAACAATTTACAATTCTTTATGAATGACACATGCTTGACACTTGTATTGTAATAATGAAAGGGATAAAACATTGCTTCAATCACTAGTGTGACAAAGCTAGCGTACACTGTGTTCAAAGATTATCATGTAGATACGATTATTGAAAATAGAACGGTTATTTTATTAATTTCGATTTGGGTAAATACTTGATTATTTTTATATTTAAATCCACACAGTGCATGTAATTAACAAATATACCTATTTATTATATACAAAGAAATCGTGATGGCAAAAATGTTTTTTTTGCGTAAATGATGTTGAATATACGTATACATTAAAGAAAAGATTATCGCTACTGACGAAAAATGCTATTTGCTTTTCTGTAAATAGCTATTGAACATAAATTTTATTTGTGTTTTAGATAAAAAAGGCTTATATTCATCCTTTCTTTTATTTCATCTAGGCACCACTGTTATTATATCCTACAAGTTGGAGTGATGACCTTGTACGGGTTTCGGGAACTGCCTTGAAACGAATAGCGTAAGATCGGTCCTTATGGAATTCTATAAGGAGGACTATGCTCAGCAGTGGGTGTTTATCGGGTGAAATGATGATGACCGAAAACGAACACCACAGCTAGTAATAAATACTTAATACAATTATATCTCCAAAAAAGTTTTTTCATTTTAATACAACATCATAATAATAATTAAATAGTAAATGAAATTGTCACATTTGTTTACTTGTGCAGGAACTGTAACATCTATAACATTGAACATTGAACCTTCTGTGTCGTTAGTCTATGCCAATTACCATGGCAACTATTTGTTTATTTATATTTAATTGGTGAATTCTTATGACTTTTGCTTACACCTGCGCGGAAGTGACAAACTATCTTTGTCTTTTTTGTTTATATCATTTTATTAGAGCCATCTCTCTTATACAGTCTGTGAATGTAATAAATTAAGTAAAATGATACTTGTATTTGTGTGTGCCTGACACTGCATATGAAGCATTTTTTTTGGATATATTGTGAGTATATAACGTATCTATACATAAAATATCATTGATTATAGTATAATTATAGCCTACTAGCGGTCCGCCCCGGCTTCGCCCGTGGTACATGTTTACGTTTTCTCTACATAAGAACCATCCTCGTACTTCAAGGAATATAATAAAAAAAGAATTATCGAAATCGGTTCAGCCGTTCTCGAGTTATGCGCTTACCAACACATTTTGCGATTCATTTTTATATATAAGAGAAGATAGGGCATGTTGTAATCAAAATGAATAAGACGTTATATAGACATTATAGAGATGTTATAACAGCTTTTCTCATTACATCCGCTTTTCTCATACTATATTTTATTGCCCATAACCAATATAGACAAAAAATCCTTGAAAATTTTGCACTATGAAGCATTTTGTCCTAAATAATAACTATTATTTAGAACATATTACAATAGATGGACTTTCTTATTTATTTTAAATAGTATTTGAATAATAATAATTTACTTCATATTTCTAGGCTATCTAGCGCTTACTCATTGTCGTTTCTTCGTCCTGGATGAAGCTGATGGTTTGCTCAAGGCAGGATGTGGGGAACTCATTGAAAGACTCCACAGACAAATACCGAAGATCACGTCAGATGGTCGACGGTTACAGATGGTTGTGTGTTCGGCTACTCTGCATGCGTTTGAAGTTAAGAAAATGGCGGTATGTATATAAGACTAGCGACCCGCCCCGGCTTCGCACGGGTGCAATGCTGATACTAAATACACTACAGAAAAACTGTGAACGTTGTATATAAAAACATAGCGGCCCGCTCCGACTTCGTATAGATAGCCTGGCGGCCGGCCGGTACCGCCGCAAACGCTACGTCCCGCAATTTTTAAATCTGTAATATCTTCGAAAATATTCACTTAAATCATACGGTATAAAGGGCCATATAGATCTATATTAAACGAACAATGTATTCAAGGTATTTAATTGGTTAAGGATTAATGCTGTATTGGTTAAAATCGCATCGAAAATTAGCCATTATTTTTCGTAAAAAGTAAATGACAAAAAAATGTTATTGTGGGTTATCCATAAGAGATAGACATATACCATCGCGGACTTTTCTATAGACCTTTTCAATGTGTATAATACTTAGTACATTATTTTGATAAAACTCGTAGGGTTCAGCCTGCGTTTGCAATGTAAGCGGAAAAAATGTAATTTTTTACGACATCACTTTAGAAACCTCAAAAATAACAGTACTTCTCCACTATTTAATGGATGTTATTATACATATAAACCTTCCTCTTGAATCACTCTATCTATTAAAAAAAACCGCATCAAAATCCGTTGCGTAGTTTCAAAGATTTAAGCGTACAAAGGGACATAGGGACATAAGGACATAGGGACAGGGAAATCGACTTTGTTTTATACTATGTAGTGATGTCAGAAGATTTTTTGTTATTGTTTAATTTTATTTCTTTCATATTCAGAACTTAAATTAAATAATAATTTTAATAAAATAGTTAAAAAATATTTATTACTATCCAGAAAATACATGTAGAGATAAACTACGATAACATGGCGCGCCCCTCCAAAATTCAAAACGTTTGAAAGTATTTCTGAAAGTATTTACAATGCACCACCAAGATTCACAACGCATGTGTGCGTAATGAGACGGCCGTCAAACAAAAACAAATCCACGGATTTGTTGCTCGACTAGTCACGCTCTAATCGCTCATTATTATTAGTAATGGCGCTGCACTGACGTATTCTATGAAAACGACACGTGCGTTGTCTTGGGCGCTCGGCAACTTATGATTAGTTAACCAACAAATCTGGACGTAAAGTACTAAAGACGAATACGTACAACTACATACAAACTCCTTCGTAAGGATGTCACTACACACATTGAAACAGTAATTTGGAGGGGCGCGCCATGTTATCGTAGTTTATCTCTACATAGTTATTATGCAGAACATAATGTTACATTACAGTTATAATATAATTAGATACACTCCATCAAAATTTCGTTGTTATAATAATATGTTCACATCATATCTGTCAAAAGTTAAAATGATATACTTTTATACAGGAAAAATTGATGCACTTCCCCACTTGGGTCGATTTGAAAGGCGAAGATTCAGTGCCGGAGACAGTTCATCACGTGGTCGTTAATGTCGACCCTCAGAAGGATCGCGCTTGGCAAAATCTTAGAAAGTGAGCTTGAATATTTATATGAACATGTATAAAAATTAATATAGTTTGAAAAAATATAAAAAATAAACACGCTTAACCACATGATATTATTACATTGTCATTGATTCTGAATAAGTGCATAAAGTTTGATTATACAATAATTTCATGTATAACTTATTAGAGCGTGTTTTTAGTTTTAAAACTAATTTATGTTATTGAAACTACATATTTACAAATTTTTCCCATTGAACTAATAATCCTTTACATTTATCATTTTACAGACAAATAATGACGGATGGTGTTCACGCGAAAGACAACATTCACAGTGGAAACACGACGCCGGAAACACTGTCGGAAGCTGTGAAGATCCTTAAAGGGGAATACTGTGTTAGAGCTATCCGGGAACATAAAATGGACAGGTATATGGTATATTATTTTGTATATGGTTAATATTTATATACGACTAGCTTACCGACTAGCTAATACATATTTATCTGTATTTTTTTTTTCAATTCACAGAGCCCTACTTTTCTGTCGTACAAAATTGGATTGTGACAACTTAGAGAAATATCTCAAATCATTTGGTAATGAGTTTTTGTGTGTCTGTCTGCACGGAGATCGAAAACCCGCAGAGAGGAAATCAAACTTGGAGTTATTCAAGAAGGGACAAGTGAAATTCCTTATTTGTACTGATGTTGCCGCCAGGGGTATTGATATTTCAGGATTGCCGTTCAGTGAGTATTTGAATTTTTATGAAAAAAAAATATTGAACTTATTGTAACTATAAAATCTCCATTCAAAAACAATGAATGTATTTGCTACATTTCAAATGTAGCTAATTTATTTTGTATTATTCTGGTACACTTACATCACTAAGCAAAATATCATCAAAATCCGTTTAGTGATTTTCGCGTGAAAGACAACAAACAAACACGTAAAAACTTTTGCATTTCCAATCTTTAAATAGGATTTTAATATTAATTTCTTTAAAAAAATATCTTTTTTTACAATTAAATTAATTTCAGTGATTAACGTAACACTACCGGACGAGAAGTCCAACTACGTGCACAGAATCGGTCGAGTCGGACGTGCGGAGAGAATGGGGCTCGCTATCAGCCTCGTGTCCACTGTGCCCGAGAAGGTATTGTAAATCTATAATAATACTAGCTGTCCGCCCCGGCTTCGCCCGTGGTACCTACATGTTTAAACTATCCTATCTCTCAAATTGGATCGAACTGCACGGTGCATGGTGTGCGAATTTTATTATAATCGGTTAAGTGGGTTAGGGTTCCATTGAGGACAAACATTGTGACACGAGATTTATATATTATATTAAGATTATAAAGCTGAAGAGTTTGTTTGAGCGCGCTAATCTCAGGAACTACTGATCCGATTTGAAAAATTCTTTCCGTGTTAGATAGCCCATTTATCGAGGAAGGCTATAGGGCATTTATCATCACGCTAAGACCAATAGTCGTGGAGCAATGTGAGCAAAACCGCGGGACACAGCTAGTCTAATATGTCGCGAGGGCTCAGGAAATAAATTGATTTTTCAATTTATCTGCGCATGTTGATAACATCACCATGGCTTCAACAGAGAAAGAAAACATCGCATGGAAACCGACATGTCGAAGAATCAAAAGTTCGATTTTTTGGTTCTGACTTCTGAGCCTCTATTTACATTTAACTCACATAATTCCTTATTGGATTCATTTTGAGAGTCGTATCGCAGATGGTGTTCGTATCATAAATGCATATACATTAAAAGAGAAGATTTGATTGAAATTCTTATACTTAGTTTGTTATTGTTGACTAGTTTTCCGCCCACGGCTTCGCCTGCGATTTCAAAGAAAAACCAGCATAGTTCCCGTTCCCGTGGGATTTCCGCGATAAAACCTATCCTATCTGTTAATCCAAGTTACCCTCTAAGTATATGTGTGCTAAATTTCTAGTAATCGGTTCAGTAGTATTTGCGTGAAAGAGTAACAAACATACATACCTACACATACATGATACAACCATCCTCACAAACTTTCTATTATATATAGTAGGAAGGATTTCTCATCTAATAATGAATTTGACGACGCGGTTGGCGCAGTGGTAAAGTAACTGCCTACTAAGCCAACGGTCCCGGGTTCGATTCCCGGTCAGGGCAAATATTTGTGTGACGAACTCAATTATTTGTTCTTGGGTCTGGGTGTTATTATCTATACATATATGTATTTATTAAATATTATATTTATCGTCGCCTAGTACCCACAATACAAGCCTTAATTGAGCTTACTGTGGGAATAGGTCGATTTGTGTAATAATGTCCTATAATAATATAAAAAAAAATTACAAGGTTTGGTATCACGGCGAGTGGTGTTCGTCCCGCGGCCGCAACTGCTACAACACGAGCCTGATCGACGACCGTCCTAAGGGCTGTTGCATGTGGTATAATGAACCGCAGGTGAGAATTTCATTTAAATAAATATCAAATTTATATAGTATAGCTTGTTGTATCGTAACAAATAATTTCAAAGGTTTTTAAAGTGAAACTTTTATTACATCGTCTCAAACTTTTTGGTCTGTGTAGCGCATGTCGCGTATATCGCGGCTGCCGAGTAGGTATACCTACTCGGCAGCCGACCGACACGCGACATGCGCTACACAAAGCAGCAAACCAAACCACACAACATTTTTTTTTTTGTTATTTTCGGATCACTTCTTCGTACCTATCTGACTACAGATATAAATGCTGTTTATTATAAACTTTGTTAAAGTTACCAAAGATTAAGGATGGTGCGCAGATAAATTCTGAATTAAACTTATATTCTTTTTAAGCGCTTAAGCATAATATTTTTTACTAAAAGATACTACAATAATTCGCATTCGCATTATTATATTTCAGTACTTGGCCGATATTGAGGATCACTTGACCATCACGATACAACAGATAGAACCGGACATGAAGGTGCCGTGCAACGAGTTTGACGGTAAAGTTGTCTACGGTCAGAAGAGGCAACAAGTCGGCACTGGATACGTGGTAAGATAATCACTAAGAAAATTAAAGAACTAAACTGATTTTAAACGCGATTTATTTATTCACTTTGCATGGTCATGTGGACTAATAATATAATTAACTAGCTGTTCCGCGTGGTTTCACCCGCATTGCTCAGCTCTATATATAGCCTATCAGATATTATATAGCCTATAGCCTTCCTCGATAAATGGACTATCTAACACCAAAAGAATTTTTCAAATCGGACCAGTAGTTCCTGAGATTAGCGCGTTCAAACAAACAAACAAACTTCAGCTTTATAATATTAGTATAGATAAATCGTTTAAAATCCGTACTATGAGTACTCTCGTAAAATGAAACGAAAATACTAAGATACTTAATCACTATTCATATTGATCTTATTCATAATATTATATGTACATGCAAAAGTAACAATGTGTATGATAGGTTTGCACGCCTAAACTACTAAACCAATTTATCAAATTTGGTACGCAGATAAAGTGGGCCTTTGGAAAGTATTTAGGATAGTTTTTAACGTGTATAATTGGTAGGAGGAAATAAGAGATGAATATTTCCATGAAGTGTCCCGTAAAATGCATGCGCTGTTGGCGAAGTCACGGGCGCAAAGTTAGTAAATAATAAACCTTTAATTTAACTCCGAAATATCTTTAGTATAAGATAATTTGCAGCAGAATAATTAATTAATATAATAAGAATGTTATCATTTTTATACGTTTTATCTCCATAAGAACCATCCTCGTACTTCATGGAATATTAATAAAAATAATTAACGAAATCGGTACAGCTATTCTCGAGTTTTGCGCTTACCTACACATTTAGCGATTCATTTTTATTACATAAAATAAAGTGATAAGGAAAACATGTAAACAATAAGCCTTTACCTGCGGAATTTATTTTGGAAAATTACTGACTGACAAATTTTTACGTCTTATCGCAATATCTTAGTCAGCCTAGTAAATTTGCTACTCGTTTCATGAACACTGTCCAGTATAATATTAATTAGATTAATTTGTGACTAATATTACGGATAAGTTTCATATCAATTGCATCTATATTTTTTTATGTTTACAGGATCACGTTAGTCAAATGGCGCCCGTTGTGAGATCCTTACAAGATTTGGAGTCGCAAGCTCAGATGTATTATTTAAAACTACACCATAATGTAGCAGTTGCTTAAAAACTTATTGTATAGATAAACCTCGTTTTGCCAATATTGCGTTAAAAATGTATAACAGCTAACAGCAAGTGACTGATGTAATATGTTTTAATTTATTAATAAAATGCATTTATACCATACTTATGTGACTCATTTCTATCTCCTTCACCCCTGCCTTGTATTTGTATTAATCTTTTATAATAATACATACCCAGTTACATTTAATTTTTAATGGTTAAAACATCACAATCGCTGTATAATGTACTTTTCTCGTTTTCCCATCTATTTCTATGATTGGTGTTTCAAGGGAGAAATAGATACAAATGGTTGTTCGAGACAAAATTAATTTAACGAAAAGTATACTTTAGAAGATTGACAAAGTCCTAACAAAAGATAACAATGCGATTATTCCAAATATACAGACAGTAGATGAGCCTCACAGCAGCAGCAGCAGCTTTTAGAGTGCAGTGTAGTTTCATCCAGTATTATCTCTAAAATGCATATAATATGCAGGACATATCTATTCACCGCCAATTATAAAGACTAATTTTAATAAAAAAATATCCGCATTTTGCTTTATGAGTATACTAGTGGTCCGCCCCGGCTTCGCCCGTGGTACATATTTAGTATCCTATGTCCTTCTCCTGGCTCTAAACTACCTCCCTGCCAATTTTCAGCTAAATCGGTTCAGCCGTTCTTGAGTTATAAGTGGAGTAACTAACATGACTTTCTTTTATATATATAGATACTGAGTAATAAATTATGTGTCCTGATAAAAATAAAAATTAATATTATTTGCCTGAGAGTACAGACAGATTCATCTTGACTAGAATAAGAATCTATAAAGAGCTCTAAGCTAATATTACCTATATTCTATGTAAAAAAGTGTAGATAGGTTATTAGCGCTCCGTTAATAGGTACTTTTATTATCTCTTTTTCGCTCACTATAGTTGCATCATATGACATATCATCACACTTTGAAGTCTTAATCGTGTGTGCGTTGCCATTTTCGATGATGAAATATTGGATTGGTAACCTATATGTATCATCATCATTATCATTGTCAGCCTACTCTTGTCCACTGCTGGACATAGGGCTGTCATGACACGCCACTGAGCACGGTCGTTTGCTCGTTGTCGTTGTACCTATATGTTTATCTTTTCTTATTAGAGTAAGGATGTTCATAAAATAAAAGAACTTATTTTTCATAATTTATTTATTTCATTCAATTTTCGATCACTACTGATTGATTAATATATTATCATTAGGGCAGTGCGTGGCGGCCCGCGTATTAATAATAATTAAGTCTTACAAAATCGCTACTTATGAAAATAGCTTTTCACATTACATTAACTATTGTTCGTACTTCCTATATGTATAATAATTCACATACAAACAATAACATGTAAAACAATGATGTATTAAAGTTACTTAAAATTAAATTTTCATTTTACCTATAAAAATATTTCATTTGTATATTTGGTGTACACGAGTAGGACGTGTGTTTTATTGCAGTTATATTATTGATGGCCATAATTTAAAAAAAAAGATACGCGACGTGGAATTATTTCACTAAGATAAAATTAGCTAACAAGAAAAGAAATATAACATTCCAATGATTTTCATAAAGTTGCATGCAAATCCAAATCAGATGAAAATTAGAAGATTCAAATGACAGCAAAAGAAAATAATAATTAATCCACGTCGCGTTTACGAGTATGTATGCACTAAGCTATTCAATCAAATATAAATATAAACATGAACTAATTCTATCGCTACTCAAACGCCCTACTTAATTTTATTAAATAAAATGCAATAAAAGGTGTTCGAAAATATATTACTATTTAATTAACATATAAAAGAATTACGTTAAATATGAGAATACTAACAAGAATTTAAACTAGATATTTTACTTACAGACTCAAAAAATCTAAGCCTTTGTGGGTAGTTATTAAATAACTTGTAGTTAGGAATCCATATAAGGCGTTAGTCTAGAATTATTCGGGGAGTAGGAACTACAAAAGCAATATTATAATATTCAACATACCGAGTCTTCCTTTAGTTGAAAAGTGACCTTATTTAGGACTTCTATGCAATTCAATAAATTAAGAGAATCGGCATTCTCATCAACATGTGATTGTATTAAACTATGCAAACCGTTAAAATCCATGAAAGTTAAAAATATTCATAAAGAACATATTATATTAATATAAGAGATAAATGTTGCTGTGTTAAATAAACGAATTCAACGATTTGCATACAATTTAACTTCAGATTTAACTGAATTAATCGATAATGCCATACTTAACTTAATATGAAAATATGTCCATCAAGACCCTAATTTACATAATATCGAAATACTATTATTATTATAGAAAACACGTCATAAGTCCCATATTATACCAATTAGTCATTAGCGAATTTTTAAACAAATGTGCACAATCTATTTAAGGAATACCGAAATTATTGCTTGTGGACGGCTATTTTAATCTTAATACAGGAAAATGGTGCAATCGGGAACACGTCGATGTATAACATATTCGTTCTTATGAATGAGTCTATATCACAAACGCTTATAAAATCATTTGTGTTGAATGTACTTATATTAGAGAGAAAAACATCAATATTTTAGTCCTAGATTATTGCAATTTAACACTGTCTTTCTTTTAGATGTCCCCGTTGAACTCAATAACAGTTTCCCTCAAAATAAGTTGGTTTTTAATCTTTCAGCTGACTTGTGATGGACAAATATAAATTTCTCAAATTATCTATTGTTATGATAATTCAAATGCATTTGTACGATGTCAGACGAGGGACAATGGGAAATATTTTATATTTTTCATTACTCAGACCATTAGTTTACAAGATCTGCGTCATAGAGCCTCGTAACAAATTTTTTGTACATCTTTTAACGATTTACGATATAGTTATTATTTTCTTATGATAACCCAAACCACAAATCGGTGGATCTTAACACATTCCATGAGCAATACGTACAACGCTCTCGCAAAACTCAACCGCTTAATCTTAAGAAAAGTACATAAACTATTCGAGTTTGTGTGTTGAACTTAACTTGAGAAACAAATGATTAAATCGTTAACTTAATTTAAAACATAATACTTCAATATATGATGAAGCATATTATCCGTAATATACAATATATTATATTCAGTACGTTTATACTTATTTTGTACAAAAAATATCCTAGACTTCATTGGTTTTGTCCATTCGCGTTCTTAGTTAAATAAGGCAGACTTCGAATCAGGGATCCGAGTCTCTTTTTGGCGATTCGATTGTATCCAGAATTTTTGAACCGGTGTAAAATTTCTAAATTACTTCATGTGACATGTTTCATACGTTATTTATGTAACTATGTCTACACGTCGTAGAACTTGTCACTAAAATAGAAATTGCAACTCACGCAAAATTCACTCTTCACGTTTTTTGTTAAGGCTGAGCCTAATAAGGACATTGGTAGATGATTCTCATTTCGGTTTTAATGATTTTCTTATCTACCATCGAAGCATTCAGCCTTCTAATAAACGTACCAATACCCTAGCTTCCACTGGAAATTCTCTGGGTCTAACCGCTATTGTATGATATTACGTAAACAGATTCGCAGTTAAACCGAGCATTCTCTACAACTAAATGTTGTTTATTTTGTAATCTTTATTGGCTAAAAGTGCAATAAAAATAGCTTCTCGTTTGGATAAATTATTACAGATTACAGATGAATATTTAAATCTCTTTCAGAGGCATCCATACTATTATTATGTTCATAACATGTACTGTTTCTTCAACACTCCGAGTAACGTATCACTAGCCTACAATCAATTGTAATCTTCTCTTTAAGTAGATATATCCGTAAATACTGATACTATGGAAATACTTATTTTGTAAGTTTGTCTGATCATAAACATTTCCGTATACCTTCGTCTAGGAATACAAATAGGTCATTTGCTCAATATCAGCGCAATGACGTAAATGTATAGCAAATACTCGTCATTAGAGGATTAAAGCGAAACTGCATGCTATCCCATTCACTCTCATCACTGTAACATAAGCTAGACAGAGACAAGTTTATATTACTCTGTGAAACTTTTAGAAAATCTTTTATTTTCTACTACTTCTTTGGCTAGTTACAAAAATGGGATAGTATGATTTCAAGCTTAATTTTTCACCTTATTCACAAGTTTAATCCTCGTGGCATAAGGCAATACAAGAACCACCCTGTTCAAGTATCAAAACTATTCCTAGGCCACTTGTGTCACTACATAACATTATATTAAATATCAAACCTTACATAATTATAACAATCAAACTTAACAGCTAAGTTTAAATTAATAAATAATCCTTAGTAGTCAAATTGAGATTTCTGAAGGCAATCTGTAAATAAAGAAAATTATATAAGAATTAGATACTAAACAAAATTATTAAAAAAAAATTGATGTTACAAATGATAAGATTAACTTTTTAAATATTAATAAGCTCTGTTTGCAATTTTTATTTGTCTACTATAAGTAAAACCACACATAAACAGTACAATCAGTCTTTTAGGTGTTATACTTCACTTAGAAGGAGGCACAACAGAAAATTCGAACTCATAATTCACAATACCCACCCAGGTCAAAGCGCAAGCCAGGGGTGATGACGCAGGGACTCCTTGGACCGATCCCCATAGTCGTATGTAAGCTCCTCGCCAGGGGATATGTCCTGTGCGGCCAGCAACACCAGCCTGGGCCCGTCCACCCACACTGCTTTGGTGGACAAGTTCCCATTGCGAGAGTGGTTCACTAAGCGACCGAGCCGACCCGATTCCGATGTCGCGTCGATACTGTAACATGATTATACATTTTAACACTTTTCACTGATAGAACATAGCTTTGAAACCATCTACTTAAGATTAAGGATGTGTTTCACTGCTTATTGGAAAATGGAAATATTCCTACGAGCATATTTGATTTTCATACATTATTAAATAAAATCTATAATATAAAAATGAATCCCAAAATGTGTTGGTAAGCGCATTAACTTGAGAATGGCTGAACCAATTTCGATAATTATTTTTTTATTATATTCCTTGAAGTACGAGGATGGTTCTTATGTAGAGAAAACGTAAATATGTACCACGGGCGAAGCCGGGGCGGACCGCTAGTATGTAATATAATTTTTTTAGGATGTAACGATACCGATATATCGGCAGATATAATCGGCAGGCCGATATATTGGTATCGCTGATTATAAAAAAGCCGATATCGAAATCAAACAATTCAAAAAGCGCGCCGAATGAACGAGGCGGGAGGCCGCCTACGCGCGGATACTTTATTTTCTGAACAAAAATCTTCCTATAGTAAACTTTGATTACTGACTTTATGTAATACTTTAACTGACTTTGTAAAATGATAATACTAAAATAAATGCTTTTTGTTTATTGATTTGGCATTTTTATTTAAAAAATAGGTCGGTTACAGTCGAGTATTTGTTAAATGTAACTTTAATGCATATTAAGTGCATAATTCATTATCTATTTATCTACCAAACCATCAAAATCGGTGTCGGATTCGGTATCGCCGATTATTTGCCTAAAATATCGGTATCGTATCGGCAAAATCATATATCGTTACATCCCTAATTTTTTTCATACAACTGTCTGTCACAAAATTGAATGTGGCATAAATAGTAAAAGCCTTGTAGGGAAGTTTAAGTTATAGCTACTACACGTATTTCTTTATCTAATTTTCATGCAATGAATGGTCAACAGTAACTACTTGTTGCTGTTTAAATACATGGTTTCTCTTTCTTTTTTTCATTCTTTTGCTTGAAATAGTATAGCTTATGCTTTTCATCTTAATTATATACCTTATGGATATCATAAAAAACAAACAAAACAAAAACATACATAAATTTAAGATACGGAGTTACCATTTTGCTCATAAAAATCATCTCACCAATACTGTTGATCTTGCAGTCTAAAGTAATACATATAGCAGCCAGCGTTGGGGTCCTGCGCGTACTTGCGCTCCCGCTCTCGAGCCTCCGCGACACCTACAAGCTCGCCGACATACTCCACTACATACTGGCCGCGGTGGAAAGGACGCGTGGCTATAACTCCGCGACCTTTGCCATCGAAATAAGCAACCTGCAAAGGAATTGATATTTTTATTCTTCTAATAAATTATCTTTTATTTTTGGATAATGCATTTATGTTAAGCTAGACCCACAAGAGTTGCAAGTGTATTTAGAAGACATAACATTCCCATAAATTTCCATAGAAGTACACACTGATTGTGTTTTTAATTTTTATTGGAAAAAAGTTCTGTTTTTAAACAAGAATTTTAGTTAATTAAAGGAGAATGGGCATTTTACTATGGAAGTTGGGCCTGAACCCTTGAGTTGGACCAATACACATGAGATATTGTTTTTATAATAGATCATAACACATACATAACGGGAAAAATATATATAAAAAAATAATCAACCGGGTTTTTGTACAGTCACATCAAGTTTTATTTCTTTGTGTATAATATTTTTTGCAATAAATAACTGTTATAAGACAATGACAATATCTTAATGTTACTCCAATTCACTTTCACTTACAAATACGTACTAATCTTAAGCCTTCTAATAACCGAAATACACTAATATTATGTTTTGTAACAGGTACCTATACCGCGTTTATTGTTCAACGTAGTTAGACGTTTTTTGTGGTTAAACTCAGTCACTCCAGTGACATTTAGATTTATATTTACTTCACTCGAATTAAAAACACCGTTATTGTGCGCAAAATAATAGCCCAATAAATAAAACTTTTTGCCTTGACTGTACAAGAACCCGGTTGATTTATTTTTTTATTTTATTTTTTTCGTAAGGTATGTGTAATGTTCTATCACAAAAACAATATTTCGTGTGTATTGGTATTAGCCCAAGTTTCAGGCCCAATTTGCCCATTCTCCTTTAACTTAGCTTTGCATACTCCTATAATTGATAGCAGAGCAAGCAAACATAGCAGATTTATATAGGTGCCAAAATGTAAAAATCACCTGTAATCCATCCTCTTTTTGTTCCCTGATTGCTCTCTCCAAGTCCCTCATCTTTTCAGCCATGACACATTTTGAAGTCTTCCTTACACTGCGTCTCACAGGGAAGTATTCAGTTAATTTATGATTGCTGCCATTCACAGCCTTAGATTCAACTTTAGCAGTCTTTTCTATTGGCAGGGGAGAAGGAGGGTTCTCTATTTTGGGACTTTTTAACTCCTCCTTAAAATATTCAGTGAGTTTGTGACTTTCAGCTGTTCGGGCAGCTGCGCGGGTTGCGCGAGATCTCACATTGATACCGTTCGTCATTATGCTGATACCGTTGTTGGTTTTAAGAGGTTTTGATTTAATTTCTTTCTTAATTGGTGGTTCTGATGTTACTTCTTCATTTTCAGTTTTTGTTGGTGTTGCAACCACTAATCTGGAGGAAAATTATTGATTTATTATCTAATTTCACAACTATTTCATCTATACTAATATTATAAAGAGGAAAGGTTTATATGTATGTATGTATGTATGGTTTTCACGCATAAACTACTGAACCGATTACAATGAAATTTAGGACACATATAGAGGGTAACTTGGATTAACACATAGGATAGGTTTTATCCCGGAAATCTCACGGGAATGGGAACTATGCGAATTTTCCTTTGAAAACGCGGGCGAAGCCGCAGGCGGAAATCTAGTATAAAATAAATTGAATATGGCTATTTTGGAGTTATATTTTAATGTTAAAATATATTTTAAGTACCTGCGCTTTCTATAATTTCTTTTGGGCTTTACGTTCTTTTCTTCAAATAGCTCAATGCGATGAGGAGTTTTAACACCCTCCTGGGATGCCATCAGACTATTGACTGAAATATTTTTTAATAAATAAGTTGTAGGTACATCAATTTACAGAAAATTATTACTGCTAAAACATATATGTAATTCTATATTATTTTAAATAAAGAACACAAGAGATACTGTTAAAAAAAATAAAAACGTTATCTGAACCCACACGCATTGCAATTGCATATTTTAATAAATTATCAAAGGAAGGATTTTTTTGACATAACCTAACTTTTCTACTACCCCCAGGAACAAAGGAATAATAGCTACTTGAAATAAATTACTGGAATAGCGTTAATTAAACGAAAAAGATTCACTCACCTCGAACCATTTCAACTTGAACTTGATTAACACTGAATAAAAGCCACGGAAATGCATCGAAAAAAATAGACCTTTCGGATAAAAACAAATAGGTAGACACAAATTACAAGTGTTTTGTAATAGACCTTGTCAAATTCAACTGGTAATTATTAAACAACTTGTGTGCATATTTCTAAGATTAAAAACTCTAACGTCACATTTTAAGCAAAATATATAAAAACTATGAAACTATATTAGTTTTGTTATAAATACATATAAAATCGACAAAATTTATTCCCAAAGCATCACTTGAAATGTCAACTGTTGGACGAGAAGCGACAATAGACAATAGATTAAACGCTTTTTTTTTTAGAAATGGACGCTTACTTTCTATAGTTTATGAAAGTAAATTAACGGGATTCTCGTGAAGATCCGTGACAGGTAAATAATTTTATTATTGTAATAAATTTGCTTGCGTGATAAGTATGTCTATTACAAATAATAAATAATTTTTAACAATAATAATAATAAATATAAATAATAATAATAATAATAATAAAAGGGCGTAGGGATGTGACGACCCCATCGCCCACGGTTGGAATATCTATTGTTTACTTGACAATAGATATTCCACCCGTGCAATTAGTCAACCCGCAGGACACCTTGTGGCGGGGTGTCGGGGAGTAGCGACCCCGCGGGAACCGAGTGCTCCCGGGGGAGGCCCCTGTCTTCATCTCCGGCTTGCCTTCACCGGCCGGTCGGAGTGAAGCCTGACGAGGACAGGACCCCCACCTCTGGCTTGCCTTAACCGGCCGGCCAGAGTGGAGTCGCGAGAGCTTTTAGCTCGAAGGGTGGATGCGAAGCGTAAGTGGCGAGTGGGCACGTGATGCTGGACCCTCAGGGAGCGCGTGATCGTAGTTTAAAGTCCAGGGACGCCTCTCCACCCTTAGCTGCTCACAATATGTTGCCCCCTTGTCGCACTATTGCAGCGACTTATTTCGGGGGCCCATACAGTGAGAGGGCGAGTCACCACCTGCCAAAATATTTTTACTTTCTTTTAGTAGAAAGGCAGGTGCCATAGTTTCACATAGTCCCCAGTACCAGTCCATTTAGCATCCCAATCCATAGCCCAATTATTAAATTTCCATACCCTGCAATAGTCCTACATCGGCCGCGGACTGCCTAGGACTGTATCTCTATAGTGCAGTCATGGGCAGGCTGCGGCTGGTGTCCCACAACACATTAAAAGTCTCGAAAGGGCCTCTGCGTGTTGGATCCGTGTCCCCACGTAAGCCTTCCAAAGATCCGGGTACCGTCCTTCTGGTGGTACCCGAGTATTATGGAGAAGAGAAACATAATAATAATAATAATAAGGGCGTAGGGATGTGACGACCCCATCGCCCGCGGTTGGAATGTCTATTGTCTACGTGACAACAGATATTCCACCCGTGCAATCAGTCAACCCGCAGGACACCTTGTGGCGGGGTGTCGGGGAGTAGCGACCCCGCGGGAACCGAGTGCTCCCAGGGGAGACCCCTGTCTTCATCTCCGGCTTGCCTTCACCGGCCGGTCGGAGTGAAGCCTGACGAGGACAGGACCCCCACCTCTGGCTTGCCTTAACCGGCCGGCCAGAGTGGAGTCGCGAGAGCTTTTAGCTCGAAGGGTGGATGCGAAGCGTAAGTGGCGAGTGGGCACGTGATGCTGGACCCTCAGGGAGCGCGTGATCGTAGTTTAAAGTCCAGGGACGCCTCTCCACCCTTAGCTGCTCACAATATGTTGCCCCCTTGTCGCACTATTGCAGCGACTTATTTCGGGGGCCCATACAGTGAGAGGGCGAGTCACCACCTGCCAACATATTTTTACTTTCTTTTAGTAGAAAGGCAGGTGCCATAGTTTCCCATAGTCCCCAGTACCAGTCCATTTAGCATCCCAATCCATAGCCCAATTATTAAATTTCCATACCCTGCAATAGTCCTACATCGGCCGCGGACTGCCTAGGGCTGTATCTCTATAGTGCAGTCATGGGCAGGCTGCGGCTGGTGTCCCACAACACATTAAAAGTCTCGAAAGGGCCTCTGCGTGTTGGATCCGTGTCCCCACGTAAGCCTTCCAAAGATCCGGGTACCGTCCTTCTGGTGGTACCCGTGTATTATGGAGAAGAGAAACATAATAATAATAATAATTTAATTAATATAAATTATATTGTTTTTCTGGGGATCAAAATAAATTTATACGAGACAGAACAAGACATATTCTATACATTGAGCATTAAATGGGAATTTTATGAAGAAAATTACAATGTTTCAATGTGGTTGTGGGTTTCAATATTATTTACGTGTTATTTACAAGACAAACTGCCACGTGTAGTTTATCGAAAATATGGCTTACAGATTAACAATAAAAAAATATCAATTAATAATCTGGGTTTATTATATTATGTCAGTGTCATTTTTGTAAAATACGAGGCAATTTGAATTTAATTTTGTTTGCATCAACAAAAAAATAGCAACAACACAACAGTATTATTATTTATTAAATTAGGTATTATTTCATCAATTCTTATTTCTTAGATTTAATAGGCACGATATGGAAAAAAGAACTTGTTATGTATGGGATCAAAATTTATTAGAACAATGTGATCGTTTGCCTGCTGTTACTAACAGAGTAAGTCGAGTTAATTAATATTTTCATTTTAATTCCGTCTTCCCCTTTATCCTACTCTGGTAGGCAACAACCATAACCTCCGCTATGGTCTATGGGCGACGCAACCTGCTTACCACCAGGCAGTGCGTCCGCTCGTTTGCCTCCCTATAATATAAAAAAAAAAAAAAAAAAAAAAAAAAAATATTTTTATTAATGAATTAAAAAAATCTAGACAACTCTCTTTAAACAATTCGTTATTTACAGGCTTCTATGATACATAGTCTTATTACAGCATACAAGCTTACGGAAAAGATGCAAATTGTAAATTCAGTTCCAGCAACAGTTGAAGATTTAAAATTATTTCATACAGAAAGGTACCTTGATCATATAAAAATCCTGGAAGTTATTGATGAAGATTACATGTCTCATACGCAAGATGAAGAGTTCGGAATTGGTAATAACAACAATGAAACCCAATGTAGATATAGTTAGACATGTTGTTAGTTATTATTAAAATTATTAATATTTACAGGATATGATTGTCCGCCGGTATGCGAGATGTACAAGCTTGTATCTGTTATAGCTGGAGGCTCCATAACTGCCGCAAAATGTCTGCTTCTAGGCATTGCTGATGTAGCGATCAATTGGTGTGGTGGATGGCACCACGCACAGAGGTTTGAAGAATATGTTGTTCTAAATAGCTTTGTATTGAAACAGCATTATATTAAAAAAAATATCATTGTCTTTGAATTATTTTAGGTCTGGTGCAGAAGGTTTTTGTTATGTTAATGATATAGTACTATGTATAGAGAAGTTGAAACAAAAATTTCAAAGAGTTCTCTATATTGACTTAGATGTTCATCATGGTATGGTAATATTACATTTATTCAGTTACTAGGTGATCATTTTTTATAACTCCTCAATTCATTTTTTGAAATTTTGCTTTGTCCTATTAATGAGGACAATTCAAATAAGATAGGATTATCTTTTAACACACAACCAAAATAATAAATCATTTTTTCACAGGTAATGGTGTCCAAGATGCATACAACTTAAGTAAATCAGTGTTCACACTGTCATTGCACAAATATGAGGCTGGATTTTATCCAGGAACCGGCTGTATAGATGACATAGGCAATCTAACTGGCAAAGGGTTCATGTGCAATGTCCCACTGTATGCAGCATACTGTGATGATACATTTGAATATGTGTTTGAAAAGTGGGTAGTGTTCTAGTTGACAGGTGCAAAAAAACTGCTTTCAAGTTGATAGAATCCTGTTCATAAGTGAAGTATTAAGAAAGCAATTTTTGTTTTCAGAATATTTGAGAAAGTATATGAAAAGTTTGAGCCAGAAGCAGTAGTTGTACAATGTGGGGCCGATGCACTTGCAAGAGATCCAAATGGTGGTGCTGGGTTGACAACCAAGAGTTACTGTAAATGTATTAGGGATGTATTGAATAAGAATAAACCTACAGTTCTTTTAGGTGGAGGTATGTTTTCTGCCTAGTAATTTTTGGGTAATTTTAGTATTTGACACCTTAATTGCAAAGCTCAACTCCTATAACATAAATTTACTTAACTGATTTAACAATAATTATGATAATAATTTTTGATGTGACAATGTCTTATAATTCGATAGAACCGAACGCACGAAAAAACATGACTCATGCGGCGTAACCTCGCTCTGAGGCGTTCCATGTAAGGCATGTAAGACAAAGAAGCACAATCGGATGTTGTCACGTTCAACTATCGTCAGTAAACCGACTTTACAGACAACCAATTTTTAGAATACAAATGAAAATTTTCTATTTTTAATTTTCTATTTTATAGGAGGATATAATCATAGCAATGCAGCAAGACTTTGGGCTTCTATCACAGCATTAGTTGTTGGAGTTGATTTAGATGAAAATATACCTGAACATGATTACTGGCCACAGTATGGACCTGATTTTATGCTCAATATTCATCCATTGCTGACCAAAGATGAAAACTCTAGGAAATATCTAGATCATTGTATAGCAAGAATTACAGGTACATATAAGATAAAAAAAGTCAAAAATTTTGCTGTGAATGTTGAAAATTTAACTTATATTAACATTAAACAGTAAATAATAACATATTAAGATATTTTCACAGATAACTTAAAACATCTGGGCTCAAATACGCGCCAAAAACATAAGAAATGCAATCATGATGCAATAGAAGAGGATAATAGTGAAATTGTACTTATGAGTAATCAATTCAAGAAATACAAGATGACACTTTACCATAATAATATGACTAATACAGAAAGTGATACCTCCAAGACTGATGTATATAATTTTATTGAATAAATGTTATATGTAAATCTTATATTCATTTTATTTCCTTGTTTTTTTAATGACACAGTTGTAGATTGATTTTTTGCCATAATAATATAATAATGTTTATTCGCAGTGTAGTCAAAACTGTTTTTATCAATCTGGTAATTGAGGAAAACTAAACTTGTAGTGAATAATAATGAGGCAATTAACAAAATATGTTAACATGAGTACCGTCATATCCTCCAACATTGCCTTTCCAGCCTATCTTTGCCCAAATATAAATTTTAACTTTCCCGAGTGTTTATGTGGAGTAGCATGACATTTAAGACTTGTTTTGTTTTTTGGTAGAAAATTAAAGTCTTTCTCGCAACACTGATTAGATGGCACATGTATAACGTGAATCAGTCTGCTGCTACATGTTGACAAAGTAGGAGGTGTTTTGGTGGTGCCAAATTTTTCTAAAAAAACTTGTCTCTGATCACTGGGAATCAATTAAAATACGTGAATATTTCTTATTATTTTTTAAACTAGAATATAAAAAAGGAGGTTATTTGTTATTTCCAAGCAAAAATACGTAGTATTATAGGAGTTTTGTAGCTGGGCAATGTTAGGTTAATAAACGAAGTGTGACCTATCCCAACATTGCCCAACCGTTTTGAGGTGCTAGGGCTGACACATTTTTTAACAGACTTCTCAAATAGGTAGCAAGGTAATTTTTTTAGGTATAAATTATAATATATTGTATGAAGATTGTGAGAAAATTACACCTAACTTTGCCCATACAATTTAATAAAGATCTACTTATTTTGGATCATTTTTTGTAAGAGATTCAGCATCTTTGCTTTGTCTTCTACTTTGTCTCTTAAAAACAGCTACGTAAGTCTTAAAATGGCTGAAATATTAAAGGTGGGCAAAGTTGTATACTTTTCCACCTTATTTCGCCCACCTCTTTCTTCCTTATTTTTAGAGAAACTATTAAGAATATGATTATTTCAAGTATATCTATTCATTCTAAATTCAATTCCCTACTCAAATAACAGCATCAATTCTGTCCATATTTTGTTTTTTCTTGTATATGATCAAAACACTGTGAAAAGCGGGCAATGTTGGAGGATATGACGGTATGAAAAGTAGTTAAATCTGTTCACTATTTTTTGAATGAACAACCAATGGAAGCAGTTAAAATTCAATTTTTCGGTTTATTTTTCTGAGCAAGATAGCCCATGAAGTGTGAATCAAATATCCAGTTTTATATTTGTATTATTTAACATACTGGATGTCCTTGCTTATGGCAAAGCGATGATTATATATAAGTAATTTAACAACTAATTAATAATTATTCTACAAAATAAAAAAGCAACTTGAAAAAAAATATTTATTTAAGGTTCTTTCACTGAACAGTTCAACACACAGCAAGATATATAATATTAATGCATAAACTTATAAGAAAATTAAATAATGTAGTAATCTGTAAAGTGAAGTTGAAAATGTGACAAAAATATCTCTACCAATAATATAAAATATATTTCAATTTATATTATATATTATTGGTTGACATTCACACATTCTAACAATAGGCGCATAGAATAAACTTTTGTTCTTTAATTTATAAACTGTTGATTCAGTAATCATTTATATATTATTATGTATTTACATATCAATACAGTTTAGGCCAAAGCCACACATTACCTGATGTTCATTGACAATTTAAGAAATTACAATAATTAATTTTTTTTGACTTCTCATCAACAGGAAATAAAAAGAGACATGAAAATATGAAACATATCTTCATATGAAACTAATAATTTAAGTAAAGCATCCATAAACCACGTCCCAATCAAATTTAAAAGTCATCTAGTCGAAAATAAAAGATGAAGCGATTAATTCAAGCCGATCATTATCTATTACATCTAAACTGATTTTACATACAGTGCATAGAGTATTGCAAGCAATGTGGACATTTAATATGATTATTATTTTTATCCCTTTAGGCATAAAAATACATAAACAGCTTTAGCTTTGTATGGTCTAAGATGATTAGAATCTTGTATGAATTACTCAAACAACAATGTAAATGCAGTTCTTATTTGAATGACTATACTGTTATATTATGTGTAACATAAGAAATAATAAAATAAGTATCTATTTTTATCTAGCTGAGGCTATCATAATAACTTCACACAAGCGATCTAATCACATTAGACTAACTTTGCTGTAAAAATAACTCAATCCATAGTTTAATCTGTTGGTCTCTTTTCACTATGTTTTTTGGTAAATTCCTCTGCATTCTTTGTGAACTTTTTCCTGTCTTTAAGGAATTCTTCAGCTAACTCTGCACGTAAGGGATGTTCAGGTTCTGGATCATTGACAAGCGCAACAAGAGCTTGGATAACTGTAAATTACAAATTTTGTTGAATTTTCATTGCCACTGAATGCTTTAGGTCAATTTGTTTCATAGGAATACATTTAGGATACATACCTTGATCAGTCTTAGTTGCTGGTTTCCAATTTTCAGCACTAATGATTGGTAAACAAACTTGGCCTTTCTCATCAATGTTTGGGTGATAGATTTTAGTTTTAAAACTTATTTTTGGTGGCTTGAAAGGATACTCTGCAGGGAAGTTAATCTCAATACGGAATGCACCTTTGTTGTAGGGAGGATTGTCCTGTACCAGTCAAAAAAATTTTATGTTAGAAAAATGTATTATTTTAAAAACAATATAATATGACGTAAATTACATTGTGGCATATTAGATGTAAAATATAATTTTCAAACTAGGACATACTTACAGGAACAATCAATCCTTGCCAAGTTAATATATTTGATTCATCAACCTGAATGTCCCTAAAAGATTTCAGCCCAGACTGTCTGATGTCATTGAGCTCCTGAAAAATGAAGATGTAGTTCTTCTAACTTTGTACTTTATAGATACCGATAGGATTTAAAACAAAATTTAATATCTAATCTTATTACATATATAATATGTGACACCGCTTTCACATTTAAATCGATTTTTTTTTATTTTAAATTTTCTTAGGAAATATTGTCATGAGAGGTTTCACAAAAAAATTGCGATCGTAGACCTTACCTTTTGAAGTCTTCTAGTCGCTGCCATCGTAATCTAATTTATAGAATTATAATTACTTTAAAATTCAGAATACACTCGTACTATTATCTTATTAAATAGCTGTCCACTTTAACAACATAATTCGTAATTAATATTGCCGAAAATATGAGTCAGTTCAGTTTCAGTAGTGAATGAAATGTCAATGAGATGTCTATCGGCAGAATTGAAGGCGGCCATTGTTGTTCAGTTCCGTTATACGGTGTATCAATTTTATGCTGAAAGTCATCTCAATTTTATTAATTATTTCAATTAAGAAGTTGATAACAGCTATATATAACACAATTATATTATATATTAAATTCAAGCTCTGCCAAACAACCATCAGTATTTCTAGAATATTTCAATACAGATATTATTTAAAAAGCAAAGGCTCTTTTTTAGAGTATAAGGCCCTTCGCTCATGGAGCTACTCAAAAATGACTGAACTAATCAGTAATTACGATTACAAACCAGTTACAAATTGTATCTCGCATACAACGCTACTCAAGTTATAAGGTTTTAGTCACTTGTCAATGTTTGCTCGTTCATTTTTATCATAAAAAACAAAGAAACTCGGGAAACCAGTAGCTTGGAGACCGGCACGACGCGTCGCGCGTGATTGGTTGCTAACGCGTTACTCACCAGTTAGTAACTAGTCGCGTCGTGTGCGAATCTCCATAGAACATGTATGGGCTGTGACGCTCAGGCAATTCGTTAGTAATTTGAGTTTGTGACTAGTTCTTTTTGAGTAGCTCCATGAGCGAAGGGCCTAAGACGTATTCTTTGAGCAAAGGTGACTAATGACTGATCAGTCATCGCTGTGAATGGTTTTGTTAAATTTCTACCCCCATCGTTGCTAAAATAGAGGACAATGGACATACGGGGACACCTTAGACACAGATTATACGCTAGATAGAGGATGAAAATTGGTACTATGGAAATTCATTTTGACCTCGCGGGTGAAGCTGCGAGCAACAGCTAGTTATTCATAATGTTTTTAGTTGGTTTTCAATCACGAGTTACCTAAAATGGGAACCTGAAGAGTAGTTTGTTTCTGTTCGATTATTGCCATGATCGAGATGATTTTTATCTGCAATTTGTGAAAATTCTTAACGAAGTTGTAGTATCGTGTGATCTTGAATTAAATTATATTTTCTGATTTTAATTTTATCGACTCGCATTAACTGCGTTTGACTGCATGAGGAGCATAATAATCTCTCACACGTAATATGAAAAGACTTTGGATTTAAGTACCACAAAAATGGGAACAACAAAAAATTACACATGACAGAATATATATTTATTCAAATGTTCATTTACAAAACAGGAGCTATTTTCTACTTACGAAAACCCTTTAGTTACAGTTTCGTATGGCGAGTAAAAAAGAAAATAGCTCGATGGATTACAACATTTTGCGCCCTTCCACATTAAACGACGAAAACGATGGATATAAACATACCCATGTGGAATCCGCCGCTGTCATGTGGAAGGGCGCTTTAAGCCAAGAACATGAAACGATTTAAATTAGCGACCCAAATATTTGCATAAAAGACACTTACTTTACAATAACAACAACATGAAAATTTAGGCTGGTAAAAACGTAATCGCCGCTGAAACGTAATTTTACCGACTTGGTAATATTTACCGTGTTGTTCATTAGAATTTGTGACAGGTGCGTTGTTATTACACGTATCTTTCATACAATCATTCGAGTCGCTATTGGCGGAGCTTTGCAGTGAGCACTTTTCCTCGGAGTTGATGAACGGTAAGAATGTGTTGGTGTTCACTGTATAGCTCAGTATGTAGTTGTGCTTCAATCTTCGTGTCCGCGCTCGTCGTCGCGGCGGCGGTTGCGTTGGCGGCGCCCCCCCCAGCCCTCGCGCGGGCGGTCGCGCTGCCGGCCTTCGCCCCTCGGCGCGCCGCCCCGCTGGAAGAACGACCCTTGCTTCTCGAAAATACGCTCGTTTGAATCCACCAAGTTGCCAACCTAAGGAAGATAGAGGGATTAGTTTTATTATAATGTTAAGTGAAACTGAAAATCAAAATAGTGCAAAAAATTATGTCCTAAAAATTGAAATCGGGGAGGTTATGTTTACAATTAGATAGCCATAATATATTAAATAAATGTAGTTTAGCTATTAAACAATTAAAAATTTAATGATTATAAAAAAGTATAAATTACCTTGTCAGCAAGTTGTAGCGCCAGCGCTTGCATCCTAGTTGGTTCAGAGCGGTGAAGTATCGCACATTCGCTAGGATCATCCAATGATGCAAGCAGTTCTTCATTAATAATCATCTTGGAGACGAGAGAGTGCACGCGTTGGCGAGGCAGTTCAAACATATCGGCCAATGAGCGGAGAGATAGAGATGCGTATACGTGCGCGTACGTAAACAGGTACGTGCGTAGGGACTCTTCGCGTATCAAACGACCAAGCATCGCGCGAACGTTGTCAGCACCTACCATAAGATCCCAAACCTGAAAAAAACATGAGTATTGAAAAGGAACTTTGATTGGCAAATTGATATGCAGGTGCTTATCAGACGCAGGTGTGTGAAAATAATGTAACATAATTTTAATAGTATGCATGACAAATTAATTACTATTTTTATATAAAGATTTTTCAATACCTTATTTAAATAAGACTGAAACCAGTATAGTTTTATTTAAATACATAAAAATGTATTAATATTAATTTGTTTACTTGTATAATTATTTAAATAAAATAACTTGGTGTGGTACATTTAATTGTTAAATAAATAAGTTAAAACATAACAACATACCTTAGCGTTCATCTTTTCGTTGACGATGAAGTTGAGACATGCGCGCCAGTCACCGCGACGCATGGCCCGAGCGGCGGCTACAGCGTGCTCTCGCATCGACTCCGGCGGTCCCACGAGCGCTTGACGCTCACTAGCACGTAAGTTCTGGTAGAATGTCTTACTTATCATACGACGGCGGGCATCGAATTCGTGAGCTGCCATGTAAGGTATTTCAATCAACATAGCGGACACCAAATATACGCATTCCAGCAATTCCAAATTAATATGCATGTGGAAGGGCATTTGACGCTGCTTTTCAATTTTCTCCTGTTCTTTAGAGCGCTCGTGTTGACGTTGGGGCAGCAGACCTTGAGCCAGTAACTCCTTGGGTTTTCCAGTCATCATCAGTTCGGCGAGACAGCCGTGAGCTTCCTTCACATTCCCGCGGCGGAATGCGCATAAACCCAAATTGGCCATTGTACGGTTGTACAAAATCTGGGTGCTAGGATCAGAATGTTGAACATTTTCTTGCAAATGAGACATAAGCAGAAGATCGCGTGCTTGGAACCAATTATCGTGCAAAGCATGGTGGTAGATATGAGACAGGATTGCGCGCGTTCGCAGACGGTCCGATTCATCATTTGCATAGATGTATTTACAGAAGCGTTCCATCTTCTTAGTCGACGTCTCCTCACCAGGAGGCAGATCCTTCTTAACGGCACGTGGATCGAACTTGTAGTAAAGATGGTCGATTTTACGAAGATACGCACGACAGATTTCTTGGGGAGAACCATCTCGTTCTACAACTTGACATACGCGATCAATCAATGCTGATACCCTAACTTCATCCTTCAATCTCTCAACATATTCATTAGAATGGGGGTCACATTCTTTAAGAAGTTTAGTAAATTCATCATCCAAGCGCTCAAGTGCAGTGAGCAAACATCCACGAACTTGGAATGGAGGAGTTACTAATTGCTCATTTTCTTCAGTAATCATTTCACTCAGTACCATATCTTCATGAGCTAGCAAAATAGTAACCATATGGTCGACGTTTTCAACGAGCCTAGACCAGTATTCTGGTTTCATAGCATCAGACACTTTAGGGTTATAGTCGAAGAGTGCAGCGACAGTTGCAGCACGTAATTTAAGTTGAAGAGCATCCCCAAGATTGTGCTGTTGAGCAACAGTCCTAAGTTCATGCAAAAGTTCAAGTTGAGCACGGCGATCGGTACGCTTACGACCACGAGCGGCGCTAATCTCACCAAGTTTCTTCACAACTAAAGCAGCATCTATGTCACTATCCTGTTAGAACAATGAAAGCTTTAATATACACCATATTAATGCAATTTAAAAAACTTAGCTACATGTAAACAATATACAGAAGACGGCGATTATCGATGACAGCGAACTCAAGAAACAACCCAGTTACAGTAAGTTCAACCCAGTTAAAGTGAGTTGCATAATCGGATAAAATTATGATATACATCAAGTACTATTCAAAAAAATACCTTAGCAAACATCTTGGGTTTATCGGAGGTTGCTGCACCTTTGCGTACAGTTTCCCACTCTCCGCCATCGTCAGCTGGATCTTTCTTGCTAACTTTGCCAGCTCGTTCACGTCTCTCCCTCCTGGCCCTACGCCTGTCCCTCTCTTCATCATCATCTCTTTCAGTGGTACGCTTCAAGAATCTTTCACGGAGAGTGGTTGCACCTCGAGTTTCATCATCAGAGCTGGAACTGGATTCCGAAGAGCTGCTACCCCAGTCCATTGAATCGGAGGACTCGTCATCTTGAGGTGGTGGCCTACGAGGTGGCTCAGGTGAACGGCGAGCTTTAGGTTTCTCTTTAACTTTTTCTTCTTCATCAGAATCGTCAGATGAGGAAGTATCTATAGCAAATAAAAATTGGAATTAGTCACATCAATGAATTAATTTGTCAATTATTTTAATTTATGAAACATAGAATGCTATGTGAGACCCAAATGAGCACATTTAATTACTTAATAGACTTTTAATATTGAAGAAACCAAAGAATTACAGCAGTCTTGATTACATTCATGGGCCCTCTATACAATGGGCAGCTTGGGTGAATAGATGCAATCATGATAGAGGTCCTTGGAATGTTGCCCATTGTGTTGAGGGCCCATAAAATAGTAAATCCAACATAAATATTTCAAATATTAATTTATTGTTAACAATTTTTGTCTTGTCTGTCTGCCTGCTTTTTACAGATAATATCCGGAACAGTGAAACTTTTTGATAATATTTTCACTGGCAGACCATTTAAGGATACCAAAATCGTCACCCTTCCTCGTATTACCATGACGCGACCTTGAAATTTTCCACTCAATGCGCCTAATGAAGTTTCACTTCAAAAACAAATTTAATTGAAAATCCTTTGATCACACTTATGTGATTTACTTATAGGTACAAATGTTTATAAATAATGCTTTTGTTGCATCACAAAAAATTATCTTCTTGCCACTATTTTCATCATAAATACTTCTAAGTTAATTTCACCATATTTCATAATGAAAACTTATAAAATCTTGAAATTTTGCAATATTATCTGTTCTGAATATGATCAGTAGGATCATGATAAATTACAACTTAGTACATGCTCAAAATACAATACAAAGTTAAAAAACTTGACAACAAACCTTTACGTTCATCATCATCATCAGGCAGGTCAGGATTCTCACGGAACTTCACAATTTCAGTATCAAACTCCTTTGCATACTTCCTAAGTTTCTGCCTCAGAGATGTTAATGCTTTACTATTGCCCTTAGACATAGCCTTCCTGCTGTCACGGTCATTCCATGCACCCGTTACCCAATCTTCCAATTCCGTAAGGGCTCGGATGAAAAACCTAGGAGCAATTCCATTTTCTTCCTTTTGAATAACAGAGGAAGCTCGAGTGTAAGCTCTCTGCAGCTCTTCAAATGATGCCAAGGCAGAGGAGAAATCTTTGATCTTACGATGATTTCTAATTGAGTGAATAATTCCTTCCAATTCCTCATACCTCTTCTCTTTCATAGAACGCACAACGCGTTTGGTTTCCTCTTCATCATCACTAAACTATAAATGAAATGGTAAAAGCTTTAAATGCATATCTGATTTACAATTTATTTTATTTAATACGAAATATACATCATAATTTACTAGCTTACCGTGTATACGGGTGCTGGGGCGCGTACTACCTGCTCCTCTTCAGAAGAAGTCTCTGAATCAGAGTCGGTCCCAGTTGCGAAGAATCGACTCATGATTACTCCAGGGCACTACGATTACCTGCTTTCAATGATTGCAATTAAAGTTACTCCTTGCAAAATTTTATGTTATAATATGCACATATACAATAAATTCAACGTTAATACACGATTACAGACGACAAAATGTGTTAAGATATTTAAACTAGAGGTTATAATTATAACTTAATGAAAACAGTAAATTATACCTTCGAATATAACAAAAAACACAAGATCCACTTAAAGCACTTGCAGAAGTTGATAATTTCATGAAAACGACTTTAAAATCATTAATCTACAAGAAAAATTATGCGCCCACGAAACACTCCACACGTCAAAAGAAACACCGCCTGATAGTGATGTTATCATTTATCGGTATCGGATAATGTCGAAGACCGACGAGTGTCGAGTGATGTCTAACTGCTAGGTATTTATCGGTTATATTATGATATTATGATTATTATTGTATTATTTTTTATGTATATTAATTTATCTATTATATACGATTTGGTAGGTAGGTACTGATAATGATATAAATTTTTGAAAATGTTTCTTAATTGTTATATAATAGGCCGTGATCACATAACATAACATGAAATGATACAATAAAATTTGTGTTAAACGTTTTAAAGGAAGCTAGCAAATCATTTGCAATAAATATTTAAATTTAACGCGATTGGTGGCCGGCTGGTTTAGATTTTTTATATAATAGAGGTAAATATATATGAACTTTATTTTCTATTATTTCAATTATTCCATTCCAAATTATATGTAATCTGTACGATTTTTGACATATCTATTCATGAGTTAATGACATTTGGTCGAGATTCGAGATCGAGAACAAAATGGGAAACTGGAAAGGTTATGACGAAATATGAGAAAATGTTGAATCATTTATAATTAAATATACAAAAAAGATGTCCTAGTTATACGAAAAATGTATATATTACAGGAGTAAACGAGAATGGAATTTTCAACTTTGATAGTTCCTTTAACTAATAATATGTGTCGAACTTGTTTAGTAGAATTTGATTCCAATGACGCCGCCATGTTTATGAATATACAGGATCTCATTGAACATGAAATTAATAAAATAAAATTAATAGATATCTTAGTTTTCCTAAATTGCTTGGAGGTATGTTTAATGAAATATTACACGTAAAGTGATTTTCATCAACTTATTTTGTAAACTAATTATTTATTTTACTTTCAGCATAATGATGAAGAAAACTGGCCTCAAGGAATGTGTGCATCTTGTGTATCGACAGCTTTAATGGCTTATAGCTTTAAACTGAATTGTTTGAAAGCTAATGCCACTCTATCACAAATATTAACTCTGCAACAACAGACTTCTCATCAATCTGATATAGACAATATTGATATAAATGTTGTTTATCAAGATCATGAATATGAAGTCCCCTTATTTAGCAGTCAGTCTGTTCTAGATTTTGAATCTAATCTGCCTTCTAATAAGGAACTAACTCCATTGCCTCCAGTCACTGAGATAACATCTACTGAACATCCACCACGAAAAGAAGGAGAGAAAAAATATTCTTGTAGCTTGTGTAGTAAATCATTTACTCGCATATATAGTCTGAGATACCATATGGCCACACACAGTGACTTTCGCAAGCATTTGTGCCCTAAATGTGGGAAAGCTTTCTTTACTTATAATGGACTAAGTCAACATCTGCGATCACATAGGGAGACAGCCCAGTTCAAATGTGGCTTCTGCAATAAAACATACAAATCGAGACAGTCCCTTAAAGAACACTTTCGTGTAGCACACTCAAGTAACCGCAAGTTATTTGTTTGTGTTACTTGTGGAAAAAGATTCACAGCAAAGTCAACACTAGTGATGCATACAAAGACTCATACCGGGCAAAAAGAATTTGCCTGTTCATTGTGTCCTAAAACATATACAAGGGCTTCCTACTTAAGAGCACATGCACATATACATAGTGGAAGTGAAAGACCCAGAAAATTTCAATGTCCTTACAGTAATTGCAATAGGAGTTTTGCAACCAAGCATTCACTGTTAGTCCATATAGCTCACACACACAGAACTGAAAGACCCCATAAATGTGATATTTGTATGAAGGGTTTTGCTACTATGTCAGGTTTAAAAATACATAAAAATTCTCACACTGCTAATAAAGAGGTAACTTGTGAGACTTGTAATAAGACATTATCAAATAAGAGAGTATTACAAAAGCATATGAAGGTACATGGAGTGAATGAGTGAAAACTTTGGTATTTTGTTTTGTAGATGTAGGCTTTAAATTTGAATATTGATTCAGTGTCAAAAATACTTATGACTGCTAATTGTTTAAATCAATAAAGTATATCAAATTCAACAGCTAGTATTCAATGTGACCCCCTTATTTTTTTTTTATCATGAGTTATATTTTAACATTTAGAATAAAACAAGTCAATAAGATAAACAAGTATAATATATTTGTAGAATGTACATTTTTTTAGAATACAAAAAAGGTGAAACAATATGTACATTAATTACAGCGTTAGCATTGAAATAATTGATAAGGTGCATGTTATAGTGAACATAATGAACTAAAAGATAAAAATACTTCCCTGTACCATTGACATTTATCCATCTATTCATTTAAACTAACTAATTTTAATAACAATACATGCATTATAAAATAAATCTAAAATAAAACAAAGGTACAGTTTCTTTTAAAAGTTTAGGAAGTAATTTTGCATACTATGTCTTGGAATAAATCTCAAATTTTATCAATGTATGGCAAAGGAATGTTATTTATTATTTGCCAAGTAGCTTATTCATTTGTTTACTTTGGTGACCAATTTTAATATCAGCTGTATCAACTTTATCATGAATTTCATCTATCAAATTGTTCTGAGTTTCAATTTCTTCACCGAGAGCAACACCTAAGCCTTTTAACCTTGAAATGTGATGTACCATTTCATCTAAGTTTGCATCCAACATTTTATTAATTCTCTGTGAGTCAGAAATTGGTTCTAAAGTTGCCTGCTCTTGATCCAAGCCACGTAGACGAGTAGTAGGGTGGCTACTGAAGCGTTCCGTTGGAGTGGTTCCACTCCAACCATCCAGGGTCTCGTCCAATCTTGCACTTGGACCGGGCTTACTGCTAGTGGAGCTAGGTGATGCCTGGCTTTTTGGTGGTGTCTGATCTGATTTTCCAGAAAGATAGTTTTTAAAACCATAAAACACTGATTTAATACCATTCAGGTGTTTCTGACTGTATGTTAAATTTGTGTTTATATCGTCCAGTCTTCTGCTGGTGTTTTGTAGTTGTTCTCTCTGACGGGCAAGTTCTTCAGCAGTAGCAATTCCAATTTGTTCAGATTCTCGCAATAAACCTATGCTTCTCGAAGATGAATCTAGAGTCCTTTGCTCAATTTCCTTCTGTTTTTGGAGCATCGTTTGTCTTTGTCGTTCCAAATCGGAGATATACGAAGATGTTTGGGATTTAGGCTGGGGGGGCGGCCTCCTGGATGCGTAGCTATTAACGAAAGTATCATCGTCGACATCTTCATCTTCAAATAGATTACTAGTGTTGCTTATGTATCTATGTCCGGACATTCCGCAAGTTCTTCACTTTAAAAATATATGTAATAATCAAACGCAATACCTAACACAATTAAAGGACAAAGACTTAATTTACTCACTCAATAAAAATTATCGGTACCTTTCTTAAAATCGATACTGTCTTTTTGGAAAATACACGTGTAAAGTTTGTTTTATATTAATATTAATAATATTTTGTTTTTGGAAAATAAACGATATAACTAGAAGATCTTAGAATGTGTAATCTGGGGTGTAATTCGTAAAAAGCAAAAAAGTAAATTGATTACTATTGACGTATGCACTACTGACACCTACTTTTTTTCTTTCATATGTCGAATGGAAGGTAATTGGAAAAAACGGTTATTTAACAAAAAAAGAGCGTAAAGCACAGTCAAGTACGTGTCAGAAGTGAAACTTCTTTGGCAAGATTCAATGATACCAAAATCGTCACCTTTAATCCTTGACGTGACGGTATTGCTACTACGTTATCTTGAAATTTTACTCTCAACGCGCCTAAAGAAGTTTCACTTCAAAAAGGATTGATCAGGTAATTTGGGTAATCCGTAATTCCCGGTAATTCCACAGTTGTTCCACAGGTAATTCATTACACTGATTGATGCACAGATTGATGACTTCCTTTTCTTTTTGTCTATGGTGGCTGATATCGTATTTCTAATCTGTAGGTTCCAAGGAGTTGACTTTTGGGCTCGCTTTTGGGCTTTGGAGTTTGGCAGCAGTTGGCAGCTGTCACTTTTGTGCATTGTCCAATGTCATTAGATAATTTGATGTATTTTTAATATAAACTTAACTCTTTTATTTAACAACATAATATCATCTTATTATCATTAACAAAAAGTTATTTCTTTACAAATAATAGTATGTGATATAGATTATTAAAAAATGTTAGCAGCGAAAGGTATATTTTAAGAATATAATTTAACGTACTTTATTTACAATGTATGATGTAGCTGTGTTAGTTTTGCTTATTTATTTAATTCGGTTGCAGTAAATACTGAGACAGAAGAACAGAATAGGATAAGATTTCAAGTGGAGCTGGAGTTTGTTCAATGTTTAGCTAATCCCAATTATATTCATTGTAAGTAGTGAAGTTTGTAGTTTATCCTTTAATTTTATGAAGATGCCTTGTAGGTAATTAATTGTTTGAAGAAATACTTATGTATTATATATAAAGCCTTATTACTGTGGTTTACATTATTTACACACACACATACGATCCTGCACAGTATAAAAATTTTTGTAAGGTGAACCAAAAAATTTAAACTTCGACTTTAGCCATTTATATTCTCATAAACTCATATGGTTAAGCTTATGTATATACCGTTTACCGTTATACCGTTCATAAACGGTTTCACATTAAAATAAGCTGTAACAACTGTAAACTAAATATTAAATTAACAATAAAACCGCTGTGAAAATGAAAAAGTTACATTCGTCTCACTTGGGTGTGAATGTGAATTTCTTTGTGGTTATTGCTTTAAAGCTTATAATGGAAAGACCCATTTTATTTTAATTACCTGAATAATAAGTAAGAAAAGGCTTATTTATATTATTTTTTAAAAGTATAAAAATTAAATTTAGTATGTGTATTAGTTCTAGCTCAAAGAGGATATATGAAGGAGCAAACATTTGTAAACTACCTGAAGTACTTACAGTATTGGAGAGAGCCAGAATATGCAAGATATCTCAAATATCCAATGTGTTTGCATTTCCTAGAACTCCTACAGCATGAAGCATTTAGACGGGAGTGTGTCTCTGCTCAGGTAATTACACGATTTTGTGTGTATGTGAGCTCAACACTTTATTAATTTTGTTAAAAACATGCAGTGGAAAAGTACAGAAGGAATTTTATTATACAGTAATACACCAACTTACGCTTCCTGTTTAATGCGAATTCGGAGTTATGTGGTTTTACTTACGACCTTTGCGCGTAATACAAATTAGTAATTACAAGTCATTTGACACAAAAAATACAAAGTAATTAATTTGGAATGTAAACTAAATAATATCAAAGATTTTGAATGGAAAATAAAGATCTCTGAATTGACAAGGATATTAAACGACTCATAATGCTTAATCCTCGCCTAAATCTGCACATAATTTTATAGATTATTAATGGAGATTAATACTGGTAAAAATTGATAAAAATAATTTTAAACCAGAAAGAATTAATGTAGAATTAGAAAAAATAAATTTCCCATCAATTAACACTTTTTTTCAGTTGAGACATGATAGCTTGTGTTAAACTTACTTTATTTAATCATATTGTTTTTTATTAGCTGTAGATCTACTATGTGTAGATTGATATTGAAAATGGTTGTATTATTTAGCATCGTTTAATAGTTATCAACGCAACACTAAAATTATATTCTTTTCGGCAAAGTAATGAGCATTATGAGGCGTGCACTTTTGGATTCTCCAAACTTTTTAAACTACTAATGATTTATTTGATAATAATGTACATCAATTCATTTTGATTCAATTTAGGTGTGCAAATTCATGGATGACCAGGCAATATTGTTGTGGCAACACTATACAAGGAGACGAACCAGGACATTACAACCACCTGATGCTCCAGCGCCTCCAACAGCACCAAATTCCAACCAGCACGGTCCACCAAGACAACAATCCTGAAGTGGCCATAAATTGTAACTAATGATATTCAATGTTGAGAACTTTAAAAAGAATCTGAGTAAGACAGTGTATTTGAAAGAGGTGAATGTGTTAATATCAACTTTTTATGATGAGGTAAGTTAGATTTTGTTTATAATATCTGCAGTAAGCTCTATTCCCACTTTTGTTTTCAAAACTGTTAGACGATATTATGTTACATCTGGTTCTAAAATAAATTATGTTCTAAGAAAACTTGGTATACACTCCAATAATTGTAAAAATAAGTTTAAGCTTAAATTAATTAAATAAAATAGGTAATGAGAAATCCTGTGTTTATTTCACAAATGGTTTAACTCGGTTTCTCTGTCTCGCTACGCAAAGGGCGCGTAATGTGACATAATATAGCAGTTCTACTGCACTCATCATACTGAATCCCATGCAGAGGCCCAGTAGTCCTCCTGTATTTGCTGAAATACAAATAATATATTAAAACAAGCAACATGAAAATCAAATTGTAATATATAAATTCTTTTCGGTATATTTTTGGCACTGTCTATGTAATGACTAGTTATTGAAATCAAATATGTATAGATCATATATGTATATGTATAGATCAAATATGTATAGATCATGTTTTGCTTTTATTTTTACGGACTGAAGTCCGTAAAAATAAAAGCAAAACATGATCTACCAATCTATAAAATGAATAAAGAATTTATGAGAAGAAGAAATTATATATAATATTTTGTACTCACATAAAAATTCAGTGAGTCCAAATATTTCTCCCTTCGTAAATCTTAGGAATGTCTTATCTTCAAAGTAGAAGTGTATAACCAGCATATTCTTTCTGAAATTGATATACTTAACGTTTATTACATTTTACAGTTCATTATTAAAATGTCTATTCATTATGAAAACTGCGTTGCGATTATGAGAAGAAGAATTGCACTGAAGAATTGCATTGCAAGAATTGAATTCTACTCATGTGCCTTTATCATCCAGAAGTTGATACAATGATTTGATTTAGAAATCTGCTGATATGAAGGTAGATCCAAAATTAACTATTTAGGCTGTGTCCGCATAGCGATATGTCACCCTTCCGCTTTTTTCTCGCGTATTAAATTCCGCAATCAGAATTGAACCTAGTATCTACGCCCTGAGAAATAATTTCGGGCGAGTTTTGGCTGTTGAATTCAGTTTTCAACTGAAAAACACGTGTTAAATGCATGGATCTTCTCAATAGCGCCGTTTGCACGACTGAGTGAAACGCGCGAATTTTTTTCGCAGTGCGGATACGTCCTTTATATTCGATGTGACAGATTTGCGAAAAAAAAGGCCGCGCGGTGAATACCGGGGATGGTCAAACACAATTTGGAATGGGCAATTTGTTAGATGAACCAAATCTTATTATAACACAATTATTATGATTCTACAATATTATTATTTACGTACGTAAAATATTCAGCAGTAATATTGTGCGACATCTGCAGGCTGGTTGCGTAGTTCATTATAAGGTTCTTGTCGAGTGGTGCGGTGCTCAAGCGTTCCAAGTAAGATAATTCGGTGCATGCGGGAAGGCACTCGTCGCAAGATGTAGTTTGATCTGTTAATTTTAATAGACGAAATAAAATTTATTATAATAATATACTCGTTTTCAAATCATCATTATCAGTAGAACCTTTCGTTACAATAGTTTTTTTTAAGTTAAGTTTTGATTGAGGTATACTTACATTATAAAAGTGTTAATATGGATCTTAGCTAAAGTGTAAAGTCTGTCGTATAAGTAAGTTAACGATACAATAAATAATGGCTTACCAGCAGGAATGTAGTTTCTCATATTATTGTAGCATTTAGCGTCAGCTTTACCGCATATTCTCGTTGTTTTATTTTCTAGAAGATGAATTTATTTTCCAATAAGCGAATAAATGAAATATGTTTAACATAAAATACGAATTATTTATCTTACTTGGCATAAAATATAGAACACATTTGCATATTTCAAGCATTCGTCGTGCTTCACATTCCATTTGACAATTTTTGAAAGTATAGGTTCTTGAAAGAAGAAAAGAAGAAGATATTAGGTAAGAAAAACAAATGAGGCATGTATTTAAAACAATAGATTTTTTTAATTGTAGGTACCTGTAGAAAACTAAATCTTTCTCGCTAGAAAATAAGCAAAACCTTTTATTTACATCGATGTCTTTGAGAGCAGCTTGGGCATCCAATATTCTTGGTTTGATAGCAACTCTGGCTTCTATTCCAGGTCCGTATATTTCTCCTAATTTTGCAATTTTCGGAGTTTCAGTTGGATTGTGTAGAAGAATCTTCAATAAGGATATTGTCAAATAAGTCATAGAATTTTTTTTTGATAAGGCATAACTATAGGTACATATCGATAAAAAATATTAAATATAAATACAAAATTATCAAAACACATAAACATACTTTAAATCCAGTGCTTTTTGTAGACGCGCAATAATATTCGGGCACGTTTGCATCAAGTATTAAAGTCAATCCGTGGTCTGTACCAATTCCTAAAATAAATCAAGTTGGTATAGAATTAATACTTTCACAAAAACATACAGACTAAAGATATCGTTAAAAGATTCTTCTCTTAGAAATACTTGTCCTATACCATAAAATAGAGGTAAATGCATGATACCATTCATGTGAGATTTTTTCTACGTTAAGTTCTACGTTCTACCTTTCTTCTACCTTTTGGTTTCCAAGGAAATCCATCTTGTGGTGCATTATCAGGATAGCCATTTTCAGGCGTCCAGTCGACTGCAGGTAATGGAAATGTTATATTCAAATCATTGAGATCTCTTCTGCAAGATATTTCACATATGACAATTTCTTATACCTATATACGAACTAAGAATAATCAAGTAGTTCTACACTATAAAGATCATAATCTTACGGATTGCGAAACATCATCTCCCTATGAACTACATTAAAAGTACAGCACAATCCTTCATCAGTAAGTTGCGCATTGAAGAGGTCTTGGCAATTCATGGGTTTGGAGTCCCAGGTGCATATTGCTAACATTTCTTCACACGGTTGCGTAACCTGTTAGAGATTATTATTTTAAACAGATATATTTATATATTAATATATTCTAACGGTTATAATACGTTACTCACATTAATAAGAAATGATCGTGTGTGATCCCAATCCGCGCTTTCTGCGATGATATCTTCGAAAAGATCGGCGTCTTTTTGGGACGAACATAGGCTTTCCAAAAGCTTCTGGTCAACCGAAGAGCTAAAATATGCATTCAATATTTTATTTAAGAAATATATTAAAATGTATTCTTTATTTAAACCTGGTTGCATACCCATAAGCCACGTAACGTTCAGCTACAGATTTTTTAGCTTGGTTGACGTTACAGATAGTTAATGCTGGAAACGGCAATTTATTCAAGGGCATGTCCTCAGGGTTTATGCTCACAATCATGGGTGATTTGCTCCATTTTGCATATACATTCAAAATAAAGAATCCTGCGCATATTAGGGAACATACGAAAGCGGTTAACCAGAAAAACCTGAAATAGAGTTAATAAGCTACTTATTATTTGGTTATACTATAGTACAACATTTTTTATTAATTGTTCTACAAATATTAACCAAAATTACCACCACCATTAACATATTAATTAAGAGAACGTTAAAAGTAATGGCCGAATATTTTAATTAATTTCTTACAGTGTTTTTAAAATAAATGTGCAATTAAACACTCGTTAAATTCCGTGCGTACCTTTCAAGCCACGTTAATTTCTTCTCTCCAATATATCGTAGGCCGTGTAAGGTAGATGTCATTAAATATTCCCGAAGATCATTTGTAAGATCTTCGTAATTGTTTGGTTTCTTTATATTATTATTGTTCAAATTCTGAAAATATTTTCAGGAAATAAGTTGATATGTCGCATTCTCCAGTTAAATAGTTTAACTGTGGCATAACATTTCTAGTTTAGGTATTAATTAAGATAATACCATCACGCGGTTTTGCTTACTTTTAAATTGCTCGTGTTAGATTTATTTGTGTTCCAACTGTACCAAGTAGAGGCATAAGGATGGTGGACCCACTCATTTTCCTGAAATTAAAATGCGTATTGTTATTAAATTATATTGTGAATCTTCTACAACTTTTTTCGGTTTTACCTTTTTCGTTGAATTCGAAAGTTTGGAACTCCGTTTTCCGCGACTTTTATAAACCATGTTTGGCGTACAATATTGATCATAAAATGATAACAGAGCACAAAGCACCGGCGTGGTCGCCAACAACTAGTCGGCATTCCGAGTTAATTTCCCATAGCCAATATTTGCGGTTTAATCGGTTGATTGCAGCGATCGAATGATACATCGTCCTTGCAACGCCTCCAATGCTAGCTTTGATGGTTAAATTATATATTTTAACACCGAATTATCTGCTTGTCCCTGTAACCTTATCATGCAATTGCTTTTACAACTTCTAATCGTAAATCAAGTTACTTTAAAGCCTATAATTTCTGTGCGTGGAAAATGATAGGGATAGAGTAAGGATATATTGTTCGAGGATTATTTGCAGTCTTACTGCTATTTACCTTAGTGTAAATGTAATTTTGTTTATTTAAATTCTTATTCGTTTGTAATTATTTTTTTAAACTAATTTATTTACGTGTTCTTATATTATTTTGATTCATTGACTAAAATCGAACATGCTCTATAGGTATATTACCATTAAATATTTAGAAATTATTATACAGACAGATGTCCATAAAGATTTCATGTCCGTAAATGTCTAATTTTATGTTTTTTATCATTTTCATCAGGAAAAACACGCGAACATAATAATTATGACGTGCATGGTAGTAAATTATCTACCACTAACTTGTTACTTTTAATTTTTAAGCATTCGAAGGGATACCTATATATGCTTAAAATACATATTTCCTGTGTATTTTTTTGTGTAGAGTTATTTATTCGCAGTTGCGTCGTTGCTAGTACTATTTATAGGAAAGGATTACAATTACATTTCTATCTAAAACACATGTTTTTAATGAATTGATTTACACTGCTAATGTATGTAGGGAATATAGTTCTAGGAAATTCTAATTTGTAGTTTTTATTGTCTTTTAATTACCAACAGCCTAAACACTGATGTTCGGTTCATCATATAGCATTTGTCGCTATTCGTATTTCTGTATAAATGAATGTACACATTTTTTGTCGCAATATTGTAGATGCTCATTCAGCTTAATATTGTTCGTTAAGGTTTTAAATAAAAAAAGAGTTGTATAATTTACCGTTTAATATATTTCGTTTATTACGCATACATACATTTATTATTTAGGTATTATGTACAAATAATAGTCCGTTTAAGAGAGAATTTCTAAAAAAAGTAACAAAAAGCCATAAGAAGGGATAGGCTGACGCACTTGCACTTTGAAGATTTCCTAAACGAAGAGGAGATCGAAGGGAAAGGAATGGCATCTCGACGTCTCTCTAGGACGTCATATGCTCGCGGTCACCGGGAACGCGGGTGACGTGCTAGAGGTGTCCAGGTACCCAGGAAAGAAGGAGGAAGGGCTTCAGTTCCAGTGTTGCTGGGGCGCGTGGGCGGGGGCGTTGTGCGCCACTTGCGAGTGAGCTGCTAAGTGGGCGGCGCGCGCGGCAGCAACTTCAGGTGTTTCCAAGATACCAGCTCCGTTCTGGGCCAGTCTGATCTGAGCGGGAGGTCCTTGCCAGTGTCCACCGTTGTTGTTGTTGTTCCACTGGTTGTGGGCGGGGGCATTCCATTGGTTTTGGGCTGCGGCGTTCCACTGAGGTTGAGCGGGAGCGGCGTTGGCGGCGGAGAGGGCGGCGAGGTGAGCGGCGCGGGCTTGCGCTACTTCGGGGGTCTCAGCGACGGGAGCGGGGGCGGCACCGGCAGCGTTCCAGGAAGGAGCGGCGTTCCATGATGGGGCAGCGGGGGCGGCGTTCCATTGGTGAGCGGGAGCACCGTTCCATTGGTTGGCGGGGGCAGCGTTCCATTGGTTGGCCTGGGCACCGTTCCATTGGTTGGCCTGGGCACCGTTCCATTTCTGGTCAGCCTGTTGCCAGTACTCTTCGTTGTCCCACCGAGGGTCGTATGAGCCATCGTCCTGGGGGTTGGGGTTGTTCTGTGAGGCCTGTTGTAACGCTGAGAGGTGGGCCGCCCGGGCTTGCGCTACCTCGGGTGTGTCGAGGATGTTGCGTCCGTCCTGTGACAGGGCGATGTTGGCGGGTGGGCCGGCCCAGCCGGATGCGTGGGCACCGCACGCCAACGCCAAGCAAGCTACTACAATCTGAGAACAAAGAGAAATATTTCCAATAAATGACGCGAAACTAACATTATATGGGTATTGCAATATTGACGGACAGTTATATCTCAATAGAAAAATAATAATTGTAACAAATATGTGCAATACTATAGTGAGATTGACAAGTGCCAGTGCTTATTGGATTATAATTTATAATAATCCGTAAAAGATTGTAATAATAATTATTCAGAATCTAGAGTACTAAGATATGTGGTATTCCTTCATTTATCTCTCAATAAGTCTTAATTACAAGCATTACTTCTGTTAAACTTGATAGTTAAATATTTAATTGATAAATCCGGTCGTTAAAATATTCTAAGTGCTAGTTTAAATTTTATTTGTGCCCTAGTTTATGTAAGTTGCTGCGTAATTTTATGTTATTTATAATAATTTAATAGTTACGGCAACAGTTTAATCCGGAGAGTGCGAATAAAAGTGTTATTATTGCATAAATAACACATCAAGACGCTAAATATGGTAATGGTTTATTCAGTAACATGTTTTAATATCATGACGTGAACAATATGAATAAAGAATCAGGAATAACAGCGTGCTAATATATTTTTTGCATTGATAAATAATAATTGAAAGCCCTTGATACGTTAGCGACGGGTATATCAATGTTAACCGGAGGCTTGGAAATATGCAACTATTAGAGTAAGACGAACGTATTATAACTGCAATTTCTATGTAAATTCACATGAAATGACGTGTGCCATGAATGAGAATAAAAGAGAGAAGAGAGAGAGATTCTCAAAAATTTAAAAGAGTAAATGAACCGTACAAACACGTACTTATGAGCAATGTCATTATCACCCTTTTACGTGTTAGTAATAAATAGAGCATGATAGAATTGATGGAAATAAGATGAGATTATGATGGAATTTGCGGCGAGCGTAAGTTCAGTATCACGTAATGATGTCAGGGCTCAGGGCAGTGGTCAGATCGGATCTGTCCGCCTGCCGTTTATATTGACGACGTAATAACCGTGCTGATTTAGACGTTTCTAATTTGTGCGCCCTATTGAACATTCATAAGCCTGTGAATATATTGTTGGTGCGCTACTGAATTTTGTATGCGCTCTGATTACGTTTTGCAAAAATTATTTCGATATACGATAAAAAATTTAGAATAACTAAGTGCATTTACAATTTATTATAGTTCTATCATAGAACATTGAATGAATAAGCAATAGATAACATTATTTCACATTCCACTTAATCCGTTTCAAAATTGCCCAAATATACAATGATATTGCAAACCTACTCACGTGTTATGAAAATGTTTTATTGTGGGTAAATTTTATTATTTCTAAAAGCACGTGACGTTACAAAATATTTGATAAAATCGTGGTTTAAATTATTTAGTAATGATTCGCCCTTGATTTGCGACTTTTATGTTCGTGTGGCGAAATTATTGCAATGTGCAAGAATTATTGTATTAGTGGAAAAATATAATAATTTAAGTTTTGCATTTAATATTTTAAGGAGTCTGTAGAATTATTTACTGATGAATATAAAAAAAAAAACACGATGAAGAAACTCGAAATGGTCTTTAATACCTATGTGATCCTACATTGTTGTCCCTCGGACAAAGGCTTTGATTTACAAGAACCTACGCTTTCATTTGTTATTCATGACAAATAAAAGTAACGCACTAAGTGAATGGCGTCAAGGTCTGAAGGCTAGTTGAAGGTCAAGAAGCAGGAAGCCAGCCTTCCGGACCAGCCCACCGTCACATTCAGCAACTGGTTACCCTCGCATATCAAATTGACATTTGCGTTCTTATTTTCATTTGCCCTATTTATTATAGGTACACATACCTACATTTCGACGGATCTTATTTGTAAAAAGAACGTAGCTTCTTCGTAAGGATCTAACTTTTAGGCATGTCGTGATTTCCGAAATCTTTCAAGAACTAATTTGCACACAAAGGAAAATATTAATGCGCTACACGGACAGGATATGCCGTTTTTCAATCTATCTTATCATTAGACCGATAAACTTTTAACCACTAATCTCTTAATATCGGTGGGCGGTCCGTAATTAGGTATAATTGTGGTATTGATTAGTGTCGCGGTGTGCGTGGGCATGCCCTTCTAAACAAGCTTGCGATGGAATGCAGACAAAAACCCTTAGTGAGTGGCGAGGCGAGCGTGATCTGGCTTGGACTTCTAGGTGCCGCGGAAACGGTTGCTGGAATCACTACGCTACAGGTGCCTGTCTTGCCCTAATTTTATTTACCACTTTGCCTTATGGATTTTTTTTGGAATGTTTCTATTTGCGCATCTTGCAGACAGTTATAATCGCTACATGAGGTGGTATCGTTAGAGAAAATTATTTGTAAGAAAAGCTCTCTGATGTGACATGTAGGATTTAGTATCTAAACGTGGGTCTTACTAGCAATACACTAAACTTTGCTAGTAGTATGAGGAATCGCATGTCATGAAAGTCTTAATCACGATATTTTGCAAAGTTATGAGGTCTCAAGATAAGTCTAGTGAAATCTAGGAGATAAAAATCATAACCGTAGCGATGGTATATACTTCCTTAAAAGTCATGTGAACCGATAAGGCTATAAAATGTCGCAAATTTTACAAACTTCCTATATAATTTGCAGACATACCATGCAACCCGAATTACCCAACTATCATATAAATAAACAAGGCAATAATGCGTATTTGGAGCTTAAATTCATTTTAGATGACCAATCAAATATACGTCAATGTCCATATTGAATCATGATGAAGACAAATTTTCGGCTACAAATTGTACACAATGCCTCGTTAAGCATTCGATTCACATCAATTCGATAAAATCACGCCGGCGCTAGTGTCGGCGGCTGTCTTTGTGCGGCAGAAATAATAATCGAATGAGGTGATTGTTAATTGACTTTAACACTGGTCCAGTTGACATTGCGTGCGTAAATGGCTCATGATCGGGTGAGATGACTTTATGGGTGAAGCCGACCGAGATCGCCTTACTGAGTATAGTTGCACGTAGGTGTTGTGCTTGAAATATCATTTTTATAAACTGTCAATAACAATTATCGTTTCTTGATTTTATCGTTATAACGAAATAAGATTAAGCGTTTATATAGCCCTAATCGGTTTAAGATTTGCAAGTAACGTTTAGGTCCGTACAAAATTAACATATTTTAAGGAAGTTGATGTTCGCTAAGATTGTGTAATTATCGCTCAGACTATTGACAATAATTGATTTAAATCGTATGATAACGATATTTAAATTACTACACATAAATGCAATTTTAATACTTGGTTAAATGCAATTTTGACTCAATAATCATTTATTTATATTCTTTTTTATTATTATTGGGAAATCTTTTTTTGATGTTCTTCCGACAATAAGTGATCTTGTAAATTTATTATTTGTTATTAAATTATCGAGTTACCAGTTACGTACTAGTAAAATATATTCATTTTTCCTGGATACTTTATTCTTACCAGAAAAAAGATTTTTTACATAATATAACATTTTTGAACCTATGATGATATTATTAATATCTCATTGATTAGTCCATACATATTTTTATTCCACATTATTGACACATGTATTTTTTAATGAAACGTTACATTGCGATAAGTAGATAAAGTCGTTAAATATATTGGATGAAATCTTAAAATGGATCGAAAAAATGTTTGCAATGACAATGACCTAATGAAGTCGCGTGCTTGTAACGCTCCGGTAACTTTTTAATTTTCGACACAGGCCTACTTACTGCTAGTTCAACTCGCTAATTATTTTAATGAAACTTTTAATAATGAAAAAGTCTAGGTTTAAGATTATTTAATCGTTTCACGGATCATTAAACAATTGAATGAAGTAATAAAACCGTCTCGCGTTTTTACTTGAGAGGATGACCGAGCGCAATTATATGATTGTGAAAATACATTTTCGCATGCTCTATATTTTAATGAACTTTGTTATAATTAAGACGACTGAAAAAAAAGTTAAATTATATGGAATGCAAGAAGATAAAGACCAGATTTATTTGTGAAAACAACTTGTCGGACTGACACAAAATTAGATTAGTTTCTTGAATGAAGGTTAAATCCAGCTTTTGTGCAGGATTGGGTTGGTTGTTTGAAAACAGTTCAATAACTTGTTTAAGATCAGATACAATGCTCTATTATTAAAATTATCGTAAGCCAATACCTTGTATTACTGGGCCATTTATCAATTGAACATTACATTTGTTATTGTGATTAATGATACATTTGAAGTTTTAGACTATTGTTAATATCGCGATTAAGTTATCGTATTTGATCAATTTCATTTATACCAAAATTTATTACAATTTATAGTACCAATAGCAGATAATAGGACTAACTTTACTTTTTACTTAATAAACAGAAAAGCAAAGGAAAAGAAAGCTTTTACGAAAAGTACTTACCATGGATTTCATTTTTGTGTAAAGAAGTAAAGCACAGAAGTGAAAGAAAAAAGGAAAGAAGTTAAATTGTTATTTAGTGTATGTATAGCGCTGATGGAAGACTAGGGTCTTCCAGGAATCGCTATGTTGAAGTGCAACTTGCGTCTGTATGAAATGAGGGCGGGAGCTGGCTTTTATAGTTCGGCGTGTGCGCAGAGGGGGTGGCGTAGCGCTCGCGCGTGAAAGTCTTGGGACATGCCATTGATAATAGGCGAATATCATAGGTATACATTTCAATGGCAATGTTTGGGCTGATTTTGATATTCATATTTTTCTTATGTGTATCATTATCCAAAAAAAGATGAATTTTGTGATCTTGAGAAGTTCGCTTTTTCAATTAATTACAATTTTCGTAAGTGAATCAAATTCGCATGTAAATCACTAACGGAAACTGCGAAATAGGAACGTTCTGAATATTTTGATAAAGTGTAGGTAATTATAACTTTTAATATAGGTCCGATTTACGTCAAATTTAAATAAGGCCCGACATAAGAACTTTCAATCACAACATATCAATCACCTACATAACAATTATAAAGAACTTAAAAAAAATTTACCATCAAATGGATATTTGTGTTCAAAACAAATATCGAATCAAAAAATATGTCCTTTTTGTGAAGTCGGTTAAAAATGATATTGATCAAGGGGGGAAACTAATAGTGTACAACTTTTTATAGGGTTACGTGTGGTTACGTTTTACTTTCTGTCTAATATCTTGTTACTATGCGAAATAAACCTTCATTACGCATATTTCGCTAAAGTACCCACTTCCTTTTGTTTTTGAGATTTGACCAACGTTCTGATATACCTAATAAATATTGTAAATCAGTTATGAATAAAATTCTGTAACTTCAGTGAACTCAAAAAGGAGATAAACTTTAAAATTACGGATTAATTGTGATCAGATAAACATAAGGTTGCCGAAGATGGTTTTATTTCGATAAATCGTTCTAGTGCCCTTTTCGGTTTAATATGAAATTCTTGAAGTGGATTGTGATACTTGAGAATATAAATTTCGTCGCGTTAATGAAGACTCACGTTACGACCTCTACAGCCAAGGTGCTACGTATTGATAATCATGTATCAGGTGATTCACGCTTCATATGATTTTTGCTCTTGGCACATCAGTCTAAGTGCTGTTACTTACTTAATTAAATTGTTAATAAAACATGTTAAATTAGAAGTGTTACACATTTTTTTATTAATGACGAAACGACGAAACGAACTTAAGCGTATTTTAACTAAAATGAAATAAAACATTATAAAATGAACCTTATCACAAAATATAATTTATACAACAAGTGTTTGAAATTTTTTTATTAATATATTCATAATCATCTTGAACTTCTTAAGCTCTACGTTAGCGTACTGAGAGAAATGACTGTCCAATTTTTGTCATGGTCGATAAAGTGATCAATATCTATATTCATTGCACTTATTGAAAAAGAAAAAACTATGCGACTAACGACTCGTGCGTTTTGACCTACGCAATAAAAGGGTTCTGTTATCTATGCATCGGAATAAGCAATTTCTGCAACATGTATCTCGAGCCTACATCTCATGAGCGTTATTATTAAACTATCTAGTATCTACCTAAATTTCTTCTAAAAATTAATCATAAAAGTAAAGAATAGATTTTTTATTTTAAAGTTAAAGTACGCATAGAGCAATGTACCTACCCTTTCATACATTTTGATGTGTATATAATATAAAACGAAAAACAATATTTCTTATTTTTCTATCAGTATGCATTTAAATACTAGATAACACTTACATCGGTTATCAGGTGAAATATTTTTTCTCATTTCTTGTTCTCAGTCTAATCTCACTACCTAGATCTTGTAGAGCAAGTTTGATTTGTTTAGTTTTTGATGTTTCGTAACATAGTTGAGATATGATTTATTTGTAAGTTTAATTAATTTATTTGTTTAAGAATGGTCCGTTATGCAAGGATCATATTTGAATGCCGCAGTTAACACTAATTAATTATGTTAATAGGATTTTTTAAAAACAGACACGGCGGCTACAGTTTACTTTGTAGTTTAAAGTTTAAACTAAAGCTAGTAATTCAAAAGTCATAAATAAAGTAAACCGTTAGAAATTAGAACGCGATTTATTTGTCTGCCAGATTGTCTACATCTCGTGACTATTATAGTGGAAAATAAATGCTATAATTTATAAATAGTATTTCAATGTAGGTATTTAATATTGCAAACAAAAAAGCGCTCTATAAAAAAGATTATCCGTCATTTTAAGGAATATTTTTCTTGTTGAATATTGTACTTTCATGCTTTTACCTATTATATATCATAGGTATAAAAAATATGTGCAACTCAACTGCCAACTTATGAAAGTGAAGAGTTATCACGCATAGCGTGTGAGATTTGCGGGGAAATTTTTATGTTTGATAAATTCCGAACATGAAGACGTCATACTGATCAATCTGTTAATAAACGGGTCCGTAGTTGCAATAATGCCGTTAAAATAAAAATAGATTTTCTTCGGTTACAAATAATAAAATTAATTAAAATTTGTTTTCATACAATGAAGGTTAGACATAAAATGTGTATTATATAGAGCACAAGTAAACAATGGTCTTGAATAATTTCACAATGCATAAGCTCTTAAGACGATACACAAAAAAAAATCCACTGCTTGGCGGGCGGAGTCTAATAGCGCGCTATCGCGAACGCGGGTGTGCGCGAAGTCATTCTTGCAAACTCGCCGCGCTGCCGCTGGCCGACTCGGGACAAACATGTATGGAGTCGTCATACAGTTATAATATTGTTATACATTTATTTAATTGTTGATTTATTGGTTTTATTTTCTTGCTTATAAACAAATAATCTTCTTTTTAACAACTACTTAGACATTATTAATAATTATTATTACATATTTCGTAATGTTTACTTTATTACAAAATAGTACAGGTTATAAATAATCTTTAAAATAACAAAAAATATTGTTACTCTGAAAAAATGAAATGGTACTCAATAACGCGGACTACTGAATTGATTTAGATAGAATTTGATGCTGACGTAGATATTACATCATGCCCAGAAATGAAAGGTACTATTTCTGAAAGAACTTATAAACCCTAATTCTTCTCAGTCAAAGTCAAGAATACTAAGTCACTAATACAGTAAAACTGATGCGAAACTTTGGATGTTAATTTGTATATTTTTTTGTTAGTTGTTACTTAATCACGTCAAGACTACATTACCAATTTTGATAAAATATAGCTAATTGCCTGGATTTACACATAGGATACTTTTTATCCGAACTGAACACTTCTGTGGGATAAAACAGGATTCACGATATAACCTAATTACACGCGGGCAAAGCCGCGGTCGGAATGATATTTTTTTAAATAAAAAAATTGTTTTAAAAAAAACACAAAATATATTGACGCATGTATGTATTTATTTTTTGCACTCTATTATAATTGTAATTATTCATTACAAATAATCAAAATAAAATAGCCAGAACAAAGTTAGGCCCTGGTAGGGTAGGTAGGCAGGTACAGCAATGTGAGACGAACACTGGCTTATTTATACCAATAATAATGTATTATAAACATTAAATTAAGTTAACAACAAAAATACATAATATTAGCTAATGTGAAAACGAATCAACCAATCATCCCACAACAATGAAATGTGCACACAAATATTCATCCAAATCGGTTCATGTGATTAGGAGGAGTGACTGCAGTGCCATCTTCCGGGCCCAATTGTGTTTCCAGATCAGTGATCACCCAGGAACTCAATTTAATATACTTACACAAAATTTTTCGAAATGAAAACTCACATTACTATGTAAATATGAATATAAACCTGTTTTAGTACTAAGCAATTTCCCGCACAGGTGTAGTAAGTATAAATGAAATAAATATCAACATCAAATTCTTTATACAACATACTTATCTACCACCTACTAAGAAATGTAATTCTTGAAATTTTTTCGTATTTTTTTTTAAATATAATACTACTCCAATAAGCTCCTGTTCCATATTATGTCCACCATACTTCCACTAAGTTCACCATGATTTTTTATTTCTTTGCACTTTGTTGCTTTTTGCTAAAAATGGAATCATGCGATAAAACCAGTAGAGCGTTGATAACATACATTTTTGACTGAATAAAGGTACTAACGAAGGAGTGGGTTCACATTGTGAACAATCAGTGGGTTTATTTTCCTTCTGGATTCCGGATTTCTGAAAAGATTATCTATGCTATAAATGAAAAAACCTTACACATTCGTTATGTACTTAAAACAGGGGTACATATCAAACATCGTCTATAATACAATTATCATCAAATTTAAAATAAAACCAACTTACTTCATTAATTTGTTCCAATTGTAAGCATTCTTTTTCCTCCAACCTTTATGTTTCTTCTTCTTATTTTCTTTATTGTCCCCATTTGTCTCATTTTGTCTTATCGTGTTGTCACCCTTTTTTACGATTGCGCGAGCGACACAAGTTCCCCGTGTGACGGCCGTAGCGGGAATGACTCGTGCAGCGATCGGGGTAGGAAGGTACAGGGCGGCTCTCGCTATATTGGCTGGTCGCGCGCTAATTTCAAGTATTTCTTGTTTATTTCAAAACCATCGCATATTTCAAAATTCTAAATCGGTAGACGTATAGGTTGTATATTTTATAGTTAATATCCAAAAAGTCGTAACTTTACGTTTGTTATTTTGAAGATGCCAGAGATAAAAAAAAAATAACAATGAGAACTTTGTATTTTTTTTCTATCGAGAAAATATCATGGAATCATGTTTCTAAAACGGTACACGTATTGTGTTACTATTGAACTTTCTTGTCAAGAATTTTCATCACGACAACTTTAATAATATAAAAATTACGAAGGTTTAAAAAGGGCCGTAAATGTTAGAAAAATTAATTCATCACCTTAACTGTTGCACGTACGGCCGAAAGCATAACATTTATCATTTCAATGTTTACGGCGCATGTTACCCGATCAATGCTATATTTTACATAAACAGATATCTGAGGCCATATAGGGAGCAATATTAATAAAATAGTCACATTATTGAGGATTTTTCATAGAGCGTAATTGTACGATTTAACTTCATCGTATGCACGTTGAAACATTCTATGCATATTACATGACCATAAATCTTGTGTTAAAGAGCTTTTATCGGTACTATAACTTTTATAGGTTGTTTATAGAAATTGTATTTTTGGTTGTAAAAAGCAACAATTTGGAGAGTGAGCTGCGGAATTACAGGATTTGCGGCGGTCATCTACGTTCTTCCATCGGCATCGGTCGTCGACTGTCGAGTCGTACAAATTTTACGCATCGCCAGCTCATCTCTATTTAGTCCAAAGCTAGTTCAATACCTAAAATAATAACAAAATATGAAAGAAATATACAGTATGCAATTTACCGGGTTACACACGTACTATTTGTAATTATACATTAAACTGTAATAGTGAGGTTGAGTCTGAAATGGGCATCATGACATGTATCTTTTCCAATTCTACTCTACAAGACTCTTTTCTTAACAAAAACACTAACATATTACATACTCCATCTACAACGAAATACGAATACCTACCCATTAAAATAAGATTATCGGATTACTGTCCAATTGTAGCAATAAGGAAAGAGTTCAAAGAATATATATTTTATTATAATCTGTATAAATTATTATTTGAGAAGTGGCGCCCACCGACATTGGTGTCATGGTGACGCCCGTGTAGGGGCGGAATTGTTCAAACGAAACACGATGACGCAGCATTTTAAGAGCATGTTCGAATCAATATTGTCAAAGCAATGTTGCTTGTGTTATTTAAAATGTACTTTGTTGGTATACACGATATAAATGGTTCACGCGTTAACGTTATGGTAAACTTAACACGGTTTATTTTTATTAATTTATCATTATTTAGTGACAATTATTTTCACAATGCAATGGTCCGGTTGTTAAGTATACGGTAAGTACTCGAGTGACGTTCAGACTTCAGTATTGGCGAAAGTGGTGGGTTGGATCTTCACGAATGAAAATATCATAATATGAAAATTTGCATTTTTATAGGTAGGTAGTTGTTAAAAATCGTAGATATACCTCAATAAATTAACAGAATACGTGTACTAAAATATAACAATACACAATAAATATAATTTCGGTTGTTAATTGCAACCCAGTCTCAATTATATGTAGGTATAAAAATTCATTAAACTTTTTACCTTCTAATTAATTTTTGCTTGAAACTTACAAGTTACAACTGACATAAAGAAGGATTACAAAATACCAAATATATTTTTATATCTATATGAACTGGTTCGAAGAGTTTTATGTAAAAAATGTAATCATTATGTGCACAATAATGGCTCGAAGAGCTTTCCCATATGTATTACCTATCATAAACGTAGTTATAAATTAAGTTCGCAGCTAAATTTTTCATAAATAAAAGTACCCTGTTGCGTTGTAGTCATCTCATATATTTAAAACTTACTGATAAAGGTAAGTAAGATGATTTATAACATACTAGCGGTCCGCCCCGGCTTCGCCCGTGGTACTTATTTACGTTTTCTCTACATAAAAACCATCCTCGTACTTCAAGGAATATAATAAAAAAAGAATTATCGAAATCGGTTCAGCCGTTCTCGAGTTATGCGCTTACCAACACATTTTGCGAATCATTTTTATATATAAGAAGATTTATTGTCCACGCATTTCGTATAATAGCCTGTTTTCATTGAATACATATAACCATTATTCAACGTTTTAAAGAGATTAACTTTGAGAGAAAATATATTTAATCTTTAAATCTTAAACCTACATTATTAAACTACATTAGTGATTAGATTCGATTTTAAGCCAAGCTATTTCAGAAAAACACTATCTGTGTTGTAATCCAGTATACTCTCTTCACAAACGCAAAGGCAATTATCGCGCAAAATATAAAATATCAGTATCAAAAATCAAAATCAGTAAACGAAGTTTCGAGCTTTATCAATCAAATTTCAAATATCAAACATATGGTAGTAGGGAAAATTGTAAAGTACTATAAATATATGTTGTTCTGTAGTTATATGTATAAATTAACCTGTCCGTATAAAGAAAAATAAATTTTCTACCTACTTATCACAAAATCACAAATGAATATGCAAAATTGATTTACCTACATAATAGTTTTTGGAGTTACAATAACAAACAAAAAAACAAAATCAAAGCTTTTAGGTAATTATTTCATCTATAGTTTTCATCTTATATGGCATTCTACATACTAACTGTGTGAAACAATAAAAAGTGTTGCTGTTTGTTTTTATTGTTTCAGTTGTTTTTTACCTACATTCCAGTCAGAACTTGCTTGATTGCATATTTGTTTATAAAATAAGTCCAAATAACTAGTGGCGGAAATAAGAATTATAGTGCACGTGAAAAATGCATGCAAGGTCGTTAGCAAATAGCAATACATTGTATACAAATGTATATAAATAAATAATAAATAAATATTATAGGACATTATTACACAAATCAACCTAGTCCCACAGTAAGCTCAATTAAGGCTTGTGTTATATAATAATATGATAGATATCACTATTATACATTAGGTACTACACCTTAGTAATTCGCGCCTATGTTTGGACTTCAACTCCTTTCTCCCTGAGTATTATCTCCATTAGACTTTTATAAACATATTTTTTAAATATAAGTACTTAAATACTTTATCTTTTTCAGGCATTGTTGCAGGATATACAAATCTTATATGTCTTTTCAGATAGTTTGCTTTCAGATGACGCGGATGCGAGTCTCAAAGATGGAAATCGATAAACTATAGTCTATAGAGCTAAATATAGAGTTTTTTTGTACAAAGATGTTTCGAAAAAATAACCTAGATTTTGTAAATGTTAGACGTCAAAAATTAATTATATGTATAAGTTAGTTAATTATATAGATACCATCTAATATCTAAATATGTAGGTATATATATTACTGTCTCATACAAAATTCTTAAGAGAATATATTATGTACTATTATTTACTTTATTTAATAATAGATCAAACTGAACTTTTAAACTTTATATAGGTACAAAAATGTTATGGACCCCGAGTACTCATACCGACCACATATAATAATCATGTTCATATTATAATTACACACTGCACGTCTTAAAACTGACACAGTGGTCTTAATTACACAAGTATGCGGTAATCTGTGACGTTTCCAATAAACTAGATCACTGAAACTGTAGCAAGGGCACTTGTCAGCGCGTATTTAAAATTATATGTGACATGTACAGCGAATAATTTATATAAAATAGAAGAATATTAAATATTCTTACCTATTAGCGATATTATTTATAGGATTTATCAAATATTATATTATATGGTGAGGTAATCAGCCTTTTGTATGCGTCTGTGCTGTTACAAACCAATTTTTTTTTATTGATACGAACTCTGGACCCAATGCTGCTAAGCTTAAACAAAAAAAAAATCCAGCATTCTCCGTCTTTCACCATACAAACTACTTTTTCGACGTACTCAATGAGATTCACAAAGGAAGTCTCGCTAAATGTAAAAAATTGTTTAAGGTTCATAAAGAAATTGAGTCTATTAACGACTTAGTATTTTTTTATTTTGTATTTATTGACTCTTAATGGGCCTTTCTTTACTAGCTCCCAAAGTAACTGTTCCGCATCTATACACGCTCACAGAAGATCAAGTTCAGCTTTTGACGCAAGAGAGGAGATAGAGGTTTAATTTGTCAATTTTTTTTATTCATATCCCAATCATGTTTAGATCAGTGTACATTGTTATAAGTAACTTTTATAAAGTGAAAGTTTGAGCGCCGTGAAGTCTAGAAAAAGGCTTCTTTTTTCTTATTAAATATAATAAGAAAAGCTACTGTCTGTGAAAAAAGGTCAAAATAAACTTAATTTTCAAGTGTATTATAGTTAAGTAGCAATAAATGTTAAGGACGTATCTCGTGTATGACATGTTATCTAAACATGTTAGACATGAAAAAGGCATGCGACGGTGTTAGAATTTATAAAACAAAATTGCTTCGCGCGAACAACACGATTACTTCATAGGTCAGCTATGTATCTAGAGCAACACAAATAAGTTAACATTATTGTATTGTATACTTTTAGTTATGGTTGTGTGAAATTTATAAAAAAAATCTGCTAATAATAATAATAAAGTAGAATTTTAATTAACCATATGTATTTAGAGATATTTTGCCTTCTATTTGATTAAGATAGAGCTTAAAATGAGGATGAGCAATTAAATTTTCTTATTTGTAATGTGTCCATGCTACTGCTTGCCTTTTTAAAAATCACAATACATATACAAATACACAATATACTTAAAAGAAGATGTAACTAGGTAGGTATATGAATATTTTACTATAGTTTGTTTTTTTTCGTCGTTAGTACTTACTTATTTTTACAATTTAAAATAATACAATTATTTATTTAATTAAATACCTACCTCTGGTTGTATTCCAGCCCTGATTATATTTATTTTATTGTAGTTTTATGATAATAAAGTAATTTTTTAGTAAGTGCGTTGAAAGGTATTTTTATGTCTTCCAATAAACCTTAATAAGGCACTCAAGCGATGAAAATATTTCACTCAACTAATGCTATATGTCTATAAAAAGAATTTAACGTGTAGACTTGTCATTTGGTATCCGTTGCATCGTGAATGATGTCTACCTTACAACGTGTGAAATACTGTGTTATAAAAGGGTTATGCACTTTATGGTTCCGTATGTCTAATAGAAAATTTTCTACCCAACGGTGTGCATAAAGTTAAATGGAATCTGTGTCCATATAAAATAAGGATACTCTGCCTTATTATTAATAATATCAGAACACTTCACAGTTTCTGTCATAGGTTCCAAGAACATCTAACAAAAGACAATCTTATTAATCCCGACATTCATGCAGGATATCAATAGGTACCTACTCATACTCGTTCTATAATAATCATTAATACCATTCAAGTACTTTTTATCGACATGTGATTGAACCAAGTTTGCTTTGTGCTCTACAGCAGCAATATGATTTATCAAAACCAGTAAATGGACGAATACGCAGAAATACGTTCTCTTCACGCCATTATTAGGCAATACCGGTCTACACTTTTATGTACAGGCATGTTATATAAACTATTTATTCGACGCATATTAATATTTTTAACATGGAATAAAATAAAAGTCGAATTGTTAATTAAAGCACGGTTAAGCTGCGTGTCCTTAGGATACAAACCCGAGCTGGTTCCACGACTTTTTAGCAATCGATGACGCAATTTGATTAAAAATAATTATAAAGTAAGTAACAACTAGTTTAGACAAAAGCCAATATCGAGCGGTCCATGTACCTTCGGCCCAATAATTAATATACAGTTTAATAAGATTTATATTTAGACGCAGATATTACTAGTTATTGTCATATCAATTAAGTAGGTAAGTATAAAAATGTAGTATAATCAGCATACTTACAAGTATGCTGTAACTGAATATCGTATGCATGAAAAGGTGATATCAATGTTATTATTCAAGTATTAATGAATATCTCTAGGCGGACAGTATTTCCTATTTATAAGAATTGCCGTTCTCGGAGAAGCAAGGTTTGGATAATCTTTATTCATATATGGATGATATCAGTCAAGGGCTGTGCTATCCTCCAGGGATAAGGTAAGGACCGTTCGTCATTTTAATTACAGGAGGTCTAATATTTATTTAAAAGAGTGAATTCAAATATTCTTAATTAACTGTTTTAACTCTTCATACATTGATTTACGAATGAGTGCTAAACCCCGAGACTCACTAATTTTTCTATAAAGAAAGTAAATCAGTAAGAATGTAAACTGCAATTTTCTTGTCATTTGTTTTGGTTTAACAAATTGTGATTAGATCCAAAGATAAAATATACATTAGGTCAATCCGATATAGAACAATGGTCGAAAGTGAGTATAGTTGTTAGTAATTAGAGTCCAAGGCTGTCGGGTCAGCAGTTAGCCGTCACCGCGACACGGGAAGCCATCAAGCCACGCGCGAATCAATGTCGACCTTTTAACTTATTCTATTCATTCATAAGTATAGATCAAGTGCGGTTTTTATACTTTTTGCATGCTCTAAGCTTTTTGCACATACATGAATTTAGCGACAACTCTTATGGTAGAAGTAATATTATCTACTGATATAGGTAATATGTGTGTTTCAAAATATTTATGACAGCTTTCACATTAAACACGACAAGATAGTTAAATATAAGCAATACAGAAAACTTCTACCATATTAGGAGTTTATTTCGGCACATCGCACACAGTTATCTGGTAAAATCTTAGTTAAGCGTAGGTTATTAGACTTGTTAATTTGGCGACACACTGTATTTAAATGGAGACATTAATTAGGTATAAGATCAAACCATCTCTGAGCTTGTATTTAGGTTTTCACCAAAATTGGTCCTGTATGACGATACAATTTTCAAGTCATAGAAGAATATCCTTTGTAACAAATATATATATTTTTTACAAGCAAGTTAAAATTAAATCAGTTTTGTGACAACCCTAAATAAATCACGAATAATTATGTTGAAAAACGGCTTTTCCGGCTTATGTCATTACGATTTTGTAAGTGAGGTGAATCAGGCAGGAAGAGAATGTTGGAATAAAACAAAAACGACAAAAAAATGTTGTGTGGTTTTATGAAACCACGGTAAAAGTGAAACTTTCCGAACACTGCTTTATACCTACTCGGCAGCCGACCGTCACGCGACATGCGCTACACAGACCAAAAAGTTTGAGACGATGTAATAAAAGTTTCACTTTAATTATTGTAATATTGTCAATCAATGAGATATTACTTTTACTTTATAATTAATTAGTTGCATGTCGGTGATTGTGACTTGAACTTGGTCTCTGCGACCTGTGGAATGTAAATTGCCTTCTAAAGAATTGAGTGTGAGCGGTAATTCGTATTCGTAATAAATCAAATTATTACGTTCTTATAAGCGTACAATGTAAATTGCATAAAGATTTTTACGTGAAAATTATTTTTAATTAAGGGAAGTAAGTTACCATATTTCCTGTTCACGACAGTGTCGGCACTCGGCATTGGAGAAATTTTTTAAATCATTATTCATTTTTAACATGTACGTAACTGTAGATATCTACTGCGTGAAGGGACCATTGGGGAATCGTATAGCGTATTTATTATTTATACCTACTAAGTACTAATAAATGAGAATGCAAACCTGAAGAGAGTTAATTTGAACGTACAAGATAATCTCAGGAACTACTGGACTGATTTAAAAAATTAATTCATTGTTGGATATTAGTATGTGATTTCTGAGTGCTATAGGTTAAGCTAATTATAAAAAAAACTACCTACACTGTCTCTTGTTTTATAATTTCCATAAAAGATGGTACCTACTTGGTTTATATGCAGGACGAGTTTACGTAGGTATAAATTAACCTATTTTATTTACCAAAACAACATACCTAATACATTTTTATTGAAATTGTATAAAAAAGAGAACAATAATTTTTAAGCAAGTTTATTAAAAGCTTAAAGAGCAATAAATGTTGTTAATAAATGTTTGCGAAACTCAATTACTATTGATACCTATAACTGTATAATTTAATTACGTATTTAACTTTAATGTTGCTGCAATATAGGTACTTATGTAAAATAAGGGTTCATATTTTATTCGAGTAAGCTTTAGTCTTATATTTTATAGGTACTTATTAATATATTACAATTAAATGTAAACAATAACAATGAAGAACAGGCAGTATATAGGGGATTTTTTTCAATTATGTAATTTAAAATTTAAAAAGTCATCTATAGAGTTTTCGTTGGATAAAATTATTCTATTTTATTATTTATTAACCTTGGCTAGATGGTAATGATTAATGGCAGTACATATTTCCAACTAAACTTTTCAATCTCAAGAAATAAGAAAAGGTTTTAAATAAAACCGGCCAAGTGCGAGTCGGGCTCGCGCACAAAGGGTTCCGTAGCAGCAAATATAATAAATTACAGTTAAATCAACCTATCTCAAAAACTATAAGAGATACTTTGATCAAACCAAAAATCGTTGAAAGAGTTAATTAGCATGCATCACCTCTATTTTTTTTAGAATTTTATACCCCGTAGTTATAAAAATAGAGGGGGGGGGACATACTTTTTACGACTTTGAGAGCTGATATCTCAAAAACCGTTCACTTTAAGAAAAATGTTTTTTAGAAAACTTTATATCATTTTAAAAGACCTTTCCATTGATACCCCACACGGGTATGTACATCGAAAAAAAAAATTTCATCCCTCAGTTACATGTATGGGGGGCCCCACCCCCAATTCTTTTTTTTACTATTTAGTGTCATATTTTTGTAGCGGTTCATACAACACATATTCCCATCAAATTTCATCACTGTAGTACTTATAGTTTCCGAGTAAATCGGCTGTGACAGACGGACAGACGGACAGACGGACAGACGGACATGACGAAACTATAAGGGTTCCGTTTTTGCCATTTTGGCTACGGAACCCTAAAAACGCTCTGTGTGAAAGCGAAGAAACCTGAAACGTCTCATAAAAAGCCTAAGTTAGAATCTTTATATCCAAGTCCAGGTACATGAGGTATTTAGATGGACGTGTGTCATCACCATATTCATCTATGTTTTATATGTTTAAAAAAATATAAATAATCTATTATTAAATAAATATTTTAATAACAGCAATATTAGAGAACATTCAGAATGGAAAAATCGTGTGGCGCGTGGCGGAATGCGCTGAATCGGACAGGGCAATTTGCTCATTAGAGGCCATGCATTCTATAACTCAATATACAACTTAATACGAAACATTAATATATCTTCTTATCTACGCAATTGTAGTATAATAAAAATGCTTCAGTAAGGTCAAACTTGATTTGGTAACCGTGCTCTGCCTATATATTGAATAATGACGTAGGTACTTTGTTCGATTGATTTTGACTAATATATCGCATACTGTTGTTTAATAATAATCGATACATGTATGAAGAAAATTGTATATTGGCAATTATAATGATTTATAAATTATATGTTGAAATTACCTATTCAATAAAAACGATAAGGCCTCCGTTATCCATTTGTGATTTATATAGTAGTGCGTAGAAAAAATGTACCTACCTAAGTAGATGGAGTGTCGTTTACCTATATGTATTATGATTTATGATCAATAATTGAATATTTAAAACGTTTTAATAAAGCTTAGATATTTTAGATTTTGCCCTAGTAGATAGGAATTGGAAGAATAAACACTGTGGTAATATTTCATCAAGAATCGATTAATATCATCCATTCGTATGGCGTTTACGAAATACCTGGATGGGACACTAACAGTTGTTAATTTATGAAGATAAAATCAAATACATCGTCAACCTTTTGTTATACACATCTATCTAATGTAGATAATATTATCTACAAAACGCTATTTTGTTGAAATTATTAAAATTTTATAAAAAAAAACTATTGTAAGTGACTATTTCATAATATGTATGTGCATTAATAATTTTATAACATTTGTAATATTTTTGTAAAGGCTTGATATGAGTAGTTAAAACCCTACGTATCAGGAACAATCAGCTGTATTGTACATGATAGGTAGGTAAGCAATGAAACCAACCACTTTCACGGTAACAGTGATATTTAAGGTCAACCATTTCACCATTGACCTTAACATATATTTTTACTTGTTTCCGATTTATTTTTGTAAAGCATTGGATTTAAATGAAATAAATCGTGAGTATTAATTTCAAAAAAGTTTCCTACTTCTAGCTTGAAATTGAAAAGTTGAAATTATAAATTAAAGTAACAAGGTTATTGCACTTGAAATATTAATTTTGTGGAAAATTTTCACTAAATAAAATGTTAACATTAAGTACATATTTTGTTAAATTAATTAATGCATTTAAAGAACTTATAACACGTGAGTTGCCAGTGTGTGGGAAATATAATGAACTCAATTTGAACAAGCAAGGATACAAATGTACCTTTTTTATTTTTTTCGAATAATCGTTACACATTTATAGAAGTCAAACCTATAATTTAACAAACAAATATTCGAAAGTAGTTCCGCACATGAAGGTGTGTGCGGCGCATTGACCTTCTAATATTCAAATAAATCAAGTTAGATAAATATATACTTTGAAATTATATGTGTAACAGAGTAGCGATTAAAATAGGCTCATCATGTCCGGATTGTTTATGATTCTGATCGTTTGGAATGATTAATGAGATTTGGTTATTTATTGAGCATCGCTCCAGGCATCGTGAATGGGAGCAAAATTTAAAATTATCTTCATAAATTTTAGGCTATTTGACATTTTCAATGAAGGTTAATACAAGTTTTTGAATGATTAAAATAATCAATTTAATTACAATATGTACTTAGTTATAAATTTTATTATTATTCAGCATTATCTCTAGACAATTTTTTGAATTATATATAGGTACATACGTATTATCTACTAGATTTCCGCCCGCGGCTTCGCCCGCGTTTGCAAAGGAAAACCCGCATAGTTCCCGTTCTCGTGGGATTTCCGGGATAAAACCTATCCTATGTGTTAATCCAAGTTACCCTCTATATGTGTGCTAAATTTCATTGTAATCGGTTCAGTAGTTTTTACGTGAAAGATTAACAAACATCCATACATCCATACATCCATACAAACTTTCGCCTTTATAATATTAGTTAAGGTATTAATATAGTATTAAGATTAAGATAAACTAATTAATATATTTCTGGACGTTTGCTTGAAAACTCACTTCGTAGCTAGGTATATTAACATTCTTGATAGCAAACGATTATTAAAGGATGATTATATAAACAACCTACAGACGTATGTTTTAAGTGCACTTGTTGACATTGTAAGTTCTGCGAGTACTTTTAGACCCACAATATTTCTCAGATATACATAGTTATTAATATCCATTCATTATACTATTATGTTTTCGGTGGCGAAATAGGTACTGTTAAAATAGTCTTAACTGGGGTACCTACCAAGGGCGGATCCAGCTTTAGTGCCAGGGGGGGGTCACATAGCTAGACGTGGTCAATTTTCAAAAGCTATATTTTGGTAATTTAATTGATACGTAGATTTAAAAAAAATGGTCAAGTGCGAGTCGGATTGGCGAACCAAGAGTTTTAATTTTAATTTTATGCTTTTTGCGATTTTTCTTTTATCTGTGCTATACGTAAGTGTCTATTAAATAAAGATTAAATATCAAGATTCTGTGTTCACGGGAAGTACCCTGTAGGTTTTGATTCCTGGCAAGTGGCAACACTTGCGAATGTTGATATTAGGCATGAAATGTATGTTTTAGTAATTTTTCCTCCATCTGTGCTGACATTGCTTTTAACCAAATTTCAGAACTATGTGTTCACAGGAAGTAGTACAATACCTATAGATTTTGATTCCCTTGCGATAATGTCGAAATTTGCGATAATTTACGGCATAAATGGCTGTATCTTTTGATTGCGTTGGCTTATAAGTTTGATTTTTTCACAGCTATAAGGAACCGTAGATTTGAGTATTCGGTATAAATTTCAGATTGATACCTCCACGCGTTCCTGAGATAAAGGGTCTTCACAGGCAGACAAACTTGAAAAATATATATTTTTTGCAATTATTCCTGTATCTGTACTATAAGATGTTGCTTTGTACCTAATTTCAAGATTCTGAGTTTACGGAAAGTACCCTGTAGGTTTTGAGTTTTGATTCCCTTGCGAATGTCGAAATTTGCGAAATTTTTCGGCATTTACGGCTGTATCTTCTGATTCGTTGACATAGACGTTTGATTTTATTATAGCGTAAAGGTATTTTAGATTTGAGTTTTTGGTATGAATATATTAGCATCATGATATATTATACATATATCAGCGTTATCAATAGTTAATACATGTCAGCGTTCATGAGTAACAGGGTTGTAAGTTAATTTTTTTTTTTATATTTTTTTTATCATATAATCTAAGGAAAAATTCATGCTTTTCGCAATTAGTAAACAAAGTCGTTGTCTCTGTGCCTATGTCCCTATGTATGATTAAATCTTTAAAACTACGCAACGAATTTCGATGCAGTTTTTTTAAAGATAGAGTGATTCAAGAGGAATAGTATATAATTTATAAGGTTTTAGAGAAAGCGGGCGAAGCCGCGGGCGGTAAGCTAGTCTGCGTTATAAGACGTTTGATTGTACTAAATTTCATGACTCTGTGTACTCGGGAACTACCCTGTAGGTTTTGATTTCTTAGGGAGTGTCGAAAAATTTCAGCAATTACAGCTGCATCTTTTGATTGCGTTGGCTAAAAGGTTTGAATTTTTCACAGCATCAAGGGACCGTAGACCGTAGGATTTCGACATTAGCAAGGGAATCAATACCTGCAGGGAGCACCCTGTCCCGTAAACACAGTCTTGAAATTGAGTAAAAAGTATCGTGTTATAGCACAGATGTAGTAATAACCGAAAACCCTAATTATTTAATTAAATTAAATTAAAATATATTTTTAAATAATTTTAAACTTACAATCCCTTTACTCATGAACGTCTTCATGCATTTAATTGATATTCACATCAGAACTCAGGTCTATAATAACTTAAATCTGTTATTTAATTCAAATTCTATGTCAACGCAATCTGAAGAAAAAGCAATTAGAGCCGCATATTCTGTAATTCGCAACTACATACTTGCAAGGGAAATCATCAATCAAAACCTACAAGGTACTTCCCGTGAACACAGTCTTGAAATTTGGTTAAAAGAAACGACTTAAGCACTTACAAGCACAGATAAAGAAAAAATCCTGTAAACAAAATTGTAAGATACAACATAATGAAAAAATATGTTTGCTCGGAGTCCTCGGTGCGCGAGTCCGACGCGCACTTGGCCGATTTTTTGTTGTAATTTGACTGTATTTTATAGTGTTCATTTGGAAAAAATTTTGCTATTTTATGTCTTACGAATATTTCGATATTTGAGGTTTTGTGTGAAAAGTGTAACAGTAAAAGTTGTAGAAAAAAAATTAATTTCATACAACTTTACCATTACACTTTATTCCGCAGATATGGTTTTTTTTTAAATCGAAAAACCTGTTATTTGTCCTTAAATTACGACCACAGGTCGACCCTAATAAACTTTTTCTATAATTTTTGTTATATTCTCTTCCGTTACCGTTTGTAATTGATTTCATTGTTCTATATTACTTTTATGTCTCAAAATTCAATAACAACATCATATTGAACAGTATTAATTTGTTAATTTAAAAAAGTTAATATTAAATTAGTGGTCCACTTAGGTCGTGGACCTAGCCCAGGGGGGGGTCATGACCCCGTGACCCCCCCCCTGGATCCGCGCTTGGTACCTACATGGTAACAACAAACAAGCGACAGGTCATAGTTTATTTATTATTACATTCTATTGTCTAGTATCTTAGATTTATGGGCTATATAGCAAACAAGTTATTTTTTTATATTTCCTGGTAACAATAGGGGTTTCGTTGCGGTTTAGTTGTTTATAATTTTAATAATAGGTACTTTACATACATGATACAGGTACTTAGTAAATTAGAATAAGCTAGGATTTAATAACAATTAAAAATGTATGGATATAATATGGATGTGTAAAAGCTTTTGTTTTACAGGTAGTACTAGGTACATTTCCATCTCGCAAAATTCAGATTTCAACGAGTCCTGTTTGTAGAATGGCGATAGTTCTTCTGTAGTTTCATCATATATATATTTACGCATATATAAAGAATAAAGAAATTATATTGTTATATGAATCTTTCTTTTTATACATACAATTCTGAACGAGGTTTAATGAGTATGAATTCTTCGCAATCAATAAAATAAATTGATGTGGTCATAAAAAGCTTTCGAAGCTTTTCATAATTAATTGGTCAAGAACACAGTTTACTTTGTTAATGTAGGTCATACATGAATACAATATACTTTTAAATATGATAAAAATTATTATGATCGTGTGCACTCTCCGAGACAATGCAATATTTGAGCTCACATTCAGATTTAAACAGGGTCACATGACACATCACACACGCTTTACTATATATAAAAAATCTGACTTTAGATTTCCGCCTGATTGGTATAGTCGGCGTTGCATAAAGGTCTTAAACTTATGCCAATTCCTAAACATAATAATAAATGTACTCTGATTTCCGATAAAGAGTACAAAATAAAATAAAATAAATCTACCTACCTACTTGTTTATACACATCCGGAATTATAGGTATAGTTCATCCGGAATTATCTCAATTCCGAAGTGTCGAAAAATTTTTTGATTACTGTTCGTGAAAAAGGTTTAAATTCCACTTTTAATTAACAATTATCTCTTTATTTATGGAACTTAGCCTTATAAATCTTTGTATATGATTATTCACATAAGACAGTCACAATAGTTCTGAAATTGGTTTATGCAAACATGATTTACGTTGAGAATGTTATAATAATAAAATTGCCATTAAAAGTGCGAATTCTTTGTTAGTTTATACCTAATTGGTCTATTGTCGTAGAATATTAAATTGACCTTGGTTACTTCACTTAATGCGGTAATTATATATATGAGTACATAATTATTTCGATCGAAAGGCGAAAACCGTGCGAAGAAGTGTTGATATTATTATTAGACTTGCCACATTCTCTAATTATACCTAATCAAGCACTTTATTACAGATGATTGTAACACAAAAAGGTTAAATTACTTAATTTGCCAATTTAATAATTTAAAAAGGCATTTTGTGAACGAATAAATCAATAAAATTGCTTTTAACAGCAGATGCATTTGACTGCGCTGTTAATAATTAATTATTTATCTTCTATTTTTGACGTATTTTTGATAATTCTGAAAAAAGAAACCACAACACCAAGTAGTAAATTCTGATAGAGTTCTGTCATAATATGTGACTTCATCTGCAACGACGACGATCACGATTGCAGTCACTAAGAATCGTTTAATACCTATTATGTTATCAAAATTTAGATGTTACAAACATAAATGATATTAAAAAAACTGAAAGTAATCGGTGAAATTCATGTGAAATGTTCAATATCTATATGTCGTGGCCATATCGTAAATTTGCTCATTTCATGAAATGACTGATCATTTCGTGAAATGGTCGCATTTCATGATGTGGCTAATATCGTTTGACCATCGTTAAATCGTCAATGTTTCACGATTTTGTCATCCACATTTGGCTAGATCGTATAAAATATAGGAATTCCATAAAATATTTAAAAATTAAGAATATTTTTAGAACTTGTTTATTGTCATTTAAGTTAGTGCCGCGGCAGCGCGAGCGGTTGGCGAGTTCCAGAAGCGAAGCGAATCGAATCGAAAAAATAGATTAGAGAGTGAGAGATAGTGTTGTTGGAGTAGGAACGGCATGAAGAGATAAGAGGCAAGATCGCAACGAACGTACTTTATAAAGAGATTTTAAAAGTAGATATATACATATTATGTAGGTATCTACCTATTTGTTAACTCGCGGTAAGAAAATTATTATTCTTTTATATATAAGTTATCCTCGAGTTGTTTACGCCTGAAGTCCCGCGAACGAAGTCGCGACTCGCGGGCATCAGCTAGTCCGACATAATAAGGAGAGTTTATATACCTATGTATAGTTTTTTGAACCATGTAAGTGTACTTAAATTTATTGATCCTTTCGGAATCATAAAAAATAAAAAGCTATATGAATAAATGATATTTAGTTTTATTTCCTCGAGACTAACATTTTTGTAGAGGTTACCCACGCTCATATTCAATATTATCGACTTATTTATTCAAGCAAAGATCCATAAAAATTCATAATACGATGTAGACGTCAATAAATAATAATAATAAAGACAAAAAAGAAATGTTGATTGCAGATAATGTCGAATTATTCGCGCATTAATCACACGATAAAGATTTCAATGTAAATATAGCGACATAGTTGTGAGTGAGCCGACGCGCCGCACGCTTTTGGGTCACGACTTCATCTATGTGATGCAAAAAGGCAATGGGCTGAATTATGGTAACGGCTACCATACACTTTAATTGATTTATTAAGATAATTTCACGCGGTGATCGTTATCTCCTAAATGTAATCGGTTAGCTAAGGTCAGTTAATGTATGAACTGTGTAGAGAGGCTTTGAAATAATAATAATTATTGAATTCTGAATGATGACAACAGTAATAGTCCATTGGTGAAACAGAATTAAAACTTTAACAGACGTTGCATCCACCTACGATACTCCTACACGTAGCAACGCACCTAGGAAGATTATTAGGGTTGCTATTCAGTATTCCACTGAATAGCACCCTAACAATCCTTCAATCTATTCTATTCAATCATTATTAGTGAATAATGTGGGAACTGGGAAAATTTGTAGGGAGAAATGTGTTTGTAAAGAACTAAATACTAATCATGTCGCTTCATTTACTTTGAAGTTTGAAGCGTTTAACGTTTGAAGTACCTACTATTGGTTATTTACACAGGTTATTTACAAGCACATCCCTCGCTACATATCCTCGGAAATTTTTGGGGAAAAGCACCCTAAATCCTTAAAGATAAAAAACGAAAGAATCGTCTGTAGAAAGGCTATATCTTCTGTAATAACAAAACATATACGTATACGAGAACGAGTTTTCAAATTGTAAAATTGTTTACAGATAAATAAAATTAATTAATTTTACATGTACAAAAATTTCCTTTTAGTACAATTACTAGGTAAGTACACCTAAATTGCCCGTCGACCGCGACGCTCAATGAAAATCATTATAATGAAATAGATTTATTTACTGGTGAATCAGGGGTTTTATTTTCTTTTCTTTTCTTAAACTTACTAGGAGGGCCCTACTACTCCAAATTGTGTAAAATTTAGAAAGGAAATAAACTAAGTATTTTTATTACTTATTATTTTTTTTTATTTTATTTTCAACACTCGGCCACGCATGCTTACCTGTAGAGGTACCTATGCTCAACTGCAGAGTCGATGTAGACTATTGGAACGAAGTCAAGGACACTTATGTAAACGCGACTTTATTAAATTTCTATTAAAGCGCGCGTACAGTGCGGTTTATTTGTAATTTGTTTTATTTTACATGTTCCGGCTATTAACACTGTTTTCACGGCTAAGAATTTCTTGTTAACTTAACCAATTACAATATCGTGATGAAACAATGTGTAAGCAAATTTCATAAAGGACAATTAAATTTGCATGCACTGTATCGCAATTTGTTTTAGTAACTAGTGAAGAATTTTAAGGTTAGTTGAACCATAGGTAGTAGGTATGCCTATTGATGCCCATTTAATGGTTTTTTTTAGTGAGAAGGATGTTTCGAAATGATAAGCTTTGATTTCTGTATTCATAAGGTCGTATTTCTACCTACTGCAATTAGTCTATAATAGACTGTGATAATAGAACTTTTAATATGTTGTTGAAGTGAAACTTCTTTATCGGGGTTGGAAAAAAAATTCAGTGTAACATTTTTCCGTTACGCGCCATCTTGTTTTTATCCGTACCACGCGTGATTCAACGTATTCCTGTAAAGTTGCATATACATATATAGTAAATTATTTTTTTAAAAATAAGGTCACAAAGAAATTTCACTTTTTACGTGTGTACACTAGTACACGCAAACATTTTTTTTATATTATCTTATCGCTGTATTTATAAAATTTTGTTATTACATTAAGTATGTATATTAATTTGATTTAAATAACGAAATAGTCATCAAAACATTGTTGTTTTGTTCGGTTCAATGATTTGAAAACAATCAAAAATATTTTCTGTTAGTTGTGGTATGTTGGTATAAATACCGTTTACATTTCAATCGGAAGGTCGATTAAAAGCATGATACGTTAAAAATGGAATGATTTTATTCATTATTTCATTGAGTCGCAACTCGCAATACAGACTATAAGGTAGGTCTATTTACTTGACATATCTAGTTTTTGCCTCAATTTCTGAGTAAAGTATATCCGCATCTCATAGTTGAGTAATTGTCATTGCCAGTAGGCTTTGATTGAAAGGAGCATGTATGTATAATCTTTAGATAAGAGATAACATTGCTATGAACGAGTTGCGGAAAAAATGTATTAAATTTCAACTTATTATATGGCTATTAGGGTAGGTACATAATATATTAATTATTAAGTGTTCTCGAATTAAAGGTAAGTAGGTAGGTATATCAACCCTTTTGAATATAGTTAGTACCTTCACACTTTCACAGTATTATAGTCAACTCATCTAATTCTGTGACAAAACAGAATATGAAAAAAAAAGCAGGTTAAACTTCATAAATTTTATTTTTATTTTTAATAGGAACATTAATCAATCTTCTATTTATCATATGGAGCAAGTGTAATCTTAACACATATGAATTAACTCAGCGTAAAATGAGCTTAATCAAACCGCGATGACTTGTCTAATTCTGTGACAATCACCATAATTCGGTGATAGTACTTCTCTAATTCTGTTATAACCGAATTATGCGAGTATTTATTATTTTTTAACACAAAAGTAAAAAAAAATACAATTAATAAAAAATATAAACATATTGAATGTAATAATTATGTTTTTATTAATCAACGAGATACTATCAAAAGAAGGGAACAATAAAAAACAATATTGGACTTTATAATTGTTTGTGTGTACACTGTACAGACTCATTTTTGACTGCAGAATACTTTGAATTGCGGATGTCAGGGTTGTTTCATTATATTTTCTATTTTTATTTTTGTCTTCCTCCATGCTGTCTAAAATAAAAAAATAACTCACTTAATTATGTTATAAAAAAAATAACGGACTTTTTTAAAATGCTTGAAAGCGATCCTACTTTTTTACCTGAGTAAAAATAAATATTTTCTGACTTAAACGACTAACGTATACGCACTGAAAACAATTATTAATACACGAATTGAAAATAATAAAAATTTGCTTGGTTAATTCGGTGACACTGTTTTGAGTTGCAATCTTGAGAATCGTTAACTTTTTGAACCCAGGAAATAAGGTATTATGCAAAAACAAATGAAAAATTACTAAAACCTTTATCGGTATCAACAAGAATATGTTTTTAACAATTAATTGTCAAAGTATCATGAACTTACACTCACCTTTTCTATTTAAAATTAATTAAATAATGACAGCACAGTTGCATGCTATCGGTGAAGCGTCAAACATGGCGGGCTCAGTGACAAATCCCGTGATTGTTACTATCTCACCCGCACGATTTTAACCAAAATTTGTACACAAAAAGAAGCTTTATTACCATACCATAGGGTTAATTTTGATGTATTGTATTTTACTCCTATAACGCTGTAAAAGAGTCCAAACGTTGTATCTCCGAATTAAGTGAGTCACATAATAAGGTGAGTTTACCCTACTTATAAGTGAATTGACATACCCTTTTGTGTGGTGTGGGCCAGATCTGTGAGCCAGATGCATTATGTATATGTAGATACATATTATATTTTACTGATCGATTTAAATTTTAAATTAACGGATAAGTGGTGATCCGCCTTTTTTGTCCAAAATCTAACCCAAGACCTTTCCCAAGACCCAAGAAATAAAATTGTTGAATATTCCGTAAATTTTTTTTCGATGGATACAGAATGATTACCTAATGCAGTATGCTGACAACAACAACTACAAATAACAACAATGAGAGTTTGTATGTGAAATGTATGCGTAGGTCGCGGTCGCTTATAATAAAGGGCATGCAAATGAAAACTTGCAAACTAAAAACACACCTGTAAAATATTTAATTACTATAAGATACATATTATTATGTGTTCACTAATTATTTCAATAAATTTGCATTTCGACCCCTAAAACAAATTGTAGATACACTGCTGAAAATTCATAATCGATGCTGCTATATCTTCGATCATAATAGAGCGTCATCTAGTGAGTGTATTAGGATATGTAATATAAGTAAATACGATATGAGCATGTCGTCTGTGATGTCGTGTTGTAAATGTTACTTACTTAAGTTCAATTTATCACTCAATACCCTGTTAAGATTTCAAGCAACTTGTCACAGTACAGAGTATTCATTAATTGCACCCTATATAGCCATAAATCACTGCAGAGATGTTAATTAAATTAATTAGGCAATGTTTTATATATTGGTTGTAGATAACTGAATAGCTTAATCAGTTTTTTGTTGTTGTTTTTATATTTTCTAGTTGATTACATTTATGGTATTAGTAACATTGAAATTCCTAGGTGCTATGTAAAGTCATGTTGACGAACGTATAAGCTAATTGTAGTTTATGTGAATGAACTTACATAGTAGGACCTTAGTGTTTTTTCTTTAGCTAGAAGGCAACAAGAAAAGATATTGGAACAATTGTTTTTGTACTGCTATACGATGTTGTCACTTGTCAACAGTAGGTATGGGTTAAGAAATAAATAAAAGAACAAAAGAAATATCAGAGCTGTTTATTAACTTATAAATATTTTTACAGACTTAATAATTAGACAAAATAATGGCAAGAAAGTGTTAAGAATAATACAAATACAAAAAATAAATAAACATTACTTGCGAATTGTGACACATTTACATGATAATTATTAAGAAGTTAAATATATTTTTACAGCAGCCTTAAATTTAAACAAGGACGGAATATCATAGCCAATACAACTAATAATATAATTTATTTTAAATCTAAAAATGACCTAAATCAGTTACATAATAGACACGTCCCAATCATTTATTCGGTGGAAAGTCAAGAGTAGTGTATGTAGGTCTTGTTCTTGGAACGGGAGGTCGTCGAACTCGCGGGTGAGTTTTTCCTCCTTCTGTGGGTTTGCTCATGCTGGTTTCACCTTCCTCGGGCAAGTATGGCGGCCGAGGGTTCAGAACCAGCGCTTTGTAAGAAGAATGCGAGTCGGCGATACTGCGGCCGTCACCTTCGTCTCTTCTGGAAAGCTCAGAGAAGGGCGACACTGAGCGCTTCTCTATCCCGCTGGGGCCCGGCGTCTCCTCTTTTGGTTTTAAATCGTACACATTTTCTTCTTTTCTCTTCGGTTCTGCATCCTTCTTGAACTTCGTCTGTCGTTCAATGATTTCAGCCGTAGTTAAATCGGAACCTTGCACGTCCGTCTCTAGCGGCGCGGCGGTCAGCCAAGGTCGAGCCGCGTTGTTGCTGCACCAGCGTTCCTCGTTCTCGCTCGCGTCGCCCAGCAGGCCTAACTTCTCGAGGTTCTGCAGTAACAAGTTCTCGCTGGAGCTGGCCGCTCGCATCTCCGTCTTGGTGTCTTCAGCCAGGAGCAGTTCAGCGAGCGGCGGCGCGAGGCCGAGGCCGATGTTCCGCTCGTGGTACACCTCGGAGATGGTGGGGGTGAGCTCGCCGCTCATGTGCCGCACTTGGGCCAGTGAGTCACGCGCCGCCGCCAGCTTGGGCCGCGCGCGCTTGGACGTGGAGGGCTGCGCGTCCGGCTTGTCGTCGTCCGTGCGGCGCGGCTGCGCGGACGCCAGCTCGTAGAACGCGTCCAGGTAGCGGCGGTCGGGCCGGCGGCGCAGCACCGTGTCGTGCCCGGACGACTCCCAGTCCGAGTCGTCGGACGGCGGGCGGCGCGTGTACAGCGTGCGGATCTTGGTCTGGTGCGCGAGCGCGAGGGACACGTTCTGCGGGGCGGCGGGAGGGGAAGGTGTAAAGGCGGCGTCGCTCTCGCCCCGGTAGCGTGGATGGGGGTGTGGGTGGGGGTGCGGCGGGGCGGGTGCAGGGGCGGGGGGCGGCGCGGTGCGGCCGTCGGGCTCCCCGCGCCCCGCCTCGCCGGCGCCGCGCACGTACATGGTGAACGCGCCTCCACAGGAACCGAGTGGTAGCGGCGGCGGCGGCACTGAGCTCATGTTCTCTTCTGTTAAAAAAAGAAAATATAAAAATATGTATATATAGCAACTTTTTTTTCGAAGGAACTTTTTATTCAAAATAAAACAAATATTTCATGTAAATTAAAATTGTTCTTATAATTAGTATACCTTTACATTTCTAAAAATACTTACGTCTGTGTTGCGTGGTCTCTCCATCAGAATGCGGTTCGAGGTCTCCGTCATCGATAGATGCAAGCGACTCTACGCTGGAGCTGGATTCCAAGCTTAGACTGCGAGGTGCTTCTTGAGTATCTAATAAATGGAATATTTATTAATTTTTTTATGTTTTCATTTCTCATTCCAACAAATTTACTATATCTAATTGACATGTTCTAAAAATGCATTACAACAAGTTGCAATAGCTTACTTCATCTATTATATCGAACAGTTCTGGAGCAATAAATAATTAAATAAGACATTAATCATAATTTTCTACAGTTCATTAAGTAATCATATGGGTGATTTTACTTTCATCTTATTTTACAACAGTTTTAACAACTATAAAATACCTACTTTTGTCCCAGTCTGTAAAAGGAACCCTTAATATAATTTCTTGCCTTCTTATTTCTATTATAAAATATAACAACGTCAACGTAATAAACATTAAAAAAAAAACTCACCAAATAATGCAAGTAATGCCTGTAGCACAAACTGAATGTGCCTTCTATTGGTCGCTTTCCCGCGCAGAGTAACCTCGTCCTGTCCGACTTCGGCCAAGTCGAACCCAAGAGATGCGAGCAGTTCGTGGCATCCGTTGACCCGCCATAGCCTAAAAGTAATGAAATAAATCACGTTAGAAACAAGCATTTAAATAGAAAAATGATTGTGAGTTTGTTATTATGTTTTCAATTCGTAGGAAAAATATATTACACAGAGTAAATAGTGATAACCCAAAAATATAATATACCTTTCCCATTTCTTAAAAAGTCACACAGGAACTAAAATATTTTACGATCTTCAACATCTATGCACCTTATAACAGTTACATTTATGAATGTAAAGCTCTTATTATTAACCAACTTCAAAAAAAGGAGGAGGGTCTCTATTCGGACGGTATTTTTTTTAAATAAGACCTCGAATTGGATGCTTGTAAGTTTACAATATACATGTGCTAAACTGGTAGATAAATAAGTTTTAAAATGCGTGTGTAATAACGACACCTACAATAAATTGTTCAACAAAAATTAACTGTTTTACTGGGCCTCAAAATCTCAAACCCCTGTAATGTAATATCACTTACCTAACATTAACAGCAACTTCGATAGTATCAGTTTCACAGTTCTTGACCGAGAACTGCGAGATGACGGAGCGAATGACGCCAATGATGTCGTCAGCGACGTCACCGTTCGATATTAACTTCGATAGAGCTAGTAGTGTAGTTGAGCTTAGACCTGGGTAAAGATTTTAATAAATTCCTTTGTAATTCACTCTACTTAACAGTTAATATGGTAATCTATGAAGTAGTATATCTAGTACCTACTTATAATAAAATTTGGTTGGTAAAGGAGCGATTACCAACATTATTTTAAGAAATAGAAATTGGAAAAGTTTGGCAATTCTGACTGTTGTAATGACTGAAGACTGATGTAAAAGAATGTAAATTTTAAATGATCTCATTGAAAAATGTAGCAGGAAATAAATAGTTTATCAATTTTATAATTGCACGCCTCATAAGCGAAGCGTTGAGGTGGGTACTACTGTCACTTCGCGCAAAACATCTGATTTTTCAAACTTAAAATGTCTTTATGTATCATACATTGCACTTGTAAGATAATACATACACACACATATTAAGAAAAAACACTATTTTTAACGTTCATGATATTTTTGATGTCATTTTTGTTATTTAAACTAGTTAAAAAACAGTTTAAAAAAAAGTTCTGTCTTGGACGTCCGTGTGTCTGTATGTGCGGATCCTTTTTCTTGTTAACACGATAGCGACCGAAATACTTTACTAATCGAGTCTTTTTTTTTCTCTTACGCTTGAGTATGCTCAGGAATAGAACCCTTTCATTTTTCAGGGTCTGATTCGATGTCCCCCCAACGGTCCAGGCCTTGTCGCGGCGGAGGGGCTCAGTAGCTCAGAGTTATGGCCCTCTGAGTGAAGCGAAATTGGACCAGCGAGGGGCTGAACGGCTGGTCTAGAGTCGGGGAGATTCGACCGGCCCGACGGCCAGGGCTAGGTGTGGCCCAGCGGCCGCTGTGTGCGGCGTGGGATGGCGGCCAGAGGTCGTGGCTTGGCGGACCCCGTGTCCACTAGGCAAAGGTGGCGCTGAACGGCAGTTGGGGTTGGAAAGCCTCGACTGACCCGACGGCAGAGGTCCTGTTTGTGGGCCAGAGAGGAGCCGGCTTTAATGCGGCGGTGGATGGCGGCCAGAGGTCGCGGCGCGGCGGGCTCGCTGGCTTAGCAAGCCACGCCGTGCAGCGGAGGGCGGGATCCCGACGCGTCATTGTGATGACGCGCGGAGACTCCTGCAGAGAGGTGTAGGGCGGCGGCCGCTGTAAAACGGCCGTCTGCCAACTCGTAATCCGGTCCGTGGGGCCGGACCGAGGGCCGCCACCTCTGGTGAAGTGGGGGCTGCGAGGTAATCTCTATAAAAGTGCGCCGGAGTGTCCCCCGACGTGTATTTCACACATCGGAGGACCTTCCGGCGTGCACCCTCCGGCCGGACGGTGATGGGGTCGGGGGTTCGGGGGAACGCGGATGATGGAGCGGGGAAAAATCCATTGTCTGCGCGTTGGTGGCGTAAGCCTTCGTTCCAGCAGCCACCAGCGAGGGGGGTTCTAGTGGTGGGCCTGGAAACGGGCATCTGCTGGGCAGGACACGCGGTAGAGTCGTAACCGTTCCCGCAGTTCCGTCCAAAGCAGCGCGATGGAACAGAGTGGGGTTTTAGTCGGTAGGAATCCGACATAACCACGGCTCCATCCCCGGGAGCCGGGGGTATCTAAGAAGATTTCCCCACTATAAAAAAAAAAAAAAAAAAAAAGGGTCTGATTCGATGTGGTTTAATTGTTATTAAATAAACAAAAATAATAATTAATAAATATTTATTAAAAAAAAATTATGGCGCGTTCACTTTTGGATTTTCCAAATTATTTAATTTTTCTTCGGTATACATACCCAAAAGAGCTTGCAAACTGGCTGAACACTGGGTAAGTCTCTCTTCAGGATCACTTTGTGGGAAGAACACACTGGATGGGATTCCGTTAGCCGCTGGTTCGAATCTGAATAAGATTTATTAAATCAATAACATTCACATAAATAGATTGTAAGAAAAAAGACGTGTGGCACTCGGGGACTGCCGCGGTAAAGCTATTGCATGCTATTCCTTCAAGCCACACCTCCGTACCCGTCGGAGTGGGGAGCGTGAGGTTTTTTCGTTACGGAATTTCTGGATTCGGTCCGCGATAGAAGTTATGCAATAGCTTAAAAAATATTCCTCAAACAATATAATATTTTGTAGTAAGTAAATGTTTGTCAGAGAATGCTTGTGCCACCCTTAAGTGGGCCAACCATTTTTTTTTGTCACACAGAATTGTCATACCAGTTACAAAATCGTTACTTTAAACTAATTCAGAAAAAAAAAATACCTGAATCCAACACTCATGAGCAGTTCCCGCCAGCCCGTAGCAGGACCAGCTTTGTTCTCGATACTCTTCTGTGTCGTGTACATCGCGTTCTTCTGTCCACGTACAATGCGCTGGAGCGATTTCTCCACGAGGTGAAGGCATACTCGTAACGCGTCTCTGTAATTAGGAAGTTTATCAGAAAATATTTTTTGGAACATCTCCCATATCCCTTCTTAAGGCTTTGGCCCTTTGAGAGTATGTTGTTTTTATTCTTTTAGGGTTTATTCACCATGTAGTTGTTGTTTTGTGCATTGTTTTATGCAAAGTGAGCTGTAAGGGTAATAAATAAATATATACAATTACGATTCGTCGGGTGTAACTGGTTTTATTTATGTGTTGCAAAATCTCATGTGTGTTGTGTGTAATTTGATGTGTTGTATTTGTGCTTATGTTGCGTATGTTGTGTGGTATTCTTATTGTTTGGTTATATCTGTTCTGCGTATTTTGATGTGTGCTGTCTGTAATGTTGTGTGTGTGGTATAAGTGAACTGCTTGTAATGTGGTGTCATGTACTGTTTGCTTTATGTGCTATGTGGTAATTTATTGTGTGTGATGGTACCGGCAGTTGTGTTGTGTTGTGTTGTGCTTTTGTTGAGTGTTTTGATGTGTGCTGTCTGTAGTGTTATGTGTGTATAAGTGAACTGCGTGTAATGTGGTGTCATGTACTGCTTTATGTGCTATGTGATAATTGATTGTGTGTACCTGCAGCGGTCGGGCGCGGCGAGCAGCTCGCAGAGCGCCTGTCCGAGCAGCGCCACCTTGTTGCTGAGCCGCACGTTGGCGCCGACGAGCGCGCAGCCGGCCCAGTGCGCGGGGTGCGCGAAGTGCTTCGTGTGACGCACTGTTTGCATGCCGTCGCCCAACGCTCTGAGTAAGAAAATTGTTGTTAATGTATCAGTTGTTTGGTCCAATTGAACTGTTGATATAGAAATAATAGTTTGTCAGTAAAATATCTCACTTATTAATAAGACAAAAGATTTTTACTGTTGGAACTAAGACGGAGAAAATAAAGACAAAAAGTTGTAACGACACTTTTTGCTATAGATGTGCGGCGTGCAAGTTTCTCTGTATTTCTCTCGTAGAGACAGGAAATCCGTTCCTTTCGGGTATCTCTGTTTCTTTCTATGCGTCGAGATCAGGCACATTTCATATTTTTTTTATTATTATTACAAAAACACAAAAGACTATTCATATTCGACTGTTCTAGTGACGCGTCACTCACTTGGCGACGCGGCTGCCCTGCAGCAGCGCGGAGTAGAGCGCGCGGTACAGTATCTTGGCGGCGGTGTCCTGCGGCGGCGGCCACAGCGCGAGCAGCACGGCCTGCGCGCCCGCCGCCAGCAGCGCGCGGCACAGGCGCGACACGCCCGCCCCCGCCCCGCTCACCGCGCCGCTCTCCTCCGTGTCCTGCAGGACGGAGCTCGATGGCGCGCACGATATCACTACCTGGTTTATGGACATTTGTTTGACGCTGTTATTTGGCAATAAAGAAAGATAGACTTAAAAAACTGCGGAGATATTATTGGCTCGACAAGCTTAACCTTGGGCGCACTATGAGTTGGTGATGTGATGACATAAGCAAGGTAAAAAATTGGCGGCAAGAAACGAACAATTGGGCTTGAGGAGGCTATCGCTATCTATCTATCAGAAGTCTACCAGAAGACAGGTAAAGGTTCAAAAGAGAGTAAAAACTCAAATAATAATAGAATACAAAAAACGTACAATGACGAACGTACAATGGGCATCATATCAGTCTGTATTGGAAGGAAAGTTTTTGCAACATTGTTTACTTGCGGATGAAAACGTTTATTGGATTGTATAATATGTTAGGAAATTAGCGAATGAAATAAAATATTTTTATTAATTAAAAAATAAGAATATTCAAAAAATTTGTGAGGTTATAAAAAAAAATCTTACCAATCTTGCGGTCAGTTTTAAATTCATGATTTCTGATGCTGTTAATATAAATTCTGAAGCAGGCGGTAATTCTTCGTTACTGGGTGGCAGCTCAGTATCTGCAGCAAAATTATTTTTTAATTCATATAAATTACCTACATAATTTCAATATGTCGAGTTAATTTAAAACATGACTTACGTTCTTCCTCATTTTCTGTAGAAGTATCAGCGGCGTTGCTTCCGACACTGGTATTCAAGAGACGTTTGGCTTGTGAATCCACCTAAACAAAGTATCATTTGTTAACTAGTTTTATACTAAACTAAACATAATATAAGTAGGCACAGTGTGTTTTAATTCATAATTATAATTTATTTGATGTGTATTTTAAAAGTGTAAGAAAATTTTAGGGAAATGATCGAAATAATCTTAATCTTACAACTTCTCCAGGGCTAAGTACGATGCCAGGAGTCTTCCAGCACACGTGTGTAGCAAAGTGGATACATTCTGCTTGTGGAAGTTGAGCTAACACCGCTTCCTTTGACGCCTGTTTTAAAAAAATAAAGTATTACGAAAATAATAATCAAGGAGAATATTTTTTGAGCATATTTATCAATTACGTGAAGCAGTAGATAATAATTTTTGGATTTAATTGTGCACGAAGTCATTTTTCTTTATTTTGTCGATTGATTCCTAATTTTACAAAGTGACAATAATTGTTTATAAAACATACCTGATAATCAGTAAGCGGCGTGACTCTCAACATGTCGGCAACAAGTTCAGCTTCCTTTAGTAATGCAGGGTGAGCCGCCCAGCGAGTGCCACCAACACGCGGCCCTCCTACTACGAGGCAACGCATTCCTGATTCGTTGTTGGCACCTGTAGGAAAATAAATTAAAATATTTATGTGAAAATCTCAAGTTTTATCATTATTACGTCACGTCACATCTGCGTAGTAAATATTTAAAAAAATGTTTCAAAATTTCCGCTGCAAAACTATGCCTTCGCGTGTATTAGGCAGACTTTTCTAATGGGTCATACAATTTTGAACATTGCTAACTAGCAATAGTAATTACTACGAAATAAGGTGCTAATTTCAACGAATACTTTATGCAACGCCGGGAGCGTTTTTGACCACCTTCTAAGATTGTGACCTATAGTAAGTCAACTTACGTAATAAATATGGAAGATTTGGGGTATTATTAATATTAAAATTATTAATACCTACCTGACCCTCCAGCGACAGTATAGGCAACCCACCTAGTATGGTGGGTTTATTTTATACCATGTTTATTATGGGTCGTGCATTATCACCTGGTTCTCCAGAGACACTAGACACATGGGTAGTGCGTTATTTCCTGGTCTCCTAGCGACAGTAGAGGAAATACTACCATACTAACCATGTTCATTATGGGTCATGTATTATTTCCTGGTCTAGCGACAACAGAGATAACTCACACAACACACACGTTTACTATGGGTGCGTTATTTCCTAGTCTCCTACACACACACACGCACACTCACCGTGGTCACCGCTGGGCCGCTGCGCCACGTGCGCGTGCCGCACATGCCGCAGGTGTCGCAGCGCGGGCGCGGCTCGCAGCGCGTACCGCTCGCACAGCGGCTCGCCGTCCGCACCGCGCAGCGCTCCCCACGGACACGCGAACAGCGCGCCCTCTACACACAGCGCAACCTCGCGCCGCCCGCCGCAACCGCGACCGCCTGAACCGGACCCTGCTGGTATTGGAAACTTTTTAGTTACGAATACTAATTTTAACGACGGTCGTATACAGGGTGTCATCGATAAATGTGCACAGGCGATTATTCCAGAACTATAGTGACGAAATAATCGCCTGTGCACACTTAACGATTACACCCGGTATACATAGATAGTATCGTGTACTTTATTCATGATTTTATGTTACTCTTACCGTGATTATTATTACACGACGCTGGTAGAAGATCTTCAAAAGGTGCGAGCAGCATTTGATACAAAGTAGTGAGGCATGGCGGGCCCTGCCATGATGGTTGTTTCTTTCGTGGACAGTGTATACTTGACCTGGACAAAAATATTTTTATTTCAAATACACATTTTTAAGCACATATTATTTTTTGTTCAGTTAGATTTTTCTGATTTCTAATAACTATTTATAACAGTGCTTGAAAGTACTGAAATAAAATTAAAATTTAAATATACCTGGTTGATCCTTGTAAACTGGCAACGGATCCGGCCACTGAGCCGCCGACGGATCCCACACTGAATAATGAACTCAAGGAGTAGTTCGACGAATTCAATAAATGGTTACGATTTACCTGCAATAAACAAAGATGCACATATTATATGGATCTAAATTATGGAAATGATATTAAAAACGAAAGGTAACAAGGATAGGGCAACACAAAACATAGAATATGTAAAATGAAAATAGAACGATAAACGATAAATTTATACTAACACTAGCTTTCCGCCTGCGGCTTCGCCCGCGTTTTCAAAGAAAAACCCGCATAGTTCCCGTTCCCGTGGGATTTCCGGGATAAAACCTAGCCTATGTTACTCGTGGATAATGTAGCTTTCGAATGGTGAAAGAATTTTTAAAATCGGTCCAGTAGTTTATGAGCCTATTCATTACAATCAAACAAACAAACAAACAAAGTTTTCCTCTGTATAATATTAGTGTAGATTAAGGTAAGCTCACCAAAAAAAGGGCAATATATTATCAACTGACTGACTGTTGGCTTGGTTGGTATTATATTTATGTTCATCACATTACCTGTCCTGCCTTCCAAGCCAGAGGTCATGGGTTCGATAATCGATTCCCGGGGCAAATATTTGTGTGATGAACATAGATGTTTGCTCTGTGTCTGGGTGTTAATCCATACTAATATTATAAATGCGAAAGTAACTCTGTCTGTCTGTCTGTTACTCAATCACGCCTAAACTACTGAACCAATTTGCATGAAATTTGGTATGGAGATATTTTGATACCCGAGAAAGGACATAGGCTACCTTTTATTGCGAAATATGTACCACGGGCGAAGCCGGGGCGGACCTCTTGTTATCTATATAAGTATTTATTTAAAATTATATATGTATTTTTGTCAGCCATCTATCTGGTTTCCGTGTGTGAAAATTGTGCTGAAATATTTATTTATTTTAACTTACAATCCTAGCGAGCCCAGTGTTGGGTCGGTCGTCAGTCCTCTCATCATCCCCGCGCTCGGCCGCGCCGCGCACCCAGCGCGACCACTCGCTGATACACCGCTCTAGCTTGCCGCTGTCTGTTTGGAATTATAATAAACCATTGAAGTATTATTACTAGAGAGGGCACCACGAACAAAATCTGTGGGACAAGCGCGGCGGGGCGGGGCGGCTAGTGAGTCGTACACCAATCAATGTAACAAATAAATATTGTTTATCTTATTAAAAAAATATGAATAAACTTATCAATTAAAACCAATCAATGTAACAAAAAAAATTGAGTTTGAGACGATTGACTCTAACTCGTGTTAAAAATAGTGTAGTACCGATGTCCTCTCTAGTACGTAGTACATGTAACTCAATGTAATAAACATAGATGTAGGTGAATATTGTACATAATATGTTCAAATGAACATTTTGCACGTTAGATGAACCAAATAAAACGATCAAGAACATATGATTTTGGATGCGGGATCGATAGGAGAAATAAACTTGAGTGGTATCAAGGGATGGAACAAAAATACAAAAATAACTGTCTTGTTGTAAGAGAGAGGGGGATACAGACAGAAAACGCGCACGCCGCGCGGCTTACAACTATAGCAAAGAATGTTTTTACAATTTTTGGTCTAGAAGATGACTGAAAACTGAAAGAACTTACTCATATTAGCCTGTAGATCATCTGGGCTGATGTCTGGTAAACTATTGTCGCCGTCTTCTGATTGTTCCATCAATGACACTTGGTGGAACCGCACGATACCTACAATAAAAAAATCTTTTATCACACAAAGTTCGTAGCAAGGTATTATATACACAAGAAGAATATAAAAAGTTTATACCATTTTTATCAAGTAAAGAATCGGTAGAAACAAGGACCAGTGGCTACCTTATCTTATAATCTTACCTTTATGTGGTTGCAATAGCCAAGAATATAGTCTTCCAGCAGCCAAGCTGTAGTACAATATGGGTGCCTTCTGTTTGTTCACAACTTCAAGTATCTGGTCCACTGTGCTTGGGTTCCATTGATCTGGGACTTCTTTGGCCGATTCCTCTGCTACATTCCTATACAGAATATTAATTGTTAATATTGCCTTCTGTAAAGTTGCATACAGTAATTTATTTTTTGAAAAATAAGGTCACAAAGAAGTTTCACTTCTTACGTGTGTACACTAGTACACGCACACATTTTTTATGATAATATAACTTGCTCTTGAATTCAGAATTATAAAATTTTTGTTTAGTTTGCAGTCTGTAAATCTTCTAATATGGCTATGGAATTTTTTAATTAAGTAAACTTGAATATACCTCTGGTCATTATGCATGTCTACGTTGTTCTGATTGTGTGCTGATGAAGTTTTCTCAAGAGCATCGAATGAACGGCAACGACCACGCTCCGCTACAACTAGGGCTTCTTGATGACGACCCAGTTCTGAAAATTAATTTGATATTTAATTACTTATCAATCGAGTCCATTTAAAATAACTTTTACACAAAAATGAAATTTCAATTTTGCCCTTACTGTTTCACTTCATGGTTTATTTAAAGATTTAGGTACACTTACGATTCATTTCTGTTAAATGATAATTATGTGAGTTATCCTAGTCCTCTATACTATCATTTATTTGAAATTTACTTAAGAGAAGTTTAATTCTGTAACTGATTTAAGTGGCAGATACGTTAATTTTTTGAATATCATATCTAGTATTGTCACGGGCGAAGTAACGAAATGAAACTTCTTTTTATTAAAAAAAAAATCATTCTACATCATTCTCCTTATTTATACAAAAAAAAAAACTCACCAACTAATACTCTCTGCAGCGCGTGTTGCGTGGAAGTATACAGCGCGTTCACTTTCCTATCTCTGTGCTTTTCGTTCCCATTCTCCAGTACAGTGAGAGCGGCTTGTAATTGTTCTTTCGCTTCTTCCAGTTCTCCAGATGCCCATAGTGCAAAGCCTAGTCTATGACGGACCCGCGCCTGGATGGAAATTTTAATTATATCAAGGTTTGTCTTTTGATGGATCAAATTATTTATTCTTTTTAGGTTGCTGCTATGGGAAATAATATGGTGCATCAATATGAAGTAAGTACCGAAAGACCAATCCATGTAAATTAAAAAAAAACATTATAATATCTAAAAAATCTACCATAGTGTGTGTGTGAGACCATTAATACAAACGTTTATTAATGAACAGAGACATTTTTCGGTTCTTATGGCTTTAAGCAATTCGATAATAAACATTTTATTTTTTCTTTAAGTATTTTATGCCTGTATGGCAAATAATATCCCCCGAATTCACAACTAAAAAATGTATGAAAATTGTGAGAATAAGAAAATGTATAGCAATTAATTGTATTTCTAAATTAACTAGCAAGTTTTAATCGACTATTACTACGCACCTCTTCATCAGCATCAGCCAGTCCCTCAGTAGCAGCGAGCGCTTGTCTCAAGTAGGATACAGCGCTACCACACGCGCCCATCGCAAGATGCGCTCGACCAAGATCTGCCAACGCGTGCGCTCTACCGCGGGTGTCCCCTGGTATATGTGAAAGTGCTATTTTAAATAAGTGTTAAAGTTAAAACAAGAATACGTACATACACCAACAATGTTGTATTTTAAAACGGCTCATTGGAAGGTATGGTGTTAGCTTGGTATTAGGAATTATAGGCTCAAAATGTGAAGTCGACGTGAAGTCTAAATTCTAATGTTATAATTTGGATGACCCAATAAAATGAATGCTTTGCTGCAAACTTTTTAGTTTTGGTTTTGACAGTTCATGTAACTAAGTGATTGCATGATCATACTGTTATTTTTATTTATATTAAAAACCTAAACTGTTATTTAATTTTTTTTAAATATTACCAGAAGCAGTAGCATGTCTAAGTCGCGATTCGTGCCATCGGGCGGCTTCCGCGTGCGCTCCCGTTGCAGCATGTGCTGCTCCTAGACCACCGCATGCACGAGCCTGAATAATAAACAAAAACCATAATATAAAACCATATACATAAATTAGTGATAAAAGTTAACATAGAAAAAACTTTTTGACTAATTCGAATAATAACAGCGGACCAAGCGTAGAACCTTGAGTGACGCTTACTCCTATCAAATACTAGGAGAAATTCCATAATAAGAAAATGAGTTATTGTTTTATCAATTACTTACTGCTAACTACTAACTATCATTTATGTGCTTGCTTCATTAACAATCATTTAACCTACAGTTAAAAAATAAGCTTTTGATAGAATAACAATTAAGTCAAAAGCATGATAAAAATCACAACAATATTATTTCATGTAAAGTTTAAATATTTGTGCCTGTACCTGTAAATGAGTAAGTCCCAATCTATGAGCAAGTTCGAGTTCAGTTCTGTGGTGTCTGATGGCGGCGGCGTGTTCCCCGAGCGCCTGGTGCGCCACGCCCAGCGAGTGGCAAGCTTCTGCTTCCATTATTTGATTGTTTAACTCCCTGATGTGTAAAAATATAATAATTAGTGATATTATTGCTACAAGAAATTTACACATTTTACAAATAGACCAATATTTTTAAATTCTTAGGTTTTTTTATTTGAGAATCAGATCGGATGTTTAAAAAAATAATCATTTATCATACCTACATTATTATTCTCCTGTTGCCATAGAAAGGAGATGTTTGAATTAATAATAAAAAAACATGCAATTTTGTTCATTATTTGAGAGATTTTTAATTAATTAGGTATTTTAAATTCGTAGGGATCTTTTTACTAACCAAGTTTAGCATATTTTTTGCTAAAATGAAATATAACGTACTTTGCAATATTTTTCTGGTGTTCCAAGCAAGATACAGCTTGCTCCAAGTTATTCAGTGCGATGTGTAAAGCGCCGAGTTCTCCGTACGCTTGGGCCTTTGCTTCTGGCATTCCCAGTTCGTGTGACACTACCAGTCGTTTCTCTAGGCATACTAGTGCTTGTTGAAGGTTACCCACGGATCTACATAATATGAAAAATGTTGTTAGCAAAATATTAAAAACGATTTTATATAGCGATCGTATTCGTACTCTTGGATTGTAAACGGCTACATTCAATTTAATAGTACTGAAAATGTCGCAGCAGATAAATCAAAGATAACTATTTCGTCTTCTGCTACAAATATAATTAAAAAATGTATAAGGTAAACAATAAAAATTAATATAAATACGAAGTTTTCTTCTAATCGCAACAATTTCTATTAGACATTTAATAAATTAAACCACCAAATTCAATTTCTCATTATCGACATTAACTTACTTGTGACTTAACCCAAGTCCTCTATAAGCCCTCTCCTGCTCCCGCACATTGTTCAGTTTAAGAGCAGCTGCAAGATGCTGCTCATGATACTTCACAGCTTCATCCGGGTCACCGAGAGCATCATAACAGTCGCCTAGTGAGCCAAGTGCTCTGGCTTTGTCTAATTGACATGTCGGTGTATTCACTCGCTCGAGGATTGCTAGTTGCTGGAAGGAAATTCTATTCTGAATTTGTGTCTTACGTCTAAAAAGGGAATATAGGTATATTTATTAATAAGAGTTATTATGAAAGTTATTGTTTATAGTTGACTAATTCTCTCGCTGGATATAAAATGTTCAGTACCACCACAGACTAATAATAACCACATATCATCCAAGGTGCGAAATATTTGCAACAATCAAAGCAACAAGAGTAGTAAACTACGTGTAATATCAGTGAACTAAAAATAAGTATTTTAAAGAATTAAATATCTATACTAATATTATAAAGAGGAAAAGTTTGTAAGTATGTATGTATGTATGTATGTATTGTGGTTTTCATTTTATGTAGGTTTTCACACAAAAACTACCGGACCGATTTCAAAAATTCTTTCACCATTAGAAAGCTGCATCATTACTGAGCAACATAGGCTATATTGCATTTAAAAAAAAATTAGAGATCCTTACCAAAAATGCAATAATGTAACCCAAGGTGTAAAAAAATCCTCAATAAAACTTCTTTCATCGCGTGCGCTGCGGAATCTATTGAAGATAGAACAAAAAAATGTTCTACGGTATTATAGAATGGATCAATATCTACAAGAAAGTCCGCGATACCATATGTCCATCTTCAGTAGTTATGTTACTACAACAACTTTTTTACGTTTTCAAAGTAAATAGAAGTGCCGACAGTAATCAAACCATGTTATCCATACACATATATTAATCCTTATCCCAATAAATGATGTTTTATTATAGACTGTTTCAATACCAGCAAAATACTTTTTAAATGAAAAGAATTGGATATTCCATTCAAAAGATATAACGAATTTTTAAAAGTGTCAATCTACAGAAAATAGTAGGTATACTGTTCGAGTTCTACCAATATGCGTCTTGACGGAACACAGTGGGGTTTTGGTCGGTAGGAATCCGACATAACCCACGGCCCCTCCCCCGGAGGCAGTATCTATGAAAGATTTCCCCACTAAAACAAAAAAAAAAGGCCGTAATGCGGGACGGGGTAAAGGTGATCTTCATGTGATTAAAAATTAAACCTATAGTCCGGCCCATAGTAGACTTTTCACTGTAACGATATCGCTATCTGGGGATTCTAAAGCCTGTAACACAGTTTTAACTAACACAGGCTTTAATTTCCCCCAAATTATTTTTTTAACTGTATTATTTTGAAACTTTTTCAATAAAGATTTTCTATTTTCTATCTAGATGCGGGTGAAACCGCAGGGCATTGCTAGTAGATTTATAAATTCTTACCTGTTCTAAGTAGCCAATGGCATCTTCATAGTGTCCCATGTTCAATTTAGCAATACCCAGATTGCCGTACGCCTGTGCTTCTAACGCGCAGTCTTGTAATTCTTGTGCTCTTTCTAGTTGCTCCTGTAATCATGTTTGAATATAAAAAATACTTTATATGATGACGCATATTATGATGCTATTGAAAAATGGTCTCAATTGTATCAATTATGAAATAATATTTCATTTTAACGTTTAAAGTCATACAATTTAAAGTCGATGGGATAGTTTTCTTACCCTATAACATCGAGCTGCGTGTGAGTAATGTCCAAGTGCCATATGAACCGCTCCTAGGTGAGAATGAGCTCGGGCCTCTCCAGCTGCATCACCCGCTTCTTGGCGGAGAGTTAGTTCCTACAAACAACCAAATTATTGTTTTTTTTCAATTGTAGCTTAATACATTGCAAGGAGTTTCTTACATATGATAAATGTTACCATTCTTTCATATTTCTAGAAGTTTTCAGTGGAATAAAAAAGTATGATAACAATTATCAATATAAAAACAATTTTTTAACAAAAGTGGTTACCTGAGTATGATGTCCTAAAGCAGCGTCAAGTCTCCGCTGCAGTCTTCTGGCGAGACCCAGAGCGCCGCACGCTGCTGCTTCAAGAGAACGATCTCGTGCCTGCAAAATTAATTTGGATAACAACAAACAAAAATACTTTATTGTGCACCACAGAGAAAAGTACAAGTAAGGACACAATACATTAGTTAATAAAAGAGCACAACAGGCGGTCTTATCGCTCAGACAGCGATCTCTTCCAGACAACCTGGTGGACAAAGAGACGCAGTGCAAAAGTAATAAAAAACAGGTCAAAGTGCACTAAAAACAGAAAAAAAATGGATAGTGATTAAAGGTGACATTTTTACTGAACACATGAGTGATGTACCTACACGAAGCTTTCTGATCTGATAATTTCTAAAATCAAAAGAGAATTTAATTAAGTAGTAAAAGTTTTTAATAAAAATTTGATAAAAATCAGACCGTTGTAAGAGTAATCCAACATTATACCAAATACCTGTCTTGCAAATCCAAGTTGCCGTTGGTACATTTTAACCGCTTCTTCAACGTCTCCCATTTTTATCAGAACATCTCCAATGTTGCCCAAAGCTCTGAACTTTCCTTGCAAATGTTGCGTCATATGGGCTATAGCTAGGAAGTATTTTTGACACTCGAGAGCTGTTTCTAAATTACCTAGAGCTAGATGTGCTAGCCCCAAGTTACAATAAGCCCTACCCATATTCATTTTATCTTGTAAATCTTTGGCAAGTGATAGGTCTTGATCGTAGTATCTGGGATAAAAACAAAAGAGACAATTAATAAAATAAGAACTATTAAGTACGTTCAAAGTAAAAATCATCACATAATTTGACATTAATGTAGTTCATATAATAAATTTAAATTGAATTGAATTAATATCTCACCTTACAGCCTCTCTATAATTCCCCAAACAGTAATGGGCATATCCCAAAAAATGGCAAGCCTTAGCTTCCGCAGTGACGTCACCAAGTTCCTGAGACAACATTAGATGCTGTTCGTAGTATGGAACCGCTTGGGCAAATTCTCCTCTAGATGATAAACAGTTGCCCAAGTTGAGGAGAGCACACGCTTCACCTGCTGCGTCTTTTAGCTCTCGAGCTATGCCTGGAGGAAATGTTTGGAATAAGTTTCGCTGTTAATCGACTGTATTTATTGGGAAATTTGAATAGGTCGGTTTAATTGACATTCGCTTCTTTTATCACTTTGAACGTCTTCGGATGCGGACTATGTTTACTTCTAGATTCGTAACTTTTTTTAATGAAAAGATTTTAAAATAACTAAAGGCATCATGTTAGGCAACAAGAAAATCGTCTTTTAATAAATTGATCAGCAACAGAAAAGTTTTGACAAAAAAAACATCTCAAGAATTTTATCAAGTATTTTAAGTTCCTTCATAATATCCTGCAGAAACTTACCCAAATGAGCTCTATAATGAAACAGCGCCATATCATGAGCACCTAGAGCCTGATACGCAACCGCCAAGTTCCCATGGGTAGATGCTTCTGAGCTTCTATCGTGCACCTCTTTAGATATCGTCAGTTCTTGCTTATGATACTTTATAGCTTGTTCGTAGAACCCCGCGGAGGAATATGCGTTACCAATGTTCCCGTATGCACGACCCATACCGGCTTTATCCTAGGAATAAAATGCAAGGAACCTAACTGGTATACCTAAAGTTGGAAATTTTGAAAAAACTTCATTTTGGCGGCAAGAGATGAAACATGTGCCAATCGATAGTACATCAAAATACAAATAGGAAATACTCTTTGGTAAAATGTCGTAATTGATACGGTTTCGGAATAAATAAGGGTTAAAAAAAAAAAAATTTTTTTCAGTTTTTTGAATTATTTGTTACTTCTTACACTTAAAGGTTAAGACAAAGCATATAAAACTTCTAATTTGTAAAAAAAGGGTTTTAAAATGTTGCATTACTATCTAAACCAAAGTAATAAACCAACTTTGGGCTAGGGATACGCGCAGTGCGTCACTTATCGACAACCGTTATCGATATGGTTAGTTACGATGAAGATTAGTTTAGTTTCAGTTTCGGATGCAAATAAATTATTGAGTATTGGAGTAAATAAGTTTTTTTTTTACTTTTTAATGTTTCTTACTTAAATGTTAAGGTAAACATTATAAAACTTAGAATTTGTAATAAAAGGTTTTTAAAAATGCTACATTACCATTAAAAGCAAAGTAATAAAAATTAAACTCGAACCATTATCAAGCCCGCTTTGATTTTCAGGTGTCAGATCCATCACGATTCATCCCAAAGATATTATCAACGATGGAAAATCCTTATTCTGAATGAATCTGACGCATTTCAAAACGGCCCTATAAAAGTAATTCAAGCTTCAAGCATTCATAATGTTTGTTATTCGGCCGCACTATGATCATAACAACTTACCACTGATAAATGAACGATTTTGTAACAGGTAGAAAGAAACAAATAATCATACATATTATTCAGATCTTTATTTATCAACTTACAATCTAAGTAAATAATAGAAGCTTTAAAAAAATATATGGAAGCAAAGCATCCGTTTGGTCTGCGGCAAAATAACATAAGCTTTTTTGACTTTGTATACTTATTTATTGTAATTTATTGATTATTGATTTCCAATATGACATGTTTGCTCGTTAAATATTTTTTTAAAGCAATCATACAATTCTCAATTGTTGAAAACTTCAGACACATTTAAAATAATGTTGTCTTATCAAAGTAGCACTGCAATAGTAATAGTAGTAGTACTGCAATAATAAAAGTAGTAGTAATTGCAGTGCTACTTTGATTAGACAACATTAGAATGAGAAAAAAGTAAAGAACATAACACAAACTTAAAAATATCTACATAGCTTTTAGGAAGGTGCTCGGTATGGATTAAAATTCGTCATTAGCTTCATTTTCTACGTCATGTCGTACAATAATTGTATCCAAAAATAATGCTGGTGGCAGCGGAAAAACATTTTGGTGACGGGCCCATCCCAAGAACCATATAACGCTCATGATATGGGAACAACATCCCAGAGTTCTCTTCCCTACTATGCAAGAGCAATAATGGCCTTCGAGTTTGTCCCTTCCTTGCATGCTATTGTTTATTAAAATATAAACAAAATATGTCCGGTTTCCGGCATGCCGTGAATCAATTTTGGCTCGTAATAGCCACAAGTTCTCCAGAAATAGGCCTCCATCATCCCTACAGACTTGTATTTCTTTTGGAATTTTTTGGAATGAATAGTTTGAACTCTTTTGCAGGGATTTTTTTTGGAATGAATAGTTTGAACTCTTTTGCAGGTAAACATATGTCCCATCACAAATTACTATCAGACGATTTGAGTGTTCCGAATTCGAATATAATAAGCCCGGTATCGTTAAAATTCTTTGACGCAATTCTTCGCGTTCCCGATCTACATTGTCCAGCCCAAAGTTGGTTTATTACTTTCGTTTTGATAGTAATACAACATTTTGAAACCCTTTTATTACAAATTAGAAGTTGTATATGCTTTGTCTTAACGTTTAAGTGTAAGAAGTAACAAATAATTCAAAAAACTAAAAAAAAAAAAAATTTTTAAAACTCTTATTTATTCCGAAACCGTATCAATTACGACATTTTACCAAAGAGTATTTCCTATTTGTATTTTGATGTACTATCGATTGGCACATGTTTCATCTCTTGCCGCCAAAATGACTTTTTTTTTATCGCAAATTGGTAGGTATACCAGGCTTCATACTAAAATGTCCCATGCTCTTTTGATTTAATAAATAAAAAAATGCTTGATTGATTGTACTGATTGTTTGAATTTATTACGTTTTTGTGATGAAAATATATAATCTTATAATAGGTATCAACTACAAACAACATCATCAAGAAATAAATTATACAACTGAAATGAATTAATTGATAATCTTCAATTTCTAATTAGTCTATAACTGCCATTTGAATTGACTTTTTTGTTTATAATTTGTGAAAAAACATTAATTTATGGAACCATTATAGTTTATTAGTATTTTATTGTAATTAATGTAAATAACAAACCTGTAACTGTCTGGCTATAGATAAATGAGCTTGATGCAATTTGAGCGCTGCGTCATGTTCCCCTAGCAACTGGTATACAATGCCTAGGTTTGAACAGGCACGGCCTTCGCCAACCTGTCGATTCAAATACACTAATTGAGTTTTTTTGCTAATGATTTGCTATATCCATTATCTATACTAATATTATAAAGAGGAAAGGTTTGTAATTATGTATGTATGTATGGTTTTCACGCATAAAGGTATACCGATTTTGATGAAATTTGGCAAAGATAATCTTCAGACCCTGAGAAAGAACATAGGCCTTTATTGCGTAATATGTACCACGGGCGAAGCCGGGGCGGACCGCTAGTATCTAATAAATAAATCTTAATAAAAATTCGGAAAATTTATCCGAGTAAAAATAATGACATGAAAAGAATTATTGGTGGAAAAAACTTAATTATTATAATACCTTGTCTCTTGCAGCGAGAGCTACATCCAATTGCCTTTCGTGCCATTTTTTCGCTTGTGCGTAGTCTCCTGCACATCTATAAAACAAGAAATAGAAAACAGATATGTTAAACTTTAAACATAAATAAGTATACAATGCGAGACAACTTAATTGAATTCAGAATGAAGTGAAAGAACTATAACGATTCTAGTCTGGAACATTAATCTAGAACAATAATAAAATTAATTAAAATATAAAATAATTACTTATGTTTTATTTATCATCTTTAATAATAGCGCAGGAATTTCAATTTAATAATTCATTCCCACTGTTTTAATAACTTTCTCTTTTTCGCGCGTTTGCCGCTTTTTTATATTTTTTTATTTCCAGCGCTCGTCTCTTTTCTAAGCAGCTAGCAATTTTTCCATACACTATTTTGTTCGACCTCTTTGGTCAAAAAAGTTTTCATGCTATATTTAAACAATGCATATTAAAATAAATAAATACATATTTTAATATATTTTCAAGTTTTTAACTAATGCCATTAAAATATACAGTTTATATAAAAAAATGAAAGAGTAACATGTTCTTTAATGTTTAAAATGATTCAAATAATTCTACTAGTTTTTATTACTTTACCTATAGTTTATATGCAATTCTTTCGGTACATTGAATGAACAGTTATCAAATACGAAATTTCCGTTACCTTGCAGCATGCCCAAGACCCGCGTACGCTCTTGCTTCGATAGCTCTATCTCCTAAATTCTGGGCTATCCTAAGCACGTTTTCGTGATAAGCGATAGCTTGCGAGAAGTTTCTCCTATAATGATACGAGGAACCTAGATTTGAATATGCTCGGGCTTCTTCAACCTGAAATACCATTAGTTAGAATAAGGTCATTTATAATGTATCTGTACAGCATTACTTATGTACAAGTTCAACGAACTGTACCTAATTTGAGACGATTCTAAGAATATGTGTTGCTTCTGTGCCAAGTTTCATATAGATAGGTACATCCATGATCTATTGGGTGAAAAGGGCGGTGACTCCTTAAGATGTTATTGCAAAAATAATAGCATTAGCCCATGATAGCTAATTCATATTTATTTCGCTTTTATGATTTATAAAGTCCTCTATTTAGTATAAAGCCATGGATATAATATATTAAACACAAAAAGACATTCAGTAAAAGCCAGTTACATAAATCTAAGGTGTTAACACATACCGCACTAGCAAAACAACCAGCCTACCTGATCGCCGAGCCGCCTCGCGAGCCGCAAGTGCTGCGTATGACAATCCACGGCTGAATCAAATTCCCCCATAGCCAAGTAAACAGCGCCGACATTCCCTATCTCCCTCGCCTCTTGTAATCTATCGCCCATTTGTTTAACTAGCTGTACGCATTGTTTGTGGCTCGCCAGCGCATTGGGATAGTCGCCGATAGCAGTGTAGACGTGCCCCAGGGAGGTCAGGGCTGCGGCCGCGGCCTGGGTGTCCTGCAAATGTTATTTATTTTTTGTCCCATTACATGGTAATTGACAGCTTTCCACATTGTTTATTTAACGCTAATAGGTAGGTACTTAAAGGTTAAATGCTCGTTTAGCAGTCACAATTCATTGAAAATGACAGCGACCAGCGACATGCATTTTTCTGGCACAAGTAAAAGTTTGACTGATTTTTTTATTTCATTTTGACCTTTGATTAACACGATTAAGGCTGATTTATTAAAATAAATCCCTATTACTGTGCAGGTAAATTTGTTAGTCAGGTAAAGTAGGTACCTTAGTTAAAATAGTAATAAAATTATTATTTCAATGAAGTGAAATAATACTGACAAACATATTCAGTATGATATAAGTGGGGTTGTAATGTTAATATTGCAGAGCCTAATATAGATAATGCTTTTATAATATCTGACGAGGATTTGAATTTAACAAAGTAGGTAGGCTGTAGATCCAGGTTATATGCATAATTATCTTAATATACAGGGTGTAATCGTTAAGTGTGCACAGGCAATTATTCCGTAACTATTGCAGATATCAAAAAACTTTATACATACTTATATCGAAAGCCCTTTACCTAATGAGTAAAATGACAACAATAACTTTTTAAAAATAAAACGGGAAATATCCAAAAATTTTACACCAAACACTCCCATACATTTAGTATGAGATATGACTATTGACTATCCTAAACATGTACCTAATGTGAAAAATTTTGGTTTTTTTTTGAATTTGTCCTTGAATTACTTCGCAAATTTTAATAAAAATTCATTTAGAAACTGTAAACAGAGCTCGATGTGGAATACAATGGTATTCCAAAACGAGGACGTCACTTCGAACATTTGCTTTGAACACATGTATGGAAAATTCAATGTAAAAAATATAATATACTTTTTTGGATATTTCCCGTTTTATTTTTTAAATGTTATTATTGTCATTTTACTCATTAGGTAAAGGGCTTTCGATGTCAGTATAAAGTTTTTTGATATCTGCAATAGTTACGGAATAATCGCCTGTGCACACTTAACGATTACACCTGTATAATTATAAATCTCGTGTCACAATGTTTGTCCTCAATGGACCCCTAAACCACTTAACCGATTATAATAAAATGTGCACACCATGTGCAGTTCGATCCAACTTGAGAGATAGGATAGTTTAAACATATTATAGTTACCACAGGCGAAGCCGGGGCGGACCACTAGTACTACAATAGAATGTTTACTACAAATACCCAATACAAAATTTTCAACGAGATTAAGATGAGTAATCGATGAAGATAATAAAGTTTGGAGAAACTTCAGTCTTGCAATTTATCAATTTCACTTTTAATTAACCAAAACAGCTCTATTTAAGCTTTCAAATCACTTTCTCGATTTGCATTGTAGGTAATTATTTATTTATTCTATAGTAATGAACATTTTATTAAAATTTTCTACATAAAACTATACTATTAAAATTTTCTAAACTAATGTATACCAGATCACCTTCCACATTGATTTAATATTAAATTTCAAAATGGATATAACAAAAACACATTCTATGTTGAATATTTCCAAAAATCACTTAAAATTCAATGCTCTGTCGACTGAGAGCAAACAAAAGGAATTAAAAACAAATAAAGGGCCGATTAGAATGCGGCGCATCCTTTTCACTAAGGAAATGGATGACAAAAGGAAAAAATATCTGACGACGGACCGCCAATAGGGTCTTTGTCTCGATGAAATGAGTTAGTGATGTGAGATTTGTATCGATATATTTTTTGTTTAAATAAATTTATTCAAACGAGATAGGGATACGCTGTCAAGGTTGCTTGCATCGTATTCAACGTGAATAATTAGCATATAACGTTTATTAACGGTTCATCGCTAATTTTGTATGACATTTATCAATAGCGTTATTTATTGCACTGTGCGTAATCCTTATATTTCCATGAAAGTTCCTGAAATTCAATTTTCCTATTATCGAAACTATTTCATGATGTATATCATGACACTCGACAACAGTCAGTGCTAAGCGATAAAATAATGCAATTCTACATCCGAAGCACATTGTAACATGCATTGCAATATAAAATAATTTGGAAAATCCAAAAGTGCACGCCTCATAATTTTTTTTTAATAAATATTTATTAATTATTATTTTTGTTTATTTAATAACAATTAAACCACATCGAATCAGACCCTGAAAAATGAAAGGGTTCTATTCCTGAGCATACTCAAGCGTAAGAGAAAAAAAAAGACTCGATTAGTAAAGTATTTCGGTCGCTATCGTGTTAACAAGAAAAAGGATCCGCACATACAGACACACGGACGTCCAAGACAGAACTTTTTTAAACTGTTTTTTAACTAGTTTAAATAACAAAAATGACATCAAAAATATCATGAACGTTAAAAATAGTGTTTTTTCTTAATATGTGTGTGTATGTATTATCTTACAAGTGCAATGTATGATACATAAAGACATTTTAAGTTTGAAAAATCAGATGTTTTGCGCGAAGTGACAGTAGTACCCACCTCAACGCTTCGCTTATGAGGCGTGCAATAGTCTACAATTCGCACTGGGCATCTATAAATCGAAATCGTAAATGACATAACTTTGTCGTCTGAATAAGTTCGTAATCAATTCCTATTACGATTACTTTTTGTCGGCTTTAATTGCCGACGATGAATATAAGTCGATAAGCCGATATCGACATTAAAAGCCCGTCGGGACTATACTAGCAAGTCAGTCGGGTTGCAGCGATCTAACTAATTAAGTATGTGCAACATGATACGATAACGTAGTGATTTACATATTGACTAGATCTCTGTTGGACGTTTTCCAACTATAATAGTTAGGGCTCTCTTGAACTTAAGGTTCTGCCAGGTCACATTGCATTCCGCGCACTGCGAAGCCGTTTCTGCGCGTTCTTGGTGGCTACAATAAATAGAGGCAACTTGAATGAAGTTTGCGTTTATAAACCTTTATAATATTTCCTTTTGTGCACCTTGTTACGTCGGGTGTTATTTGTAGACAATGCGATATCGTGCGTTGTATAATAGAATACTGTTTGCATTTTGCAACTTTTTTTTACAATTAATTGGCTTCACTCCTATCTATGTAAAATATTATTATCTCAGTGTACATAATAGCCAATTAGTAGTAAATAATATGGTCTAACTGTATACTAATATAAAATTGTTTATCATCATAACATCAGTGATAGGTCAATGATTGATAAAAGTATCCAATAATCCAATAAATTTAATTTTGCGGCTAAATTGTGGATATAATATGGTTTTGAATATTAAAATACAAATAGCTAATAGCGTGGAATTCTCGATTTATGAATATTCATTTACGAGTAACTGGAATCTCGGAACGGTAAGTATCGATGTATTTATTGCTTTAGATTTTTGATGTATGTGTTCTATTTTGACTTTGATTTTAGTTATTGCAAATTGATAGTAAATTGGATTGAAAATGTTTGTAAATTTTATTCTGATTAATAGCGCACTTATTAATATTTTTTATAATGGAGAATATTAATAATTGTTAAATTAAATATTTATTAATGAGAATTTTCTTCACAGACTCCTTGGAGTCGTATAAAGAACCATTTGATTAGTTCACTGAATCATCTAAAGCGACGCGACGGGAATCGCGGTCGTTTCAATAAACCTAACGCGCTTTCAATTGTGAAATCCTAGATAGCGAGTGTATCGAAGCTTTAATCATTCTGACTACAAAACTAATTATCGAGGCTAGACGAACATCGCCACAAATTCCCTTCTATAGCGTAATCCCTTTAATCTTTGACGGGCAATTCGAATCCCAGCTCAGATAGCACCTGCGCGACGGGTTATTCAAGGCATCCGTTAATGAAGCTCAGTTACCTCACATGTTACTGTCAAATTATTCGCGGTTTCATCTAGTGACTAGTCGGCATCGCTTCGTATTCACAGATAATGTAAACTTTACATAATCAAACCTTTGTCGATGTGAGCATATTGTATACATGTAAACATGAATATTCTTTTTATTATTAGTGGTTAATCGCAAAATTTGTTTATGGGTGGTGTTCAAAAAACCATTAAACGAAATTTATTATAAAATTTATTACAAAATTTAGTAGAGTACTTAAATTCATCAGTCATCCATTTATGGCTTTTCTCCAAAATGGAATTCGCGCAGTTCACCTTATAAATATTTACTGGAGCATCCATAACGCGAGCATTGATTTCTTGCGCCGTAAAACAAAAAGGTGTCAAATATTAAGCGGTATAAAGTTGAATTAATCTGTAAATTGAACCCTTTCATATAGTTTTTTCCAAGTCAGTTTCGATTATAAAAATATCATGTTACTGACAAATCCTCACCTCCGCTACCATTTCTCGGTTACTTTGAGTTTTTGTCGGTCGCCATTCGGTTGGAACGCGTAAAATATTTTTACGAGTATTTGTTCCACAGATTGTTCCATATGTGGATACTGTTCACATTGTACTTGGCAATAAAACTTGAGCTATTTATTTTACTTCACATAACTCGTTTGTTTTATGTGTCCTTAGTACAATTTCTATACGCGTCTACTGGTTACTTATTTGTGGATTAATTTAATTTATCTAATATAAACAGACGATACCTGATTGTACGAAATTTCACCAAAATATCTAATTGCTATACATAATATGTACTTGTCACTCCTTTACGTCTTTCTTAAGATAGGACATCGTTGAATTTTTTTTTAAATTGGTAGGTCGTAGGGTATGCAATGCAGTCAGATTAAATCCATACTAGTACCTAAATTATGAGATCGTTTAAAATTGCAGCATCATTTGAAAATGAAGTGATCATATCTTGATTCAATACTTTACCATGCATGTTTCCTAAGGTCTATTTAAGGTCTATAAGCACCTATTCCATAGGTAATTGGAATCAGTGATTGCACCCATGCAGTACCATTTCATAATGCAGCTTTAGCGTTGCATAATCAGTTATCACTTTCACAACAGGGACTCTCATAGCTACGTTAACTGCAAATTAACATTACATACCCGCGGCGCTTGAAGGCTTTAATAAGAAGTGGTTTGACTATTAGAGGACGTGTAATACGGGCACCGGTTATAGCAAAACCAGATATGTAAAAGTGCTAAGTTTGAAGAAAACTATTCACACTATCGTAAACACTGAGCTTGGCAGATTTTTTAATGAATACGTTGTACTCGATTAACTCGTGCTGGACTACAAAATAGGAATACATAGCAGCTGGTGATTTATGTGATGGTATCTTTAAATAGAATACGATTTTTTTACTCTTATTTTATATGTAGGTACAGCACAACATTCAACAAAACATCTAAAAAGGGAATCAAATTGAAGATGACTAATGAGGATAGGATATTTTTTTAAAACATGCTTTTGGTACTAGACAACACTAAGCAATCGTAACCAGAAATATTTCTAAAAAGCGTCGTTTGCTTTTTATTATATCTATCTGTAATATTTTATATCCAAAAAGGATTTCCAAAAATGTAAATTATAAAAATAGAAAATAACTTTCTTCCAATTATGTAATCCGTATAATGTTATACAGACTATAATTAATGTCTCCAATACATATTAAAGCACTTAAAAAGCCATAAAATCAAACATAGATACGGCCATCTATAAACATTAAAATATTCCTTGCTTTACTGCTCCCCCATGCTTATACATAGTGCATATCTAAATGCATGACACAAAACTACCAGAAAATAAAGATTTATTAATACCTTATCTCGTTTAATCTTTCCTTAAGACTGAATACAAAGTACACAAGATTACTTTACGAGTAAAACCACATCTTATAATTGGACGAAAGTTAAAAAACAACCACGAGGCAGGGTCACGGTCGGGGATTGAATTCCTATGCAAAATTAAATAAGCGAGTGCTGCGCCGCGTTTAATATTACAACTCTCTTGGGATTATATTTATATTATGATATTTCATTTGTACAAATCAAAGGCTTTGTTGTTTATGTTATGTAAATAAGTATCCTGCCTTTTGTTGGCTCTTGTTTGTGATATGTTCGTATGGGTGTGTCCGATTTTCGCTTCAAGGCATCTTGGCATTTCTTATTATTTGATACCAGTTATACTTTATAATATTATTTTAATTAGTAGTTAAAAGGAGTGCGAACATCATTTGTAATGTTTGCAAGTTTACATTTTACCTCTCGTGATCGGTATATTCATTTAACTTCGGCTCATATTCATGAAACTATTTACTTTTGAATTTAAATAACTAAGTGTTTATACAAATAACATTAAGAATATAAAACGAAATCATACTTTCTGCAATCTCTCCAAAAAGACATGAATATCTTACCTTACACTTCATAGCCAACACGAGTTGGTATCTATGCGCAGTAAGGGCGTCCTTATACGACCCTTGGCTGAAGTACGCCGCGCCCAGGTTGCCGTGCGCCCTGCACTCGCCCGCCGTGTCCCCGAGCGACTTGGCCACGGCGAGATCCTGCTGCATGTAGTTGATGGCCGCGTCGAGTTTGCTCAACGCCCAGTGAGCTGATGATAATGCGCTGAACACTGAACCCCTGTGGACATGTTTTATGTTATTACGGCCAAGGATGGACAAGGCATGGATTTTGGAGTTGTTTTTAATGCTGTCTAAACTGTCGAATCTATAAGAATAGGATTTTTGAAGCTTTTAGTTTTCAATGCCAATCTAAATAAATATCAACGAAACGTAAGGCAAATTGGCAAGCTTTGTGTAATTTAACTGAGTATCACGTATAGCTATAAAATACGATTGTTTCTAGAGCTAAGGTTAGTAAAACTGAATTCGAAATACGTTTCAACCGCAAGTGTTGATCGAATAATAAAACTTTTGAAATATGAAGATGAATTACTATCTAGTTATTCTCGATTCAGCCTAACTGCATCTGAGATCATAAATTTTACTATTTTCGCTTAATAATGTAATAATTGCAGTGCAGACAATCTCCATAGTCATTATTCGTTGGTTGTTCTGTTGATGATAGTGGCTAATAAAACCTATTCCCTGAATTGATGTAACGACTAAGTAACTAGAGGATTAATGGAATTCGCTTGCTCGTGTCAGTTTGATGAGATTATATGAGATTTACGATGCCTATTTACTTATACGTGTAGCGTGTTGTTGTAACGTTATTAAAATATTAAGTGTTGCAAGATATTTGTTCCACTCTTTTTTATATAGCTTTCAAAGTTCATTTGGTATCGTGTTTCTGTACATTACATAGAATGGGATCAACAACATAACAAAGTAATATGTATACACGTCACTATACTTTTATTATCCATTATAGATATTCTGTATTACGATACTTCCTTTATAGGCTATCATCAGTCACAAATAATCTCATATCGATAAGGATCAAAAATAAATGTCCGTATTTATACAGTTAAAGAGATTTCTCTCGCTCGAGTACAGAATAAGGTATCGATACGAATTCGATCCATCAAATTGAGATAAGATCATGAAGAGGTGTGGGTTTCGGCGCGATGCGCGAGTTTGACGTCGTCACTTGCCGACACTCGACAGGTAGGGGCCCTAACTACTTCCATTGGAGATGGTATTAAAGGCTTAAAAGGCACTGCATTAAAGATGTGTATATTTGTGTATGTATGTACATATATCATGATTATATTCTTGTGGTAGATAACATATTATATCAATGTAAAAATATCATCGTTCAACTATGACTAAAATTTCACAGTTCTACAAGTTTATGCCAGTAAGTGCTTATTTTATTTATCGTAGTCGTAAATCAGATCATCTTGAATGCAGCGTACTGCTTGTTACAATGCGATAGACGTATTTATGCCCACTGATTATATCCATATTTTTCGGTAGTGAGGTAAACATTAACTGATCGCAAACTATACCCTCAGTGCACTCGAATCGATATAATTGCATATTGCGTTCGTAAGAGCCATGCCACCAATTACCCCGGTTAAGAAAATCAACAAAGCCACAGTAACTTTATTTGATCGAGTTTTTATTATTATGATTTTCAGGAATTTATCGGATATACTAGGTAATCATCCACGTAGAAGATTCTACAAGGAAATTACCTAGTGTAACTCGCATTATAATGTAGTACCACAGGTCTTAGGCCACATATGAGAGACATTATATTTATTACGTCGCGCTGGTATGTGTTGGCGGATATTGATTTCAAACTGTTTATAAAATACTGCAATTTAGGTATATAACGAATGAATCTTCTTCGTTTTTAAAAGCGGCTACATCCAATCGCGAAATTTCTTTAACCGCAATCGCCTGAGAAAGTATAAATCAAAATGTCGAAATTCCGCCACAGATAAGCATCCGCTAAGTACATATAAATTATTTCACTGTCATGTTGCAAGGGTTCGTTGATTAAAAATAATAATGTACCATTAATGAATGTTGTGTAAGAATCATTTGTCTTCCTCCTATTAGGGCTTCGAAAGGTAGAGTGGTAAGGTGTGAAATTGTTAAGATTAATCTGAAACAGGATATCTCACGGCGAGGGTTCGCTAAATTATAAATTAAATGGTTCTACATAGCGGTCAAGTGATGTGCGAAAGGATTAGGGCTGTGATTTTGATCGATGGCTGCGGTAAATGAAGCTTCGGGTTAATTGTTTTATGTATCGGTGACCATTTGTTGCTTCATAAAAACAAACAATAGGTGAGTATATCGATATTATTTGCTTTAATTTTTTAGCTATAAAGTGTTTTATTAAATTATAAATTTGTAATTGTATTAAACCAACGCCTAACAAATTAGATGACTAGGTACCTAAAGCTTACTATTTTCTGCAAAATACTCGAGATTTAGACAAGTCAAGAAATACCAGGAAATAGCTTAAACATTTTTAAATATTAACATTTCCAATAAACGCACTTTTTGATGTTGTTTTTATGAAAGTGGCAAATGTAACTAACCTTAGTTTTAATGAGCATGATCCGATTCTTAGAGCCGCTTCCAGTACTGTCACTGCTGCTTGATACTGTCCTGCAGCCAGTAATTCTTGACCCACGACCTAAATAAAAAAATATTTTAGTACTGTATTTAATTACCTTAAACAAATAAAAATTAATTGGCTTTATAAGAGATTTTTACAACATGTTTTATGGCATACCCAACGAAATCAAAAAATATTTTTACGTAAATCGGTGCAATAATTTAAGCCGATTAAAAGCTTACTGAAAATGCGTACTCGTTTATTTATAAAATCAATAAAATTTTATGTTTAGTTACCCCATTAATGGCAATCTTGGATGTTTAAGAGTTTTCGTTATCTACAAAATTGCATATACGAGTATCGACGCAATTTATTATTATCCAGTCCACTGCGGGTAAGTACATAAAATATCTCTGAGACTAATATGTTATTAAATATCGCTGTGTCTTTGATCTTCTGTGCGGCGTCATCGTCCATTAGACTCGAAATAATAATGAGGTAACGTACATAAATGCGAATTTGAGTATCATTGTCCAAAGCAAAAAAGCGAGACGGATTTTTAAAGTCCCATTATTTTTTGTCGTATCGTTTCGGAAGCTGACATTTCTCATGAGGCAATAGTGGTTTGAATATTTAGTGAACACCCACGCTGTTTTACGATATATAGAGGAACACAGCTTCATACTCGAAATCCTCCTCTCAAGAGCATTATACGACTACCGCATAATTGGATCTACGTATTAGCAAGCAGTTTTATGTCCTCCCGTGTAGGTAATTGCATTGAATCACCTGTGGGATGAACGGCTCAACTTTTGTTTTTTACTGGTAATTTTGCTGATATTATACAAAATTGAATTTTAACATAAAGTCACCGTGACCTTAGTGTCACGAACGGACGTGCAAAAAACTGCCGGATAAATAACAAAGCAATGTCGATGTAAAAACATAAAATCTAATATTTAAAACTGAACGATTGCAATAAGTACCTCTTTCAATTTATACACCGACTATATAGACGATAATAAGTAGTTATCTTCTCTATTTCAAAAGAGATAAAAAGTTTACCGCAAAAAGCAAATTAAGAGGCTTTTTTATCGGCGTTGTAGAACTTTGCGTATAAGGATAGTATAAAAAAACTGCAAAGTTTACACAGACGTATCCATGTAAGAAATGCTTAGCATTTTATTTTCGTCTTACAATGTTCAGGTGCACGGCTAACCGGGGAAATATTTAGTGAATAGTGAACCATTTCGACCATTCACGTCCCCACAGATCAACTGTCGAGCAGATTGTATGTAAATGCGTGGGGTTCGTATTTATGGCGCTTTGATCACTCAGACCCCATTGTCCAGTCGTTAAATGCACCAAAAAATGTTAAGATGTCCGACAGGCGGTCTGGAATGTATGCAAATAAGTTTGCCGTATCTTAGTTCTGCTTTATCTGATCTAGAATAGTGTATTGCTTGAAAATTAAACTGTGCATTAAAATAATTAGTACATTCAATTCTGTAGGCTATCTGCCTATCATTAACTCCCAGAGTCCGTTTCTTGACCTAATCTGTAAAGCTTGGCTTGGTCATTTCCGATCGTTTGGCACTATCTCCTCGCATGTATTTATATCTATTACCTCTTTAAGATAAAGGTGAGGCTAACAGGTTCCTTAATAGAAGTTAACATGGATGATATTTGCAAAATCATAGGTATGTATGTATTTTGTAAATAATGAACCGTGTTGAGATATAAATCTCTACGCAAGACTTGCTAATGCTTTTGTTTAGATAGGCTTGACGTGAATAATTATTTGCCTTCCATTGCATCAAAGTAAGAAGATTTGCTCAAGATTTATTGTTTTAAGAACTTTCCAAAGTTTTATACAGGTAACTACTAAAGTCTAAGGCGTAAAATAATATTTTAATATAATGGATAGGTATGTATTATGAAAATCAATAAGTACCTACTTTGAAATGTTTGATTTATTAAATATTAAGGATAAGGGTTTGAGGATACTGTTTTTAGGACCCTAAAGAAAAGCAATCATACAGAAGCACATGAAGATGCGGTTTATTACAAGCGGTAACACAGAAATCAACCTTTTAACAACCACCTTATTTCCGGACGCAAGTAAACACTGACTAAAAAGAAAAACCCTCTCGAGCAAGTATCAGATGTCCTTTGCCCGGGAGACCGGTGACAGTTTAAATAAACTTAAATTCGACGCATCGACAGCGGTCCCACGAATGACAATATTTTATACCCCTTTACCGCATACTTATGCCCCATTTTAACGAAAATAACGATGGCATTTCGGTTACTTCACTTTGAATAAAGTTAACATTGGACATGTCGTATGCTGATAATGCATAATATATAACTTGTTATCTTCGAATGTCTTAAATTGCTCGATCTTTTTCTTTTTGGATGTCGGATTTTTTAAATTAACAACAATGTAACAAGCATACAATTTGGTAAAAGTTTTAAGTGTTTAAAATGTAAGTAGGGATTTATAAGACGTCACCTTGTTTTGGGTATGGTTAGGGAGCCAGGTGCAAATTTGGTTCATTATTTCCTCTCAAGAGATAATTCGTCAGACGCATGAGAGTATCACTACATAGTATAAAACAAAGTCGCTTTCCCTGTCCCTATGTCCCTATGTCCCTATGTCCCTTTGTACGCTTAAATCTTTGAAACTACGCAACGGATTTTGATGCGGTTTTTTTTAATAGATAGAGTGATTCAAGAGGAAGGTTTATATGTATAATAAGATCCATTAAGTAGTGGAGAAGTACTGTTATTTTTGAGGTTTCTAATGTGATGTCGTAAAAAATTACATTTATTCCGCTTACATTGCAAACGCAGGCTGAACCCTACGAGAAGTATTATACACATTGAAAAGGTCTACAGAAAAGTCCGCGATGGTATATGTCTATCTCTTATGGATAACCCACAATAACTTTTTTTTGTCATTTACTTTTTACGACAAATAATGGCTAATTTTCGAAGCGATTTTAACCAATACAGCATTAATCCTTAACCAATTAAATACCATGGATACATTGTTCATTTAATATAGATCTATATGGCCCTTTACACCGTATGATTTAAGTGAATATTTTCGAAGATATTACAGATTTAAAAATTGCAGGACGTAGCGTTTGCGGCCGCTCGGCTATGTATTTTATACCCGTGCGATGCCGGAGGCCGGAGCGGGCCGCTATATTTTTATACCTATACAACGTTCACAATTTTTCTGTATAGTAGGTATTTAGTATCAGCATTGCACCCGTGCGAAGCCGGGGCGGGTCGCTAGTAGTATTATAAAGCCTCGTGAACGTCAGCTGGCGCTCGGTTGGGGGGGTGAGCGGTTGTAGCCTCCCACGCACATAGGAAAAAAAATACATTCATTCATTCATTTCCTCTCAGCTAAAAATTTGTCAAATTGTAGCTAACCCAATATCTCAACGAAAAAAAATAGTCAGCTGGTTACAACATGGTGTATTATACGTCAGCTGGTGTCTCGAACATGAAAGTTAAATTTAAAGAAAAATTTATTTTCCGTTATTTCCTCTCAAACAAAAATTTACCTGATGATAGCTTATATGTAACTGTGGATAAATATATATGTCAGCTGGCTGTATCTTGGTGGAAAAACCGTCAGCTGATACGGGAGGCTACAACCGCTCTTCCCCCCAACCGAGCTCCAGCTGACGTTCACGAGGCTTCATAATACTATACTTTGATGCATTTTACTAATTACCGCTTGAGAGGAACTTGGTCATAAAATCTGCTGCTGGCTCCCGGACCAGTAGGTTTGGTATGGTATGCTGTGAAGTAATCTCCCCTGAGTATATATTATTATGTTCTATGAAAGTAATGCGAATTTCTTACGTTATTATTAAAAATATCAAATAATATCCTAATGTCTATGGATAAAAAATATACTTATTTTTATGTTATCGTTAAAAGTGAATTACTTCTTTGACATCCGATCCCTTTATTTATACAATTTTATATGATACGCCCGGGAATTTTTCAAATGCTAAAACAAAAATTTTAACGAGCTTAACAATAGAAGCTTTTAAAAATTATACACCTACCGATATTAAAACAAACGGTGACTGATCCAACTTCATAGCTTCCAACTGCCTGAAGGTAGGTTCTAATGTGGTCCGTAAAGGCGACTTGAGGGAGGCTTCAACCAGAGCCGCCAGCAGCTGCCGTGACGACGGTTCCACGCCGAGCCCTGAACTGAAGGCGGCCAGAGCTTCGCCATGCCTCCCCAGACATTGGAGAGCCACCCCTAAAGACAGTTTTTGTGTTGTTTCACATGATTGTGTTATTGATAATGATTTGTACTTATTGTATGCCTATGATTGCCATTGGCGCGATTTGCATTATAATTGAGACGGAGAAAATGCAATAATATGTATGTGCTATGGTTAGTTTAGATTGTAAAATAGAGTCGTATTTTTAAATAACATGCAAGGGACATTCATCTATTAATGGATTGAGGTTAGAATTATTCGAGGGCCAGCCGATGTAGTGAGATTCCCTATCATTAAAAATCTGTTCGTCACGATTAGATGGTAAAATATGTTATCATATTCATGTACGTATATTTCGACACAACTATCGGAATGCTGGTCATTATACTTATCTAGATAATGAATTGGAATGGTTTAAAATTTAATTTAAAAACCATTGGCGATACATAATAAATAGGAGTATTTCAACACCCCGTGGCATTAACCTATCTTGAATCATTATTCGTTTGTGATATCGAATAGATGCTTTTCAATATTTTAGAAAGTTACTTACATCAATTTACTAGATAGGAACATCTTACATCTCTCTGGTTCAGTTTAATATAAGTTAATGTCAATATTCTAAGATCTGATAGTGGATAACACCTATAAATAGACCTGCATTTGTTTTAACTGTAACAGTAGGAAATATTGTGAAGACTAACAATCTCGTTAATCATTAAAAGCTATTTCTTAATTATTTATTTAACCACTTCAGTGTAATTGTAGTCTAGTCCATTTATTTTAGAATATGAAATGCATCATAAAATATAGCATTAACATTTACGCAATTCATTCATTGCTATTATACCCGTTTCAAATGCTTTACTTTAGTGGCTAACCGGCTAGTGCATTTTAATGACGAAGCAGTTGTTTGATGACGAATTTTCTCGCGTAAACTCAGATATTATTGTTTATTTTAATGAATTTAATATGCGTTTGAAAATAAATTTAAAATTAAAATGTAATAAGTTCTAAACATAGCCTACGCAATGTTAATTTACACCATATACATACATTATATACCACAATAGTAAAATATTAATAGCATAACTGAACATTCTGTTGCTGAAATCAGTATTAGTGTCCAGAAATAACTCAGTAAAAACTTTTTTAAAGAGAGCTGATTACCAATGTATTGTTGAAAACTTACCCTGTCTATAATAGGCTTTCGGCCAATTGGGACAGAGTTCTCTCGCTCGAGTGGCATCTTGTAGAGCTGCTGCAAATTGACCCTGCTTTAGTCTTGCTGCTGACCTATGGAGAATAATTAAGAGTTTTAATGCCTAATATATTATCGTCGTGTAAATCGGCGTGTAAACAGAATATAAGTATAAGTTATACAAATAATGTATATGAATGTTTGGAGTTCTTACAATTTCATTTATCCATTCATTTTGATTAAATCATTAATCAACTACCTATTAAAATAACATTTCATATCAATTTTCCGCACAAAGTTCAAAGTCTTATTAAAAATGCATTAGTAAAAATAATTTACCTATTACTGTACAATATATGATTAGCGGGATCCAAAGTCAAGGCGTCTGTGTACAAAGCAACTGCCGTAGAGAAGTCGCCAGCCTGACACGCTGCATTCGATGCTCTGACCTTTTCTACAAACAGCGCCCTGGATGCAGCACCCAGGGATGCGGAGCCTGTTGGCTCGACCTGCATACGAAATTGACATTTAAGTTTATTAGGGTATAGATATTATTTCCTTGGACGTGTTTCGACGTGATGTTCGCGATTGTTTGTAGGTACGTACTCCACTTTTTAATTCAAATTCGTATTAACCCATTGAGCCCCAAGCGGCCCGATCGGTCCCAGACACAATAGATTTTCTATTGTGTCGGGGCCTGAGTTACTACAACGTTTTAAATTGTAAGATTTTTTAAAGAAAAATGTTTAGGAAAACTATCTACGCAAATGGGTCAGTCATACGCACAATAACTCCGTTTTATCGCGATAGAATAGGCATTTGGAAAGTAAATGAATGAATGAGCGTGAAGCATTACATGTAAACACGACTTTCCTTTTATAATTGAATATTAATATCGATAATTGACATTTATATTAGCATACGAATCGTACCAAGGTTTTATAAGTCGTTGTTTAATAAATAAATTAAATTCAAAATCAATGCGTCTTATTCATATCTTGTTCTTTAATTGGAAGGGACTTTAATAGTCTCGTTGATTTATTGTATTCCAGTTTGAGTCGGAACTCGGAATTGCCGACGAAAGTAACGTTATATTTATTATTTATGTTTTGTAAATATGTTTTATGCGATCAAGTATAATAGCGATTGAAGTCTGGTCGGGTCGCGTGAAGTCAGTGAAAACGTTGATGAAATATAGCTTTAGTTTCAAGATTCTCATGCTCTCAATGTTTAATGGCTATTACATACTTGGTTCATCTAAGCTTGGTTCTATAATATCATATTAGTAGTTGTGACTGATTATGGTTTGGAATTTTTCTCAGAGATTCTAGATTTTTTACAAATATATTTTATTTGATTATATCTCCATGACACGATACAAAACTAGTTTCGCGGAATACCTACGCATAATAAACAACCACAAATATCAATTCCTAATTCATAAGCACACGATCACGTAAAATAATAAAATATGAAATACAACATGTTACCAAGAAAGTTTATACTTAGTATCGCATAACAAACACAATAAAATGATAAGTGTCTACGATAAGTGTGAAAGGGCTTCACGGGGTTTTTATTAATAAGGCAATAAAAACACAATGTCAACTCGCTACCGAATGCCAGCGTTCCTGAGCCGTCAAAGAATAAGACATTAAAATTAGTATTATTTTTTACGTTGGTTTGGAAAAAGGGTTGGCATGTGAATCTTTTTTGAATAAGGAGAAGATAGTCAATTTAATATAAATAATGTTAATAGAATTGCAGGAAACAAATTTTCGCGATTGATTTATCAATTTTAGCTCATCACACCTAAAACAATTATTTATTATGTCTTATATTTTTTTTAATGTAGCAAAATATAATTATATTATATTAACATGACGAAATGACGACCATTTAACTCATAATTTTTTTTTTAAATGATGCAGATGTTTTAGTTCTTTTCATGCTTAAATATAAGAACTGTTAGAAATTCAACATCAAGTGTTTGACTTGAACAAGTGTCGACAGGCTTATCAGCGTACAAAGGCAGATGCCTTTGTTCAGTTTTTTGGGCTAGGATACCCTTCTTTAGATATGCCTCGGAGGGGCTCACCACCTGTGCTATCTATCCGAGCGCATCGGAAGCTATATTTTTTTTCTCACGACCTGCATTCTCAAGCCTTTACCACAGACTATGTAATGGTTACTCGCTGATTGTGAAGTTGTAAGCAAAGAGGTTATTGTTTCGTATGAATATTTGGTGTAAGGAAATATGATACATACTAGGTAATTAATATTAGTAGGTGTGCCTTCACACTTCACACGTCTTCGATGAAAATGAAACGATATACAATTTCAAAAGTTAAGTATAAAATTATTAGAAAAGGTGTAACTTGTAAGTATTATACTTCTTATTCTTTACTGTTTTTTTTTGTAAAACAAATTTTAACGTTTTTTTTAATGTAACTTAAATATAGTAAACATATAATATGTTTCTTTATTGTAAGTAAAAATAAAATCTTTTGATACCTTCATAATTGAGCCAACCATAAGTCACGCAGTCGAAACTCGAAAGGAACGCACGTCAAATCTTATAAAGTATTCAACATTTTCACATGAATTTATCGGCATGTGGTTAAAACGTAAGCCAATAATATATTAAGGTCCCGAGTTCATTACGAGAACGTTTATCAGTATCCCGTACCGTACAGCACAGAATCTTGTAATGACGTCAATTGTTTCGGCCATCTTGAAAAATGAGCGTTGTAATCGAGCCTTATTCGCTTTATTAAAATTTCGTTTAAGCAGGCGCCTGATAACCGAGACGGACGTATTGGGTAATTATTTTTTCTCAACGATCCTCCATTCATGTGAAATTTGAAGTCAGCCCGCCCTGCGATACTTATTAAATAATAAATTGGGAGTCAAACCTTCAACGTAGTATCATCTTATCGCGAATCTTTAATTGTTGCAAATAACACTTGTGTATTTTTTCGAAACGTCTGGGAAGAATTATCAAGTTTAAAAAAAGAAATGAATTGAAGCAACTTGAAAGTGTGTACCGATATTTTAATTAATTTTTAACCTTTTTGAAATGATCAATTAGTCTATTCCATAGAGTACCATAGAGTACCTACAAAATATGTTATTGTTTTGTTCCCTACTTAACCCATTGACCACCGAGCGGCCCGATCGGGCCGAGACACAATAGATTTTCTATTGTGTCTGTGATCCGAGGACTGACGGATTAAGTAGCAATTAACAAGCCTGGAGAAGTAACAATTATTTGAACAATAACGCACTAGTTTGGCCTTTTTAGCTTATGGCAAAATGTCATGCGAAAAAAGAGGACAGATATATGTCAGTTCGACAGTTTGAAATGACATGTAGCCATTACAATTTGTTTTGATCACCAGTCTGGTGATCATCGCTTGGTTATTTTACTTATCTTTTTTGAAGTGAAAAACGAGTGTTTTAGTTTAATTTGTTATTTTATGAAAAGACAATTGACTAAAGATAACATGGCTTGTGTTGCTTACGGCTGTAAAAGCCGTAGTAATGTGAAATCGGACGAAGATAGAAATTTGTCATTTCACAGGTTAGTGTTTTGATCAATTTTTTTGTTAATTGTATTATAAATAAGTTAATTTACCTTATTTTCTTAATCATTTATGTTTTATCTAACCGTAATCATTGAAATGAAATCATAATCAGCTTTGTTTTTAGAAAAAATGCAAAATATAACTTCCATAGTGTTGTGCAATTATCGATACTTGAGTAGGAACTTAGTACTTCATTGATAATGACTGCTTTAGGTTAGGAGAAAAAAAAAAGGTATTTAAGTATGGATTTTATTGTTATTTGCAGGTTTCTGGCTTGAGAACAATTAAAAGATGTTTGGGTTAAAGCTATAGCACAGGAAAAATTGGAAGCCTTCAAAACATTCTCGGCCTTGTCCAAATCATTTCGAATCAGACGGGAAGAATAGTAAAGTGCTTTGCAGAAATGCTGTGCCACAAGTTTAAGGTGGCATCTATTTTAAATAATAAATATTGTAATTTGGTAATTAAGTATCGAAATTAAAAGGTTGTAAAATAATAAATGTTTATTTGTTTTATTTGAAGCAATTTATATTTTATTTTAAACTTGTACCAATTTTTTCCTGTGGGAATGAGTTATTTTCCTGCGGTAAATTGTAGCCTATAATATGTTATTCTGATGTTTAAACTATATAATTATGAAGTTCCATAAAAACTCATTCAGTAGTTTTTACGTGAAAGAGTATCAAAATATGTACATTCTTATATATTTTTGCTTTTATAATATTAGTAGGATACGACTATTGATTTGTAAAAAGATCAACCAGGTGGAAGTCAGATTCGCGCACGAAGGGTTCCGTATAATTCTATGAATGAATCTATGAAAACAGGAAAAAATACGTACCTTTTTACGAAACCATAAAAACAACCTAAACCGAAATACCTCATATTATTTTTTTATAAATACCACTACCATACAATGCAAGGCAGTCAATACGCATCGTAAATGAATAATTCCAAATTAAACGAATCTTAAAATTTGGAATTACCTATGTATAATTCAAAATTAAACGAATCTTAAATTATCTTCAAGCAATTTTATAACTTAATTTTTTTATTTATCGATATTTTAGTATTCGATAAAGTAAAGGCAAGCACTACCTTTTTAGAACAAAAAGTGGCTACATGTGGATTTGAATGCCAAGCAGATAACAGTGTGTTGTCTCTTTCTATTGCATTAATTAGGGCAATGAATAAAAGAGAGCCACTATATAAGAAACGTTCAATTAATTGTTACTTCTCCAGGCTTGTTAATTGCTCCGAGGTTCCCTAAGATTTTGGTTTATATTATTTTACATCGTCAGTCGTATTATAAATCAATACAGTTAATAATTTAATTTTCGAAATCATCAAATCGTAATGAAATTGTTACATTTTTAACAACTTGGATATTGTATAAGACGATAACAATGTTAAATAAACGTACAAAAGCAGTTTTATCCCTAAACCACACCAAAACAAAACAAGATAAAAGCAATCACGTTGGCATCCAAATCTGGGCAGGTAAGGGCCGTGACTTAAAATAAAGAAAAAAATATCGTCGTCGGCCACCTTTGTCTATTTTTTTCCGCCTATTTTCTTATTGTACCTCGGGATAATTACTGTTCTATCTGTCGAGTATAAAACAATTAAGGTGGGTTTTGTATAAATTGTTTTGTTCTCTAAATTGCTATATTTGGCATTTTGCTACAGATGATGTTGCTACAGATGATGTTGCATTTTTAACGCGACTTCCGCGCACATGCTTTTATCGCCTGAAGCCGGCCGTCCCATCACGATTATAATTCTGGTAATAAGTTATCCGTCTAAATAAAGGATGTATTCCAGATAGTGGTTTTCATTTAAATTTAACCACTTTTCACATTTCACCGGCTATTGTAACGAAGGAAGTCGCGCATGAATGTTGAGAATTCCAAACATTCTCTGACAATTACCGATTCGTGAGTGACCCCTTACCCCCCTAAAGCACTTGAATTAATGCCTTGGGGAAGGCGACCTGTGACATGTGTTCCCAGATATTCAATATATGTACTTACTGAATCGTTAAAAACTTAGGTATGCTGGTGGTTTACATTATTATTTTGTTTTAATATTCAAACCACCGTCTTGTTATATTCTTAATATTATTTAGTTCACCATTATACTATATAGATAGAACCAATAAATACAAAGACTTCCCAATTAAGTACAGGTTTAGGTAGTGCAATTTTCTTCCATTGTTCTCTATTTGAGGTAAATGAAATAGCTATCGAATAACACAAAGAATGGTACCGCAAATTATGGTTTCGCCATCTGCGTTAGTTCTTTACGCATCAGCGTGATATCCAGGAGAAAATTACTTTCATATCATAGTTTTTGTTCCGGCACGCGTACGGCGCGAGTGGAATGCGCTCGTGACGATCGGTTTCGCGCGCAATCATCCTACGCCATGTTGTTTTTGCTGTCAAAATGACAGCCCTAAGGCCTATTGGTCAATGGCCGAAGAACTACCGCATTTTTCTATGTTGTTAAGATAATTTTGATCACGCCAATTTATACGAATGATAATGACATTTAATATTTTTTAATCAAGCATCATGCAATGTCGAAGAAGTAGTGACTTTAGCTAATAATAATTTTAAACATACTCTTTTGCGAACCAACAGTTTGGGCGTGCCAGACATGTAGGAATTATATAGTAAGCCAGTGTTACATTGCAGCCATAGCTTAAATCCTTAAGAGAATAAATTGATGTCTATGGACCGCGAAGGTTCTTAATTTAATGGTCAAGCGGCCACGTCGTGCATGAATACGAAATAAAAGAATGCAAAGCGAAATTGCAAATTACATTATACCAATCGATTTAGAACGGATATTTATCGCGTAAATCATCAATTAAACTTGATACATGTTTTTAAGAAAAGATTAACACATACGTTCAATAATGTGATACTGCATCTATACTCTATAAGTCTAGAGGAATCGACTATCGAATGTGAATATTATCGTGATATTATTTATGGGCAACCCAATTTTTGTACAATTTATAAAAATAGGTGCATTTTATCGATAATGTGAAAAATATTTTATTGAATTGTCTATCGACAGAAATCGAGCCTTCGCGCGCACGTTTAATGCTATGGAAAAGATAATAGAATTAAATCAAGACTAAACCTGTCTTAGCTATAAAAGAAAAGTTAATCATCTAGATAATAATGATACTTATGACATCCTCTCCACATACTCTATGCTTTAATTTTCTCTACATCAGATATCTAGTCGCTTCACGGGGAAGGAGGCGGGCTGGACCTTAATTACTTATTACACGCGAAAGAATGTGGTATAGCGCTACGGTACGCTTCTGGAGTAACATGAAGACCAAATTAAATGCATCTTGTTCCATTTCATACTATATAATCGATTACTCAAGCCATAAAACACCTTATTATCCCTAGATAAGACTCATTGTAAAACATCCTTTTTGAGAGTTCACATCTGTGGGCCGCGTAAGTCGTTTTAATTTTTTGATTGCAACATGTAATTTGCAATACTCACGTATACCAATTGCTTGAAATTACTCAAGTGTAATTTATAAGGCACCGTGAAAACATTCTTTGTTGTGGAATAAAGTATTTTCAATGAAATATATTTTCATGTTTGTACGTAGTTAGCTACTTTGAAGGAATATGCCGAATAAATTATGCCGAGTATTTTATTCTGAGGATTGCACTTATTTCCATATTCAGTAGGTATACTTTTTTTCGATATATGAAAATATTAAATAATTTGTAAAAAAATTAGATACATAAAATACAATGTTTCGCTATGAAGCGCACTGTTGACTCGATCATAAAATTACTAAGTAGCTCAGACAAAAACAATAAATTAAAATTTACCACGGCTCAATTTCAGAACAGGAATATCCGTCATATTTGTCACCTGAGTTAAGTACCTAAACCTTGTAGCTTTATTGTGTGTAGACGACACACAAATTGAGTGTAAACTAACAATTTTATTGTTACCTGTACCTTAACCTGTACAATACTTGATGATTGGTCGATAATTAATAATTATTGAGTTCTATCTGACTGTAGCTATCTCTGATTCCGAATCTGGTAATGATTTTCAAAAATACTCAGAAGTTAATAGATAAAAATATCATAGAGCCAATAAAATAATTGCATTCTTAATGTAAGGTACATTAAGAATATACGTTATTACATCCAAGATTCATCAGTATTCAATGCAAGTTGTTGCTATTTGCATTCAGCAGACAGACTTCAGCTTCTGCAGTTTTTGTTTAAATATATTCTATAGTATACCTACCTATTAGTATATTATGTAACTTACCCCCTTCAAAAACATTATACACCGTTCAGCATAATGATTCGGTCAATATCAACATCTCTCTTCGATTTAAATGTCTTTAATTCTAGCTTAAATATCAAAATCGTAATTTAAAAGGTTTTATAAACAGAGCTGGTCATGGATCGGGGGCTTTGTCGGCACGTACGCTTAGACCGCATTTACCACAGAAAGTATCGGAGGCGACGACCAGACCTTGTTTTTAGTGCAATTCTTGCGGCTGCGGTAACATTAAAATATGGGCGCTCTTCCTGGGACGTTCGATTACAGTGAATTTAAAATGGTCTATTTAATACTTTTGTGTTATAACATCTGTACATATTTTAGGATGCAATAATGAAAGCTAAATGTAGCCATTTTTAAGACAATAATTGTCTGAGTAAATAATGAAAACCTCACTGTGATCTTTTAGCTATTTCTAATTAGACAGGTACCTATCATAAAGAATGGCAAAAAATACATTTAACCAACACCTGCAACATTGATTACAAATCAAGCAATTAAGGAATTATTTAACATATAAATATAATTGATAAATCCTCTATAATTAATTTACAGCTACTTCGATTTATAAAAGTCATATTCCCGAAGCAGTTACGCAAGCAAGTATGTAATTATGAGAAAATCCTGAACACATAGGTATTTAACACCGCTACTCGCAGACAGACCAATTTACAATGATTTCCACTTGGCCTGTTCCTTTATTAGATCTCTTATTTACCTGACAGTCAACATAATTCTAAGATAATTGTTGCATGTTGTACGTCTATGTATTATTTAGAAATTATCTTTTGCAACTGTTAAATGTTTCTAGAAAGATTAGTTCTAGCAATAATTGAAAAGGAGATACTTATATACTGGGTAGGTTAGGTACTTAATTACTGATATGCCTATATACCCATTGCCTACACATGCCTTAAAAATAACTTCTAACTTTTGCCCATTGTAAGAAGAGTTCAAAAGTAGTTTCAAATCAAATTTAATATTGCGAGGATGTTATATCCTAAACTGCATACCAAATAAGTGTATACAATAAGTCGAATCACAGGTTTTACAAATAGTATTTCGCTATTTAAAGATTCTACAACATTCCTCGATGGAAATTTTAACTCGAATACGAAATCTTTTATTTAAGTGCAACTATATCGTCTGCGCTATACGTATGACGCACCCAACATACAGCAGCCGAGGAACTGGTTTCCCAACTGCTAATTTTTATCCAGACGTCTCGTCAACCTCTGAAATATGGCGTATTGTACGCTGTATGAGCTTAACAATCACTGTTGCAACTGCACACTTCAGCCCGACCATTACTATTCTCAGCCGAAGTATAAATAAATACTGAGGAGCTACGTATCCTTTCCGATTATATGGTAGGATTGTTTTACGTGACATAAAACTTAACTTAGGTTAGACTGTAAGTGCCTGCAGAATGTATTCTTCAACCTTTGCAACTAAGTTGATAATGATGACACTGGGACAGCAAAATTACAGAGCATTATTAGTTATATGTCCGAATCTGTTATTTCGTCTGGTTCAAAATCGTGAGTATAACAAACAATTATTGCACAATAGTTACACATTTTATTCTTCATGATGCTTTTTCGATTACGTTTACAAAATTAAAGTAAAATAAATATATTTAAATCGGTAATAGGTAAGAAATAGATTCAGTCCGATTGTAATCGGTAATACGTAACGGGCTCTAGGTACTCACTATTTACCTATGTATTCACTTTCTCCTATCTTCAGTTGTCATTTTCTCATGAATCGAATGAACTGATCTGTATACAATCGACGTGTTTACAATTATTACGTGTCTGCCATTGCCCCGTTTCAAACAGAAACAACAGCGCATTGATTGCGTGTGACTAGGTAATGCTATGCATCCACGCTTGTCAGACATTCTTGCTTTCGACGGCCTTTATGTGGGCGAAATTTTATCGCTCACACTCATTTTAGTAATACAAAGAGTTGAAAAATATGCACGAGTCGTATCTTGTGTGGAATAGGGAGCATGCTTTGTGCTTTAGAAACGACTGCGCATATTTTCGTATTATTTATAGCTGCTATTTCCGTAGTGTTTGTGAAACAAATCTGCTTTAACGCTTTTGATATGTGCACTATTGAAGTCAATAAAAAAGATATGGATGTCTTTTATATCACTTTTAAATCGAATAGCATTAGGTACATATTTCAATGAACAACAAATATTGTTGGAAAGTTTTTGCTCCTCTTACGTAAACTAAGATGACTACAATATTCCGATATTGGTTTTTTCATATATTATGCCACTTGAAAATTAATCCTAAGAGTTTTGCCAGGATATGGCATCTCATAAGGCAGTTAATACTTGATGATTGCATTTTTATTGTTTGTCACTCTGGCAACGGCTATTCTTTAAGATCTTTACATGGAAACAAAGTTACAGAATATGTTAACAGCGGTCGAACAATGCATCTACAATCAACATGTGTTACAGCCGCCTACTCCGACCCCCACATCTACACTTCAACACAATTTGAATTACATGACTTGGCCGTGTCATTGTGAAGTAAGAGTTTTAAGAGCTTTTATTTTCGACTTTATGTCTATAGCCATAAGGGTGCGAAATAGATAATTTACAGCAATCTTTTAAGCATTAAAATTTCGTACCCGAGCGTGGATATCAATAATATTATAAAGAAATTCAATAAATGGTTTCTCAGCAGCCTTTCAATTGCTTCAATATTGTCATAAAACTAAAAAATACTTGGCAATCTCAAGTGAGACTACATGAACCTAAGAATGTTGTAAGGTAGAAAGAGTAATTTATTTTAATGGTTTCCCTGAAGAAATTAAAATAGCGAAGAAAACATGCAAGTTATTGCGAAACATTAATCATGGCAGTAACATTATTGTCGCGTGCTTGGCGGTATATAAATGTGGTGTGCTATACTAAGAATGCCTTTTCAAGTCCACAGTGGCATGTAACATGGACCGTAGCTAATACGAACTAGTCAACACCATTAGTCTTAGTACAAAATACAAATATACTTAGTAACAATATCCTTTAGTGGAGCATAATAACGGTGAAGCCGTTCCACAGTTTACTTTATTTATGGGAAAGTAATTAGGCTTCTAATGGAGATTAGAGTATGAAACACGCTTTTACGCAGCTCATAGATTAAAATATCTGGTACTAGAGTCTAGAATGTTAAGTATAAAGCAAATACACAGGAGTTATGTATTTTTACTGAAATTTATTGATATCGTCTTAAAAAGCTTTTAAAATATTACTTCCGCCATCCAAGAACTTTTATCAATAAAAATTGATTTCTAATTATCTACTTACTTAGTTACATCTTATTTTATTCATGTGAATAATAATTTATAAGTACCTCTGAAAAGTCGCGCTGCGACATGTTTCTTCAGCTACATTATTTTCTTTGTAAGTATCTGAAAAAGAAAATTAATATTAGAGACAAAATTATATTTCACAAAATTTTCATCATTTTCAAGTTTCATTTTGATAACGAACTTAAACGGAAGCGATTGATAATATCAATTGTTCAATAGCCACGACGTGTTTCCATGGCATGAGTATTTAGCATTTGTTTCTATTTATCATGCAGGAATAAGTCAACTTTGGTTTCTACCTTCGCCATTAACTAATCAAAGGATGTTGCACGATGGCACCGGTTTATCGAAATATATTCAATTATGAAAACATAATCTATTAAGTGAAGCTGTTGGTATTATTACAAGATTGCGCGCCACACCTGACACAGGCCAAGCGTTTTGACCCGACGCATGTTTCATAGACTATTTTGCAAAACACGAACCTTATACTAGTAATATTGCGAAATTTGTATGTTTAGCATAGCGTTGCATGTAATGCAATAAACATAATTTTAGTGTTGGGAGCGTATGCCATAGGTATTTCAAATTCACAAAATACTACCTATCATAGTATAAAGTCTTCTCTGTTTACATTTAAATATTTATATCCAATTTAATTAGACATGAAAATTTTATTATACTTACATAAAATTTAAAAAGTGACAAAAATTTAAAGTTGTCTATTTTTTATGCCATTTTTTATAACAAAATAAAGGTTAGATATAATTATTATGATCCAAAATTGGTGAAACGTAAAAAAGTACGTTCAACGAGCCTTACGAGCTTACATTTAAAAATATTAATGATGACCGTTTTGATTACGCAATTAGCTGATGATTTATTACTATCAAATTACTATGTGCACGTTCACAGACACACAGACAGACAAAAAGTCTTAATAAAAATCCCAGTAAGCAAAATAACTTGTTTGATAAAAACGTTCATATTTCCTGCTCTGCTGATTACATCTCCCTGACGATGGCTTCCGTCAAACTTGGCAATTCTAATAAATTAACCGACGGTAACAGCTAAACACAGGATTTTTATAATCGAAGCCTAATCAATATATAATTTAAGTACTATTAGTTTTAGATTCGAATAAGAATCAATGATCTATGAATAAATTACGAGTTACGACTTTTGACGTCAATGCTATAAAGTCCTACTGTGCTTAGGCCTATTTGAATTTTATAAATCTATAATTTAATACGAACAAGCTTTAAATGTCTTAATTAATTAGCTTCTATATTATATACTTGTTGTTTTTGTTTTAAATTCAAGTACATTTACATATTTGATACGATGATAATAGGTCAATTATAATTTCTATGAAATAAAAATACAGAAGTAGGTGTAAAAACATCATCCGGTGAATGGTTAGATTTGTCGGCATAATATGTCCGCACTCCGCAGTGATTTAACTACATTTCCTTTACTTATTTACTAAATCAATTAACATAGGAAATACATATGGCATATAATATACTTCGAGCTTGAGAGTGGTACCTATAAGTAATTATACATTAAAATATGAATGTCTATTGTAATATTATGTGCTTTGGAAAAATATTTATAAATCAGTAAACAATTTTCTGCGAATGAAAAGTAAGATATATTAATGCAATATTTTAAATAATAATTTACAACTAAATTTTAATTTAATGTTCAGTTTTTACCTTTTACGTGATGTAATTTCGTCAGAAATAACTCCGAAGCCATAAAATATTATGTGCCATAAAAATATTAATAAACAGTGCTAAATTTAAAATAACACAAAACATAATTCTTGTCGTTAAACTGTCTTTATATTAATTATGGTAATATTTTCCACGTCTTATAATTGCTTGTAGAAAGTAGAAACCATTTGTTCAAGACATGGTGAATATGTTTATTACGAGCTTTTTCGTTTCATACTGTTGCATATTAACTAAGTATAGGTATTAAATAGGTTAATATGCGAATAAAAAATACCGCAATAGTATGCCTTTGAGGACCCTAATTTTATATATTATTACCTATGTTATAATGTACGGTGTATCTACTTTAAATGTCTATTTAAAGTGTTATATGACTATTTACTTACGTACATACAATTCCAAATGGCATTGTTTCTATATTTTAGTGTGAAATGTGAATCTCAAACTGTTACTACTAAGTTATACCCAACAACGAGCATATGTAGGTAACAAATAATACATATTAGATCAGCGATGCACTCATTGCTAAGAGGTGCACAGATAAAAAAAATAATTAATCCGGTTTATGTGAGAAAGTGTATATTCACAACATAAATCATTACCGTCTCTGACTTCGAACGGTTCTTAGTAAGGAATTTATTACACATTCGAAGAACTATCATTCGCTTTGCGTTTGCGAATACCATGGGAATTTATAACATATGGGTAATTTAACAATTTTTATTAGGATCGAGGTATGTAGAGCTGTAAGTATAAAGTATTAAGATAAATAAATTTATTTCTATAAGTGTTTTGGCTACAATCAACCATGATAGCTAATGTGATGAAGAAAGCTCACACTAGTTTGACATCCATACGCGCCAAAAGCTCCCATAGTCCCATAGTATAAATACGTACTTCGTACGTTGTGTTGATATATTATATTTGATTTTTCTATAGATTAACCATAATATACATATGTATATATTTTCATATATTTAAGTAGGTATGCTTAACCCTATTTTATGTATGTTTTACTTACGTACTGTTCAGACAATCTGTAGGAATCTTATCATGTGTTAATATAGGTACTGAAAAATATTATAAGGAACGCAATCCACTACGAAAATACGGGAAGGGTTAATTTTACTCATTAGTTTACTTTGTTTTATACATTATTTTACACACCCAATCCAATCATGTCTAGTAAACATTAAAGTTGTTAATAAAGTTGTAAAAGAGTGGAATATCATAAACTCTCTGTTTATGATTATGAGTATATTCCTATATATAGGTAGGTATATGAGTTTAACATAGTAACTAACGAGCTGAAATTGATTAACTGATTCATCACCATAAAAGTGATGTACAAATCCCCCAATATACATAGATATATGTATGCATTGTTTCTATGCTCTGTTTCTGCTTATGATAAACGATCTGCCTAGTGCCGTACGAGCTGCGAGGTGCCTTATGTTTGCGGACGATCTAAAGCTCTTTTTGAAGGTTCGTAATGATTCTGACGCTAAAGTTCTCCAAGAAGACATCAACGCTATAGCTCAGTGGAGCAGTACAAATCACCTGCCCTTCAACACCGACAAATGTAAAGTTATGACCTTCTCGCGATCCCGTTTTCCTCTTAATATGACCTATAATTTATTTGACATTCCATTGGAAAAAATTGATGTAATACGTGACCTAGGATTAATCGTAGATAGTAGACTTGACTTTCATTCACATATGATGGATATTTGTAAGAAAGCTAACAAAACCCTTGGCTTCATTATTAGAGTTTCCTCAGAATTTAATGACAATGGAGTTGCCATGCTTCTATTTAATGCCTATGTGCGTAGCAAACTGGAGTACGGTGCTATGATCTGGGACCCTTATGAAACAAAATACTCCTTAATGATCGAGAGGGTACAACGTAAATTTGCGCGATGTATATACAAACGTCGCTACGGATATTACCCACATCTCTATCCATCGATGTACGTATTGGGTATGGTGGGATTGAATACTTTGGCACTAAGGAGAAAGATTCTGTTGGTGGTGCATTATTACTTGATAATGCATAACAAAATTGATAATCGCGATGTTCTGGAGCAAATGATTCTCAGTCTGCCAAGGGGTGGTGGGGACGGCACGCTTACCGCGCGGCGGCCGCACCGCCTCTTTGCACAGCCGCTCACGCGAACGCACCGCGCTAGGAACGCGCCCACCGCGCGAGCACGAAAGTTGCTCGGAGACTTGCTTGCCCAGTACCAACATCTTGACTTTTTCACTGATAGTATGACTGTATTTATTCGGTACGCCATTTATTATCTGGATAGCAATTTTTAATTAAATAATAATCTGATCTGTCTAATCTGTCTGTCTTCTATTTCTATAAATTTCTATTGTATTGTATTCTATCATATCTGTATGTTTGTATTATCATAATGTTTTATAAGTACTTTTCTTTTGTATTTTGACTTGAATTGTGTTAATAATAATTTTTGTATTGTATAGCATAGTGGTGCTTTGGCATGACTGTAAGCCACTATGTTCTTGAAATAAATAAATAAATAAATAAATAAATGCAGAATGCAGATTTATGAAAAAAAAATATATTCATTGACCTGCAAACTGATATAAAAACGATTTTGAACTTTTCAATATAAAGAGTAAATATTGTGCTTAATTGATTGTCATAAATTTAATGTAAACACCGATAATGAAAAATGCCTTTAGCTGTAGGTATATCTATTCGAAAATATAAAGTTGAACATTAAATACAATACCAAATATGTATAATGATAAATGCAGAACCGTTGGCTCTTTCTACATACGCCAATACAAAGAGCTTTAACTTCAAAACATATTTACAAAATCGATTATTCTACACTTGCTCAAATATTAGGCATTGTGAGCGCGCGCACGCGAACATTATAAGCCTGCTGAATTCTAAGTAGTTTGCAAATAAATTAACACAACAATAGAAAATTTAATTCAATATAATAAAAGTTAAAGACAGATTTGCTCATCAGTTGTATATTTACCAATTGTTAGTACTAAATATCAACTTCTCAAATTATTTTATTTATTTATTATCTATATATTAGTCGAAGATACTTTTTTATGATATGTGAGCGGTAATGAAAACATATGACCCATCAAACAATGCCGTGATAATGATTGTTTATAAAACAAAATTATTAATAATTTAAATACTGTTTTGTGTGTCAGCTCTGAAAGAGTTACATGAGAGCTCTATTATAATCCAACTAAATTGATACATTTTGGTATAAACTATAAAGCCATGAAAAACTAAATCCAATGTTCTTTTGTAACCCATGTATTACATATATAATATGACGCTGGCCTAAAGACAAATTATCATTTTTAACTCGAAAGTATAACGGCACATAGCTCATACGAATGTCTATGTTAAACCTGACAGGAAACTTTTTATGCTCGTGTAATGTAGTGAAATTTGGTTTGTTAGCCTGAAGCTATTCCTCTTAACCAGTAGCCAGATGGGCAAGATTTGAAATTCTAAGTGCGTATGCTGCCATCATTAGGCGCACGTGATGTGGCGTGATTGTGAACAATCTGAATATTCTTTATTTTTTCCACCTTTGTTAGGCCTATTGTTCAGTACGTAATGTGGGTACGTAATACGCATATGAAGGTAATATTTTAAATTTTAATGATGCGTTCGTAAGTTGTTAGTCACATTTGTTGAGTAACTGACAATTGTTAAATCAAATTATAGAGATGATTTGCTGAAGTGGTGGTAAGGACCTTGTAGGTATAATAATAAATGTTCAATTTTTATTGTTGGAAAGCGATATTTTATGTTTAATGTCTGTACATTCTGATTTTACGGCGATCTGTGTACCTAATTCAAGTGTTATTTAAATGCATTTCCTTATCAATATGTTTCCCTGTCGAACTGGTATTTAATGATTGACTTTAATAGGTTACATTAAGTAGATAATTAATTTATTTTTGGTATGAGAACAGATAAAAAATTCAACTGAAATTGAACTAATGAAAATTAAACTAATATGTATTTTATTAATACTAAAGCTGTTAATAACCAGTCGGTACCTTTTATCTGTTGAAAGGAGCGTCGTTAAACTGTGGGTAAAACAAAAGAGTAAAGAAAACAATTATCCATAAGTTTTATGGAGTCCCACAGAGGTACTCGACCGTCACGCATATTATCATCTCCGTTCCGTAATTATTATGTTTGATTGTACCGCACGTTGGAAACAAAATAGTCGCCGGCGAGTTCTCATCACGTGTATTGTGCTGGTGGAATTCGGTGGAACTAATAGATACTGAATTAACGAACGACACGTCGCTGTAAAGCCGATTATCTACGCACGATACATGGAATCAATAAAGCTCTCGTAATGAAGGACTAATCAATCAATGGTATGACCTCTGTATCCTTACTCCTTAGTCCTATGGCTTGCTTTACGAAGTTACAGATAAAGCTGATTTAAATCAATTTTATTACAAAGGGCAGTGTAAATGAATATCTTGGTTCTGGTCTGTTTTATTTGCACGTTATTTTATTACAATTTTTCAATTAGGTATAATAGTTTTGTTAATTTTACCATTATCCTCTTCATAATTAAATGTATCAGAGAGTATTTGTAGACTCCTTATAAGGGTAGGGAAATGAAGGAAACAAAAACAACAAACTTTCAAACAACTTGAAAATACATATTGACTTCGTAAAAAGAATAAATAAAAAATAAATTTCTTTCTACATAATTTATTTTATACTCTTTCAATATACGAAATAATGGAAATGGAATATAACGCAATCTAGGAGTTTATTTCACAAGTAATGAACGCTATTATTACACGTCAGAATGATCAAAGTGAGTACTTTTACGTGTATAATAAATATCCTTTAGAGGCATGCGCGTGCGCCGAGCCCGCGGCGAACCGCTTGATGCGATGATGGCTTATAAAATCACATTGCTACCTGTTACGATCGTCTAGAAATTAAAATTGTAATTTGTATTTCGTTTTATGTTTCCAAGGAGCGCTTTTTACAAGTCATTAGCAATTGTGAATGTGAACGTTTGTGGTTATGTTATGTAAATTCAAAATGGCATAAAATTGTTTGCGCTATTAATGCTCTATGTACAGTGTACACTGAAACGATACGTGTACTTATCAAAATATCACTATTGATGAGTTTCAAAATTGATTAAAATAATCTATTGTCTTTCGTCAAGTCCAAAATCAGAATGATCACTTCAAGATTAATTACCTAGTAAAAAAATGCATGAATACAAATTTTTGTTTTCATATTAACTTTGAGTGAAACTGAAAAAAAAAATTCGTGGTGTTTTTTTGAAATTTGAAAAAGTAATGCAAAATAACACCATTGTCACATTAGGTTTTATTGTGACACAATAAAACCTAATTTAACATCTGAATTACGTAAAATTCTCAAGTATTTGTAAGATGATTGCCTCATTTAGATACAATACGTTGTTAATTAAAATTTACCCAAACTCGACTCGTGAGCAAAGCTCTAGATAGCGACTGAACTTTGCGCGCGTTTAATTCGTTTTGTAACGTTTGTGGAACTTGGCTTCACTTGCAGTGCTTAAATAGGATACATAGCTACATTCTAGATATTTCTGGATCATTACAAGTTTTGTTTTTAAATAAGACAATATAATAACTATAGGTATCGATCGAACTTACGGATTTTCAAATCAACACATTTTTATTTTCATTTTTCTTCGTGATTGTAAATATTAGCAGCATTATACAATTTGATTTACTTACTTGTAATTAAATTATAAACAGATAAGTGTTAACATCATGCAAAATATACAATTCTGTAAGTAGATAGTAGATACTATAACATTTTGAACAGTTTCATATCGTGAGTAGACGTCCTATACATATGTAAGTATACCTACATCGTATGGAGACTGCTTACATACAGACGGATCGTAAGGTACAATGATGGAACTATGCACACATTGATATAAAACAAGCCTTATCTACACGCGGTTTCACTCGCTTACTCATATATCTTTATGAATGGTGTTTAGCGCTTTCATATAGAGTTTAATGAACTTCTACAACTGTCAAAGCTGTATGACTTCACGAACAACATAGTTAGCGGCTATATCACGATATATCTTTAACTTTTATATATCCCAGTTATATAAACTAGTTATGTAAAAGTACAATAATACCGCTTCACGTTTACATTATTCTATAACACACAAATTTATCTTAACACCTCAGTAATGTAGTTATAATGATACATACCATCCCAACCTTGGATTTAGACCAATTATAAACCCATTTCTTGGTTTGGAACTCGATTGTTACACTCGGACAAGTAGACCAAAAAAATGATACCAATCGTAGACACAAGTTCTATTTGATTGAACACTTTGAATAACGTTAAAACACTTGAAAACACAATATATATAGTAACACGATCTATTTATTTGTAGTACATACATCTGAATATTTGAAAAATGTTTGAATTTAGAAAGTTGTAACCGAATATGTAAAGCGATAAGCATGCGCAAGCGCAGCCTCCGTTGCACTGACTGCCGGCGCCCAGTGCTGCCAGTTTATACTTCGACACCGTAAAAGCCTACTTTGAAATGGTAGTTTTATTATTTCTTAATTTGAAAAAGTCGTAAAGAGCCATTAGCATAAACAGAACTCATTTTAAGGTATGTTGTATGTAATAAATCTAATGAAATAAACTTCTTTAGATGGATGAAATGGTTCCATTAAATATATTTAATTATTTACCTATTGATTGTTTTTGTTATCGTGGCGTTGTATTTAAAGTTGATTTGTTTAACAAACAAAATTTAAAACTATGTTAAAAACATGTTAGTTATACCAAAATATTAATTAAATTCGATATGATGTGGATTGTTTATTTAAATATTCTGCAATCGTACGTATAGGTACTTAAATTCCTTCAACCTTCCATAAATAATATTTATAATGTGCATTGTATCCGATTTAACTAAATTCATTTAAATTTTCAGAACACAAAATGACTTTATAAAGTCAAAAAGATACTTTTAACAACCTTTTTTGAATAAATACTATCAGACGCAGATAAACCTAAAACTAAAAAAAAATGTATGCGTGTACTAGAGTACACACGTAAGAAGTGAAACTTCTTTATGGCCTTAAAAATGTCACGAGTATGGCGTAACGCAAAAAGGTCACGCGTACGGCGTAACGCAAAAATGTCACGCGTACGGCGTAACGCAAAAATGTTACACTAAATTTTTGTCCAACCCCGATAAAGAAATTTCACTTCAAAAATGTATGCGTGTACTAGAGTACATACGTAAGAAGTGAAACTTCTTTATGACTTAAAAAACGTCACGAGTATGGCGTAACGCAAAAATTTCACGCGTACGGCGTAACGCAAAAATATCACGCGTACGGCGTAACGCAAAAATGTTACACTAAATTTACTAGTTTAAATTTACTATTCACTAGTTTCACTTCAATAAAATTTTTTAGTAAATCTGAATATGTATTTGTATATTCTTTAATACCTACTTTACATTTTATAAATATTTATAGATTGATAAATACCAAAAGAAAAAATATGTCCTGTAAAATAAACAATTTCTTCCAAAATGGTAAACAGATCCATAAAACGGGCAACATTAACTTTTCTTCTACTACAATGTACGAGTAGGATGTTTCTTGCTGTCTCACTCTTCGCGCCGGAATGTGACCCGCTATCACCTTGAAGGCCGTAAGCTTGCGGTCGCTTCAGTAGAAACAAGAGCTTTGAAAGCTTATTACATATGCGTTTCTTTATACCTTAGATCATAATGCAAGTATATTATATTACTACTTTAAATGTTGATTTATAAACAAAACATTTCTGTCTTTATAAGAACATTAAAGGGCAGGGCCTATTTTTTAACACATTTCAAAATATTATTATGTAGTTCTACATAATAAAATACTAGTAGATGCCCGCGACTGCGTCCGAATTAAATCATCGTTTCTTGCCGGCATGCAAGACGTTCTACAAAAATCAATCACAGGTAGTTGTTTTTTGAAAATTTAAGTTGCTTACTCTTCATAGATGCAACTATCTACATTGAAAGTACTGTTAAAATATTTGCCGTTTCGTAATACAGTAGCACCTCTATAAGTCGAATATCAAGGGAGACGCCAAAAAATTCGAGTTATAGAGTTTTCAACTTATGGAGGATTTCGACTTAGGCGGATTTTGATTCGACATAAAGAGTTTGAGGTTTATTCTTATAAATTTTGAGTTAGAGAGGTAAAATAAATTAAAATTCAACTTGCAGAGGTGACAAACATGTTTTTATTTATTATAAACTAGCAGTCCGCCCCGGCTTCGCCCGTGGTAGATATTCACGTTTTCTCTACGTAAGAACCATTCTCGTACTTCAAGGAATATAATAAAAAAAGCTGTTCTCAAGTTATGCGCTTACCAACACATTTTGGGATTCATTTTTATATTTATTATAAATCAACATTATTTCAAATAATTTTAAAATAAAAAATATGGCATTAAAAAGTCAGTATTTTTTTTTGCTTTAGATAATTTGGTTGTTCTCTAGCATTTTTTAATCTATAAAGAGCAGAAAATTCTTCTTTTTCAAAAATACTGGTTTGCTTTATAAAATTTCGTAAGGTATTCAATGCGGTTCTTGCCTCTTTGATGGAAACCCATGGAGCGCATGTACTATTCACGTATTCTGTGTCATCTTAATCATTAGTATCGGTTTTCTGAGCTACTGAATCGATATTTTCGTCATCAGATACTTAACGTAAACACTAATTGTTTCGTGAATCGTGAGTCATAAATTAATTATCGTGTACTCCTAAAACAATTTCTTAAAGTCGGTAACTTATTTTTGTTCGAACAATAGAGGTAATAAATTCCTAATCATCAAGTTATAAAGGTTGTAAAATAAAACGTTGCTATGTTCGAGATACAGAGGTAAAATTTGATTTTTCGAGTTATAGAGTGAAAATATGTACCAAAATGGCTTGGAGGGACTCGGTGATTATTTCAACTAACAGAGGGCCAAAATTTCAAGTAATAGAGGTTTTCGTGTTTGAAGGGAAGGGAACAAAACATTTTTTCGAGATTTGGAGGTTTTTGACTTAACGAGGTTCGACTTAACGAGGTGCTACTGTATATTATAAATCCTTAGTTTACTTAAAAATAATAGCGCCTGAAAAATTATTATGATAAAGTGCTATTGAACAATTGAATCTCACTTTAAGCCAGGCGAAATTATTTTGTAGTTGACGCATACTCATAAAATTCATAAAAAATATTGGTTATTTCAATTTATTATTCGTGAATTATTCGTTATTGAAAAGAAAGGAGATTATTTTTTTCTATGTCACCACGTTTTTAATCTGTGTTTTTAATCTGTTCGATTCCGTTGCTTAGCAACACGATTAGCGCTTGACGTTTCTATGACAAAATAAACAACTTTGACAAGCGGAGACCGTTTTCTTCATAGAAATTTGAACTGATTTTATGTAATGCTACATGCGTGCTACATGTATCGTGATTGAAGATAGTTAACTAAAAACGGTTTGGTCAGGAAGTGAATTGAATGTAATTTAATCAACTGACTGACCTCATGCTCCAATTCCGACCGTTTTAGCGCCTACGCGATCACAACCGAATGCAAGGTTTTTGCAAGTAACCAACGACCAAGTATAGTCATAATTACTTGAGGTCTCATCGTGCACAGTCAACCGTGAAACATTATTGATCTCACGAATTAGTCACCGTATCCTTTGAAGAATATATTTATTATTTGGTCAACATAGTAACAGGTATGTTTCACAAAATAGTTTGTATTGAAATAAAAACTGTTAGTATATATGTAGTTTGTTTATTTAATTAATGTGTAAAATATTCTCGCACTGATGCACTTAATTTACAATGTATATCTTATATTTTTAGATCATGTTGCGACCAAAACCACAGTGGCAGTTGCAAGCTCTAGCAGCCCAAAAGCGGGACAATGAACTTCGTCGTGCAGAAGAATTGAAGAAGGTTGCCAATTATTTTGAGAAGAACACAAATAAATCAAGACACCATGAACAGTGGACAACTGAAGGATACTACGAAAAGGCTAAACGAGAAGCTGAACTGTTGAGCGAAAGAAAGATAAGAGCAGCGTAAGTAAAATAATGTAAATATTCTTATAGTTATTGCCGCTCCTGTTGGTCTTAGCATAATGATATATAGCCTATAGCCTTCCTCGATAAATAGGCTATCTAACACTGAAATAATGACTAGTAGTTCCTGAGATAAGCACGTTCAAACAGTCAAACAAACTGTTCAGCTTTATAATATTAGTATAGATAATCCTCACATGTTTTATTACTTCATGATATCTTTTTAAGTAAATAGATTATTCAATGATTTACCTGTGTCCTGCATTACCATGTCAAAAAAAGATATTAAAACAACTATATGTGTTCATCTTCTTGTGTTCTACTTATAAAGGCAGAAACATTATTTTAATTGTTGTAAAAAAACTAATATAAACTTTGATTTCTTGTTAAATCCAAAAGGTGATAGATTTTTCAATGTTTTTTATTTCAGGCAATTGGAAGAAAGGCGAAAGAAACTTGAATTAATGTTGTTTCAAGAAAATATGCAATATCAGCAGGAGTTGAAAGCTTTAGCTGCACAACCAAAGTTCTTTAAAAATGGGTTGGTAAATATGTTTTAAATATCTTCTATTTTTATACTTACCAGTGCTGTTGCTAAAATTTATTGTTTCTAATTATTTTTGGATCTGTCTCAGTATTTTTTCATTTGTTAAAACTGTTATGAAAACAAGCTAGTTGATTCTTTTACATAAAGTAGAATTTATTCTAGAATTGAGGTTCTAGAATAAATTAAACTTAAAAACAACATAAGTACTATTATAATTTTAAAATATCTTTTTAAACAATTTTTATCTACTTTTATTTCCAGTTCCTACCTCAACAAAGTACCAACATCAACTCTGCAAGAAATAAATCAAGGTATAATGGAAAAGGAGGAACAACTGAGGAAGCAAGAAGCAGAATTAAAATTGTATCATGCCTGGCGGTTGAGGCAACCAGAGTTGAGAGCCGCTTCATCTTATATGGCTAATGGAAAACTGAAGTCAGCTTGGTAATATTAAATATTTTTAATAATGTTATTTGTTAGTTTAGTATAATGGGATTTTTAATTCATTTATTGGATTATTTTTCTAAAATCATTATTGGAAGAAATTTCTCAATGAAAATTAGCCTGTTGTCTAAGAAACAGATTGTCATGTTACAGAGAAACAAAATGAAAAAATCCATATATAATTTTAAGATGTGTATTTGAAATGTTGTTTTGTCTGTCTAACTATTTTCTATTTCTTTCAGGCTTGAACAAATAGTGGAAAAAGAGGTACAAAAGAAAAAGGACGATGAGGAAACCCGCAAGATACTGCAAGAGAGAGATGAGGCTTTGCAGAAGCAAATACAGCTAGAAGAGCAAAGACTTAGAGAGAAAGAGCTGCAAATGAGGGTATTGTATCTTTTACTAATGTACAACATATAGTCTGTTAATAATTAATATTGACCCATGTCTTTGTGTGACATGTTTTCCTTTCTCTATTCATTACAATTAACTATAATAATTATTGTCTTGTGTTTTTATAAGTGAAAAATGCCTAAGAATTGTACAATAATAAAATCAGAAAGATTTATCATTAACTAGCTACTCTGGCAGACATTGTTCTCTTAAAATAAAATTAGCCAAATTGGTAGAGCGGTTCTCGAGTTTTGCGCTTACCTACACATTTTCTACAATTTTATTATATGCATAGAAATGGACGTATAAAAAAAGACGGACGGAGTATCGCCTAAACATTGAGTGAAGCCTAGCAATGGCGGCGACACATCCATGTGTGTGTGTGCCAGGTTGATTGCCAGATGCAATAAAATTACCCCACACTTACGTATTTTTATTTTTCAATTTGTTATACTTTTTTATGTGTACTCTAACTATTAGAACCTATGCATACATACAATTACTATTTAGCTTTGACGAATCAACCACTGGACGCGAAACCAAAGGAAAATGTAATAAAACTTGTTCAACCAATATTGGGGGGTGGAGAGGTAATGTCTCCTTAATTATTATTAAAATAAATAAAATAAAATGTCAGTTTATAACCAAACAAATAGGAAACATGCTTCATACGATTTCAGTATACATACACTTGAAATTTTCAAATTAACTGTCTTATAACAGATGTCGTAGACAGTATTAATTGGTTTTGATATTTTTTTAAATATGGTTGTTATATAAGGGTTAGCATAGTATACATGTTTTTGTGAGAAGAAAATGCAAAAACAAATTCGCATTTTGTATGAAATTATTTTATCATAATTTTAAAATTAATTAACTTTACATAAACTCCCCGACTTTTGGGAGAATGAAATTTTGAAATAAGGGCAACACTACGGCAACAGCTGTCCTGATGACAATGGCGGCTGTATTTTTTTCTACAAATTTTGCCGTAATAATTTTTTCATAAAATATAAAAGAAATAACTTGCTTCCCTGTGGAATGTAATCCCCTGTGTTTTGTTATTTAAAACTGTACTGTTGCGACACCATTTAACCACGCAAGACGGCATTTTAAATATTTTTTATGAAACAGTGACGCAGTTAATCAGTCGGTAGTTCACGACGTAATGGCGGCCGACTAGCTTACTATGATGAGAGTGTGTGCGTGTTCATTGTCTTTACACGATCGCTAGCTTACTACGGTGGCTTCACGTTGTTTGTTCGTAAAACGGCGTCCGTCTTTTTTTATACGTCCATGTGCATAGATATAAAAAATAAAAATAAAAATCATTTATTGAACCAAAATACATTACACAAAAAAAAGAGGACCCCAGACTCCTAATATAGCTTTCGCTGTGTTTCAGGAGCCTGTGCCTTCCCGATACATTATAATATACAACGTTCAATAGCAATATAATTTTTATTTAAAAATTGTTATGTAAAGGTTTAGTTTATAATTTGTATGACTTTTGTTCTGTTATAAAAATGCCAATAAAATACTATTCTAATTCACTGCCACGACTATGGCTACAATGAAATTGTGAATAATCAATTTTTCTGATTTCACAGGAGCTTAGAAGTGGTCTTGAAGAACAAATAGCAGAATTAAGTGAGAAAGAGACAGCTGTAAAGAAATTGCGAACATTTGAAGAGAAAGAAAGAATGATTCTCGATGAACTGCAGTTTATATCGAATGAAAGAGAAAGAGAACATTTAAAGCTTGTGGCAGAAAGAGACACAAGTATTATCAACATGGGCCTACATAAATTTAAGCTTAAGAAAAAAGTGTTATCCGTTTTGAACGAAATAAGCTTGGATTTAAAAATGTTAGAGAGAATCAAGAGAGCTATAATTAAGGTAATGTTATTTTGTAATTACTATAAAATTTAAATGGTGTTTTGTTAACTTTTGTGTTAAGAATAATTATGTCATGTTTTAGGAACTATTTTGGACAAATATTATTAATTAATGTAAATCGTCAACGGGACGTGAGGCTTGCCTCAGTCAGGCTCGGGATAGAAATAGAGCTGAGAGAGAGAGAGAATCTTCAGTAGAGCGTGAGATTCGCCGCAGCTGGGATCGAGATAGGCATACGGTTTAGACTTTAGAGGGACAGAGGATCGTCAGTAGAGCGTGAGGCTCGCCTCAGTCAGCTTCGAGATAGATATAGATCTGAGAGAGAGAGAGAGTCTTCAGTAGAGCGTGAGGTTCACCGCAGCCGAGATAGGGAAAGACTTCAAATACAGAGAGCCAGAGAATCATCAGCACGATTTACTAATTCATGGGTGAATAAAGAAAATTCTGCCATGAATTACGATCCTTCGATTTCTTACAAGGACGATCGTATAGTATCAATAGGTACTATGTCAGTAGTGTGTGAACATTGCTTAGCATTGAAATTCAAGGACGAATCGAAAGGCATGTGTTGCTTACAAGGAAAAGTTAAATTAGAAGAAGTTCTCCCTCCACCTGAACCACTGCACTCTCTTCTTACGGATCATCAGAAATCCAAGCAATTCATGCGCAATATACGCCGTTATAATAACGCATTTCAAATGACCTCTTTTAAGAGTAAGCAAGTCGTTGAGCGTGGGTTCATGCCTACATTTAAAATTCAAGGGCAAGTGTACCACTTAGCTGGGAGCTTGCTACCACTTCGACCCGATGATCACAAATTTCTGCAAATATATTTTATTGCAGATCCAGAAACACAAGCATCTACGCGGTGTACAAGTGTTGCACAGCCAATATGTTACATTCTCATAATTGCTACATACAGTCTTTCAAAACTGCGATTGAGAGTGTTCCAGCAGATACTCCTGACTTTAATGTCGTAATCCATGCAAATAAAGTTCCTGTTGGAGAACACAGAGGACGATACAATACGAGTGAAGTAGCAGTGGTGATAGCTGGACAGCAATTTGACAAAAGAGATATTGTATTGCATAGTCGTGATGATAATTTGCAAAAAATATCAGAGTTACACAGATCTTATGACAGCTTACAATATCCTTTGATGCTTTGTAGTGGAGAAAATGGTTATGCCATTAATATTTCTCAAGTTGACCCAATCGGTGGTACACCTCTGCGTAAAACAGTGTCTTTAGTAGTTTATTTATTTATTTATGTATGAACTACTATTGCTACCGTATAATGACAAGACGTAACAATTCCAATACTTTGCTTAGATATGGAATGTTAACAAACCAATACTTGGTAGATCAATATGCGAAAATTGAATCTGAGAGATTGGCCTACATCCGTAATAATTAAACTAAATTAAGAGCTGAAAATTACGTTCATCTTTAGGATGCTTTACAGGCGAAAGAACTCCACAACGGCATTGGGCAGTTGGTTATACTACCTTCATCATTCACAGGTGGACCTCGATATTTACATGAAAAATCGCAGGACGCCATCCATGACTTACGTAAGAAATTACGGCAAACCTGATTTATTTATAACTGCAACATGTAACCCAAATTGGCCGGAAATCAAAGAAAATATTAACACCAATTTAACTCCACAAGACAGATACGACATAGTTAACAGAGTCTTTCATTTAAAAGTACAGAAACTCCTGCACCTCATTAACAAGTCTCATATATTCGGTCCGCCGCACAAAATTAGACCAAACCAAATTGACAGGGTTATTTCAGCTGAATTACCGGATAAAGATGAAGATCCTATCCTGTACGAAATCGTAAAGAAACATGTGGTACACGGCCCTTGCGGGACTTTAAACCCGAATTCTCCATCTATGCGAGATTATAAATGCAGCAAAAAATTTCCGAAGTCGTTCCAAACTCAAACAAGTACTAGCGATGACGGATATCCCAAATATCGTCGACGATCGCCAGAACAGGGTGTGCAAAATGCTACCGTCCGAAACCATGATATTGATAACCGATGGATCGTTCCCTATAATCCGCTCCTTTTGAAAATTTTTGATGCCCACATCAACGTAGAGTTGTGCAATTCAATAAAGTCAATTCAATATGTTACTAAGTACATTAATAAAGGCAGTGATCAAGCCACTTTCAGCATACAATCACCAAATGAAGTGGAAAAATATCAGTCTGGACGTTACATCTGCAGCTCTGAAGCTGTATGGAGGATTTTATCATTTGAAGTGCACGACCGGGCTCCCACAATTATCCACCTTGCAGTTCATTTAGAAAATGGACAAAGAGTGGGTATATTTCACAGAGAACAATATACAAGAAGTTGTTAATAACCCGCGGGATACAACATTGACAGCATTCTTCAAGTTATGTGCACAAGATGATTTCGCGAAAACATTGACATATGACAGAGTTCCAGGTTACTATACATGGAACCAGAGTTCTAAAACTTTTCAATGGCGAAAACAAGGTACTACGGTTGATGGTTTCCCCGGAGTAAAAAAAACGGATGCTCTTGGCAGAGTCTACGTGGTTCATCCCAACAACAGCGAATGCTTTTATCTGAGAATGTTACTGCACATTGTAATGGGCCCGAAATCCTTTGCACACCTAAGAACTGTACAAGGTGTTGTTTACAATACCTATCAAGCAGCATGCTATGGGGCTCTTGGAAGACGATTCTGACTGGGAAAACACATTATCAGAAGCAGCTGTTTGTAGTTCAGCTCATTAAGATATTTATTTGCCGTCATAGTAGTGTTTTGTCAAGTAACTGATTCTGTTAATCTATGGAATAAATTTCAAGAAAATATGGCCAGTGATATTCTGATTCAGCGACGGCGAGAGTTAAACTCAGATGATGTACAATATGATCAAAACATATTTGACGAAGCATTATTGGAATTGAACAAAGTAGTGCAATTACTTTCGGGTAAATCGATCAAGGATTTTGAGCTGCCGATGCCAGCTAATACTACTAACTCAGATTTAACTAACAGTGCCGAATACACAAGAGGAACATCATACGATCAAACGAGACTTTTACAAAATATAGCTCAAGATGAGCCACGATTAAACATCGATCAGAAAAAAGTATTCACTGCTTTACTATCAACAATTGATAACAATGAAGGGAAATTGTTTTTCCTTGATGCCCCAGGAGGTACAGGAAAAACATTTTTAATCAATCTGCTTTTAAAAAAATTGCGTTAGCTGTTGCGTCATCTCGCATTGCCGCTACGCTTTTGGAAGGAGGCTGAACCGCACACTCCACATTCAAACTCCCGCTGAAAATCGCCACCGATGCATGATAATAACAGCGTCTGTAGTGTTTCTATACAGAGCAATACAGGAAAATTGATGCGTGACTGCTCATTAATAGTCTGGGACGAAGCTACCATGTCAAACAAGACGTCTGTGGAAGCACTGGATAGGACAATGCGCGATTTGCGCAACAAAAATTCACCTATGGGTGGATGTACAATTCTGTTCTGTTCTCCTGAGATTTCCGTCAAATCCTACCAGTTGTGACTCGAGGAACACGTGCTGACGAAATAAATGCTGGCCTTAAAAGATCAAACCTTTGGCAATAAATTAGAGCTTAAAACTAATATGAGGGTTTCGTCATCTTCGCGTGAGAACAGGCTATTCCCAGAGATGCTGCTAAAAGTTGGCAATGGAGAGTTAACACAAAGCGAGGTAAGGATTGACCTAGAAAACCTTTGCGTTTTGATAGACAACATCCAAAAGTTAGTCAACAATGTCTATCCTGACATTGATAACATAAGTTATAAGACAATATCCTGGTTTAAAGAAAGAGCGATTCTGTCACCAACTAACGAACAAGTAGATAAAGTAAATAACTTGATTCTTTCAAAGATTGATGCGCCGACGAAAATATATTACCCGGTCGATACTGTTCTCGATTTGGAAGAAGCTGTTCATTTTCCTACAGAATTTCTAAACTCTTTGAACCCGTCTGGACTCCCTCCTCACAAAATGGTGTTGAAAGTAGGTTGTCCTGTTATTTTATTAAGAAACCTGAATCCACCCAAACTTTGCAATGGCACGCGTTTGCTGGTAAAATCATTGAAAACTTTCATAATAGAGTGCACAATACTCACAGGATGTGGTACCGGTGAAGATGTATTGATTCCCCGAATCCCTCTGATACCATCGGATTTACCCTTCCAATTTAAACGTGTACACTGTACAGTGTCCGGTAAAGACATCTTTTGCAATGACCATTAATAAATCGCAGGGTCAAACCTTCAACGTTGCAGGCTTAGATTTGGGCGTTGTCTGTTTTTCACATGGACAACTGTATGTCGCTCTTTCAAGAGTGACCTCCAGAAAAAACATGTTTGTATTGTCTAATGACAAGAAAGCTGTGAACGTTGTTTATAAAGACATTCTGTAATATGTTGTAAAAATAAATTAAATAGTTAAAAACGTAAAAAGTAAATAAGTAAAAATGTAGTGTATGAATGTAGATATTCCAAAGATAGCAGGAAATCTTCATGGTAAAGGGAAAGGGGGATTGATTTAATCCAAATTTTCACGCGTGCGGGCCACGGGCAGTAATGAATAAATGAAAACTATTGGATCGATTTTAATCACATAGGTTATATATTTTATACCCGTTCGAAGCCGGAGCGGGCCGCTATGTTTTTATATAGTACAACGTTCATAGTTTTTCTGTAGTGTATTTAGTGTCAGCATTGCACCCGTGCGAAGCCGGGGCGGGTCGCTAGTTTAGTATATAAAGGGAATTAAGGAAATAGAAATCTGAGGGATTGTAGTTTACAAAATCATACAAGTTTCTATATTTTACAGGATATGGAATCAGACAAGGAGAAATCGATAAATCACAAGCGCGTCTTAGATGCTGCTTTACATGAGTTAGAAGAGCACAGAGAGAGAGAGCGACAAAGACAGAAGAACATTGAAACCATGTATGACGGAGAAGCAAGGCAACTTAACGAAAAACAAGATAAGGTATAGAATTATTAATCTACTTTATTTATTTATTTAAATTAAATACACACAACCGATCACGATCTTGTTAGGTCTATGGGCGCTCCATTATTTTCGGGAACAGATCGCAACCCAACAAAATGTGTACAATTGTTATAACATTGCAATATAGCAATTAGGTACTACGATTAATTCCGCATTAAAGTAAATTTCACAAATTGTCTATTTAAGGGGCGGGCATTAATATAATAATTATTTAAATTTTGATATATTATATGGTTCAATGTTAATAGAGTACACTAAAGGAGAGGAATCATATTTCATAGTGTTTTAATTTTGAATTAAAAACATTTGGTTATTGTTTTGGTCTTTTCAGTTATGGGCCAAAGAACGTGAAGCTCGAAGTAAACTAATGCAGGAAGTGATTGCGACTTTAAAGCGGCAAATAGAAGAGAAGATAGAATATAATATACAGCAACAGAGAGAAAATGTATTGGAACGGGAGCAGATATTAGGTCAAATGGACAATTTCCACCAGGAAGTGCGTGCGAGAGAGAGGGAAACACAGGTTTGTTATAAGAAGATTAACTTGGTTACAACAAAAAATACTGTTTTATAATAATTTAAAATCTCTCGGTGATATATGTATCTAATACCAAATAAAAATATTATTATAGGATTGAAATATATAGGATTACTAGCGGTTCGCCCCGGCTTCGCCCGTGGTACATAATATTTACGTTTTCTCTACATAAAAACCATCCTCGTACTTCAAGGAATATAATAAAAAAAGAATTATCGAAATCGGTTCAGCCGTTCTCGAGTTATGCGCTTACCAACACATTTTGCGATTCATTTTTATATATAAGAGAAGATTAAAGCATATTTTATTTAGATATACATATTTGGATCAAATAAATATTTTTTTACACTTTTCATTTTAAAAAGTAACACATAGGTATTCAAAGTCGAATTAAAAAAAAGAAACCCAGGGCATATTATAACAATTATTTATTAATTATTTCCTTTCTCAATTTGTTTTCTTATAATTTTACAGTTAAAGAACACATCATATTCCACAATAACGACGCTCCAGTCGCAACTAAACAGTCTCAAGCTACAAAAAGAGCAAATGGACGCCGTAGCGAGTAGAGAACAAGAGTTGAGAGAAGCGGCTCTTAACGAGAGGAGAATTAGAGCGGAAATCGCTAGGGCACAACGCGAAGGAAATACTCAAGCTTGGGCATGAATGCCTAAACTAAGGGGGCTTTCCCACCAATAATGTGCGAGGAATGTGTTTGTAAAAAACAGTCATATTGCTTCATTTAGTTTAAAGTTTGAAGCGTTTAGTGTTTGAAGCGATACTATTGGCTATTTAGAAACACATTCCTCAAAATAGTTGCGGAGACAAAGTTGCTCGTGCGCGCTCGCTATTACTAGCTTAAATGAAATAACTAATTTATTTTTACATACCTACGTGTCTGCTAACATGTATGATGTTTATCTTATTTGTGTGTGATATTATGAGGCTGTATTTTTTGGTATTATAAAGAAAAAAAAATGTATTTATTTTAATGAATGAATTATTTTTTGTGATTTTGAACGTGTATTTTTGATGTAGGCTATAAATATAAAAAAATCAATGGTGTATAAAGTTGAATCTTTATACGCAAATAGTAAGAATACCTATAAATGTATATTTTTTGAGACTGGGCTTAAGCATTTTTGTATGCTAATGTGTAAGTGTGACGAGTGATAAATAAATTTTTCGTATAATATTATCTTTTTTTACATACACCTTATAAATAAACGTCATAGTATAATATTATAAATCATCCATACCAATATTATCCTAAGCATTTATCCTTCTTTTAAAAACGCGTACTAGTTTTCTTATGAATAATATATGTCATTCTGAATACTGCCATCTGTTAGTTTACTTGGCAATCAACTTGTTACATTCATTCTTGTACTTTGAAGATGCGATGGTAGTACATATTTATGTAACTAGATGGCGTTGTAAAATAAATCGTTTCAGAAAGCTTCGTAAAAGCTCTCAAAGCATTAATTTTCTTGGTAAGTAATCGAATTGAGGAATGTAATTTTGTAAAAAAAATATGTTTATAATTTTGTTGTAATGTGATAAAAAAGTACATATATTACTTATATAAAAATCAATAAAGACAGATAAATTATAAATAAAACATGATAAAACTCAGAATTTCAATTAATTAATTTGTAAAATCATCTAACTAAATAATATTAATATAATTTAAGATTTAGAATAATGTAAAAAGTTATTGGCAACCTTAATATTTTAGTCTTCTCACTAGATGGACCACTGTCCGATCAAGGTACCTACGAGTCTCCCCGTCTCCCATGAATATTTTTTGTGTATAGAATGGAGAATAAGCAAATAAGGTAGAATTTACCTATACGTGTACATGGTATCTAAGATATACTTACTTTGATTCAAACGGCGTAAGTTCCTACACCAAGACACATACTTACCTACCACCGCACCTCGCATGATTTAAATAGGTACCTACCAGTTGCATTTCGCAGGCTATGCGAATGTATAAAAGAAAATAATTTATTATACAGAAATAATGCCTACATCAAAGAAAAATCCCGCATAGTTCCTGTTCCTGTGATTTCCGGGATTAACAGTTAACAGTAGCATACCTACCTAAAATGTCTTATTCTGGATCTTCAGCTACCTACATGTACATACCAAATTTCATTGTAATCTGTTCAGTAATATTTGCGTGAAAGAGTATCTTTGACATAATTTGCATCGATGTGAAGAATGAAAAAAAAATATGTTTTTTTCCCGGTCGAAGCAAGTGAATTTTCGAAAATCTTTGAATGCAGTTCTATTTCTGTTTAAAAATAACGGAATGTTTCCTTATACCAAAATTTGCTATCTCCAGTATTTCAAGAACTTTCCCTCCAGGGCCCATCGAAAATTTCGAAAACACTTTATAGTAGGTATGTAGATTGTAGGTAACTACTGTGTTTAAATGCATATGCGTTTAATAAAAAGCCATTTTTTAATATTTTAAACAGACACTCCAATTTTATTATTGGTAAAAGTACCTAGATAATAAATAAAACATCATATTTTATTTTAAAAATGTTTATTATATCAATCTATATCTAACTACTTAATTTATTTACAGAAAGATCTTTTTTTCTCTGCATCCCATTGACTTTTAAGTTATAAAACATTGAAAATAATATTTCTTAATTAAAATTGTGCTAGCACGTAAAGTTGCGGATTCTGCGCCAGTCCTCTCCGTTGTCGCTCTACGCTGCGCTTGCGCATATACCCACTTTGCTTTTTACCCGCAGAGCTCCGCTACTGTTGGTCTTAGCAAGATTCGCGCCTTCCTTGATTCAAATCAGACAGCAGACCAGTAGTTTTCGAGATTAGGGCGTTCAAACAAACAAACTCTGCAGCTTTATAATATTAAGTAACTATAGATTACTCGTGTAGTTTGCTAGTTTAAATGGAGATTGACCGAAGAGTATCTATAGGTACAGCAGTTGGTTTTATGAAGTTTTATGATCGTTAGAAGAGAATCGTTATAATAAGTACCTAGGTACCTACCTAATATTATTAATTTTCAATTCATAAAAAAATCCAGCGATAATAATTTAATAATATGTAGTTCAATATCTAAGGTAAGTAGGTAGGCTACAGAAACATGAATAATGAAAATAGAAAATGGGCAAGGAATTTTAATTGTTTTCTACAATTATATCTACGATTTTTATAATTTTTTATGATGATGATATTTAGGACCGCCATGTACCTACCTAATCAAATGTTGTGCAGCGTTTTCCGTGCTGGCTAGCAAGATTTTGGCCTTAAAAGGTGCAGAAGGTCGATATTAGGTATATATAGAGTAGTAACTAGTAGTATTAGTAGGTAGTTGAGAATATAGATATAGGTACAACTGTTAAAAACAGATAAATTAGGTTGGTAGGTACCTTCTATCTTGTGTATTAACGGTAACGTAGGTATTAATTATTATGATAGATACTAGATTTCCGCCCGCGGCTTCGCCCGCATTTTCAAAGGAAAACCCGCATAGTTCCCGTTCCCGTGGGATTTCCGGGATAAAACCTATCCTATGTGTTAATCCAAATTACCCTCTATATGTGTGCTAAATTTCATTGTAATCGGTTCAGTAGTTTTTACGTGAAAGAGTAACAAACATCCATACATCCATACATCCATACATCCATACATACATACATCCATACATCCAAACAAACTTTCGCCTTTATAATAGTATTAAGATAAGATATATCAGTTAGAAAAAATGTTTATTTCATACATACCTACCTAAGTGCTAAAAAGCAGGATATCTCTTACCTACCTAGGTATGCAATTGTAGGTGAAGTTCGTATATTTAGCAAGTACCTTCGTCTCAAGAGTGGTTTTGACGCCAGTTTATTAAATGGTAAATTTAAAATACCTACACTAGATAAATAACTTCCTCAGATGCAGCGATGAACTTTCGAAAGCCCAAATCTGCGAAAACAAAAATGAATTTATTAGCTGCACTAGGTTAGGTTAGGGACTTATTATTCAAACTCAAACATTTATTTATTCAATTAGACTTCTAGAAGAACTTGTTCGTGAACGAACGTGTGGACGTAGGTGCCTTTTTTTTTTAAAGTGGGGAAATCTTACATAGATACCCACGGCCTCCGGGGAAGGGGCCGTGGGTTATGTCGGATTCCTACCGACCAAAACCCCACTGTGTTCCGTCAAGCCTCATCAACGACGTGGACGTAGGTGCCTACAGAAAAATGAAGGGTAGGTACCTACTCCTAGAGATATATTCCTACCTAATTTTATTTTAAATTGATTTTATAATAAAAATTTCCGAATCGCTGAAAAAATGTGAAAAGTGCGTTGCGAACTTTTATCTGGAGACTTTTCTTTGTAGACGAGGACTTTTCTAGCTTTGTTAATTATAATGGTGTTCCGAAATTAGCACCTATTTCCAACCTTATGGGAATTTTTGCAACTTTGAATTCCTATTTTTCGTCTATAACTTAGTGAAATAAATTATAATTATAATTCTAAGATAACTTAGAATTATAATTATAATATTTTATTTATTAATGAATGGAATCCTGTGATAGTCAGGGCTATTAGCCACTGTGATCTTAATACTTTAAATTGAGTAGGTACTACATTATATGATAAAAACACTAAAAACTACCTCTCTACAACATTTACAGGGGCAAGTAGGCTCTACACGCGGTAGGTGTAGGTATAAATACACACTGACAATTAATAAACAGCGTTGCATCCATGATAAATTGTTTCTGGTAAAACAAAATATTAATAAATCACCAATTATACTTGAAATTTAATAAACGACTGTAGTAGGAATTAGGATTCGTTATAGGTAAATCGATATAACAAAGCACACGATGATAAAGCTTTGTATAACTGTAGGTATCATCATAACAGCAAAGTCTTAGCTAATAAATTAAATAAATAAAATCGAATAGGCATAAAATCTCTCTATCGATGGAATAGTAATGTAATGTAGAGTTCTGTGTTTTATTCATGTTATTATCCAAGTATGTGTAGGTAAATTGAAGTAACATATCGATAGTTCTCATTAAGTAATTGTATACCTATATAGATAAGTAGATAACGTATATAGATTAATAGTTTAAACAGATAACTTTTTGCACTGGTTGTCTGGAAGATATCACTGCTAAGTGATGAGATCTTCTTAATAAACTATACAAATTTTTGTAAGGTAATTATTTTAAGGGTCGTATATAAAAAGTAGAGAGAAAAATAAACAATTTTGCTGTAGGTAGGTACTGATTAATTATTAGAACTAGATCGACAAAAATATTAGAGCGTTTGTGCAGGGCAGGTATCTACTCTCGAAGTTTGAAGTGAGAGAGGTTAATAAAGTAGGTAGTCACCTACATACAAAAAATATTTGTTGATAATTATGTCAATTCCAAAGTAAACCAGTAGGTAGGTTAGGTACTTATTTAATAAATAGTTAAGTAGGTATATGATTTTTACCTTTTTAAATAAAAATTGAACCAGAATAAAAGATGTAGGTATAAGCCAGTGCAACGAATATGGCACATCTTGTATGCAAATATGTATACAGAAATGGTCCGTATAACTTATAGATCTCAATTTTTACAGTATACGGAATAAGCTTTATTTTGAAGAACAAGGATAAATTGGTGTGGGAAAAAGATTTATAACGACGTCCAAAAGAAAAATGGTAAACGTTCATGTAAAAGTATCGGTGTAATTTTGAATCTTTCACTGGTCTCATGTAGTAGTAGGTAAGTGGGAAATATAAGGCTAGCTATACACTTGTTGTTAGGAATAGGAATCTTAATGAAGGTTGAAATGGACTAGTTACATTTGAGTGAAATTACATTTTGATGTAGAGCTCTATGTACCTATAGATGTGAAGAATACCTATTTCATGTCTCTTTTCTGATTTTTTCAGTAAATATTGTGTTTTATGAACTAAAATCTATGATCCCAAATTATTAGGTAGGTACCTATAATTATTTAAGAAATTGAAATTGAGACTTCGTTTTAAAAAATTGCAGTTCCTCTTTAATTGAAAGTCCACATTTCTGTGTAGACACATACGCACATAGGTACTTATCAAAATATTTAACTAGATAAATAATATTTAAATTAAAAAAAAATTAAAAAGCTCTACATTCCGTTCTACAGATGTTGTAGCGTTTATAAAAAGCTCTACATTTCGTTCTACAGATGTTGTAGCGCAAGAACGCATTTGAATCATGAAAATAATAGATTACAGAGATCATGGAACGATCGGGAAGGCGGGCAACACTCCATATAAACATCTCTCACACGCCCCCAGTCAAAACATCCTCACAGAACCAGAATCATAAAATAAGACGAGCCTAGAAGAGAGGCAACCGAAAAACCCAAGCTCTATAATTACAGCCGGCTACCCGATCTACCGGCAAGGCAATTTAAATTTACTGCGAACGCCGCACGTGTCCCACAAAATGAAATCCCACTACCGCACAGAAACACGCACGAAAAAAAACTAGAAGAACGTACGCGGCGCCACCCCTTCGCCGCTAGTGGCCGCTCACCGGAACCACGCCCTGTCGCCGGCGCTGTTCGCCTCTCCCTCTGGCGCGCAGGCCGCCCAAGTAGCCGTCTCGCTCCGGGTCGAGCTAGGGCGACCAAGCTGCGGCTCTCCGATCAGTACGCGTTTGGTGTTGGCGCGTGTTGGAGTGTCGTTGGGAGCTCCGCGCGGTTCGCGGTGTGTCAAGTGCAGTGACGTGTAGAGGGTGCCGAAGTGGCGGGCTTCCTAGCCGCAGGTCGGGGGGCTCATGCCCCCTTCCACCAGCACCACATTGGTAAAAGTCAGTGTCCTGTGTTCCTAGAATTATCAGACAAGATTTTTTGAAGTTTTCTATTCGCGAACTTTGAATGTGACATATAGCATCAGTGATGCCGACTTACGGAGGTTGTTTAGTTTGTTATTTTTCTTTTACTTTTACCAATTTTTATTTTCTATAATTATTTATCATTTTATGTACATATTTATGTGTTTATTTATTGGAATGTTATTAGTTTATTTCATGACAACAAAAATATGAGTCAAAAGCTTTTGAAAACATTGCGTTGAATTATAATTGATAAGATAGAGCAAGCTTTCATGACTCTACAAGTCAGATTTTAAGTTAAGGCGTGTATAAAATCACTTAAAGCCTATTTCACCTACCTTGTAATGTATTATTATGGCTTCTGTATTCATAGTGGTTTAAGTTGACTTCAAATTAAGTGAATAGTAATGAACACTTTTCTTTTGATGCACACATGCATGAAATATTATTGTAAAAGACGAACGTTTAGGCCTAATTAGCGCGCTAAATAGGTAGTAACAAGGTAACACTGTATTATCACAATATACCTAGGTACTTGAATAAATATATGAGTGGTAAAAAATTATTTTAGTCTGTTATACTTTCTTTGATATAATCCATATATAATCACTTATCTAGTTCATAATCAGATACCTATAGGTAAAGAACCAAAACAAAATAACTATATTTTATTAGGATTATTATACCTAAGGTATAGAAATAGTATCATAGAAAACAAACAAAATATATTTGACCTAGGTAATATGGCTATCATGTTGAAATTTAAAGATATTGGTAGGTAGATATAGGTACATGCCTAACTGCCTGCCTTATAAAATATTTTTTAACACAAACACTTCAAGTGTCCCCATAATCAGTTATCAGATCAATAAGATAAGTTTCAATTAGCGTAGATTACAATAAAAATTATAAAATATTGATAGAGCAACAATTAAAATCTTCAATAGGTACCTACTTTTGATTTTATATACCTAGTTTCATAGATATATAAACATTTTATAGAATTTAAATTGATGAAAAGTAATTATACCTACAAAAAATAAAAGTTGCATATAAATACAGACTCTACATAAAATTTATTTCATACTTACTAGGTACAATGTTACCTACCTATATATACTTACATATTATCCTGACTTATTATTTTCTTGGGTTTTAACTATTTATGCTTTTATATTGACTTGAAAAGTACCTATAATAAGAGCATAAAATAACTTCAAAAACATTAATCAAATAAATTCGCGGAAAGCCTACGAGTTTTCATTTTAAAAATGTCATTATCTTATTTATGTATCTGTATTCTGTATTTATACCTTTGTAGGTATAAATACCTTGTGGTAGGTAGGTAAATTATCGTAATAATTTCATTATCAATAAAATATAATCCTAATTATTTTAAAATATTTATTAAGATTTCTTGGTATCGGAGTATAAATAATCGATAATTTAATGTACTTATTAAATAAGAATAAAAGAGAATTTATTGATTGTATCTCAGTACAACAACCAACTGCTAAAGTTGTCAATAAGAGAAGTTAAAAATTCTCTTTGATGTTTCCTGAATAAATCTGTCATGCCATTTCGTTATTTCAAATTTGTTTTTAGTTATAATAGATATCTATTACTAGTTTGTGCTACAGCTTGTGCCCTCGGAAGAAAGGGGCCCTTGTAAGGACAAGGCATTTGAATGAAAAAAGTTATTTCCATTATCCTCACAAAATTTGTCGTATATAATTGGATAATAGTAAAACTTTTTTCATAAGGAAATGTGAAACTGATTCAAAATCAATGTCATCATTTCGTTAAAACATGCAACCGGATATCTATACCTAGGGCTTAAAACCTATTTGTTTAGTGAATTGTCAATTTATTTGCCATACGAAGAGAGCAAAGAGTGTTTGAGATTTTGAAAATTGTATGTAGGTAATATACCTAAGTAGGTACGGATATCTAATCCTACCTAATAAGTATAAAATATATAAATAAATATAAATATCATAGAGTTCCATTTATACCTACAATTGTAGTAGGTACTTACTACCCCCTGCTCGATATAATTTACTCAAACTTATTGTTGATTACCTACTTATAAACAAAACATGAGTGTAGTTAAATATAAAACACATCAACTTATAGTTATTTTTGTTACAAACTATTGTTATCTCACTAAAATTCATGTTTCAATTGAACTCTTGAAAATTGAACAAAAAACGTTATGACAATGCTAACTAAGCTTTTGTTAAAATAGTTATGGTTAGGTTTTTTACGTATTTTTTGTACTTGTAATTCACAATCCGTATACAGATTAAAAATTAAAAAGCTGCTGACAGATTAACGGAAAAAACGTTACGTGATTATCTTAATACGGATTACAAGGCATATTGTATATAATCTTAACACGCCTTTGTCTACATAGATTTAACAATAGAAGTGAGATGTCTTTTCGACCAGAATTAATTTTTTGGAAGCGTGTCAAAGTTTCTCATAATACAAATCGATGCTGTTTATAAAAATGGAGTTGGCCTCTATTTCGGTCTCAACTCTCAAGTGAATATTTTCCTTAAATACAACAATAATGATCAAGTTTTTTCAAGTCACTTTGACGAAGTTATACCTAAATTAGAAAACGATAATGACTACAGCTTCAAAAATATCTATAGTATATATACCTAATTAAAATACGATATATTTTAGACTTTAGTCTTTAGCGCAAAGGAAATGCTAACGATCAAGGGTTTGTCCCGAAAAATTAATTGTGTATAAGTAATTATAAAAATACCGACGCAAAATTGCAAAACTTATTTTATTTTTCCTTTTTTTTTACTTGCACCTATAGGTACACAATTTAAATATCCTTATTTGAAAATGCTCTTAAAATAATATTACTGAAATATAGAAGGAATCTTTATTTTCCGTTTCTTTGTTTTGCTAAAAGTGGTGCAATTCTGCGGGTTTTTAATTTATTTTCCATGTTCGATTTAGGTTTTTTGGTTTTGTGTTAATTAAAATACATGACGCCATATTGTGGTTTTGTACTTAGTGCATTAGGTATTTGAGTATTTCATTATTTAGCCCGTATCCTTGGCAAGTGCTAAACAAATGTCAAGTAAGTGGCTATGGTGCAAATACTCTTAGGTTCAGAGAGAGAATCTTTATTTTTTAACATTGTCGTTCATCAGTGGTTATTTTATAGTAATTTTTGATAGGTAGTCAGAGAAATATGTAGGTATCTAACAGGCAACTTCGTAGGTATGTACCTGGTTTAAAATTTTAAAAACAAGATTGTTTGCATTCGGATGAATAAACACGTTCTTACCTATATATCTAAGATATTTAGATATTCGCACACCAATAAATAATGGTAGGTTTGTAAGTATTTATAAGGTAGGTAGAGTATACGTATTAATCATGAATAATTTTTTTTTATGAGATCAAGAATTTTAAAATACGATTACCGACTTATATCAGGGACAGTTATGTTAAGTAACTTTAATAACCATAAAACTTTAACTAAAACAGTATTATATTATCTGTGCTTAAACTAAGGGATTACGATATGTGTTACTTTGTATGAGTGTATTGATACAAGATTTAGGTAAGCTGCTTTAAATAGTAAAGAACCTAATTTCTTTACAGTTAGGTTTCTATGAAATTTTGTTAGAGGTTAAAATCCTACTAATATTATAAATGCGAAAGTTTGTGAGGATGTGTTTGTGTTTGTTACTCTTTCACGCAAATACTACTGAACCGATTACAATGAAATTTAGCACACATATAGGTAGAGGGATCACACACAATCACAATCCAATATAATAATCCAATAGAGGGATCACACACAATCACATGACACATCACAATCCAAGTTGGATTAGCACACAGGATAGGTTTTATCCCGGAAACCTCAAGGGAACGGGAACTATGCGAGTTTTTCTTTAAAAACGCGGGCGAAGCCGCGGGCGGAAATCTAGTCTTTTTTATATCGGTTAAAATTTCTTAAGTCTACAAATAAAATATTTTTAAAGGTATAAATATCGTTAAGGGTCACATGTTCTCAGTTAAAATATGAGCAAAGAGGTGATACGCTGATTTTTTTAATACATTTGAAATGGTGCGTAACCAATCGAGCAGTTTCGGAGGAATAACGACGCGACCTTCATAAATTTAACTAATAAATGTCAGATGTTTAAAAAATTAAAAAGAATAACATAACATAACGTTCCTTGGGTTAGGATTTACTGTGCGAACAGTTGTGATACCGCGCGTAAATATAAAAGTGAAGAGTAATTTTTTGAATCAAAGTTTTTGCTATCTATGAATACTAAAATTAATGTTTATAATGTGATATAAATTATTTTGTGCACTCGTTAATTTATTTAATTTTTATGGCATATATTAAGAAGGTAGGTATATTGTGTAATGTGTCTTTAGACAATACTAGCTTTCCGCCCGCGGCTTCGCCCGCGTTTTCAAATAAAAACTAAATTTCATTGTAATCGGTTCAGTAGTATTTGCGTGAAAGGGTAACAAACACACACATACCTACACATCCTCACAAACTTTCGCATTATTAATATTAGTATGATAGGATAAGTAGGTTTAAATAATATAAAATTATATACCTACAAAAAAGGGTTGATAATTTTTTTTGTATCATGCATAATATTATAACACTTTGCTATAAATTGTTTGAATAATTATTAAATTTTTATTTTAAATTTAATCATTATGAATTAATTGATTGTCTTTATGAATATTAGATATTAATAAAGTTTTAAGAGCTCTATCTTAGAGCTCAACAGTTCTCATATATTTTTATTTTTTTTACTAAAAAATATAACGGTAGGTAATCCTTATTTTTCTTAGTGTCAGATCAATAAAAGCGGAAGCTATTTATTTTTATTTATATTTAAGATTTTTCTTTATTTATAGAGCAACTAGGTACCTTTGTAGGTAAGTGCCAGAATAAAAAAGGTATAAGTACCTAATGCTAATAGATATATACTTGCATACCTTAAACCTTAAAAGGCCTTAAACTTAAGATAAATAAATAAACAAAAATATTACAAGTTTTATGAACGTGTGAATCTCCTTAATAGTGAGACTCCTGAAATATTTTATTATGTAATTTGCAAGGCAGATTATAATTTTAATATACCTAACCTATAAAAAATAATCAGTCTTGACTCTAACGACTTAATAATAAATGGTAGAGTTATACTTCTCATAGCTTGGTATTAAAATGTTCAGGGTTTATTTTGTTCATTTAATTATATTTTTTAATAATTTAAGTAAATAAAATTTCAATGAGCCCACAATTTAGAATTCTGTAAACTCCTGAAATAGGTCTCTTGAAAAATACCTACATTATTTTTTTTTTTTAATCTATGATGAATGTTGAAAAATTCCAAGATGCTTTCCCCAATATTTCATATCTTCACAACCAACTTTTGACGACAGAGTTTTCAAACTAATTATTTCCACATTTTTTCACTGCGTTAAGCTCTAACTACTAGGTATCGATAATAGAAAAAACAATGATTACCTACCTTATTGAGTGATTGATATCGAGTATGGATTAAAAGCTTCGAATAAGTGAATACATCCCAGTATACCCATACCATATTTCCTACATACATGCGTGGTAACCAGTAATAGCTTACGTTAATAAAACTTTATTCAACTATGCTTTATCGATCGTAAAACTCAATCCTATTACGTTCAGCCATTCTGCTACCAACTTTACGATTGTTAGCTTTACTTTACGTAAAATAGTTAGACATTGAATGTTTCGTTATTTAATACTTAGACCTTTATCAACCCTAGACCCGTTCTTTGGGTAATCGGTAAAATATACCATTTATATATGCATACGCAAATCTATGTTACTGAATTGTTTAGGACTCTGGACTTAGTCAATCATTTTGATATTTGGTGATCTATCAAGTATCTTTCTCGATAAAAAATAACCGAGAATTCTCTTTAGATCTCTTGTTTATAAACAAAATCCGTTAACTTTATACATTTATTAAATTTTAAACAACAATTTGTTGACTGTCTTATAAAATGTTGACGACTCTATAATTAATATAGCAATGGGAAAATAAGAAAAAAGTTAATACTTTTCAAATATCTTCATTTATTTGGGAAATATACTAGATATTATAAACATACATCCATACTAACATTATAAATGCGAAAGTAACTCTGTCTGTCTGTCTGTTACTCAATCACGCCTTAACTACTGAACCAATTTTGCATGAAATTTGGTATGGAGATATTTGGATACCCGAGAAAGGACATAGGCTACCTTTTATTGCGAAATATGTACCACGGGTGAAGCCGGGGCGGACCTCTAGTATAGAATAAAGGAAGAAAATAGAATTAAGACGATACACAAAAAAAAATCTACTGCTTGGCGGGCGGAGTCTAATAGCTCGCTATCGCGAACGCGGGTGTGCGCGAAGTCATTCTTGCAAACTCGCCGCGCTGCCGCTAGCCGACTCGGGACAAACATGTATGGAGTCGTCATACAGTTATAATATTCTTATACATATATTTAATTGTTGATTTATTGGTTTTATTTTCTTGCTTATAAACAAATAATCTTCTTTTTAACAACTACTTAGACATTATTAATAATTATTATTATTTCGTAATGTTTACTTTATTACAAAATAATACAGGTTATAAATAATCTTTAAAATAACAAAAAATATTGTTACTCTGAAAAAATGAAATGGTACTCAATAACGCGGACTACTGAATGGATTTAGATAGAATTTGATGCTGACGTAGATATTACGTCATGCCCAGAAATGAAAGGTAATATTTCTGAAAGAAGTTATAAACCCTAATTCTTCTCAGTCAAAGTCAAGAGTGGAAGATATCACTAATACAGTAAAACTGATGCGAAACTTTGGATGTTAATTTGTATATTTTTTTGTTAGTTGTTACTTAATCACGTCAAGACTACATTACCAATTTTGATAAAATATAGCTAATTGCCTGGATTTACACATAGGATACTTTTTATCCGAACTGAACACTTCTTTCAAATTATGGGATAAGACAGGATTCACGATATAATCTAATTCCACTCGGGCAAAGCCGCGGTCGGAATGATATTTTTTTAAATAAAAAAATTGTTTAAAAAAAACACAAAATATATTGACGCATGTATTTATTTTTTGCACTCTATTATAATTGTAATTATTCATTACAAATAATCAAAATAAAATAGCCAGAACAAAGTTAGGCCCTGGTAGGGTAGGTAGGCAGGTACAGCAATGTGAGACGAACACTGGCTTATTTATACCAATAATAATGTATTATAAACATTAAATTAAGTTTACTTTCTAACAACAAAAATACATAATATTAGCTAATGTGAAAGCGAATCAACCAATCATCCCACAAAAATGAAATGTGCACACAAATATTCATCCAAATCGGTTCATGTCATTAGGAGGAGTGACTGCAGCGCCATCTTCCGGGCCCAATTGTGTTTCCAGATCACCCAGGAACTCAATTTAATATACTTACACAAAATTTTTCGAAATGAAAACTCACATTACTATGTAAATATGAATATAAACCTGTTTTATTACTAAGCAATTTCCCGCACAGGTGTAGTAAGTATAAATGAAATAAATATCAACATCAAATTCTTTATACAACATACTTATCTACCACCTTCTAAGAAATGTAATTCTTGAAATTATTTCGTATTTTTTTTAAATATAATACTACTCCAATGAGCTCCTGTTCCATATTATGTCCACCATACTTCCACTAAGTTCACCATGATTTTTTATTTCTTTGCACTTTGTTGCTTTTTGCTAAAAATGGAATCATGCGATAAAACCAGTAGAGCTTTGATAACATACATTTTTGACTGAATAAAGATACTTACGAAGGAGTGGATTCACATTGTGAACAATCAGTGGGTTTATTTTCCTTCTGGATTCCGGATTTCTGAACAGATTATTTATGCTATAAATGAAAAAATCTTACACATTCGTTATGTACTTAAAACAGGGGTACATATCAAACATCGTCTATAATACAATTATCATCAAATTTAAAATAAAACCAACTTACTTCATTAATTTGTTCCAATTGTAAGCATTCTTTTTCCTCCAACCTTTATGTTTCTTATTCTTATTTTCTTTATTGTCCCCATTTGTCTCATTTTGTCTTTTCGTGTTGTCACCCTTTTTTACGATTGCGCGAGCGACACAAGTTCCCCGTATGACGGCCGTGGCGGGAATGACTCGTGCAGCGATCGGGGTAGGAAGGTACAGGGCGGCTCTCGCTATATTGGCTGGTCGCGCGCTAATTTCAAGTATTTCTTGTTTATTTCAAAACCATCGCATATTTCAAAATTCTAACACGGTAGACGTATAGGTTGTATATTTTATAGTTAATGTCCAAAAAGTCGTAACTTTACGTTTGTTATTTTGAAGATGCCAGAGATTAAAAAAAAATAACAATGATAACTTTGTATTTTTTTTGTATCGAGAAAATATCATGGAATCATGTTTCTAAAACGGTAGACGTATTGTGTTACTATTGAACTTTCTTGTCAAGAATTTTCATCACGACAACTTTAATAATATAAAAATTACGAAGGTTTGAAAAGGGCCGTAAATGTTAGAAAAATTAATTCATCACCTTAAGACTATAAACTCTATACCTAATATAGGTAGGTAAATTACAGATTCCTGCTGTCTGCTAGTCCTGCTATAGTAGTTTTTAATTAAAGTATTATTAGTTCCTAAATTATGTGTAGGATATAGGATAATATATATTCTACCTGTAGTCTTGATGGTAATTAAAATTAGTTATTACAAATTTAGTAAGCTTCTGATAGAATTAGAATTATACAAACATAATATAGGTAGTGTAGTGGATATAAATTGAACTTAGTTTAGTCATGCTAGCAGCGTAGTAAACTCTTGGTAATTTATACAAAATTTCGCGTGTCATTACGTAATAATTCAATTGACACCTGCATTGTGTCATTCCTTAGTATTAGTTACTTGTTAAAATTATTAAATAGGACCTTAACGTGCCCTTGCAATTTTAACCTTACAAGATATATTTTATCCGGTGTTTTTTTACATTTTTATGCGATACGTTATCACAGGATATTAATTGGAAATTTATTCGATCGCTTTCTATATGTATATTTAATTGGCAAGTAATTAAAAGTTTTTAATTTATTTGTTAAATGTTAGTTGTGGGTCGCGAAGTTGTTCGCCTTTTTATTAATACTTAAAAAAGTTTTCGTTACTTTTTTCGCTTAAAGTGTAGCTAATATTATAAATACTATGAATTTTTTATTCGAATTGAACTTCTTGAATTTAAAATCGCATTTAACCGAAGGCTTTTATTGTTATACAAATATAATGATGAATATTGCCTCTATCTTTAATGAAGCTATCATGTCTGAACCTGAATTTATACTGTTAAATATATCAAGTAGGTGAAATAGGTGACGTTCAAAAAAAATTTTCAATAATTTGCTGATTAGTAGGTACAAATATATGTACCTACCTAGAGTGTACATATCACATGTAGAGTGAGAGAGATGGTAATGTAGAGCTTTATCATTTTGCTCGAAATTGCACAGCTTTTCTTATAAAAGTCGTTTACATATACATAATGTTGCAATAATAAAATAAAGTATGCGCACAATTTTTTTCATCAAGCCCTATAAATTATCTCAACAGTTTTCAAACATCCATTGTAGTCTATAGGTATAATAACTATATTCCTTCTCCAGGAAGAGGCGAAGCAGGCGGCGCGATGGCGTGCGCCGGCTGCGAGAAGCCGATCCTGGACAAGTTCCTCCTCCACGTGCTGGAGCGCGCGTGGCACGCCGCGTGCGTGCGCTGCGCGGACTGCCGCGCGCCGCTCGCGGATAAGTGCTACTCTAGGGATAATAAACTGTTCTGTAGGAATGATTTTTTCAGGTGAGTCCATGATTAGTCTATGGTTTTAGAGTGTCTATGATTTTATCTATGGTTTCAGTCTGTGCTATGTGAATTTTAAAATTGATAAGAGTTTTGAGCTGTCTCATTGATTATTATCTCTCATATATGAATATGGGGAAAAAATAGTCAATTCTTAGATTATCTGTTATCTATTCACAATTTTGATCTAATACCTATTATCTAATATATAAACCTGAGTAGAAAAGTACTTAGGTAAATAAAACAGTTTATCGCGAGAATCAAATATTTGTAGCTATGCAATGGCATGATAGCTTGGTTGAATAACTAGTGAATTAAACAAACATTTAAATTATGATACGTTTAACGGACACAATTATAGCTTCCATCAGGGATATCAGAAATTAGTACTTGCAAGACATTATAATAATAGTCTTACTTTACAAGAAATAGCATGTAATTATAAAACTGCTAAGTTGCCAACACGCATCGACCAAGATCATCGTTGCATATCGATATAATCGCGATAATATGACAGAAATTCGCAATAGTTTCATATAAAAACTGAGTCGGAAGTTATTTGTTATTTTAATTTAGCTTTATGTTATAGATCGCTTGTAAATGATAAATGATGTTTAGCCGACATTATCGTTAGGCGCATTCTCACATTGATGAACAAACCATAAAAACCTTATGTTGCCGAGATATTACTGTTTCTTATTGTTTTCGTTATTAATGCGAATTAGTTAGCCCACTTGCGATGTACTTATGTGTGATGGTTAAGATATACAGCGTGTACGTTGTTTATTAAATAGAAATACCTTACATACTAGTTATAACTAGTTTTTATTGCATACACAATAAGATACCAACTACCAAGTAATAAAGAACTGGGGTAAATGTAGAGCTACCTTTACCAATTTTTTCATCAAATAGATAAAATATTTAAGAATTTAGAAGCTTCCTCTATTCAGTAAAAACATATCAATAAATGATTCAAAGATTGTAGGTAGTTTGTACAAATATTTCCATCATAAATCTTGAAGTATTTCTTAAAAATGTAGCCAACCGTTTGCAGGTGTAAACAAACTCTCATATTTCTTATAACTCCAAAGCTTTTTCTGTAAAATTATTTGATTGTTTATTTAATCATATGGCGCCCAATTGTCAAAAATTGCCCGTATTTACCGGCGCAGCGGAAAGCGCTTCACTTACGACTTCCGCTGTCTTGATGGATTCATTTATTTTTTAGTGTTTTTACGTTGACAACAATTTTAAAGAGAAATAAAATCTCGACGGTTTCAAAACAGAGTAATCAATGTAGTAATTTATTTGTTTACAGGACAGAAATGTTACTTTTGTACACTATTTTTTTGGTGGGTAGGATTATAGAGTAAGAATCCAATTTATTAAAACGTTATCTTGTAAATGCATAATAAAGTCTTATTAAAACTGTTAACTTACGCATTTCAAATTACTTCTAAAAGAATTATAATTCCAGTTATTTATTAAATTTTATACCTTACAAGTACCAAACGTACTGACATTTAACGTATATATGGAGTTACAATCCGCACCTTGGCCAATTTGTTACGTGATGAGTTCATTCAGTGACATTTCAACTTCCTAAACCTAAGTGACGTCATTTCCGCTCCTTGACACTCCGCCATTATTGTGTTAGTTTAAATTGTTTGGCCGAGTTACATTTAACTTTTATAAATGCACAGGTGCAACTTTTTTATAATGAGAATAAAATATTAGGCAGTTTATAGACAACTTTTTATGTAGACTCGACTCACTCTAAAACACTTGAATTTGATTGTAGATGCACATCGTTTATAAAAAAAAAAAACATTAAATCATTCTTGAGAAGTCAAATATAAAATAAAGAATCTTCCATGTTAAAAAGCAGTTATAAATAAAAAAAGAGGAATTAATTCCCATAAAAAATAACTATAAAATCATAAACTGCCATAACGGTTTATAGTATAAAAAATACATACATAATAGATTTTTGTCCATAAAATACCATTAATTATGAAGACAATAAAAACATTTTTTTTGTAGAAACAAAAGAAAATTCCAAAGTCGAATTCAAATTAAATTCGAACATTTTTCAAAATTGGCAGCAACGTGTGGATAACATGGCGGACTGCCAACGTACCACAGAGTTTATGTTTTATTCATGCGACCTCCATCGTTTATGCAAATTGCCTGGTAATAATTCAAAGTGATGATAAAATAATAAAAACAGTGAATTTCAGACTTGTCCGATGTTGTATTGTCTCTAATTTACATAGCTTTAGATCTACATTACTAATTATGACTTCGTAATTTGTTTTACAACCCGTTAATGCACACATAGTTTATAATTCGTTATTTACCACAGTAAAACAAAACCAGGTTATACATCACTTCGATATTTAAATTCGAGAAATTCTCTAATTGCTAAATAAAATTATCTTAGTGGATAAAGTAGTTACCTATAATTGTAGTTCGCTAGTGTAAAATGATTTATTTACAACAATTTTGTGTTCATAGAGCCATGGAATTCAAGAAGTAAACAAACAATTTTATAGTCACTATTTATAAATTGTATAACAATTAACAATGATCTGTTACTATCCTAATATTTTTAAGCTATTGCATAGCTTTTATCTCAGACTTTGAGCGTGGCGACCGAATGTAAAAATTTCGTAACGAAAAAACCTAACACCCCCCACTCCAACCGGCACAGCGATGCGATGCTATGCAATAGCTCTAACGCAGCAGTCCTCGAGTGCTTTTTTTATTTCTTACTATGACAACCAAGTATTATAAAAATAAATGCTGTCCAGGAAGTTCAAGTATATCAATATGGTTAATGGTAACAATTTTTCATAGCTTTCTATTCGCGAACGCTTACAAGAAATAGCACTCCAACTTGTTTAATTAACACTGTATTACAGTAAATGTTGTCTAAATATAAATCGCGTGCTATACGATACGTGTCCGTCAACAATTTGTGATACATTGGCGGAATAGTTTCTTTGATATTGACCTAAAATCAGCCATCGCACGATCGACCACCGTTATCACATAATTTCATATTTTATAGCCAAAAGTTATTTATTGTATCGACATTCATCTGGCTACTTTATTACTTCCGGGTTTCAGCTTAGTGCGCGTTTTAAAAGAGATTGTGTAGAACCAATTTTATGTGGAGCGTGTTGGAGAAAAATTAGGTAGCTGTATTAAATTAAATATTGAAATTATATAAAATTTGCAATAAACTTTTTAGGTGATACATGGTAGAGTTCTAAAAGATGTTTGAAAGAGTATTCCCCATTGTAGGTATACCCACCAAATCAAATGATAGTTCAAATATGTATCTATATATAAATAATTCATGTTGGTCCTATAAATCATATTAAATACATAGTTAGGTCATATTCAAGTGTTTTCTAGTTCTTATTGAACATGTTCATCATAAGGAAATAAATAATTTTAATTACCTGCAAAATTTCTTAATAATAGGCATAATTTATAGTACCTGGCAATCATGTTATTCGTCAATTAAATTATAATAAAGTAGAACCATAAACGCTGCCGATTAACGACATTGCATGGATCTATATTATTTTATCTTACTAAAGTCTTAGACCGTAAAATACATAGAGCTAATACTAAGCATCGGAATTTTCGCAACTATATGAAAGGATGTAATAGCGTAGAGCGAAGACAACGGTTAACTGTACTAAATAACATGCAGTTTTACAACTTTTATGGTTCTTCCGACATAGATTTATAGGGTAAGGACACATTAAACTGGTAACCGTAGCTCTGGTTATAACTTTGATGTAATAAAGTAATAAAAGCCTACACGAGCGGTATACACACGGTCTGCGGCGACACAACGGCCCTGACTCAGTTTGCACTCAGCCTTACATTCAAATTTGATACAAACTTGGATTTTAAATTATCATCGGTCATTACAAGCTAACGATTTTGAATATCGATTTATTGATATTCTAAATATCGATGTCGAAGTATCTGGGAAGCGATGTCTAAATTATGTTTATGACTCATATTTTATTCGGCGGACGTCGTGTTCGGCAATTTATGCTATTTTTAATCCAGATATTGTTATTTATGATTGGATATGAGAAATCAACAGGTCGTCAGTGATACTGCGGTTTTTACAGATCTAAGTTTAGTTTATGATTTCGAAATTCAACCCAAATACAACTTTTTTGTATTTTTATAGACGTATATTCCATTTCTTTTCTGAAATTGATGATGTGCTGAATTATTAAATAGATTTAGTTAGTAGTAGTTATTTTTGTAATTCTTGCTCTATATTATTACTGAATATATAATTGATTATATAATTCATATAATTGCCAAAGAAATGTCAATGCCATAAGTAGGTACTTACCTACTGTTTTGTGAAAGAATTTGCATATTAATTACTTCTTAATCTTTTACGTTTGTAAAATAACAATTAAAGTTTGTAAGTACCTAATTAATTTTGTATTTAAAGTCTTCGTACTTTAAAAACCTATCTACCGAAATAAATTATTCACCAAGATACTTAGTTAATAATAGTTTTTAAAACTTGTTTAATTTATTTGTTATTGTTGTAATATGTTGTATAATAATTATTATCTTCATTACCTCTCTTAAATTCCTACACCAATAAGTTCCTGCTATAAAATTATAAATTCCAACGAATTGTGGCATACCTAATGAAGAGATCAAACTTCATAAATATCTAACCTGAAAAGTATTTGCGTGTAAATAAATAAATCACTATAGAAATACATATCAGATCAGAGTCAATGTATGTGATCAGTATATCATCATATAAAAAGTACATATTTTCAAACAGTAGATACTTTGCATATAATATACTCGATTTTGTTAAGATTATTACCTACTTATACCTCGTATTATCTATATTACGTGTACCTCTTAATATCAATATAAAAACATTATTAAACGAAACTTTCAATCTTGTTCCCAGGCGATACGGTACAAAATGCAGCGGCTGCGGCCACGGTATCTCCCCATCAGACCTGGTCAGGAAAGCGCGGGAAAAAGTCTTCCACCTCAACTGTTTTACCTGCCTTGTCTGCAGAAAGCAGCTGTCAACTGGTGAAGAACTATACGTCTTGGATGACAACAAATTCATATGTAAAGAGGATTACCTCGCTGGAAAGGCGCCGACACATTGTAAGTACTGTTTTTACCATTCCTACACATTTCGCGAAGTAATCTCGGGATATTTTATATGTTTTGGACGTAATAAGTATTCGCCAAACCAATCGAGAAAAGACACGTCGTTGCCAATGAGTTGTAAGTAGTTCCTAATTGATTTTCTTCTCTGGTGCCGCGCTGCGAATCAGTTAAGAAGTAATCAAGTGAATTTAGTATTTAGTTGGTGTACAATGCACATAGATTTGACCATTTTATTATAAGCATACCTAGGGGCAGTTTGGAGTTGACGTTCATAGATGTGGTAATTGTATTATGGGCATACATAGAGTAGTTATAGCTAAAGCTACAAAAGCTGGCTATGGTTGTTGTTATGACCTTTTACGAGTAATGGTGGTAATTAGTAAAGTTGTTTTGCGACAATGTATGTCTTGCTTTTTTAGTCAAATTAAATGACTTTAACGTAATTATAATGTGATAACAAAATTGCTTCGAATTGTACAGTCAATATTTGCAGCGAGTATGATTAAAAGCTCGTTCCAAGACCAAACATTACGCCGCAGTAGCACGTACGCAATTGGACGTTGTCACATAAAAAATTAAATAAATGAGGTCCGCTATTGTCCCATTAAGGTATTCGCTGCTAGCCAATCGATGCTGAATAATTACTTTTCTATCATCGTCATCGATTTTTAAACGTGATACGTGACATGTGATTGCGTTCACCGATCGAAAAACATTTATTGTTAAGAACGTATCACGACAGCAATAAAAACGGGGGACCCACTTTGTAATCGAATTTTTCGATCAATACGAACCGTAACTGAAGTGAAGAAAAAAGACTGTAAAAAGTCGAAGGCGATGGACAAAAAGCCAACCGCATTACACATTAGCCACGTCTCTACGCGGTAGTGGTAGAGACAACTTTTTACTTTTTTATTTTACCGCTTTCTTGACGTGAGATGGAAAAAACCATAGACAAGGGTTACAGATGTAGAAGAAAATTGAAATATGCATATGAGACGTATAAATATTGTGATGTCTTCATAGAGAATAGGTTTATGAATCCGTCTAACATTTTTATTGCTCTGGAATATTTAATTGAGATTGTAATTTGAACATGGTATCCATTTATATCAATACACTGAATCCGGATCAACTGGTTTTAGAAGGTTGATTAGTAGTATACGTAGGTATATCTGCTACGGCTGTATTAATGAATTCAGTTTGTGCTACTGTATCATCTTTGAATTATAATGTTTCGAGTTTGATGTAGAGGGTTTATTTCGCTTATCAATTATTAAATTTTCATTGAATCTTATTTATCCTGGTAGGAAGACGCTTTATTACAGAAATGATTTAAAATATACTGAAATGTTTTTAATATTGCACGAAAAGATTTTATTGCAACTTGAATTGCAGCCTTTCACTCTCGTCAAAATTCACAAAAACGCATTTCTTATAATTAAATTTATTTTGACGTCTGGAACGATTGCTTTTATTTTAGCGTCTTTAATAGATTTTGGAATCGGTTTGTTCAGTGAATCCGCAACATGTGTACGCCTGCGGCGTCGCTTGTTTGTTCGATGTAATTGTGTTTAGATATTGTTAGCTAGACATGGATATATATAAACAGGGGGAAATGCTGTTCATGTAAAGTTTTTTTTTCATAACTCTATCATTTCTCTAATAAACTTTGAATTTGACATTCACCATAGAAGGTAATAAAAATTTTTTATTACCTTCTATGGTGAATGTTTTATTAAAAATATGAAGTCTATAGAGACGTCGAATAAAATCGTAAGTAGGTATAATAAATAATTGATTGAATTGAACATGAAATTTCTTCCATTAGGTTTATCTTTTCTATGAGAATGTCACGAGGTCTGTGGGCCAGGATAGATAATATCCCCCTCTTCTGAGCTTATACAGATAATATATGATAGCAAATACAAAATCGTTTCCACTGGTCTGGGCCTCATGAGATTAGGGAACCCTAACGTGAGGGTTAAGAGGCTTATGTAGAAATTATGGTAGGTTTTTAAGGATATAAATTTGAAAGCAACACTCACTATTATATTGCAAAATTTAAAATTAGTCAAGGAGGGGTAGACATGATACTTACTTAATTAATTGGTTCTGTAGTTGTTGTTGTTTTGTATTTTTACCTGCTTACCTACATGCAGTGATATTATGTAGCTACAAATTTTTGGTTAAAGATATTATTACAAAATCAAGATATTTTCAAGATAGAGCTTCTAAAATTTACTGTGTTGTTATAAAAAAATCATAATTCATAGGCGGTAGAAAAGTACCAGGCTAACATGACCAAGAAGCGTTAGAGCGTGCCCATTTCAAACAAAAACACATCCGCTCCCTCGTATCGGTTGCAGTACAAATAGCCGGGAGCCTGGAGATTGTTTGTGAAGGGGGTTCGACCCCATTGAGGGATAAGAATGAAAACGTAAGCAGTTATGATATTAATGTTGCGTTATGCTAATTTCTTCTATTATTTTTATGGTTATTTAAAAAATAATATCGTACGGCAAGAGATGTGATTAGTACCGGCTACTGCTCGCTGCTTCGAAACATATGTAGGTATTGCGTAAATCAGAAATCTACTGGTATCTAAATATCTATATAATATGAAAAAATATTGTGATATGACAGGGCTTTTTTTCAAAACGAGGATTTCGATAATTTTGTTTTATCATTACATGTTTCAATATTCCAATTACCATCTTAGAATTTCCATAGCCTCAACCATTAAAAATTGTTTGCAAAAATGGCGGTTCATTTCCCGCGCGTGCATGTGACGTATCGACGTTATCGTGCGCGGCCGGACAGACTCCCTTGCTGTAGAGTGTAGCTGGTACAGATTGTGGCCTTAGCGTGTGCAGACCAGAGAAAATGTAATACAACATCAAGTACACGCTTCTCGTTTATTGGACATGATTATGTTGCTTGGATGATTTGCGTTTTAGAATGTAGGATGTAGAGTAAACGACACAAATTAAACTGTCGAAGTTTACAATGCCATAATTGTAAAATGTTCCTGATGGAACTGTTTATTACAGATGATTCGTTATGACAGACATAAAAGTATTATAACTTGACTTTAGACAAGACAAAAACAATGTATAAGTAAAAGTATTCACGAACTAACACAAATGTCAACCGTAAAGTATAAAAAACAAAATACCGACGTAAACAAAACCATTCAACCGCAAAATTCGTGGTTGTCGTATTACGATTCTTAGTCCCTTGTGTTAAAATCTATATACGGTTCTTGTATACTTGGTTATGTAGGATCACGTTGGGAGCGAACGGCGTGGAATGGAGGAATCCGATAGAATCCTATTTGGGATGTACCTCTATTGGAGGAGGGCTGGGGAGACGTACAGCACAGACTGATCGAGTTAATAAGACTGCGACTATATTTTAGCGAATATGAGTAGGTTATTGGCAAGTTTGTAGAATGAGAAAGTTTTTCAAACTGTGCTCTATAAAGCTCTATGATCACTTCTGCCTGTAAAACCAAAATTGATAATATTTCTTGTTTTATTAAACTGTAATCTTCTATAAACATTATTGAAAACGAGCATCCGTAATGAAGCTTAGTTAACCGCAATATTCTTGTATCAACATATTATTATTTATTGGAAATAAACTAACAGCTTAGATCATCTATTACAAACTAGAAATGAGTTGGTACAATACAGTTGCCGTGATGCATGATCCGAGGCTTGTGTCAGTCACGTCAGACGATAATCATTGTAGAGATTTACGGAACATAAAGGCAAGAATCACATTTTAAGATATATTTCAGGACGGAGTTCTCAGCGCGCTACGATCGAGCGCTATGTTCAACCATTAATTTTTATTTATCGACAAAACGATCGATAGGTAGCGTGCTCGTAAAATCGCCGCAGTAAACGTTTATGTTTGAAGTTTATGATGTTTTAATGTAGCGTTTTTGAAAGCTCGCTAGACCCAAGTTTCTATTTTATACGTAGGTACTCGTGGAATAGAATTATAGGTAGTAAAACGTGTGCCTCGATGCGCCGTAACGGTACTCCGGACTTATCCGTTTATACGATGTTCAGGCTTCGCAAAATTCTATATGACACAGAGTAATAAAACATTATTTTAAAATTTATGGCGTTTTTAGGATATTACAAGAACAATAACTTCGGTTAATGGAATCGTGGGTCTCGAGATGAGTGTGAAACCAATACCCATTACTCGTTTATATGTTTGCAATTAGTTTTCGTGTTGAGGTAGAAACATATAATTGTTAATTATAGATGTAACATAATATAGTTATTGTTATTACGCAGTGTATTTTATTTACGGAAAAACTTATAAGTAATACCTAGTAGGTACCTACCACAGCGTGAAAACATGTTGCACTTATTTTATCTATGATTGCCTTACAATCACTTTCATTCGCAATCAAACAGCGATAACGGATATAATATTGACATACAGTATTGGAAAGCGTCCGTATAGATGCAAACAAAACATCAATAAAAAACTAATGGTTGGACAATTTACAGCGTCAGGAGCGTACCCTGAAGGTAAATTATCGATAATCGACTGACTAACCAAATAGCCGGTGTCGATACAAGTTATCGACAATAATCGTTATAATCGCTAGTGCTGGCCGATTGTTACCGCTCGCCATTAGGAGACGTGCCCAGCGTATTAAATCAAGACCACCGTTTTTGACCCATTATCGTCCTCAAAAGCTACTGCTCTCCGAACAATTTTATGACCGACCAGGATTCTATCTAAACTGGCGACGGCATGACTTTTTGTGCACGCTTATTATTAAAATTATTATTTATTAACTGTAATTGTCGGCGACGATTCGAGGGTTAACTCCAACGTTTAGCGTAATTTGGCCGATGTGAGCTTTTCGAGGGTTTATTAGTAATTATTAGTTGTCATGCTCGGAGTCGAGTTCAGTAATCGCAGCCATAAATGGATAATTTTGATTCAGCATAGGTATGATTTTTTTCCATAACTATACCATCGGAATAAGTCATAATTTTTTATATTTCGAATTCTTATTTCTCTGGGGCTTGTTAAATTTTCGAATGGCAGCATTAAGTTATATCTCGCGCGTTCCTGGCAGTAAAGAATCGAGTTCACTTTTTAATTTTTTCGCATTATTTTTTTCTTTTTTCCGCGCCAGTATTGTGCGCAGGTAAATGGCGTGAAATTGGCGGTCAGTGAGTATTTGTTGACTGTTTTTGATTCACATACCATCTGTCAGTTAAAACTTAGGTTAAAAATGTTTAACATGATATTAAATTTCGGTTATAAAAACTGTAGGTTCCTTCCCAACTTGAACCAACTTAAGGCTTTGTCAGATAGGACGCGTATTTTAGCGCTGCGTAGTAGCGCTACAGCGTCCTGTTTTAACGTCGCGCGAGGCTTCGTCAAACAGAACGCTTTAGCGCGCGTTAGGACACAGCAATTGATATTATTAAAGCTGCATGTTGTTTACATAATTATTACTTACGAACAAAACAAGGTACAGCGATATTAACTCCGGAGTCGGAAGAATTTTTTACTTACCAGTTTCATTAATTTCTTCTCCGATTTGTGCCCACAATTTTGCCTTCATTGATATATCTTTATAGTTTATATGAACTATCCTTCGTATTATATAAGCATGGATATTTTCTAACCAATTCTATCAAATTTTCGGTCATTATGCAGTATTTTATTATTATTTTACGCCTATTAACTCCGACGCTAAAATAGAATTTGTAAAAAAATACAACACCCGACGTTAAAGCGTCCTAACGCCGCGACAGAGCGTTGCGTACTGCTAGCGCCGGCGCTCTGTTTGACGGTATTCTACGATGGTAGTAGAACACATCTTAGCGTCATATCGCGGCGTCAACTTAACGCTCTGACGCGCGCTAAGTACGCATCCTGTCTGACAAAGCCTTTATTGTTACAATTTCCATTGTAGGTATAAGTGTGTAAATATATGAAATAATAATTGTACGACCTGGCATATACAGATCAAGTTTTGTAGATAAGAAGATATAAAGTTACACCTAATATTTAACATAGAGCACAATATGTTGTTTCTGATTTCGTTTTTAATTTCAGTGGTTGTTTTAGGCAGACTTTTCTTTGCAATTACATTATATTTGTCGCGATAGTATCATTACGAAAACAGTGTAGTGTAAAAGTTACGATAAAACGACCTGCCATAAATCAACTACGCAAAAATTAATTTCCGCTAAACTGAAATCTAAGATCAAATCTACGTTCTGAATCAATCGTAAGTGATATATATGTATAGATATGTTAAAGGGAAAAGAGGGAGTAAAGAAAGGAAATATTATTTCCTTATCTACCCCCGGTAAGGCCTCTGTAGTAAGGGTTCAAACTTCAGAGGTCGTTTCTGAACGATTGTAAGATGACAGTTTTATAAATGATTCGTCTTAAAGTACATATTGAATGTATGCTTGCGAGAGATATAGATACTATATTACATTACCTATGTACCTACTTATTTGTTAATTTCTTATACACGTTAAAATCTATATGATATATTATAATTCTAAATACACAAGTTTATTTACGTACCGCCCTAAACTCGGCAGAAGGATTTTACGCATAATTATGTTATTATCTACAGTTAACAGTACATCACTTCATTCAAGGTGGTATACGACTAACAAATTATCTAACAGTTCAACGACCCCACACATTCCGAGAATCGCATAATTCATACCAACATAAACATAATGACATCCGACACTCAATTCAACTGCTGTTCAGTCAAAATGGCCCATTCATACTCAAAACATATGCTAACTAACCGACCGTAGCATTATTCAAGCTAACCTTAACACTTTAATAGCCTGGATCGGGAATCGAACCCGAAACGCCTCATTTCAATCCACTTCCTCACTTAACCACAACCTAAAATAAACCTTAACCTCAGTATATTCGAGCCATTACAATTGAAAAGTTTTTAAAAGGATTAATTGGTTAGCATAAGACGTAACGTCGTAAGAAATAGTGGCAACAAGGTAAAACATACCCAATTAACATAATGTAAGGTTTCTTTTCAATAACTTTCAAGTGAAGAAAAGTTTATGAATTGCAGAGCAATCCGTAATATTATTCAAGAGTGAAATGAAACACAATTCATTGCATTATAATCAGGTCACATTTTTTTTCAAAGACAAAACAATGAAACGGATATTATAGCAATATCTTTACTGATACTAAGTACTGGTAGATTTCCAGCTCTTGCCAATTCTGCTATGATTTGAATTTCTGGAACAAAAAATAAAAACTTCAGAAGAATACTTATAACAAAATAGAAATAATACATCTTAGAATTATAAATATGTTTATTTATACCGAAACATTCATCCGTTTGAAGTTCTCAGGCTACCGATTCGGACCTCCACCATTATATTGTTTTCAATATTTTACGACCAACTCTAAATCATAAGTGTCTGCGAAAAGATGACATTTATGTTTCAAACTGCTGCTCTACCTTAGAAATCTCTATATTTCGTTTTTTATTTACAATAAACATTTCACTTGAAATCCATTATGTAAATAGCTATTAAAAAGCCGCGTTGATCAGTGATTCAAAAAAGAACAAGTCAAAATCGAACGCTGCAGACAATACGAATCTATAGACAATAATGGAGGGAACAAAGAAGTAAAAAAGCGGGAAGAAACCTGTCGACGCCATGTTGTGTGGCACTCGGCCTTCACGCCTCGGCCGCCGAAGATTATCTTCGGAAAAAGAACTGAACAGGAGGCGCTGTATCTGACAGCCAAGGACGTAACCGCGAGTTCGCTTCATGCATTTATTGCTTCTTTATGCTACTGAATAAGGGTGGTAATCGAATGCAGCCATGCGGACTTACTACGTTTCGTTGCAAGGTCGTGAGTCAAAAGAAAGAGCCTAGTCACCGTGCGCCTGCGTTGATGACCTGTCAATTCCATCGCTGTTCGTCGGGTGGAAAAAAAGCGACATTAGACTTGGCCGTCTATTATTTTGACTTTAAGTGGGGAGATGGAGTCGAGATTGATCGTGTTTGGCTCAACCCTTTTAATTACATCGCATTCAGGTTTTGTGTATTGTGTTCTACCGTTTGGTAGACGTGCCTTCAACAAGGGTTGTATGATGGAACTTGGAAGTAATAATTAATGTCTATTATTAGTCTTCTTCTGGCGCTTCTTGTAAGACAGTGTTGTCCAGTGGTGAATTAGTACGGCTTTATATTTATGAGTAGATAATAAATTATATCTCATTATTCGTCTTATTTCAAAATAAGTGAGGCAGAATGTCTCATTTGTTCGAAGTTAAACTTTAGGTCACACTTTCATTCGAATAAACTACAGCAACTCGTTCAAATGCATCGAGGCTGCAAAAAGTTGGCTGTTAAGTGAAATTGGCATACAACTTTTATCCTTTGCCGATTCGTCACAGTGAGTTTCGCGCGTACGCTGCTCATTGAGCGATTTCGTATGCTCACCACCTTACCAGTCATTAGTGTCAAACATGCCATTACGTGACAACTTGTTCCCAGCTGTTTTATTTATTTTGCGATTATCCTCATTTGATGGGAACTTTTTGTATTCATTATCATTATTGTCTTATGAGTAGGTTTGATGGATCAGTTTTTGCGCGCATACTTCGGAAATGTATTATGATGAATATTCGAATATTTTGATGTCTGCAGATTTTGTGGTACACATAATATAGATAATGTACGCTGATAAGATCGGTGGTCAAGGTGTAATAAAAGGAGCTATACATAAATGCTATGAATGATACTAAAGATAGTACCTACTCCTATTAACGATGTTTTATTGCAGAATGAATAAAATATTTACGATAGATATAATCTGAGATAATGTTGAAAGGTAATCTTCAGTCCATCACATTATTTGAGCGATAAATTTTTCTTTTCATAAAAATGACGTAGATAAGCTAATTCTCCATCTTCTGTAGTTATCGGTTGAGCTTTACTCATTATTACCACAGCAATAATTATTGTATATTCATTTCAGTCAACAATATATATCACGAAACTGTTGTACGGGTAAATCAAATAAAATAAAGCCACTGCACACGCACGTCGCAATCTCAGGAGATCACGATTTGTGGTCACGGCTCGCCCACTCCCATACCTCGCTATAAGCATAATAGTTACAGTAATACAGTCGGGGATAATATCGTAGTGTAATTTTAGGTTACAATTGAAGTCATTTTTAAAAATGACCAGTTGCTTGATTACTCGGTTAGGTTTTCCTAGTGGTCAAGAAAAAGGGTCGAGAGATGAACGCTCAATCGTAATTTCTCTAAGCGTCACCATTTTAGAATCTACTGCTATCTATGCTACTTTCTTATAGGAAGCCTTAAGCCTTAAGGGAAATGAAAATCCATACAACTATTAGACATGTCAGTTCTTAGTTAATGTGCCGAGCGTATATAAACTTGTTTAAAAAGATGAGCATAATGTTTGGACCAGCTGCAATCTATATTTGTTCGTGACTCCGTTATGCAATACAGTAATTTATTGTGCAGATGTAAAAACCTTTGCTTTATGATAGGTAATGAGTTGTGAAGTGTTCGAACAGTCTCAGTGATTGATAGATGAAGTGACATAAATTCTAGTTTTCATCACTAAATAATAACTTAGTGTGTACAATGTGCAGTTTCAATATGAGCTAGAGATAGACCACCATTAGGGCTTAAGTTTGTGTATATTCTTTCTGATATATTTTTGGGTTCTTCGCTGATAGGTAAAGCCATAAAGATCATTACAACTAGCATTACGCAAGAATAAAGGTGAGTATCGACTTCGCGCTCCAAGAGATCGAACATTGGCGCGCGCTCCAGCCGCGTGAAATGGATACCAGTTTGGAACGCGCGCCAAAATGTTCGTTGGAGCGGTCGAACGCGGAGCGGTCCGTTCCGTCGGGTGTCGGTTTTTTACCGCGCATCAAACGTGGCGCGCGCGCCAATGGAGACGGGTTTGTCGTATTTTTGTGTTTGTTGCGCTCCGAGCAATAATTATGGATAACCAAAGTTGCCGTAAATTAATTCAGCTGTATGGTACGAAAGTAGTTTTGTGGAACAGTAAAATTTCTTCGTATCATAATAAATCGCTTAGAGAGAAATCAGTAGTGACATGAGAGTCCCTGTGCCGGAGTTAAAGAAAAAAATGCTGCTGCTGCTCGTACACGACTAGCTTCCATGATGAACGGTCAAACACTGGAACAGTTGCCACGCGCGCCAGGCGCGCTTAGTTGATATACTTCAATTATTTGGAACGCGCTCCGCGGAACGCACTCTCGGCGCGGTCATTCATGGCGCGCGCGCCAGGAGCGCGAAGTCGATACCCAGCTTAAACCGATAATAGAATGCAAGACAGTCCATAAAACGCCGTACATTATACAATTCAAATAGAAATATAATTTCTGTGTAGTAAAAGCTTTAGCGATTTGTAAGTAATTATTCGTAATAATCCGTGATTAGACTAGATTGAAATACTTTTATTCCTTCTACAAATCATTTGCCGTTATTCAAATTTCTCAATTGCATCTAATGCTTATCAGTTGTAACCAAATCTTCCACTTCAGTAAGCCACTACCATTAATCTCAGCTCCTTGCAATAATAGAAACTTTTTGTAGCAATTTAAAACGTTAACCAAACAGATAGGTTCAAGCTCGTTACGAGGTCATAGAATTCGCTGCGGCGCATAAAAAAATAATTTAACACCAATTTTTCACAGCCATTTGATGAATTAGCTACCAATTTTTCTAACGCGTACGCAGCGTTGGATAGTCTGTGGACGCTGACATATTGCTTTGCCCGCTCTACCGTTAGACTTTTTTCTTTGTTTATCCGACGAAGGTTTACGACACCCAGGTCGTGTGATGTGACCTTAGGTCGTATATCATTTTTTAAATTATTGAATTCCTTTTTTTCGTTCGTTGGACTTTTAATGAACATCGTGGATAGCTGAATTAAGCGCATTGTTGTTTTATGTTCGACATGATTGTTGATTTATGTATTGATAATAATCAAGAGTTATATAATCTTAGGCTCTGTGCTCGTAAATGGATAATATCGCGTCATATGTTTATGAACTTCATTTTAATTCAAGTTTATCGTCATAAAAAGTCCTGTAGCTAGGATACTATAATGATTCATCATTTTATTACAGTTGTATTGATTGGATCATATGTTGAACTTGTGTGTATAATGTACATTTTACGTACCTAGTCAAATATTGATTAGTTGGACTTGCTTCTTACTATAATTATATAATATCTATTCAAGGTTGTTATCCTAAAATTTAATGTATCGGTCTCTACCTAAAATCACCAAGTAAAAAAGAAATCTCAAGGGGTATTTACGGCTAAACTGGTACACAATAACGACTGTTTATAACAACTCAAAAGTTGTATAACAGAAAAAAATGCAACTCATCACGGCGGTGTAGGCGCCGCGAATCAAACGAGTGGAAAGAGTGGAGTCATTCTTCAACACAATTGTACTCCCTCCTGCTACCTGGGAAAGTCAGGGTCACGACTAGATTTGACTGTTATTAACGTTACGAGCCATCTAGGTTATTAATGTAGAGACGTGTAGAGCCAGAGACGTAGTTAAACGTTAACGTAGTTGTACTAAAGTCTGACTCAGTTATGGAGGAGCACCAAAACTTTAATCATTATGATATGATACTATCCCACGTCTACAAAGAACTTGGAATATAAGTACCCTTTTGGGAAGATAGTATCAATCACAGACCATATAATTGATAACAGTCCTACATAACACGATTGTTACTAAGAGCCATCACTAACAAGACCTTCAGTTAGTTCACCTTGTTATTCAAGAAAAATACTCAACAATTTTGATATACGTGAACCGAGCGCAAATTGAAAAATTCGAAGCGGCGAAATTTGATTTCGACAATAAAAAGTACCATTGAAAAACAACAAAGAGCTTTCCCACAGACGTCGGATGGAAATGACATTTTAAAAACGGCCCTCGGCCTCAAAGCTGGCTATAGACGATCTTACGTACATATAGCGGTGTTTCGCACGCACGCTTACGGCGCAACGTCGATAAAAGTGGGCGTGGCGTCGCTCCACCATTCACCAATCACACTTCACAGTTCCGAGTGTGTGTATAGGGCTCGTGTATGTGTGCCGGCTCAGTGCGCGAGTGTGCGTGGACCGCGTCCCGTATATGGGCGGCGTACATAAGTACATGCCGGCTACCGGCACCACAAAGAATTCCCATATCTTTTATATTCTTAGATTCTTATCGCGGTTTCTTATTTTACATTTAAGATGGTGGTCTCGAATTAACGGTCGGTCCCATAAACACGCTATAACAAACTTTAATATGCCTGTAATACGAAATAATCTGTGATTTTTATAGCTTTCGCTCCGCTAATAGGTTGTTATAGATTTCAAGATAGTGTTCATTATAATTTTTGGGGAAATTATTCATGAATCATGTTGATTGAATTCTTAATAGCTACTAATTGTTGAACGACTTAGAGATGAAGGCGATAGAGTTGTTGCATTGTTGGCATGTTATGCATTATCTTGTATGCATTATCCCATAAATTAAAAATTCACATTAAAGTTATCTTTGAATGCTACTTGTTACTTACTAATTACTTTTTAATATTTCTCAAAGTTCATTCATACACATGTGTAGGTAACTCAAGAAAACTTTTCAGTCTTCTAGGTATGTAAATATTTAACTCACAATTTATACGAAAAACGAGGAAATCTTATAAAATTATTGACAATAGCCAGCTGTATTCCCGCCAAAATTCGATTTGGGAATGAAGAGGGTCAAAGAACCATTTATTTGGGGGCGAAATAAATTGTTTTCAGGATTGCCTTACCGCCCTTCTCAATTCAATGTACCTACCTAGGTAGGTAGTTGGTGCGCATATTAAACAATTCTGATTTAAAACATATACCTAATATTAATAATTGTCGTGTAGAAAACATATTTTAAACGGCGAAACTTTTCAGTTATTTCATGACTGTAAACAAAAGAAAATACTCTCATTCTGGTTGTCTAGCTTCTGAAATTTACCTGTGGTTGTTACTATAAAATTACCAAAATTAAAACGAATAAATACCTATACTTATGATATATTCGGATTTCAGGTAGCTATGGATTCGGATTTCAGATATACATACCTACCGACTACAATAGTAGGTACCTATACCTATAGGTATATACCGCACTTCTCAAACTAATTTACCACCAAAAACTTATAATAGAAGCAATGAGTTGGCTAAGGGACTTGACTTCTATTAATCTTGTAACTTTTTTCCCTGCCTGACTTGCGGTTCCTTAGGAAAATGCAAGTCATTGTAAGGGAAACGAATTAACGGGACTTTCTTGTGATATGTGAAGTTTTTTCTAACTATAAAAATAGTAATCTTATACATTCATTAATGTAAGTTACAGCTTATTATACCAGAATTCTATATTGTTATGAGACTCTTCTTTTTAAAAATTTTCATTTTAAAAGAAATTTCCATAAAAATATGTATGTACTTTCAAAAAACATTTTGAAATAATGTTAAAAAGACAACATGTAGGTACCAAATATGTAAATATTAAACAGTAGAACCTACTTATTGTAGGTACTTTAACTTGCATTATTTTTAAACAGAAGGCCACATCACGAAGCCAATTAATTACCTAGGTACATTTTCATCAAAAGCTCTACGAAAAGCTCGTCATTACAATAAAACACTAGCATGTTGATAAAAATATAGTTCTTTATAACTTTATTATTCAAAAGCATCAATATACAAACATTCGTGTGAAGACTAGAGTAGATTATTTTCCAATTGTTCCCGGCAATACTTGAGCACAAAACGTCCGGACACTGAGAGCCCTTAGCTCCCTTGTTTTATATGTTCGGTAAACACTTGGCTAGTACGCGTAGAAGTGCTTTGAAGAGATAATGTTGGTAAACGCAAGCAAATATTTACCGAGTTTCATTTGAAGTTTTATATAGCTTAAGTGCACTTTAGATTGAGTTTTTTGTGGGTACGTTGTTTTAGTACCTACCTAGATACTACGCTTTTAAGTATTTGTGAAATATAGAGTTTTTAGGCATGTAGATAAGTTTAAAATTGAACGATGATAACATATAGGTAGGTAAAAAATAACACATTACGGTTTTTTATACTAAATTAAGTAAGGATTTTATTTACAACATTATCAAATAAAGTTTTGAACTCAAAAGCCAAAGTTTGTGTGTCTGTGATGGAAGCAGTGACTTAATTAGAAGTTCACTAGGAAAAAGAAGAACAACAGAATGGCTATCTACAGTTTAAAAAATAATAACTTTATCGTCCATTTCGAAACACGACATTAACTTGCTACATTAATATTTATAGAAAAGCTATAAAAAATGTATACCTAAATTAATAGCACTAGTTATAGTTAGCGGCATTGTGTAGTTTCGCCAGATGTTCAAATATTTGTACGCAAGACATTTTTGCCTCCGGCTTAAATTTATTATTAGCTTGGAATATTTCGCAATTATAAATGTAATGAGATTGAGATAAACACACCTACACTAGGAAACCTGTTTGATATTTCAGTTAACACGATAGTTATTTTTATTTCATTAAGGTGAGCTCTCATTTAGCTAGAGAGATGCAAGATGCATTTCAGAACTGCATTTTCGTTTTCTACGTCTGAAACAGTCTTTTTTGATATCCATTATCGTGAATTTTAGATATCACAAATAATATAATTTAGGAGACAAAAAGTAATGCCTAATTATTTAAAAGATTTATTCTTGAAATGCATCATCTATTGTTTAAATGAAAGGATTTTCTTTTTCTTTCTTATCCTTATAAAAACGATAATAAGATCATACACCAACATCAACACTTAAAAATGGAACTTGAAGATTAACAAACATCTCCATACATTGCTTTTCGTATTTGAAACAGCAAGACGTTCATCAGCTTTCTACTTCTAAATTAGGCTTCTTTGATTTACATTTTTGTGAATTATTTATAACAATTTAATTAACAGCTTTTTTTTAAAAAGGATCTTCCATTGTTTACATGAAACGATTCTTTGCTTTTTAGAAAATAGCCTAAATATAGCCTAAATATTTAACTTGATTACAAACAAATATATTTTATTTATTTATTTATTTATATTGCTTCGTATTTGAAACAGCAAGACATTTCATAACATTTCATAGAAGGGTCTCAGTAATTGTTTTTGTGGCTAATTCTCTTCCCGCTTCTCTAGGGGAGTCTCCAAATTACATTTTTATAGAGTTAGAGGGTCGAGCGATTGCTTTTTGATAAGTCAATTTTAACCATCATCGCTATAGGTTATATGCTAATACTTATAAATTGTTCAATTACCGAATATGAAAATGTGTGATCATAAGTATAAATATCTTAAATGTGGTCACACCTATTAAGATAGAGATAGAATTTAGTGATCTCAAATGAAAGTATACCTAAATAATTATTGTACTATAATTAAGTGTGCATCTTTATTATAAAAAACATATTTTTGAATGTGCAAAACACTCGATTTCAATTTTTTTTCTAATTTAGACTTATTTCCAACTTGTATAGATAGCTCTACATTACATTATTATCTATTTTTTCAAATATTAGACTTACCTTTCTTATATATTTTTTTGTCACCAGCGGACTCCCTTCTTGGCTCCGGGTCTGATGAAGAAGAGGAGGAGGAATCAAGAACAGCGAACAACTCAAGTAGTCCAGCTCATGCGACGCATCCAGCGTTACATTCCGACCTTTCGCATAATGGGGACACGAAGCCACATGAGGATTCGGAAGACCAGGTTGGTATTATTGAATAATAGGTTTCGGTAAGAGGATGGTTGGTGGTTATGACAATGGATAGGATGGAGGTATCATTACATAGTATAAAACAAAGTCGCTTTCTCTGTCTCTATGTCCCAATGTATGCTTAAATCTTTAAAACTACGCAAAGGATTTTGATGCGGTTTTTTTTAAAGATAGAGTGATTCAAGAGGAAGGTTTTAGTATATATAATTTATTATGTTTTAGACAAAGCGGGCGAAGCCGCGGGCGCAAAGTTAGTGAACTATATGATGTAGTGTTAATTGTTATAAGAAGCGTGGAAAAGATATCGTTAAAAAGTGAAAAGTTTAATTTATCCTGCAGCACTAAATCATTTTAACTAATATTTACGATAGAATACGTTAACTATGTTGTTAACGTATGTATTCTATCATAAATATTAGAGCTAATATTATGAATATCTTATGAAAAGGTTTGCATAAACAAGAAAAGTGGTAGAGCCTACTCACTAAACATATTTCTAACCTTTGCTTAGCTTATTCTTTGCAACTAATGTAGCATGATATGCCAATAAAGAACATTGAAAAGAATTCTCTTTAATTTTAAATTAAAAAAATAGTGGTATATTTCACATTATTGATCCTTATTTCAAATTTCAGTCTAAATGAAACTTTAAATCACCGTAGCAGCTTTAGCCAAAATATACTGCAAGCATTGCATACTCATAAACGTATATTTCAACAAAACTTCACCCAGTAAAATGACAATCCCATATAACATGCATGGGAGCTGACCACATAGTCGCATACAGTTGTTCCTCTACTCCCAGGGTTCCCTGGACGGCGACCCGGAGACGCGGGACTCGCAAGCGGAGAACAAATCCCCAGATGACGGGAACGGCGGTTCCAAGAGACGAGGTCCTCGAACAACGATAAAAGCGAAGCAGCTAGAAATACTGAAGTCTGCGTTCTCACAGACACCTAAACCCACGAGGCATATACGAGAACAGCTGGCGAAAGAGACTGGACTGCCGATGCGGGTTATACAGGTTAGTGATCATAGTTCTAAATACATTGAGCATTACAGTTTCATATGTATGTTTTAATGAACTGTGTTTTATACCATACAATTTTCAATTTATCTACGTTTTATCGTATCTATTACCTACTGTCTTGAAGAGGTTTGTAATTCTAATAATTAAGACACATTTTAAGACACATGTGTTTTTCCGATATCACCATATTCACATGTTGTACCTAGTTGCAAGATTTTACGATTGGGTTTTTGTTGATAAAAAAAAAACTTTCATATTGAATCATCCTTCATTATGTATTTCAAAGATGTGTATCATAATATAATCTTAGGTTGACTTCTGCAGAACGTAGACCGAAATTGTAAACATATTACAGTTTTTTTAGGTATTTACAGACTAAATAGCTAAAAACTCGTTACGGATTATAAGTTTTCATTATTCATGATAATATTGACCCAGAATCCTTGTTTTCTAAACTCAATGCTTAATCGTTTTTACAATTTACACCTTCCAAGTTCCAACAATACAAAGATCACCTTAATAACGTTTCGTACACGCTGTTACACAATTTCGAAATTTTTCGTTACGTCCAAAAAAAACCTTCGCTCTTCGTGATCTATTATTCGTTATAATTGTATTTCCACGTCACAATAACGGCGTATAACGACAACGACAACGCCGCGCCGTTGGCCAACATTTAACGAATTTCACTTTTACTCCGAATCGTTACCGTGAATATTTGACAATGAGAATTGACTGAAAGTTTTTTGTTAATATCGATAGAGTGGTCTTGAGACACAAATATTGGAGGTTTTTTGTAATATTAGTACGTTACATAAATACATTTATTTATTTCTTTCTGTTTAGGTATTTCTTTCAAATTCCTCAGATATTTATTCAAAAATACCTATTTCATTGCATCCTTTCTATTGTAAATCGAACATTCAAATATGTATAACAATAGAATATATTCGAAAGGCTTGTATTGCAAAATAGTTTAGACAAAACATAACTCATTAAGGGCTTGGTCTAGTAGTGCAAACAAATGCATCCTGTCATCCTATATGTAAATAATACAAATGTACTAAGGGAAAGTTGCTCCACTTAATTTTTAAAAATAAAATCATTCGTATGCATAATTTAATATTCGTAATAAGTACCAAAAATGACAATTTGAAACAATTTTCGTGAAAATTACACCGGGTGATTTTTTTTATCAGTACACAAAATTTGCGAATACTTTCTATTGATATCTTCAACTTCATGTTTATATATAACTGATCATCTTTTACAAAGAAATTTGGACGAAATATAAAAAAAATAAGCTTTCCATACAAAATGCATAACTCTATAAATTTTTTTCGACCTAAGTTTCTTAGTGAAAGTTGTTCAGTTTAACTAATAAAACGGATAAACAAATTTTGTATATAATAAAAAAAATGTAATGTTTGTGTTAAAAAATTATAAAATAGAAAAATACGCAAATGAAAACAAAAGATAATTATTTCTGACTAGCTTCCGCCCGCGACTCCGTCCGCGCGGATGTCAGTCTTCGCGTCTTCTACAGATTTATTATATTATGTGTAATATATAGATTTATATTGATAAACCTAATAAATCTTTTGCTAGCATTCTGATGCTTTATCGGTTGCACTGGATTTATCTCTTTTTTTTTCAATCGCTTGAATGATATAGGATGGGTCCTTGATGGGCATCGAATGCTGAAGTCTCGAATCAATCAATTCTGACAGTAGGCAATTTATGTAAAATCTTGATAATGGTCCATCATTTTATTTTGCCTAAACGTTACATAATTTTTTATATATTCTATTTTTAACGAATTATTCACTCCAGTCCAAACAGCAAATAAGCAGACTTCTGCTTCTGCAACGTTTAGTTGTCCCTGAATTTAGAAAAAATAGTCATGATTCTTATCTATGACAAAAGTGTTATTTTTTGCATTGTATTTCAAATATTCTTCTGTATAATCTGCCGCAGCGTGTGGATATGATCCATGGTACTAAATGATTTGCGGAAACCGGCTTGCTCGGGAGGCTGGGAGTCATCCAATTTTCGTGTTATGCGATTTGTCAAAATTCTGGAAAAAAGCTTGTATATGTGGCTCAAAAGTGAGATAGGTCTATAATTTTTTAGGAGTGTCTTATCACCCTTCTTGAAAAACAAAACCACTACGCTTTTGCTCCACGACTCTGGTGGGGTAGCGTTCAGGATAACGGAATTGAATAACCTTTGTAGGACTTGTAGTATTGGTTTTCCACCAGCTTTAAGTAGTTCAGTTGTAATACCGTCTTCCCCTGGGGCTTTGTTGTTTTTCATTTGTTTGAGAGCTGATCTAATTTCATACAAGCTAACATCTGGGATATCATCGGTATGATGGCGAGTAAGCTTGGCTCTTTTATCTTTTTCATTCGTTGGCGGCTGGATCTGTGAAGCATATAGATTGCTGTAATATCTTTCGATTACTCCTAGCATCTCTGACTTGGACGAGACAAGAACATTGCTTTCGGTCTTCAGCTGAGTCATATGGCTATGTCCGATACGGAGATCCCTTGCAAATACTTTGGAGCCTTTATTTCGCTCAATTGTATCTTGTATGTGGATCGTGTTAGCTTTTCTAATATCATATCTCAGTGACTTGGAGATCTGCTTGTTAAGCTGTGAGTAATGTTCTTTGTCCGTCGACGTTTGTAACCTCATTTGGCGACGTTCTTCCATGAGTTTTAGAGTAACTTCCGAGATCTTTTGGTTTTTAGTTTTTCGGGGGGTCTTAAAATGCGTCAAACCAGTTGAATATATAGTTTTTACTATGGAGTCATTTAGGTCGTCGACAGAATCAAGGTCTTGTAGCGCTTCGAATTTATTCTGAAGTTCGAGCTGAAAGCTTTCTTGTTTTTGGAAACTTGGATTTAAACGACGAAAAGTGGGTCTGACCAGTTGCGATCTTTCCATCCGAACATTGATATTTAACGTTCCTCTAACCAAACGATGATCGCTACCAGTTTTAAGCCTACTAATCACTGAGACGTTGTTAAATATATGTCGTTTCGTGGAAAGAATAAAATCAATTTCGTTCTTAATAGATCCGTCCGGACTAATCCAGGTCCACCTTCGTTGCTTCGGTTTTTTAAAGAATGAGTTCATCAGGTACAGGCCCTCTCTCTCCATAAAATCCAAAAGCATTTGTCCTCTGGGGTTCCTGACTCACTCTGTCTAGCATTCGTGGACTACGAGAAAGCGTTTGATTCGGTGGAAACCTGGGCTGTACTTCAGGCTCTCCAACGATGCAGAATAGATAGTAGGTATATCGAAGTACTGAGAGGATTATATAACAAGGCCAATATGACAGTCCGTCTCCAAGACCAGAACACAAAATCAATTCCTATACGGAAAGGCGTACGACAAGGAGACGTGATCTCACCCAAGCTCTTCACTGCCACCTTAGAAGACATCTTCAAACTTCTGGATTGGAAAGAATCAGGAATAAACATCAATGGGCGATATCTCTCTCATCTTCGGTTTGCAGACGATATAGTTCTCATGGCGGAATCTCTTGATGACCTGAAGAAAATGCTAGAAGACCTCCATAAAGTATCCCAACAGGTAGGCCTAAAGATGAATATGGATAAAACAAAGATTATGTTCAATGCCCACATCGAAGCTAAACCTGTCTCTCTGGGATGCTGTGAACTCGAAATTGTCAAGGAATATATATACCTGGGACAAACGATCCAGCTAGGTAAATTCAATTTCGAGAAGGAGATAAACCGCCGAATCCAACTAGGATGGGCAGCTTACGGGAAGCTACGCACGATCTTCTCATCAAACATACCGCAATGCCTAAAAACAAAAGTATACAACCAGTGTGTGTTGCCAGTTATAACATATGGCGCAGAGACATGGTCGTTTACAAAGGGCCTGATAAATAAATTAAGAGTGACCCAACGAGCTATGGAGAGAGCAATGCTCGGAATTTCTCTGCGCGACAAGATCCGCAATACGGAAATTCGCAGACGAACGAAGGTAACTGACATTGCTCTCAGAATCTCCAAACTAAAATGGCAGTGGGCAGGCCACATAGCCCGCAGGACCGATGCTCGTTGGGGAATACAGGTCCTTGAATGGCGACCAAGAACCGGACGGCGCACTGTTGGACGCCCTCCCACAAGATGGTCGGATGATATAGTTAAGACAGCTGGGCGCAGATGGTTAAGCAAAGCCAAAGATCGGCAACTGTGGCACAGTATGGGGGAGGCCTACGTCCAACAGTGGACTTATCCGGGCTGAATGGATGGATGGATGGATGGATTTCAAATATTAAATTTTTTTTAACCGCATCTTCCGCATTCATGTCTTTTGCCGGAATTAGACATTTAACTTCTACTAGTCCCATTTTCCCTTTTTAATATGGGAGTGTATAAAGTAAATTTTTTAGATATTTCTCGTTATACTTTTAAAAAGTTATTATTGTCATTTTGCTCATTAGGTAAAATAATTTCGATATCAGTTTTAAGTTTTATGATACCTGCAATAATAACGTCATAATCGCCTGCACATACTTATCGATTACACCCTGTATACAATCCACCATCCACATTCATAATGTTTTCCTGTCCTCCTCTCCTTTACGCTGTTCACCGATACATTTGAAATGAGTAAATCTGCTACCACTGAAGGATGTTTCATTGTGATCAGCAAATTTTCACCACTGTTGTCGATTATTTGTTTTTCATTTTTAATTAGCAATTGGGAATCATCAGTTTTGTTTTTTGCAGATTGGTGATGTACCCTAACAATACGTCGAAAAGGGAAAGCATCAACGAATTATCGTTTTCGTCCTCTTTTTTTATTCTTCGCGTCTCTGTTACTTCTGTTTGTTTAGTTCTCAACACCCACTGAATTTTCTATGTTATTGTGATCTTCCATTACATCTGAGTTTTGATGATGTGATGATAATCCATTCGTTTAAATATTGGTACTTAGAGTTGGTAGACTAAACTAGAAATGGCGGACTAAATTTGTCAGCGCGTCTGTATAAGATCAGAATATAAAACCAACATCCTGTATTTAAGTTACAAAATTGAAAATGACTAGAAGAAAAAATTAAAACACCTCGGATCAATTTTGGAGTAAACAAATCATTTTCCCCGTATGGGGATTTCCCCGGATGAACTTGGGAAGTTCAAGTTCTCAATACAAGTTTATATTATATTTCGTATTTCTCAAACGAAAAATAAACATTTTTGGAACTTAAAAAAAATTATATTATAAGAAAATTTATGAGCTTACTTTAGTTTTAAAGAAATATACATCCCTTTACTGACACCCCGTAAAATAAAGAAATTGTTGCCAATCACCTTTGCAATCTATTTGGTTTCATTAACTTTATGTTCGAAGATAATTTCTTTTCTAGTAGTTACACGCGTATTTTTTTCGTTTATTTTCCATATCGAAATCAAATGTTTTAAAATACGAATATTTGCACAAAACTAAGATAAAAATAATCAATAAAAAAAAATATTAAATTTAATGAAGTAGAGCAACTTTCACTTCGGTATGAAGGAAAATCGAGCGTAGAGCACACGTCAGAACGCTCCGGCCCAAGGAGCGCGACTAAAGAAATTCGCTAGGATTTTTCCTAATTATTTTAAATATTTTTTTAATATTTAAAGAATTATCAAAATTAAAAAAAAAAAATTTTTTAAAGGATTAATACTCATTGGTCTTCAACCAACTCGAATAAATTAATGGAAAAAATAACTTTTAGCAGTATTTATCAATAGATTTTGTAAGGCAAAAAATGGGAAATTTAATGAATTTATAACGTTCTAATTAAGAAAATCATAAGTTTTTCGGCAATTGTATTCAGCAGTTTTTAATAACGACTATATAAGGATAATAATGCGCTGATCAGATTGTGTAAATTGTAATCGGTTGCAACGTAGTGAGTGCACAAACTTAGCTCGAAATGTCTTTGGGGGAAAGAGACTTATCTTGAAGGCCTGATTAAGGTAAAATAAAGTAACTTTATAAATGTGAAAAAATTCACGCGCATTGCGTATATAACACTAATTGATAAACAAGAAAAAAAAATTCAGTTTATCATTTCATTAGCCGGGAAAAAATTGTCAAATAACTTGTTGAAAACGCAATTTTGCTAGACTGCAGCCTTAATTTGAAATCCTACGTTCGGTATCCCATCACAAATGGCCGATACTCAATCATGACAGCAACGTTCCAATGTTCGTAAATTGAATTTCGCGCACATCCGTTCAGAAACAGCTCTGACGTGACAAATATCCTTATTAACAAAGCACAGACTATAAAGAATGTTGCCATCAGCAATTTTTGGATTTATGTTCGTATTCCACGGCTGCTTTAGCGATTATGACAGAAAATCGGCGTCGTTTCAGTAATATGGACCGTTAAATTGTAACACGGTGACTGATCAGTTTCTGAAAAATTCTAATCCAATCTAACACATGGATCTGCGCAATTCTCCACACCGCCTCACGACAGATGTCGGCTGGAGTCGTTCGTCTGTCCGTCACGCTTTTTGCACTGTTTCCTCTTTGTGGCTTTTTGTCGGGTGAAAAACTTCTTTAGCTTTACTGACTTGTGTAAAATGAACAAAAACATGTAAATATACAAAATAATTAGAATATTTTCCAAGAATTTGACTTTATGTAAAAAAGATGCTTTATTTGCTTATGCATTTAAAAGAATCGACAAGGTCATCGTCCATTATTTAATTTTTTCTTAAAATCTGAATTTAGTAGAAATGGTTATAAAATACAAGCGTTGAGCTACAAGCACATTATAGTCTATAGACCAAGAGCTATCATAAAAAGTATTGATCATTATGCATTGTAGGCGGAGTGCGGACCGAGCGCAAATATTTGTACAAGCAACTGTGATGTAACAATATTCGTTTAACAACAATGTCAAGTATGTTAAGTGGGTTCATAAACAAGAATTTTTTGTCGCCATCCGTCAAGAGGCAGATCGCGCGTGTCAAATGTTTGTACCACATGTGGCGTAGACATAACGGTATTGGGCGTTTTTGTTCAAATATTCCGGATTTAACTAGTTAACACCGGTCCGTGTGAACCGATAAACCTTTGAAGATGCCGATGATCACTTTGTAAGCTATACGACTGTTAATTTATATGCTAATACTAATTGGGAGACCTTTCGTTCGAAGTTAACTTGATTGCGCCGTTTATTAAGTTGTTACTTTTTTAAAATAAAACCACTTCTAATAATGACTGCACTTTGTACGATATTGGATAAATAGTTAAATTGTAGAGAACTTATTCGTGAGTACCATAAGATTATAGCTAAATTATTTTGCTTGTTTTTTTGGTGCAGAGATTCGGTGTATTTTTATTATCTACACATTCTAAAACTGAATTTTCGGATGCATCTTAATAATATGTACATTCATCACAAAAAGTGACAGGAACCTAATGAAAAACTATAATTTGGGAGACTAAAAATAAACAGACAAGCGTGTTACCCATCGTCATTCCACTGCAACATGATGTCAGTCGACCGCAAAACGAGAAAAATAGTCGTAGGATATTTTAATAAGTTCATACATCGTAATTTCTTCAGCGTGACGGGCCTGTCATCGTGTGTCGCGCCCTTATTGACTCATATTTTATTTTGACACATGATGCGGTTAACATTCCATATAATATAGAAGGTTTTCTGCGTTTTATTGAACCCTTACATTATACGGTAAATTTATCGAGTAGAGAAAACAAAATGTAATTGCTATCTACAAAGTGTCCTCTTCGGTTAATTTTTCATTGGTAATTTGAAAGTGAAGATTTATTTACTTAATTTTTATGCAAATAAAGTGTTTGATAACCAGTAAGTAAGTTTAAAATGTACAAACTTTTATGCTAGCGCCATCTCATGTCAATGTTTCATTTGTCATTTGTTTCGCGCCAAAATATTGTAGTGATGACAGTTCAACATGTTAATTACACGTTTATTGCTTTTTGAATATGATTTCCCGTTATGTATGAGCATTTTGTAAATAGAAGCTATTTAATAGCGTTTTAATATGCCAACATTTTTGCTTCATGAATAAAATAACACAAATGACATACTAAAATCTATTTCATCTTTAAAATCGATTGTAAAAGATGCTTGTTTTTGTTAAAATTTATTCACAAATAATATTTATAACAGCGCCAGGCATTGTCATCAAAGTACAAGTTACAAATTACCTTATTACTCAAAGCGTATTCACCGTCGGTCTAGAAATAGCATTTACAATTCCGAGTGTGATCATTAATCATTATTAATTAGTCGCTAAACAATATTCCGTCACGATTACTTGAACTCTAATGGTAGTTTTGAGTTGTAGTAATTATATGTCATTTGCGGTTTTTGGGTAATTAATTTAATTTGGAGATTTTATTGTTCGTTTTTCGTGTAAAATGCGTATGAAGAGAAAGCTATTTCTCACACGGAAGCCAGTGTCGACGTTTGATTGATAGCAGTAGATAAAAACGTTTGTCGGTGTAGTCGCGAACATGTTATTATGTCACTGACATGACGCGGACTGATTAATGTCGTGTGTGGCTACCTTAATGTGTGCTCTTGTTTATGGGCCATGGCTTTTAGTTGTCTGTGGTCAAGATGGAGGATTGCTTGGTGCTTATTTTACCGTTACAACATAAGGATTCTTTAATATGTTTAATGAGTATGAGACATATATATTTTATTGTATACTGAATTTTCTTTATTAAAGTCCTTTCTGTGGTTTTATTTTTATGCTATATAATAATAATTGTTTTAATGTCGTAGTTATGGCTCGAAGAAATTTTATCTCCTCCAACTTGAACATCACTTAAATATACTGAAATTTTTGATTTTTAACCAATTTACATATCTTTTATTTCACTTTACGGAGGGTCAGTCAATCAAGGTTCGATGTAAGGAAACGTCAAGATCAACAATATTACTGAATGAGTTGAGGTCGGTCGCTCAACCATATCTCTTCTTTTAATGTCCGTCGGCGGCTTTGAGTTGGCCCGAATACTATAACTTTCACAAGTTACGAGATAAACCGGCAGAGCCTTTGACCATATACCTTGCTGGTCAAAGTGTTCGATCGCTTAGCGTTTACGACAAATTGTTTCATCTTCTTGCTTTATTTTGTGTTTTCTTGATTATTTTGTCGTTCGAAGGTTTAATTACGGTAGAGCGTTTATAAAATAAAGGATAGTAAACATTGAGTATTGATAATTAAGTCTTCATTATAAGCATGGGACAATTATTAAAATAGAAGTTTATATAGGTACCTATCTATTCTTAAATAAGTAGTAGTATGTATACTGTAAATATAGCGTTACGTATATTTTCTTCCCAGCAAGCTAAACTTATGAATTTCTATCTAAACGGGATAATAGAAATTATTTTTTATAGCTGTTTGGATAAACATGGCGTAATACACGTTAAATCTCTATAAAACGTAGATTAAGAAACACATTTGTGATGTGTAGTAAAATCTAGACGGGCAACTCACTCCGAAAAATGTCATTTATTTCAACATAACGTCACATAAAAACCATAAGATATGTACACTTACAACCAAAAACATCGGAGCACCTTATAAAAACCGTTTAAGCGCGATTATTTTTTGATGGTCGTTACAGGCGATGCGATGTCATCGTACGTGAAATGTTGTCGATAACGATTATCGGCCGCCGGACGGACGCTTACCGTCCCGTCGATACCACACTTTATCTAAAAGCGCCGTGTTATGATAATAAATTTGTAATTTTAATCGTTATGGTTAAAACAACGGGATACGCGAATGAACAGTAAAATAGATGTTTTACAGCGCTCATATTGGCAGCTCTCGTAAAATCGTCCGATGTATTGTGAGTGCCGGATTTGCATCAAAATGCGACGTTTATGCGAGTATTGTACGCTCGCCGTGTTTGACACTTGACACGAATTGAGCTTACAATTTCAGAGCGGTTCGTTTATGACGTAATAACTTAACTATAATCAAAGGCTTTGGAAATGTTTAATTATGCCTTAACTCTATAATTCATAGGTAAGCGTAAACTTAGTAATTTATGACAACCATTATTTAAAAATGATTATAAAACCTAGATAAATATTTATTGATGCTTGTAATGATAATAAATTGAAATACTTTGAGTAATCATGGACATATTTACAGATTTTCTATCAGTTTCTAAGTTAAACTTTACGCAAACTGTGGGTACAATCACGGTAGAAGATGCAAAAATGCTTTATGATTTATTACGCACAAGACAGAAGCACCTTGCGTTGTCTGCGCAGGTGCGGTGCCACAAAGGCTTGACGAAAGCAATAAATTATTAATTATGATGAAAAGCCGCGTCATACAAAACTCGTGTATTGCAAAAAATTCAAGTGCGGCGCCTAGCTTTTGTCAAAGGGCGTCCCGCGGGTACAGCGGAGCGGACAAAGCTGGATCCGAAGCGGCGAACGGGACAAAAGGCTCCCCGCGTGGACACAAAAAAATGACATCATTTATTTTATTGCCGTGGGTGAGAATGTGCTACATTAATATTGTAGACCTTAATGTTCGATCGCCCTAGGCTCACCATTCGTCAGCGTCGCCGTTCCCTGTAAATTTCATCTGTCGTTCGAATTATGAAATTTATGATTTTGCGGACTGAAAATTGATTATGGTTGTTGTTTTGTTGTATTGTATTGTTTATTCGCTTTATTTATGTTAAAAAATTATCATTATGAATAAACAAATTAACAAAGAATTAACATATTTTGTAAATATTTTATGAGTTGTTAAAAATTTAAAATTAGAATTTATATAATACACAACAAATAAAATGTAATGTCTGGTCACTGATGGTAACAAATTCACACCATTGTTCAAGAATGACATCAATGTTAAATGATTATAAATAATTAATTCCTTATCGATTATATACCAATTCATGACACTGCAATTCGTCAAACACAATTAGCATATTTCCAGATCTACGTATCAAGGAAGCGCATTACCTATACTAACATGACATAACAGAGATGCATCAGTAATTACTGTGGGAATTAAAATCACCTCTAAATACATAATGCTAACGTAAAACAAGAAGTCATTATCACAGCTTCTTGCAGTAGCTATATAAGTACGCAAACACGACGCGAGCTGGCATCCATCATGCCTGCCCACATCTTGCTACATTGATTTATTATGCCATCGATTACAGTGGCCCGCGTTATAGTAAATTAATTATCGGTATCTGGACAACTTGTATAAGTGTCAATATATTGTAACCTGCAGCTAAATTCGTATATATTTCATAGCACGGAGCACCAATAATTGCGACGTTACTTTATACAGTGAATGCAAACCAGATTTTGTCACCGCCTCGGAAATTCTTTGCATTTTCACGGATTAGTCGCGGAACCGATTGTAAAGAAATTGATATGGAATTTAATAAAGATTAAAAAGAAATACTTTACGGTTTACTGGTAATGTTAAACACCTATTGTGTATTGATCGTGTTTACTTACTTTTTTAATGTATTTGAGAATACATAGGTACCTAATCTTCATCAAAGATCAGGAGCATATTGAAATACGACTGGTTTTCTAGGACGTTATGAGCGGAGATGATCACTTTCAGGTCACTGGCATGCTATAAAAACGTCTGCAAAATTTGGAAGGTAGAATGCGTGACAAGTCTTAATTTTGCAATAGTTTTTAGATTTTGCGATGTTGCCTAAAAACCTCGAAAAATGAGAAAAAGTAAACTTAATTGCTGATGATTTCTGTCATAAGCTATTTGTTTTATTTAGAAAAAAAATGGTTCGTTGACCGATTTCAAGAGTTTTATCGTTTCGCAGCTGCAGAGATAGGCACGTAACAGAGTTCACGCTTCACGCCGCTAGTGACGTGACTATATCGATATCGATGGACCGTTTTATTGTCGATTATTGATTTTTGTGGTTTTTCACCATTGTGTACAGCCGAAGTTGGTTTATGGTTTCGAGACGTGCCCATTTTTCTCTTTTTATGGGTATTTGGAGAAATAACATCAGTTTCGGTAAATTTTTACGGTCAAATGTACAAGGGCAAAGGTGAAAGCTTAATAGTTTTGGTTGTGCTTTGAATATTTATTTGTGTTCATAAATTTTCATTAAGACTTTGTTTTTTTTGTAGTTGGTATATTTCTTTTTAAATTCATTATTAAAAAAAAAATCTTCTTTACCAAAGAACGATCGAAAGATGATCCTTAAAAAAGCAGTAGCTAGCTTCTTATAGGTATAGCTAGTATTGACTTCATCGTTAAAACTGCAGACATGTGCGAAAGCATCCAAAAGTTAAGAATTACAAATGAACATTGTGACTCTACTACTAAATACATACCTATTTGTGTAATGTGTATAGTGTATACTATATATATACCTACTTAAAAGACATGGAAATTAATAATATAAATCTAGGCATTTAATAGGAAACTAAATTATCGTAAATTCCATCACTAAACAGCGGTCACGGTCGATATGCGAGGCCACGTCTACTCAACTTGAACGTTTCCTACATTGCCCTTCCGTAAGGGATGACTCTAGACTATTTACAGATACCTATAGGTACTACATGATACAAGTAGGAATAAGTTCTGAATGTTGTAAGTACAAAATGTGCACATGATTTGCCAATATGTCGTTATGGAGCCATTTTTTAAACGAAACATTGGTGAGTGTATGTACCTATTGCTACTATTTTTATGTATTTTTCAAAACAGTGATATATGATAGTGGTACATGAAATTATAAGTTTATTCTTATTTTATTTATCATTTAGGTACGTACTGTTTTAAGGAGTATTTACCTAGCAACGGTTGAAGGTAGTTTAATTTACATTTACAAAGTATATTATGTACGTTAAAACAAAGGTATTCTGATAACATATCTTAAACCATTAAAAAGTGAATAAAACCTGCAGTAAAATAAATTCAAACAAACGACAGCCATATTGAAAACCGTGACCAATAGTTGTGTCGCGTGTTATCAGCGTGTTACTGATAAGAATTCGATTTATGAATCCTGCTTTTTGATTGGCTGAGAGTTGCGTAATGCCGTTATCAGGGTTAAGAAAAGCTTGTTAGAGTTTTAAATGGATCATGAATTATGGTGGTTTACTATAATAATATCACATTATAAAAACGTTAAATATTCCTTACGAACTTTATTTATGTTGTTAAATGATGTTGATTGCTAATTGAATAGTAATAAACTTAAAAATAAAATAATTTATAGATGAATACTGAACTAGTTAGTGGGATACCAACAATAACTAACAATAGTTTGGAAAATCCAAAAGTGCACGCCTCATAATTTTTTTTTAATAATTATTTATTAATTATTATTTTTGTTTATTTAATAACAATTAAACCACATCGAATCAGACCCTGAAAAATGAAAGGGTTCTATTCCTGAGCATACTCAAGCGTAAGAGAAAAAAGATGTAAAATTTTCGTCGGCGCCATATTGAATTTTAGTTTTGACCTCATATTGGTTAATAGATACCCCAATAACCATGAAAATGACACCCATGACGAAAATATGTAAAATTTTCGTCGGCGCCATCTTGGATTTTAGTTTTGACCTCATATTGGTTAATAGCTACCCCAATAACCATGAAAATGACACCCATGACGAAAATGTGTAAAATTTTCGTCGGCGCCATCTTGAATTTTAATTTTGACCTCATATTGTTTAATAGCTACCCCAAAAACCATGAAAATGACACCCATGACGAAAAGATGTAAATTTTTTGTCGGCGCCATCTTGGATTTTAGTTTTGACCTCATATTCGTTAATAGCTACCCCAAAAACCATGAAAATGACACCCATCACGAAAAAAAGTCAAATTTTCATCAGCGCCATCTTGGATTATAGTTTTGACCTCATATTCGTTAATAGCTACCCCAAAAACCATGAAAATGACACCCATGACGA